>NC_058524.1:614927031-615571262 GCF_904849725.1 Hordeum vulgare subsp. vulgare | reverse complement strand
CCTTTTCCGCTTAGATGGGGAGCCGGTAATATCAAGTGCACGATCTTCCTGGCGCGGTACTCCTCTAAGCTCATCAATCTGCTTCTGTTGCTCGTTAATCCTGGCAAGCAACTGGTTGAACTTGTCATTCTCCTCACCCTGCTGCCGCTTCTTTGCTCTCTCTCGGCTTCTGTAAGTGTCTTGGTCTCTGGCAAACCCAAGCCACCACGGGTAAGAAGGACCGAAGCCTCGCGTTCGTCCTCCATGTTCGTCATTGCCGAGGACCAGTGTGAGCAAATCTTTCTCTCTATCTGCAGTGAACTTTCTTTTTCCCTCCTTAATTTCTTTCACTATCCTTTTCCAATTCTCCCTGGGTATCCTAAGACCGTCACTACAGATGAGGTCCCCTGTTTCTTCGTCGTACGAACCACCATGCACAAGGAACCAATTTCTTGCTCTCAATTACCACTCATCACGGAGTGGTTCAGGTACGATGCCTTTATCTAGCAGATCTTGCTCTTTCTTATCCCACTTTGGGATGGCAGTCTCATAGCCCCCTGGCCCCAGCTTGTGGTGATATTTCTTCTTGTCGGCATTTATCTTGTTCTTTTCTGATAATGCCTGGGCATCTTCTGACTCCTTGTACTCTTGAAATGCCTTCCAGTGATTCACCTGCTTGGCTAGATACCCCTCGAATACTGGCACTTTCTTTGTCTTCAGATAGTTTTTCCATAGCTTCTTCTTCCAGCTACGGAACAGTTCGGCCATCTTCTTTAGAGTCCACTGCTTGACTTTGGCCCTCAGTTTGTCTGCGACGTCTTCATTCTCACATTCTGGCAGGTTGAAATGTGACATGAGATCATTCCAAATATTATCTTTGTACCTTTCGGCGACATAGTCACAATCGGCTGCCCCTTTGCGCTTGTTCCACTCCCGAACGCTGATCGGGACGTGATCCCTAACGAGAACTCCGCATTACTTCTTGAATGTGTTAGCAGCATTCTTAGGAAGCTTGGGTTCGCCCGTAGGCAATATCACCTCAAAGGTGTAATGCGTCCGTGCATCCAACTTTCTAGTCGGGCCTCGTTTCGTAGCTTTGCTCGATGTGGAGGCCTAAGAGGGAGAAACATTCGTCAAATGAATGTATATGTCTACAATATAGAGCTATCTCCAATATTTTTCACATATTACAAGTGATTGTCGAACTTCATATGTATACCTCGCCGGACTTTATTATTTCTTCACCGGCTTCTCCATCAGTGGAGCTATCACCTTCTCCGTCATTGGACCTATCTCCTGCCCCATCGGCTTCATCTTCGTGTCGGTCGACCTCCATTCCATATCCGGAGGGGTTTAGATATGACGACGGAGATTCAGCTGGTTCAACGTCGGGGTCGTCTTTGATTATATCTTCGAGAAGTTCTTCCTCTTTGAGGTTCCTGATATGTGGATCCATAGTTCTGCAAAAAACGGATTCTCTTAACCTTTGTACCAAAAAAGAATTATTCTACCAGGAACTCCGTTCCAAAACAACTTTAGTCCCGGGTCGTGGCTCCACCCGGGACTCCTAGATTTCTGCATAGTATTCAAAGTAGGAGTACTTTTCCAATTTGAGCATTCAATAAGCAAAACCAAATCGTAAAATAAAGTAGTATTCAAATTAGCATGCATTCAATTATAAGCAAATACATCATCTCTTTTGTCCGTACATCGTCGAATATTATCACTAATACTCCTCGAATACTATCATACATATAGCATCACTGATACATCTCGAACCATAGCGCCCGACGGGTATCGGTGCGGGCGGTGGACACCCAAAGAGAAGGAACCATCACAGGATCATAGCTCCAGTGAGATCCCCGAAGAACCTGCCAGGTATGCTCGAACATGCCCTCCAACGCAACCATGTAGCGACGGACGTGCTCATCCTCCTCGCTGACACGGTGACGTACCACCTCCGCGGTGTCCGGAAGCCTCGGCACCCTCACTGGCCCACGCGACCGCCACCAAACAAGGATCGGGTCAACGACGGGCTGGCTCCTCACCAACCTACACCCCCCGGAAGGTAGCACCTCCCAATACCAGCCGGGCGGAGCCCAGTCCCGGACAGGGACCCTTTGATCAAGCAGGTGTCCTCCGCCGAGTCGACGACGAGGATGCGGGATAGGCATCGTAAAATGAACTAAAAAAATAAACTAGTTCTATTAATTTTCTTGCTAAAAATAAACTATTAACACTTAAGCATATACAATAGCAAAATTAAACTATTAACACTTAAGCATATACAATAGCAAAATTAAGCAATAATCTAAGAAACACTATTAACACTTAAGCATATACACTATACAATAGCAAAATTAAATGACAAAAAAAATATTTCTTCTTCTTGTAACCCTAAACTAATTTTCCCTCTTCTTCTATTTCTCCTCTTCTTCTACTTCTTCTTCTACTTCTACTTCTCCTCTTCTTCTACTACTTCTCCTCTTCTCTTCTTCTACTTCTCCTCTCCTCCTCTTCTAATTTTTTCTCTTCTTCTATTTTTCCTCTTCTTCTCCTCTCCTCCTCTTCTTATTCTCCTTTTTCTTCTTTTCTTCTCCTCCTCTTCTTATTTTCCTTTTTCCTAATTCTAAATATTACTAACCCTAATAATCTAGCACAAACCTAATAACAATAGGAATTAAATGACAAAAAAATCTTTTTCTTTCTTTCTTCCATTTTTCTTCCTTTCTTCTCCTTTTTCTTCCTTTCTTCTCCTTTTTCTTCTTTTCTTCTCCTTTTTCTTCTTTTCTTCTCCTTCCCTTTTTCTTCCTTTCTTCTCCTTTTTCTTCCTTTCTTATCCTTTTTCTTCTTTTCTTCTACTGGCCGGAGTGTTGGGGAGAAGGGGGCGGGGGGCTTACCGGCCGGAGGTGTTGACGGCGCGCGGCGAGGAGGACGGCGCGGCGCGCGGCGAGGAGGACGGCGGCGCGCGGCGAGGAGGACGACGACGACGATGAGGAGGAAGGTAGGCGGCGGTGAGCAGGACGGCGGGCAGCCTGACGGCGTCGTCGAGTTCGTCGCTGTGCCGCGCCGGGCAGGAGAACGAGGAAGAAGGAGAGAAGGAAATGCGATTTGGGTTGGAAATTTTCTAACTCCCGCTTATATAGGTGGATCTTTAGTCCCGGTTCGGGGCTCGATCCGGGACTAAAGACCCCCTTTAGTCCCGGGTGGAGCGACGACCCGGGACTAAAGGCCTCTTTTTGGGCAGACCAGAAGGCGGGAAGCATGGGGTCTTTAGTCCCGGCTGGAGCCACGCACCGGGACTAAAGCCCCTCCTCGGCTGCACGATAAGTTTAGTCCCACCTCGCCCAGCGAGGGGGACTAACACTTGTTTATAAGCCCCGTCGCACGTTCTCCATCGAGCTCCTCTCTAAAGTAGGCTTACGGGCCTAAACTCACTGAAAATTGAAACTATATTCGAAATTATGGAGAAAATTCAACCTGAATTCAAAGTGAGTTCACTTTGAATTTAGCTTGAATTTTCTCTATAAATTCTCATATAGTTTCAATTTTTTTCTATTTTCATAATTAATAATTTTGACTATCCAAACTATTATCTATTTTGTTATTTTCAATTAAAAACTATGTTTATTAAAAATTCTTTTTGCATATTTGAGATTTTCTCTACAAATTCTCATATAGTTTCAATTTTTTTCTATTTTCATAATTAATAATTTTGACTATCCAAACTATTATCTATTTTGTTATTTTCAATTAAAAACTATGTTTAATTAAAATTCTTTTTGCATATTTGAGAATTTGACAAAACTATGATAATGAAAAGTGTTTGAAATTGAATAAATAATGCAAAACTATTTTCTATTTTCATAATTAATAATTTTGACTATCCAAACTATTATCTATTTTGTTATTTTCAATTAAAAACTATGTTTATTAAAAATTCTTTTTGCATATTTGAGAATTTGACAAAACTATGATAATGAAAAGTGTTTGAAATTGAATAAATAATGCAAAACTATTTTCTATTTTCATAATTAATAATTTTGACTATCCAAACTATTATCTATTTTGTTATTTTCAATTAAAAACTATGTTTACTAAAAATTCTTTTTGCATATTTGAGAATTTGACAAAACTATGATAATGAAAAGTGTTTGAAATTGAATAAATAATGCAAAAATATTTTTTATTTTCAAAAGTAATTATTTTGACTATCCAAACTATTAACTATTTTGTTATTTTCAATTAAAAACTATGTTTATTAAAATTCTTTTGCATATTTGAGAATTTGACAAAACTATGATAATGAAAAGTGTTTGAAATTGAATAAATAATGCAAAACTATTTTCTATTTTCAAAAGTAATTATTTTGACTATCCAAACTATTAACTTATTTTTTTGAGCTAGTTGACCCTGAAATTGAAAAGCACTACAAATGAACTCTGAAAATGTTGAAAGGCACAACTATAGATCAATTGAGATTCTCTCAAATTATCGGTTCACTTATGTACCTAGCTAGCGCAATGAGGCCTGACATCGCATTTGCTGTGAGCAAACTTAGCCGGTTTGTTGCAAACCCGGGCGATGTTCATTGGCGTGCTGTTGAAAGAATTATGCGCTACTTGAAAGGTACTGTCAACCATGGGCTTCACTATACGGGATTCCCATCGGTACTTGAAGGGTATAGTGATGCGAATTGGATCTCTGATGCTGATGAGATGAAGGCCACTACTGGGTACATGTTTACTCTTGGGGGTGGTGCTGTTTCCTGGAAGTCTTGCAAGCAAACGATCTTAACAAGATCGACAATGGAAGCAGAATTAACAGCATTAGACACATCTGGTGTCGAAGCAGAATTTCTACGAGATCTTTTGATGGACTTACCTGTGGTTGAGAAGCTGGTTCCGGCTATCCTTATGAACTGCGATAATCAAACAGTTATTGTTAAAGTGAAGAGTTCAAAGGACAATATGAAGTCCAATAAACATATAAGAATGATATTGAAGTCTGACAGACGTTTGAGAAACTCCGGAGTGATAGCGTTGGATTACATCCAAACGGCTAAGAATCTGGCAGATCCCTTTACTAAAGGGCTATCACGTGTTGTGATAGACAGTGCATCGAGGGAGATGGGTATGAGACCCACATGAGTTGCCATGGCAGTAACCCAACCTATATGATCGGAGATCCCGTGAAGTAGGACCTGGGAAAACAAGCCAGTGGTGAACTGAGGAGAGTAACTTAACTAACCCACTCCGTTGGAGATGCAATGCTCTCGGATACTGTATGGTAGGATGACTACTGTCTTAATGTGTTCTAAAGCTTATGTGTAAGCAAGATGCTGTCCTATAGAGCGATATTTGGAGGAACACACCTATATGAGCTTGACTGCTTGTCACAGTCTATGAGATTTGGGTGATCTCTAGTAAACTCATGAATAGGCCAGGAGTGTGACTAATATGCTCCACCCGAGGGGTCACCTTCGGCAGCCTAGTACTAGTAAGACTTGTGGTGAAGCTCCTTTACACCAAACTGACAATTCAAGGCATAGTCCATTATTCAGTTGTAAAGGGGTGTAGCTACTTGTTCTAGGTGAAGCTCAACCTTAACAGGTCTTCACTGAAATGCTGGTATATTAAAACAGTGATTGGAACGAGGGAACACGATGTGCCCTTGAGATCTGGTGGGGGATTGTTGAAATTAGAGATGGGCCTTAGGCCCATAAGACAAATTTCAGAAAAATCTCCAAGGCCCCATGTAGGTGGTGGCATGACAAGGTGGTGGGAAGTTTAGTCCCACCCCGCTAGTGGAGGAGAAGTTGGACCCCTTTATAAGGGTCTCTCTTCCACATGCTATTGGAGAGTGAGAAGAGAAGGTGCCCTCGCGCACTCCTCCTCCGCCGCCCGCCTCGCCACGCAACGCCTCGTCACGACGCGCTGCGGGTTGCGGGAATGAGCCGAGCTCATACCTACGCGCTTATTTTTGCCGGTCAGGAACAGAGAATACGTAACGGACAAGGCACGATCCGAGACGTCGGATCGTGGCTGTTACCGACTCGGACGTGGGTTTGGCCCACGTCTCTCCACCCAGCCGCCTTTATAAGCAGGCTATCGCCTACCCTAGCCGTCACGAGAATCAGATCACATCTGCCTCACGCGTTCGTTCCTTAACTGCTGCTGCCGCCGGCGACTCCGTCCCGTTTACCGCGTACACGGTCGACGGGAGAGCAGGCCTCTGAAACCTCGCCTCTCCGGCTCCTGTACGAGAGAGGGGCGATTAGGTTTTTGGGGAGCGATCACACGACTGCTCGCCTCCGTCCGTCTGCTTCGTCTACGTCCGCGTCGCCCTCGTCATCGCCATGTCTTCACCAAGCGAAGCTGACCGTCTCCATGAGAAGGCTGAAGCCGAGAAGAAGGCGGCAGAGGATACTGCCGCCGCCGCCGCTGTTGCTACGGCCAACTGGCCGATCGGAGGGTATGATGTTTTTGCCTCTCTCCTGTTTTTGTCTGCACTAGTAGTACTGCCTATATGCATAGATGTTTCTGCTATATGCGTAGTACTTGCTAGTATACTCCGTGATCAGTATGTCATGAACCTAGTCAATGCCATGTTAGTAATTATTTCATGGATTAATCTGCTCGGAAAATTGCCTATTAACTCAACATGCCCCTTGAAGACATCGAGAATCTTGGCGTAGCTTGGCGCAAACTCGTTTGATTGCTTCACTGTCATTTTTCCGAGCATCGGGGTGCACCTGAATACCATCTCCAAGAAATCAAACTCATGGTCTTCTCCTCGGAAGTCATCAATTTTCACGTCTTCAAGCTCCGTCAAGAAGATGGTTTAGCTTCTCCAATCAGTGGGCTCGCGACAACAACCAGTGGGCTTGCAATGGTCATGGACACCCTGGGTCAAAATTAGATCCTCCTAAGGCCTTGTTTGGTTTCTTGAAATTTGAAGGGGTTTGAAGGGGTTGAAAGGGATTTAATATCCTACAAGTCAAAATCAATCTTAATCCCCTCCAATCCTCTCCAATCCCTTTGTGGAAGGGATTAACCAAACAAGCCCTAAGCAAACAAAGTGTGTGAAAACTAAATTTATTATGCCACCGCGAGCATATTAAATTGTTCGTACTGTAAATAGTATCAACAAATTTTTAACTTGTGCTAGAACCACTACATGTACAATGATAAAATAAGGGGAGGCATTTTGGCTCCCGGGTGCATTTGCACCTGAATGAACAGTAACCCAAAAAAATAGGAAATGTTTAAAAAAACTCTATTTTTTTATAGATGTTCGTGTTTGTGTCGCAAGCATGCTCGACAATTTTCATGCAAAATGGAGCAGTGGTGTTTCGTTGGTGAAAAAAATAAATTTGGATGTGATATTTTGAGATAACAATTGATGTTTAATTTGTATTTGTTTTTTGTGCACAGGTCAGAATGTTTAACCTTTTTGTCTAAAACTTTTCAGGTAGTATTTGGATGTGACAAAGAACACATAAATTTTTTGCTGCAATTTTTTTGACACTTCAAATTCATTTTTCATGGGCAGGAGCACATGCTCCCGGGAGCTGAATTGCATTTCCCCCGGTAAACACACATCTTGACATTATATATAAACAGAGCATAGCAGAGAGTGAGTAAGAAGATTACCTACTATGCATCTATGCTCAGTTACCAATGCAGACCCCAAATCATCAGAGTTTGTGTCCGTTTTGATCCAAATGGGACAGAGGCCACGGCCGAAGGCGCGACCGCATCCGCGTAATCACGTCTAGCCTACTGCATTTCTGAAGCAAACTTACTCTTGGTTTGCATCACACGGACAACAAATGAACGGGCCTGCCGAATCTTTTCGTCCGCGTCATGCCCCTGTGGCGGTCGTCCACCTACTTCCCACCACCTAAAATTAATCGGCACGTCAGGGGTGGCCCGCTAGTCAGCCACCCATCTACCCCCGTCATCGTCCTTCTTAATGTGGAAGCCGTAGACCGGTAAGTCTAGAGCTTGCACTTCCGAACCGTCCTGCCTCCTCGAGCCCCGACACGAGAGAAAACCCTAGCCGCCACCCTTCCTCTTCCTCTCGGCGGCGGCAAATGGGCCACTCGCATTTGCTCGGCAAGGGGAAGCATGACCATGAGGCTGGCTCCTCCTCCGGTCACCACCGCTCCATGCCGCCCGCTTTTGCAATCTCCCCGTCGGGGCGCCGCAACGTAGCGGGCCATACGTCTCCGCCGACGTCTCCCGTTGTTATTGGGAGACCGTGACACCCTTGTTGTGGAGCGATGTCCACTTCCTCAACAACTGACATCTCTCTGGAGAGAGGGTGCCTATCCCTCAGGTCCTGAGAGCGGTTGTGCCAGCCGTGAGGAGATCGACCGGCGCCACGCCCGCCTACCACTAGATCTCCTTTAGGACCGCATGTACGCCATGGACTCGCCCATGTGGGATATGTCGCTTCGTGACGAGCACGATCTCAGACGGCAGTTCTTGACTTCTATGTTGGTCCTCCTTCAAGCACTTGGAAAAGGAGCAATTCTGGCCATACTTGGAGCTTGAGGGATTCCACCAGCACTTGGAGAAGGTCATGCTGCAGAGGTTGAACCAGCACAAGATTAAGAGCTTGGAGCACCTTGACCACTTTTATTTGGCAAAAACAAATTAAAAAGGAGGTTAATTACAAGCAAGATATTTTCATTATAAATAGAAATGCAAGTGCAAATTACCTAATGTTTATTTTTCCTAACCACAAGTCCGGGCTTGAGAGGATGTCCACAATTGGTATCTACGACCCTCTATGTTGCATTGTTGCAAATGAAAGCTGTTGAAAAGCATCAAAAGAAGGTTTGGCGAAGTAAACAAGTTTCAGAAGACCAAGATAATCCAATAAAAATACATGAGTCATTTTCATGCGAGAAGAGAGCTAGGGGTGAGAGCCCACTTGAGGTCACCCTTATTTGACCCACACGGCCCCACCACGCGGTCTGGCCTCTGGTCACGCTAATAGCGCGTGTGAGGCCCACAGGGTAACCCTCGGCCGCTCCTCGGTATCCCTGGTCATATATTACCCCAGATCCATTATATCTATTTTACCGGAATTTCCCGCTGCCAGCTTCGAGACAGAAACAATGTGGAGGGTCCTTCCCCTCAGGGTGGGGAAAATTGAAGCTGTCGACATCACCAACACTGGCGATCATCATCATCACCAGCACCATCTCTTTCATTCATTTCCAACCTTAGCTTTCAATCTATAAACTATTACCCTAGAACAACTCTGGTGATCACTTCATGGTGTTATTTACGATTTAGTAGTTGATGCTTAGTGATTTGTTTGTAAGAAAATAGAAGATTCTTATTCATATCATTAACGAATTGTTCATGATTCATATGATGTCTTAAGAGTAGTCCTTTAAGTTCCCGAGGACTTGGGAGAAACCTTGTTGCTCGTAACGATGTAAAATTTAGTAAAGTTCAATGTGTTGATATTTGTTGTGTTGTAATTGTCCAATGGTGATGTGCAGTCGTCGAGTGCATATCACTTCACCTTTATTGGCCTAGAGGAGATTGTTATGTGATAAATTTGCTTGGAATGGATGGCCAGAGTGAGAGATGTTAGTGTGTCCTAAATTTGTGAATTATTGCAAATGAAGTAATCGCACACCTTGGAGTTTAATTTTATGGTTAGATATTATCTTAATTAGTTTCTTGTATTTGCAACTACATGAAGGATATAATCATAAGTATGTATTTTTATTTAAGTAAGAATAGTACATAAATTTATGCGCTACCACACAACACTTTTCAAAGCAATGAAAGTTAGTATCAATGGAACTACGTGAAAAAGCAACGAGGCAAAATTTATGTTGTCCTCGAGAATTATTTGATGCATATTAATATTATCATCAGCTTGTCCTTAACACAATTAAGAATTGGGCCACTTGCTGCATGGTTACATTTTTATTACAATTTACATTCTCTCAATATATTCTCTTGATCAAACAAAAATACAATAGTATGTGTAGCTTTTACAATTATTCCTTTCTAACAACCAATTTTCTTCTGCTCTTCATTGGGATCGACACTGGACTTATCCAAAATATCTACAATTGATCCTCTATATTTATGGGTTATCATCCACGGAATTTTCAGATTCGCACGTGTACCAATTGAATGCACCCCCCCCCCCCCAACGAACTTCCAAGTACAACAAGTCACCATTAAGTTTAACGGTAACTAGAAGGGCACTGCACGCTTTTACGCGCCAGTTATGTTCTTGGGGTTGTACATTTTTTATTTTGACGTTGTAATTACTTTGAAGTTGTGAAAAATGTACATATTAGTTGGTTTGACATGTGGGGGATATAGTGGACTATGTTTTTTCAGACATGGTACTCCTACTGACAGACTTTATGAAATCATGGTTAGAAATTGCTTTGTCAATTTATGGTTAGAGATTAGGGGAAGAGTGGGCCAATGGTGAAAATCAGGGAAGTGATTGGTGGTAGAATGTTTGGTCTGACCAATCCGTAGCGAATCTTCCGTGAGTATCATATTTTTTATTGTGGTGTTTGTATGGATCTTTTTGACCGTGTGATTGGAAGACGTATTTTAATTAATATAAATACATGAGAAAGTTACTTACATTGTTGTACACATGTGTTATGCTGGTGCTAAACATGTCATGGGCGACACTTTCCATATTGTCAACTAAGGCCACACCACCTAGGTATTTACCAAGGGATCCACTCATCGAGAAATCCCACAATGAAGCCTGGTCAATGATCCAATCAATTGTGTATTCAATTCAAATTGAAGACCTCACTTTAATGAGGGGGCTTTAAAATGGGGGAGCTTAACGAAGTTTGAGATTTCATTGCCACAACCAAGGATTGACCGAGTCAAAATCAAGCCATTAGAATTGTATACCTCAGTTGAAGGGGAAAGCTCTAAAATTAGGAAGCATAGTGTATTAAAAAATGAATGATAGAGCTCCTTGTAAAATTGTTGACACGGTCAAAATTGGATGACCCAAATCTGAAGTGGAGACCTCAGTTGATTGTGAGGTCTTAAAAAGTAGGAAGCTAAGTGTTATAGTGTATGACAATGACAAGACAAGTATTTCTTTCTGTTAATTTTTGTGTGAACCATACCATTTTTGTGTTATTTTGTGTGAGATTCATGAAAGGGGTCATCCTTTGTGGGAAATCTTTTAAGAGGACGAGCACGGGTAAAAGGTGGCGGGGATAGCAAAAATGGAGCAATAGAGGGGGTTGAAAGATATAGTTCGGAGCAACTAAGTTTCATGCAATGTTGCATGAAAGAGGTGGAACGTCACGAGGAGGCACATGAGGCGGACAATCACATGAAGGGGACAGAGAGGTGCGCATTATGCAAATGCAACCACAAAAGGTGGCAAGGAACTTGTCGCTTTCGACTCACTAGAACTCAATTGTAGTTTTGAGAATTTGCTTCTATCTTAATTTGATTTATGGTATCTCGTGATCTATCTTATTTTCCAATACTCGAAAAAAATGTGAACATGGTTATGGAAAACAAAGAGTGGCAACGTCTATGACTGCCACAAACCTGCACATGACATAACATATATATCCGGGAATAAACATGTCATAGGGAATCTAACTAGGGTGGCCTTCTGCCACCCCCTATGGCGGCCTTCCGCCATCCCCGATGGAAGAAAGGCAAAAAGAGTTATGAGTGTGTGCATCCGCTAGCCCACCTACTTCCACTACAAGCCAATGCAGCAGGTTGCTTCCACCAAAGCATATGGCGGGAGTATTATCCGCCACTAGCTATGGCGGGAGGGCACATGAGTCACTTTGTTGTGCTTCCGTCGGAGGCACATTTGTCAATCTCATCGACAGAGGTGTTGTTTTGTGAATTCCATTGGGTAGGAGGCATTTACAAGTTTCCATACGACACACTCTTTCCTATCAACGGCCATGAGTGCATCCCTAAATCCTAGAGTACATGTCCTCCTCCATCGCCCTTCATTGGTGCTGCGACAAACCCAGTTTCCTCTCGGCGATCCGAGTAGCTTCCTAAACCTTGGAGGCCTCGACCTCATATCCACCTCCATGCCCCCTCCTTAATCGACATTGACAACTATTGTGCAAACGACGGGCTTTCCCTAGGAAGCCTTTCTACAGGTGGCGTGTGGGTTTGCGAGTGGCGCAGTTGCAGCTTTGGCCGTTGACAACAGACACTTCTTTGGCGGCCGTCAGGTATGGATCATATTTCGATAGGACTGTGGTAATCGATAGAGGAGCTCACAGTTGTCATTAGTATTGGATTCCAAAATTGACGCCTCGCGATTTGTTTTACATTTTGTAGAAAATCTATCTGTCCTAGACACTTGACTCTTTTCCTCACTAAAAATATGCTTGTTTGGAGAGGCTGGAAGGCTTGACTTTCCTTTTTTATCAAAAAATTCTAATTAATAGATTTACCAAGACACAACCCCAAAAATAAAATGGAAGATGCATGAAACTCCAAAGATACTGCTCACCCCTTTTTGCAATGTCCTAAGGCTTCTTGGAGTTGGCTAGACCTAGGACTTTATCCTACTACATGGGCCGCATATCTTGAGGATGAAAACCACGGGAGAGACATGGTTGAGCGCCAGTTCGAGGGAGTCGAAGATGCCGCCATGAAAGATGATCTCGGGAGACCAATCGAGAGGCAGTAGTGCCACTGGAGGGAAAGGACACTGGTGCACATAATGCGGCACATCCGATGAAGGTAAGAACAGGAAGGAGAAAGTCATTGGGGGAAGGCTTTGAGGCGGTCCGGCCCGTTGCCTTGGCTATCTGGGTCTTGGGGTGGAACTCTGATGAGGTCCTAAGCTCACCTCCATAGACGATCAGATCTCTACTCAGATGGAGTGATGACAAAACTCTAGAATTTTGGCGTCGGGTTCTAGCTATGCTTCCAGTACCAGGTGGGATGCAATATGGATGCAGTAGACTAGCAAGTGAGAGGTTTCGCCAACATTCCCCTTTCGTTCCTTTTGTGTAAGACATGGGTTGTCTACACATAAGTTGCCTATTTTTCCTAATGGGAAGAACCTAGGAAGCTTGTGATTGTTTACTCGGCTTAGGGCGCACATCTAGTGTGTTACCAAGATATATCGGTGGATGGGGACAACATAAGTGGTGATGAGGGTGAGGTCGTACATAGCACCAAGCGGTGACGATGAGATCACAAATGGCGGTAGATGTTAATGAGCGACAAGTGGCGGCGATGAGATCACACATGGTGGTAAATGGATCTGAGGAGGGTAGTAGATATGGCAATACCAAAGGTTACACTAGTAGGAAAATGCTTATAGGTGTAGATAATTACTAGTGCCAGCCCCAAACAGGACGCGGCTTATATTTTGGCAAAATGAAATAGCACAAAAGGAAATTGAAACAACAGGTTTAACATAATAACCACAGGTTGAGTGCATAGAAACCAATCAAGATTTAACTGAGCTCCCAATAAAGAGCTAAAATACACTGGCAAAGCAACATCTGGATGATCAATTCAATCCAAGCAACCAATCAAACTCTTGAGACTAGGTAATTGAGTTGTTCAGAATAGGAAAAGGATGGTGTTTGTCGATGATCACTAGAATCCTTAAATGTAAGGACAGGAATCATGTCAACGGAGAAATTTGGCTGCCATGCATTAACCCTGCAAAGGAGACAGATTGAAACCTAGCTCAGTAAGTATCGCCCCGTGGAATTGTAGGGCAGTTCTATGTGTAATGCTTGTTGTCACCGGCAAACAAAACACAATACATGCTGACGGCAGGAACAAATACCACAGTACATGCTAAGAAGAAACACAATGGAACTAAATAACTTGTGCAAAATCGCATGGCCAATAAAAATCAGATGATACCACTTCAGCTAGCCTATAAATCAGACGCAAAATAGAAGGGCACGGTCAACAGAATAACAAAAAAGGGCAAACAAGGTAAGGAAGCCCACAAAAAAATATTGATTTTTTCTTATCACCAACTCAGTATCCAGCTTATATTTCTATAAAAAATTCGTGTGTGGAAACACAAATTCGTATAAATATAGCATGTTAAATTAGCTAATAACTGGGATACATACACAACTAAACTCTAATTGGGATATCAATGCCACATTTCAACCACCCTAAACATGAGATGCAATGAAAGATTAGGTTTCGAGAAACCCGACAAGAATTAACATTTCTATTTCTGTTTAATATAGGAGCATGTTAATCATGTATAACGAATAAGTACTCACCAGAGCTCTCATAAACATAGCATTCCACTGAAGAATAGGCCCTGCAGATCTTATATATTTTAGCGCTTGCACTATTATTAGATGACGCCTCATGTGACAGTTGCACTATCATTTTTTTAAGCACTGGTGCACATTTGAGTAACAATTTCAGTAAATCAAACTCATGTTCCTGTCCTTTGAAGCCATTGATTTCCACTTCTTCGAGAGCAGTCAAGGAGATAGTTTGAGATCTCCAGTTAGTGGACTCACATGTACAGTGTGGCGAGCATTTTCCTTTCAGCTAAAACCAAAAATAAATGTAAAGTTCTACACAGTGTATAATTGAGAAATAATATGGATGGTGGGAAGGCGACGAATAATTACCATCGATTTCTCTAGGACAATCTTAAGCCTCTGTATATTTCTGGAAAGACGAATAATCCCGAGGAGGTGAAATACGAGTGCTCCAAACACATGTCCGGATTTTAGGAGATGTAGCTCCAAAACAGAGAAATCATAAACCATGTGCTTCTCTACCTCCTGCGCAAAGGTGTCTTCATTGGAAATAAACCATCTCTGAAAAAACATTGACAGGATATATATCATTGTACAATTCAGTGTAGTCAACTGTCCATCTATCTATTATGTACTAAAAGCGCAATAATATACAACATAAAAAAGAGAGATTTGCTAGAAATTATCAAAAAGAAGCAAACGAAAGATCATCATCCGAACTTTAATTCTGCGTGATTTAAACAGCTATATACAAACGAAATATTATACAATGTCCACACGGCAACCAGTTGTTCGGTTCGTAGTCCAAACTTTGGTTACCTTGAATATGTTGTACCCACTTGCAAAATATGTGCTGATGCTTTGCTTGAATATGGTATACCCACTTCCGGATAGTGGTGATATTTTCTTTTGTGTTAAAAACATTTTATTCAAAAACTTATGGTGGGAGTGTGTTTGGGTGTACTCATGGTTGTACACTTTCTTTCTTGATACACAGCTTTCCTATGTGTTTGAGAAAAAAAATTATTCAACTACCTCTGCTGTTAGTTTATGCAAAATACATCAAATCTCAGATTTGCATTGCTGCACCTAATTAAATTGTAAAGTCGACTAATGGAATTATGTAGTCATGCTTGAATTTGCGCATTGTACGGGCCATTCTAAGTTTGCTAGTTCCCCTAAATTCAGTAAATTGAACATGAGTGGGCTGTGGAATGGATACATACCTGGGATGCATGAATGTGGAGCGATGGAAGCTGTCCCCCTCTCTCTCCTGTGTGTAGCCACAACCTCTGGAGGCTCCAAAAACCAAACTGGACGCTGCTCCGGGCCCCGAAATACCACCACTCCCACGAAACCTTGTCCGCCATTGGAGCCGAGATGGCGATGCTGCTCACCGTCTTGTAAGTGCCAAACGACACAGTCAATCGCTTCAGCAGAGGGGCGACGATGTCGATTGCATCCGTGTGCACTATGCTGGTTTCAAGCAAAAGCTCCTGCAGCGACGGCAAGTGCAATGAGATCGACCCATTCTGGACAAGTCCGAAGCCGTCATTGACGAACTTGAGACTGAGCACCCGCAGGTGCGGGCATCGGGGGAGCAAGCTGTGGAGGCCGCCCAGGCCGTAGGAAATGGACAGCGTCCGGAGCGCCGTGAACTCGCCCTCGCCGTCGGGGCAGTAGAAGAGAAGCCGTTCCATCGTGAGCGATGTGGTGCGCCGGAAGCACGGCAGCCGGACGAGGTTCAGCTGCCGGGCCTCGAATTCCACGCTCCAGGGGAAGCTCAGCACGATCTCCTCCGGCTCCAGCCGGACGGCCGCGCGGAGCAGCCTGCTGGCCGTGGCGCCGAAGGGCCCGAGATGCCTGCTGGGGATGCGGACTTCCAGGAGGGACACCGCGGGCGCGGGGCCACGGACGCGGCCGATCGCCGATGCAGCCGACGGCGCGATGTTGTGGAAGACGATCCGGCGAAGATGAATCCACAGATCGCGCCACCGGCGAGAGAGGACGCTGGTGCGCGCGGCGGTGGCTGTGCATCCGATGAGGGTGAGGATGAGGAGGATGAGCTCGTCCGGGAGGGAGCTGATGCGATCCGGTTCGCCACCCCCGCCAACGCTTGGGCTGCATAGCTGCGGATCCGCGGAACGCAGGCGACGCCCAGGCCTCACCTCCATCGGAGCACCACCCATCTGCGCGGACGATGGGAGGCGACGCCCGGATTTCCGCTCCATGGAAGAGGAACACTTTTGGAAGTGAAACCCCGGCCGGTGTGTGTCCCCACCCAGCTTTTCAGCCGAATCTTTATTAATTATGTATACTAGTAACCATGCACGCACGTTTCGATCAAAGCATCTTATGAAATTTGTGTGGGTACTAAATTCTGTTTTCATATTGAGATTAAGTAACATCCATACAACACATGAAAAATACTAATAAATCCATGTAATAGCAACATATATGATGATCATATAGAGATTTTGAATAATAAAAATGAATGATAAAAAGTGGATGCATGAAGCATACATTGCTATACGATATTGGACCAAGTAAACATGGTTGCAATATTTAATATTGGCACATAGCGTTGGCCTTGTTTCAAAGGAATTGAGCCAGTCATTTTCCTCATTAGGAACATTTGGTTTCAGTCCTTCAACTCTTCATCCCTAACCATTTTCTTTTGTAAATAATTTGCAAAAGAAAGACTGAATTAGGTTGATAAAATCAAACCCCATAGTAAAACGGAACATCAGAACAATAAAATGTGTCATCTAAAGATAAGTGCTTACAAAAGAGTGAATAAATCAACAATTGATCTCCTGCCGGCTACTGTTAATCTCCGTTGTGTGTCCACGCTCATGCGACCTCGTTTGGCAGCGGTCGGTCCACCAACAGTTGATCTATGTCACTGGCAACAGGGAGGTCGACAACGGCAGGGAGGAGACCAGTGCTCCACGTGCACGCGACCTCGTCTACCAGCGACCGACAGACCCACGTGCATCCACATCCCCGGCGGCGATGACCTGGCAGAGGACGGAGCGGTTGATCTCCTGCTGGTGCCCACACTCAAAACTTAATCACGGACATAATCGAGATGGAAAATTGCAGTTTTAATTGCAGAAAAACTTACATTAAACCCCAACCATTTAATTGATGTATTTTCCCTTTGCCTCTCGAGCTATCCCATCTTGCTCTGCCACTGTAATTGGTTAATTAAAAGGATTTAGTCAAACAACATTCGAATGTTAGTAAAGCCGCTTCAAGTACCCGCACAGGTGGCACACCCCTAGGACCGGGCCTGCTAAGAAGCTACATACAAAGTAAAATGAATGACTCTACACTCTAGAATATGTACGTAGTTTCATATTAAAGCATCTAAAATGATTTATATTTAGAAATGGAGGGAGTAGAGATCATGGTGCACTCGATTTGGACCAAGAAAAATCTGGACAACGGGGATCATCACAGGGGTGAGGGTTAGGTTTGGTGACTACATATTTTTTGTCACCGGAGAAATTTTACATGATGTTGCAAAAAAAAATTTGCGGGGAATGTTGCAATAAACTTGGCAACCGGTTCAATTTTTAATATGAAGAAAAAAAAATCAAGATCCTCATCATGTCCTTGGAGAATTTTTCTTCATGTTTGACATGCTTTAAAATTTTGCCATTCTTGAAAAATGTAAGCTGATCAATTAATAAAGATAGGAATTATCACAGATTATTCAATAAAAAATTTTCAGAAAAGATTATTATTCAACATCATTTGAAGTTGGTAGTTGGTTCAGTTTCAAACTGTGTTTCATATCATCAGCCTATAATTAAATAATTTTAATTGTAGTAACAAATTTTGACAAAAGTTGAAACTTGAAGTTCTTTTTTTGGGGGACAAAGGTAGCAAGCCGCTGCTGCACTATATTATATGCGAGGAAATTATTACAGAGTATTGGGTCAGGAGTTCATTACCTGGGAAATGAATACACAGGAGCAGCTACAAGAATCGATTTAGGGTTCATTACGGCCTCCAGGATAGCAGGCTTGCACCTCTCAGGTCTGCAGATAGATGTCGCCTGCCATAGACTTGCATGTTCCAGAAGATTCGAACATTGCTGCCGTCTGGACATCTTGCCCTTTGCCTCTCGAGCTATCCCATCTTGCTATTCGACTTCAATGTGCAGACATTCGGGAGGCCCTACTTCAAGAATCACAAGGGCTAAAAAATTAGAACGCATGAAATTTACATATGCCAAGTTGTTCAAGGACCAATAACCATATGTACTTCCATACTGCGCAAACAGGGGATAATTTTTTGATTTGCAGTTAATCACCTAAGCATTGGGTTAACACAGTGGTGCTACTTTTCTTTTTCGTCCAAAACGGAACCATCATGTCTTGAGTTTCCTATAAACAATAGTAGAATGCATAAGAATTCTACTACTAATTAACAACACACAAAGTATGACGACGAAGCTTCAGAAACTTAGCAGCTGCAAATTTTAAAACAAACAAACATAAAACACATCGAGTTCCACAATTGTTTTCCTCGAAACCACAATTCATAACACATACATATATCTCACCTGGAGCAAATACCTGTCTTCATGCCTTCGGAGTATATACCATCTCCATCTCCATTATCCTAGTGCAAGCGCCTGGCAGTCAGCATCTTTTATATGTGCAGTCAGCATCTGCATCTTTGTATGTGCAGTCAGCATCTGGAGCCAGGCGCTTGCACTACACCGCCGCACGCGCTTACGTTTCGCGTACGTCCTTCCCACCGGCTGGACGGACCGCCGCCCAGCTCCAGCGGCCGACGAGCAGCTCTCCGGTCAAAGCTGCAGACGTGCATGCCGCAAACGGCATATGCTTTTCCCCGGCGAGCGAGCGTCACACGTGACCGTATCAGCCTCGTCGTCCACCGATCCCGGGACGTGCGGTCGCCATCAAAACCATGACGTGACGTCGGTATCCCAGCTGTGCTGCCGCTGCTACGCCCGCCACCACAACGAGCAGAAGGACACCGGCTGCCCTTTCCACCGCAGCGCCACGGCGCCGCCACCTCCCGTCGCCGCCGCCGTCGTGGACATCTCCCACCCGTTGTCGTACTTCCTCAGCAGCGACCTGGCCGACTCCACCGCCTCGCCCCCGAACGCCACCTGGTCGAACCCCGCCGCCGTCATGCGGTCCCGCCACCCCTCTCGCCCCACGGCCTCCCTGGCCGCGGCCACCGCGACGGCGCTCCCCGCCTCGGCCTCCAGGAGCCGCCTGTCCTCCCCGTCCCTCCCCTTGAACGCCGCATGCGTCGACTCCAAGAACCGCCACAGCAGCTCCAGCCTCGCCGTGAACTCGCCCGCCGTGCTGCCGTTGCCCCAGACGTCGAGCTCTGATAGCACCATCAGCTGCGGCTTGAGGTCTTTGACCCTGCGGATGATGTACGTCCTCTCCTCGGCGGTGACATGGCCCAGCCGGAACTGGAGGCACACCACGAGCGCCTCGTCGGGAGCGGTGCAGAAGCCGTGCGCGGAGTCTAGTGAGGCGGCGCGACCGATCTCGAAGTCCAGCTTAATGGACTTGGCGTACCGGAGGAGGTGCGGAGAGAAGTCGTACCCCGGAGGCGAGGCCGAGAAGGGCACCGGCGGGGTGGCCACGACCGTCAGCCGGACGAACGGCGGCGCCCGTCCGGCGGCCATGCGGGTGAGGGACTCCAGCAAGGTCGGCCACTGCACCTCGTGCGAGACGTCAATGTCGACGAGGTGGAGCGGCCGGGGCGCCGCAGAGGCCAGCTGCGAGATGGCGGCATTCGCCAGCGTGTTGGGGAGCGTGAACCACGGGCTGACCTCGTGGAACTTGATGAGGGACGCGCGGAACATCCGTGGCTCCGCCCGGCGAGCGACGGCGTCGGGCACTCGCATGCGGCCGGCACCCTCACGGCCGCGGCGGCCGCGGGGCCAACTGCGGCAGGGAGGCGAAGCGAGAGCGCTCGCAGCCCGTACGCGGCAAGCCTGTGGTTGGCGTCGCCGGAGAAGGCCGCGAGCTCGCCGAGCACGTAGAAGAGGTGTTGCACGCGGGACAGGTTGCGCGCCTCGACGGCGACGACGCAGGGACCCAGCAGCTGCTCCGCCCACCTCACGTCCCGGTCCGACCCCGCTCCGCGACGCCCAAGGGCCCATGTTCCGGAGGGGCCCATCACCGCATATGTGTAAGTATACTTCTGTTGTTATATGGGCTGATAAAAAGTATTTGATCGGGACTTCGGAAGAGGAGAAGGCATCGATCCATCCCTGCTTGTTCGTCGTCGCCTTGCCTCGGCCGCCTGCTTGCATTGCTGCGCATGCGCATGCGCGGTTGCACCTCCGACACTCCGGTAGGCACGTCCGACCCCGACGGAGAAAGAGGGGACTGGTATATACGTATCTGCAGTTTGTATATACTTTCTGTAGTCGAGATCAGGCCTGGGGAAGAACTGGAGATCACCCAGCACTGCAGCACGTGATCAGGCCTGATGATTATAAAATAACAACGTCCTGATCCATGCATCCATTCACTCGATATAATTTAAATACTACGTTTCTGCGTATATATTCGCCCACTGTCCTAATCCTTTTAGATAAGTTGATCTCAGGCCCTGATTGGTCTGATTACATTATTGTCGATGAATTCATAAGAAACTTGGTTCTTATTTAAGGTAATCAAACTAGCAGAGAATATTATTTGTTATATTTTTCTACTTTTTTTTCTTTTGTCGTGATATGACATAACTTAAGCGATTATTAATTATTTATAGACGTCTCTAAATAAAAATGTATGATTAGATCTAAAATTCAATATTTTACGTCTGTATATCTATAAATGCGTATATATTTATTATTCGTAAGGGGCCTATTTTTAAACTTCGCTCTAGGGCCCCCAAAAATATAGAGCCGGCCCTGCTTGCCGCCTCCCGGCCTGTCCTGCTCGGTTCGGCGGCGCTGGTTGCTGCTACCATGACCGGAGCCAGACACCGCCAGGCGGACGGGGAGGGGGAGTTGGACGCGGAGGCGACGGCGAAGGTGCAGGCCAGGGCGACGAGCTCCCGTTAATTCTTCCTAAATTTCTGTACTTGATTGGCTCCTTTTTTTCGTGGAGGTGCAACAGTTTTTCGCTGTAGGAGGAGGTGGAGCACGGTCAGCCTTAGTTAATTTGGTAAATGCACACGGTGGTGATGCATGGATGGTGAAAGGCCGTTAGATTGTAATTTGTTGTTTAATTATGTGGTGGTGATTGATGTTTGTTTTTGTGGGGGTAATAGTTGTGTGTACGTAGAGAAGTTTTCGTTTGATTTTTTATTAGTAGTATAGATTTGGACAATGAAGGATATCCCTCTTCGAACAAATCAAAGTAAAAAAAAGAGTAAAAGAACACAACAAACAAATTGTTATGCCATGCCAGCTAGGACGGGACACCCAAACCAGAACCAGATCAAGTCACCAAAGCAACATCTCGCCAAATCCAGCTGGTGAAACAGAATATAACACATGGAGTTGGTGCTCAAGATATTAGTGGTTTCTGGTATACAGCAATAGAATGAACGTATGTTAATGGTCTTTTCACACAGTACATTGGTCCAGAGTTACAAATGCATTGGTCCAGAGTTACAAATCCATCTTCTGTTCATATGAGTTCAGGAACGGAGACAGGGTTATAATTTGAAATGGTTTATTAACCACAGAGAAGTACTCCCTCAGTCCTAAAATAATTGTCTCAACTTTATACTAACTCTAGTACAAAATTATAGTAAGCTTAAGACACTTATTTTACGACCGAGAGAGTAGTATCAAACATATAACCAACATATATACACTGAACTATCAGGTGGTCTTCGATTTATTCTTCGACGAATTTCTTTATACCCTTGTCTGATATCTTGCGCATCCTGGCACTAAGTCCGTCCAGACCATGCTCATAAATAGTTTTCTCTATAAACTTGGTGAAAATTTGCAAAGTTTGACTTTTCAAAAAAATCTATATGCACTACATTATTGGAATGGAGGGAGTACCAAAATCTTCTATCTTCCTCCTCGTGGGCATAATTTATTCCTCAACAATTTTCTTATAACCCGGTCTGATGCACTGGCGCACTATAGCAGTAGGTTCGTCCAAACCATGATCATCATTGCTAGTTCCATGGTCTGACATCGTCCTTGATGCTATGTTTAATTGGTTCCATAGCCTCGGCATCGTCCTTGATGCTATGTTTAATGCTTGGTTTCTTCTCGCCACCGGCAATTTTCGGTGCTTCCTGGAGGGGGCACTTATGGCACCCTTATTTTGTTGTTCCCTGGCAGCTCTGAATGTTGCCACTCCCTTTCTTGGCTTCAAATCAACATTCAAGGTGGTTAATTACACTTCATCGTATCAAATATCAGTCAAAGCAACACGTCAAGGCCGTGAGCCCATTACCGGATTTCTCAAATAGCAGGGCCCATTCTGTTCAGGAAAACTCACCATCCCCAGCAGTGATGGAACAATCATTTCACAGGGAAGCGGTCACAATCTGCATCGACAGCATATGTCGGAACCTAATAGTGTCTTGGGTCAAGACACAGGCATTCTGCAAGGCTCATGCAACAGTTACTCAAAACAATGTCAAGTTAGAGTAACCTCCTGGATGGTTTGTTGAAGCGCTCTCCCTTGTTAAGAAGCAACGGATGAGTTCTCGGCTGCACAGAATACCATGAACTCTGTTACAGCCAAGCAACGGTACAGCAAAACAAGTGCAGAAGCTGCAGTAGTTCTATCTATGGAATGGTAGCAGCTTTATCTCCAAGGTATGGTAGCCTCAGTTGTTAGGGATAAGATCAAACCGATTCAAGTTGACTTAGTTGAATCATGAGTTGGAGAGAATTAATGGATAATATAACAAATTTGTAGTTCCTTCCCTTGTACAGTCAGATCTCTAGCAATCAAGGGCACGTGGTCAACGCTCGATCCCAGGACCCATACATTTCCAGGCCCATAATAAGATCAAAGTTCAACTGCTGTATTTGATGCAAGCCTCACAATTTTTTGTACGAATACCTGGTAAAGCACCTCATCATCTGCAATCCATTAATGCCTGATATGAAACTCTCCTCGTTAAAAAAAAGCAATATGTTAAAGTATGGTACCATAAGAAATAGAGGAAGTTAATTCTGTACATCACACGAAAAATAATTGTGCAGGCAAAATCATCAATCGATTTGATGGCGGTCACCTGATCGAGTAAAAGAGCTTTTATTCCAATCTTCTTCCTGCTCACTGAGTTCATAAAATTGTCAATAGACATCGGCTCAATGAGAGCATCTGAACCTACCTCAGAAACTGGAGGTTTCAGGCTGCCAACAATACTTGAGTGATAAACTTGTACACAATTTAAAGGACAAGTATCTCCTGAAAATTTACAGTTTCAGGCTGCCAACAATACTTGAGTGAGCAACATCTACTTTGTGAATAAATAAATAGATAGATCAAGGGATGATATAAGATATGCACTCCTGTGTGTGCTACACAAGCAGTGACGTTGCAGGAAAATCAGAGACAGGCACGCTAACTTGGCTGATCATCTTTGAATGGAGTTGAAGAAAAGAGAGTCAGCAAGTAAGAACTGAAACAGTAGATAATGAACATAAATGTTTGGCCCTCTCTATATAAAAAGCAATCAAGACAAGAGTTTATCGAGGAAACATAAATATAAAAATGTCCATAGAGAACACAAAATGGCATCTTGTCTAACAGAACAAGTTCAGATAAGAGAGTTTGTTAGGTTAATGCCATTTATAGTGGTATTTCTCAAACAAACAGTCACAATATGGTTCAATCTGAGGCTCTGAGGGCATGCTTTTTCAATTAAAGAGGGTTAGTCTTGGACTTATAACATCGACTTCCAGTAAATCATGGGGTTCATACAAGTCCAAACACTAAATATTTTGATAATGTCAAGCCTTCTTCCATCCTCTAGTTCCTTACATCGAAACTAAGCTCTTTCAACACAAGTGGCCTACATTTAAAAGAGCGGAAGTTTTTTTCTTTAGCCTTCCAGAGTTATCAGTTGCTTGCTTATCTTTCTTCATACTCTTACAAAGATCTGAATTTGTGGCGGTCTGTTCACCTTCACCAATATTACCTCCTAAGTTATTAAAAAATTATCACAGTTGGCATCCATTATGCGGAGGACATACGATCGAGTCCAGTTGAAATGAGGAGAACACTAACTTAAATTTAGCTAACTCAAAGGAGCTGCAGAGATGATTGTGTCTAACCCGTTATCAGAAAGATAGTAATTTCCCTTCAGAGATAATTTTTACAATAAATTATGCAGTACAGAGTGCATGTGTTACTTTTTTCAAAACAACCATTGCGGAACTTAGGAAGCTCTTATGACTGACTTTGCAAAGTGGCACAAGATGCACCTTCTGTTCATTGTATAGGATGCAGTAGTTAGAGAAGAGAATAAACGGAAAATAACTCTCGGTTTAAGATAATGAGCTTTCACAGAGCTCATTTGGTTCATCTAAAGGGATCTATAAGCATAAAGAGCTCTAAGGTGAAGAACATTCATTGCTGCTCATTTTACTTCCAATGAAAACATGCAGTGTGCCATCAAAATGGAACAGTGGAATAGCAACTGAAACCGTAAGCTTAACAGAATCACTAGTTTAGAGTAACTGACTGGCATAGGTTGAGTGCATTAACTTAAGTAGTTGAATAGCATAGAAACAATTCAAGATTTAACTAAGCCGCAAGCGCCCTATATATATAGCGACAATGCACTGGCAAAACAACAAGCAGATGATCAGTTGAAATAACCAAGCAAAGTCTTGAGACAAGGTCATGGAGTTGGTCAGCATGGGAGAAGGATGATCTTGTCGATACAAAAGTAAGGGTGAGAATCATGTCGAAGGGCAATTTTGGCTCACATGCATTAAACCCTGCAGCGGAGGCAAATTGAAAATCTCTATTAAGCATTGCAATGAACAAATGTCGAGTGGTCACTGGCATATAAAACGAATGTGCTGGGAGCAGAAAAAAATTGCAGTAAATGCTGAGCAGAATCTAATTCGAACTAAATAACTTTGCCAAACCTGTAGTTCCATGAAATTCAGATGAGACAACTAATTCAGGTAAACTACAAACCGTCTTTTTTGCTACTGAATACAGATGCAAATAAAATGAAATCCATGCTTCGCCAAGATTACCTTTATAAGTTAATTAAAAAGTGATCACAGTTGACATCCATTATGTGGAGGACATACGGTTGATCCAATTGGTGTATATTTTGCCTTTTTAGTTTGCAGTAAGTTAGGGACTACGATAGCACAAGCATTTAAACAACTGATGTAATATAACAAAAAATAACTTGCTTTGCAACGCATGAGCATTTTGCTAGTAGTTAAGCAAAGAGCAACTTTCCCCAAAGAAAACTAAGAGAATTACTTTCTAAATACCGTTGATAAATGAAATACACTGATCAGTGATCACTGCAGTTCCTAACATATGTATGGCATTTTCTGTTTCAGTCGTTACTTTTTCACATTTCTCAGAGCCATTTCAGCCAAATGCTAAGAGAGATGGAAACAGATGCTTTCTATGTACTTCCTCTGTAACTAAATATAAGAGGTAGTAGTATATTGCACAAACTGCTAATAAGGCAGACATTGCTTGGCTACTCACTACAACTGGTTGGAGAGGCAATTATGATAACAGGGAGATGGCAAGCAGTTTAAAGAACATTGTAATAAGAGTGTGAACTAGTTTGAAGAACATTGTAAATAAGAATCAAACTAGTCTGAAGAACCTCATAAACGAATATACATTTAAATCAATTTGGGAAAGCAGTGCCAAAGTGGCAAATACTCACAACTGGATGGCACATGCCGTGAACACTGTGCTGTTAAAGAACACAGGAAATCTGAGAAGGGTTCATTGTTTATTTCATGGCAAAGATACTTCCAACCGAGCAGCCAACTGGCAACAGCCAGGAACTACTTGAAGGTGATACAGTAACAGCTTCGATATACATTCTATTAGAGATAAAAATGACATCTGAATAAAAACGAGTCATCTTGACCAAACTACCTTGGTCTCATCATTCACATGATTCTTCCCAGTCCTCAACTTCGACGTCAGGCTGCAGCTTGCTCACTGATTGCCCAGCACTTGGTGCTGCGCTGGATCCAGCGCCAGGGGCAGAACTGCTGGATCCTGTTTCAGTGCGAAGAGTAGGCTTACGTTTGTCGGTTGGCCCAGAGCTGGTTGCAGCATCAGACTCCAGGGCATTCCAGCGGTTTGAAGAACCCATGACCTGAGCAGCCGTATCACCACGTTTCCACACCGACCCTGAAGCATGACTGAGTACTGTCCAGTCTCCAGATGGGTCGGGCTCAGAGAGAGAGGCCTTCCATGAATTGGCACTGCTCTTTGCAGCCAACCCTCCATATCTCTGTGCTCCAACCCAGACATTGCTTGACACGGAAGCCTGAGTGATGCTGCTTGGGCAAAAGATTGCAGCACCCTGGTAAGCAGACCCATAATCCAGCCGCCTCAGCGCTGTTGCTGCTCTAGCTGGATCGCTGAACACTGCAACTGCATTCTTGTCATTCAGCCAAACCAATTCACACTCCCCACCAAACCTTAAAACTAGAGAGCTAACATCAGCATCCCTTGGCAGGTCCAGCATTGCAACGACGAGCCTCGGATCCATGTCCACCATGGGATCAAAGTAAGGATGGGACGCCGAGACAGGGACACCGGGCTTAGAGCCCAGTACACGAGCAGGCACCTTAGACTTGGGTGTGACATGGACAGTAATAAAGCGCTTGGGTTCCCAACCAACTGCCTGGACAGAAAGCTTCCACCTATCTGCAATGAGCCTGATAGCATCTCTCTTATCCTTCATCATGTGACAGAAGACATGGAACTTGATGTTGCTTGAAGAATTCCCCTTTGTCTTCCCAAGGACAAGGAACTTGCACCTCTCCTCTATGGCCAGCACCCACTTTGGCTCACGCCGGAAAAGATCAGAAAGCAAATCCGACGCATTTGAGTTCTCACCAAAATGCAGTGCATCAAGATTGGGTGGGGTAATGTCAAAAGCTTCAGCAAGGACCCTTTTCCTCTCCATTTTTGCGCACTCCTCATCACAACAGAGTTTTCTCTGCCCAAGAGGAACCCTCTTCCCATTTGATTCCACTGGTTGGAGAGGGATTGGCAGCTGCTGCATGACAGAGATATCGAACGCACTATCACCATTGTAGGCTCCACCAGCACTGCAGGGCACAGTTGTAGTAATACGGCCACAAGAACAAGTTATAGTCACACGGTGTTCACATCTCACGTCTGGGCAAGGTGACGATGGGTGGCATGGAGCATTGCAAGTATGCTTGCATTCCCTCCTTGGGACACCACACAACTGTCCACATGAAACTTTGCCCCCAGAGCTTGAACTAGCTTCTCCATTTGCAGGCGGCGGATCACATGGGGCAGGATGGCAAGGCCTGGCACAAGCATGCAGTCCACATTGACGGTTCTTTCCACATGGCTGGTTGCATCTGATATCCTTTGAACCACAAGGGATGTTCCTTAACATCACATGACCCCCAACACATTCTCTTGTTACTGGCACAACGCAAGGTGGGCAGTCCCCAAAATGGCATTGATGTGAAGCTGGATGCCCGCAAGGCTGAGGGACCATGCACTGGTGTGGGCATGATGGAGTTGGTGTACCACATGGCTGCGGTGGCGGAATAGATGTCCTGCCACAGGCACAAGTGAGATCATGGAAAATGGTCTCACGGCAAGGGTCGCAGTGACCGCTGTGGCAGAGATGCTGGCATCCATGCTGTCCACACCGGAGCTTCTTGCCACATGGTATCTGGCAGAAATGGGGATCCATGCTGTCACCTTGATGCTGAGCAAATGGCTTCGACAGCGGGCAACAGCACTCACTGCACCTGTGCCTCCCACAGTTCTTCTTGCGGCCACAAGGCTTGTTGCAACGGAACTCTTCCTTCGATGCCCTGTAGCACTCCACCATCTGGCCTGATGAACCACAGCGACACCTCTGCTCGACACGCACCAAGCAGGGTGGACACTCTCCTTCGTGGCAGGTGACCTTGCACCTATGCACTCCACACGGCAATCTCTTGTCGCATACCTTGTCACAGGTGGGGATTGGGTCCAAGCAGCTAGCCCTCTTCTCCTGCAGCCTCGTCTTGCCACAATGGCATGTGATGACCTTCACTGGCACAAGCTCGCACTCCCCGCACGGCCCTGGGTGGCAAACATCCTGGCAGACATGATTGCCACATGCCAGACTGTGGCCACAAACCTCACTGCAAGAGAACACCCCATCCTTGTCCGACAGCTTCCCTTTCAGTGCCATCTCGCCGCACAACAATGTATCTGTCTTCTTGCCACAGAAGCACCGTGCGGGGAAGTTCACCTCGCAGTCACCGCAGGGGCCGGTGTGGCAGACCTTCTCGCAACGGTGCCTCCCGCAGGGCAGCAGCTTCTCGCACCGCTGGCCACACGTGACAGGCGTGCTCCGGTCCGCGCAGCGACGGGTGATAGACTGCTTGCCGCAAGGACAGGGGCGCTCCGGAGCGAACGCCTTGCAAGGCGGGCAGGGCCCAGGGTGGCACTGCAGGACGCAGACGTGCGGGCACCTGGCGGAGACATCATCATCGTCTCCCTTGGCGGCGGCAGCAGGGTCTGCTCTGTGGAGCGGCTTGGAGCAGGGCTCGCCGCAGGAGTGCGGGGTGAGGAAGAGGTCGTTGGGCGGGTCGCGTCGGCGGCGGCAGAAGCAGGTGTAGGCGATGTCGCGGGCGCGGACGTCCTGCACGGACTGGCAGCCGGGGCAGCGCCAGGCGTCGGAGGCCGGGGCGGAGGCGTCGGAGACGGAGGCCGGGGAGCGCGCCCACTTGCGGATGCAGGGGAGGTGGAAGATGGAGAAGCAGCTGCCGCAGGACCAGACGGGGGCGGAGCGGCGCACCATGTCGTAGCAGATCATGCACTCCACCGCCCCCCGCGCCAGCTTGTCCTGGATCTCCTGCACCAGCTGCGGCACCGACCCGCCCCCCGCCGCCGGGGCGTTCGCCCTCTCCTGCCGCCGCGGCGCGGACGCGTTGGCGGGCCCGGACCTCTCTTGCCGCCGCGGCGCGGGGGCGTTAGCGGGCCCGGACGGGGCGGGGCCGTTGTTGCGGTTCGGGCGGCGCTGGCGGCGGCGGGGCGCGCGGGTGTCCGAGGCAGGGCCGGGGCTGGGGTTGTGGTTGGGGAGGGGGAGGAGCGGGGGCGCATATGCGGCGGGGGTGGGGGCGGTGGCCTCGGCTGCGGATCGGGGGCGCCATACGCCGCGGGAGGAAGGCGCGGCGGGGCCGCGGCGTTGACCGGTGGGGGGCTGCATGCGGCGGCGGGGCGGGAGGGGGAGGCCCGATGCGTCGTCCGTTTGGAGGTGGTTCGGGGGTGGGGTGGGGTGGAGGTAAGGGGGCGGAGGCGGAGGTGAGTGGCGGTGGTGGGGAGCGGAGTGGGAGGGGAGGGAGGTATTTGAGGGGGAGGAGAACCTTGGGGACGACGGCAAATCGGGGGAGGGAGGGGAGGCCCGTGGGGACGACGGCAGCGGGGTTGCGGCTGGGTCGTCGGTCCGCCGATCCGGGAGATTTCGAGAGAGGGGATGGGGGTGGCAACGTGTGCGGTCGGGTTCTCTTCGGGCTCTGGGTCTGGGGTTAGGTCAGGTCGGTTCGCGTCCTCACGTCACCACGTGTGTGTGCCGAGAGCGTGTCTCCGTAAAAGAAATATAGTAGTATCATTTCAACTCTAATAGTACCTCTCACAACTTTTTGGTACTCTAAGTTCCAGCGGGGTATTGAACCATGCCTCCATCGAGATTGAAGAACGTCAAAGACACGCTCTACATCTTTGCAAACACTCTCTTTCTCTTGTGCAATCTCTTTCTCTTCTCTCCTATAGGATTGGAGATTGTCTTTACAAGAGTAGGCCACTGATGATAGATACCGTCAGCTAGATAGTATCCATTGCTATATTGGTGGCCATTGATCTTAACATTGGCCTACGGACAATTGCCTTCTGCCATCTTAGCAAACACCGGAGAGCCTGGAGCATATTGATATCATTATGAGATACGTCCATGACGAAGAAAGAGTGTCAAATCCAGAGATCTTGTGGTAATTCTTATGGCAATTCTTATGAAAATCCTTCTACCAACAATAATAAGTTCTCCTCTGATCTTGAAAATACCATTAAAGAATTCATTAATTCTCAAAAAGTTTTTAATATTATGGTAGAGGAAAAGATGCATACGATCGATACTTTGGCTATAAACACGGATAGAATTGCTCTTGATGTAGAAACTCTTAAAAGTAAAGCTTTGCCACACAAGCATGGTTTTAATGAGACTATTAAATCTATCCAAATATCTATGAATGAAAGTAGGGAGAGGACCGCTAATGAAAGCTAGGCGGGAATTCCTGTTGGGGAACGTTGCATGGGAAACAAAAAATTTCCTACGCACACGAAGACCTATCATGATGATGCCCATCTACGAGTGGAGATTTGGATCTACGTACCCTTTAGATCGCGCAGCAGGAAGCGTTAAGAAAAGCGGTTGATGTAGTGGAACGTCTTCACGTCCCACGAACCGTCCCACGAACCGTCCCGCGATCCGTCCCACGATCCGTTCCGATCTAGCCCCGAACGGACAGCACCTCCGCGTTCAGCACACGTACAGCTCGACGATGATCTCGACCTTCTTGATCCAGCAAGCAAGACGGAGAAGTAGATGAGTTTTCCGACAGTGTGACGGCGCTCCAGTGGTGGTGATGATCTACTCTTGCAAGACCCCGCCCGAGCTCCGCAGAAATCCGATCTAGAGGTGAAACTGTGTAGTTTAGGCTAGAGTTACATGCGACAAAGTTGTGTCTCAAAAAGACCTAAACCACAGCTATATATAGGATAATAGGAGGGGGGAGGGGCTAGCCTTGAGGCACAAGGCCTCAAGGGTGCGCCGGCCGCCAGGGAGGAGGAGGACTCCTCCTCCAATTCGGTTTGGGAAGGAGGAGTCCTCTTCCTTCCCACCTCCCTCTTTCCTTTTTGTTTTTCTTTTCTTTTGGTATTTTATTTATGTGGTGTCATGGACCTCTTGGACTGACTCCACCAGCCCACTAAGGACTTGTGGCGCCATCCTAGGGCCTTGGGCTCACTCCCGGGTGGGTGGGCCCCTCCCGGTGAACTTCCGAAACCCATTCGTCACTCCCGGTACACTGCCGGAATTGCCCGAAACTTTTCGGTGACCAAATGAAACCATCCTATATATCAATCTTCATTTCCGGACCATTCCGGAAACCCTCATGACGTCCATGATCTCATCTGATACTCGGAACAACATTCGGTAACCACACATATAACTCAACTATACTAAAACATCGCCGAACCTTAAGTGTGCAGACCCTGCGGGTTCAAGAACTATGTAGACATGACCTGAGGCACTCCTCGGTCAATATCCAATAGCGGGACCTGGATGCCCATATTGGATCCTACATATTCTCCGAAGATCTTATCGGTTGAACCTTAGTGTCAAGGATTCATATAATCCCGCATGGCATTTCCTTTGTCCTTCGGTATGTTACTTGCCCGAGATTCGATCGTCGGTATCCGGATACCTATTTCAATCTCGTTACCGGCAAGTCTCTTTACTCGTTTCGTAATACAAGATCCCGTGACTTACACTTAGTCACATTGCTTGCAAGGCTTGTGTGTGATGTTGCATTACCGAGTGGGCCCCGAGATACCTCTCCGTCACACGGAGTGACAAATCTCAGTCTTGATCCATACTAACTCAATGGACACCTTCGAAGATACCTGTAGAACACCTTTATAGTCACCCAGTTACGTTGCGACGTTTGATGCACACAAGGTATTCCTCCGGTGCCAGTGAGTTATACGATCTCATGGTCATAGGAATAAATACTTGACACGCAGAAAACAATAGCAATAAAACGGCACGATCAATATGCTACGTTCATAGTTTGGGTCTAGTCCGTCACATGATTCTTCTAATGATGTAATCCAATTACCAAGCAACAACACTTGCACATAGTCAGAAAACCTTGACTATCATTGGTCAACTGGCTAGCCAACTAGAGGCTTGCTAGGGACATTATTTTGTCTATGTATCCACACATGTATCTATGTTTTCATTCAATACAATTACAGCATGGATAATAAATGATTATCTTTGTAACAGGAAATATAATAATAACTATTTATCATTGCCTTTAGGGCATATTTCCAACAATTCCTAGAAAAAGCTCTTCCACTCGTTTTTTACCGAAATCATGATGAAGATCTTAAAATGATTGGCACTTCTTCTATTGAATCTTTATTTACGTCTATGAATGCTAATGATAAAGGGACTGGAGATGAGTCAAATTTAGCTAGAGAGCATCCCATTTTCTTGGAGGGTGATGATTCTAATGCTAAAATTAAAAATGGGTTTGGAGAGGTCAAAACTTTAACTAGTGATGCGCCCGCTATCTTGGATTATAAGGAGTTTAATTATGAAAGTTGCTCTTTAATATAATGTATTTCCTTGTTACAAACCATTATTATCTCGCCCAATGCTTATGAATAAAACAAGACTTTCACTAATCATATAGTGAAAGCGATGATAAAAGCATATGATGAGAATCTTGAACTTGAAGTTTCTATTCCCACAAAATTGCATGATGAGTGAGAACCTACTATCAAAATAAAGATAAATAAATATGAATGCAATGCTTTGTGTGACCTTGGTGCCAGTGTTTCAACAATATCTAAATCTCTTTGTGACGTGCTTGGTCTCACTAATATTCAAGAGTGTTCCCTAAACTTGCATCTTGTGGATTCTGCCGTTAAAAAACCCTTAGGTAGAACTAATGGTGTTCTCATTATTGCGAATAAAATTTATGTGCATGTAGATTTCATTGTTTTTGATATTGATTGCAATTCTACTTGTCCAATTATACTTGGAAGACCTTTCCTACGAACTATATGTGTAATTATTGATATGAAAATGGGAAACATAAGGTTCCAAATTCCATTAAAGAAAATGATGGAACACTTCCGTAGAAAGAGAATAAAAACACCTTATGAATCTATCATGAGGGGGTACTTATGGGTTGAGTGTCAAATATGATAACACTCGATCATATGCATTATACCTAGTTAGGGGCATAAAACAATAGCGCTTGTTGGGAGACAACCCAATAGTTATCTTATTTTTTGCTTTTTTCTTTTGTCTTGATGTGATGGCATGATTATTGCCTCTTTAATGATTGTGTTTTTATGTTTAAATTAGCGTTTGTGCCAAGTAAAGTCTTTGGGATGATTTGTATGATAAGCATAACTAATACGGTGCAAAAATAGAAACTTTAACGTAGAGTGCATAATTTCTCTGATTTGATTGGAACGTCTTGTTAAGCTAAATTTTTTACACAGTATTTCTATACAAATTCCTCAGGTCATCCTAAGTTTTCAGAATTTTTGGAGTTATAGAAGTATAGGTTCATTACAGATCACTAAAGGCTCTTCTGTTTTAGACATATCCTATTTTTGCTTGCATAGTTTGCTTGTTTTGATGATGCTATAGATTGTATGAGGGTATAAGCCATGGAGAAGTTATAGTACAATACCTATTATGCAATAATTAAATATGAATAAATTTACAAAAGTACCTACGTAGTTGATATGTTGCTTATACTAACGGATCTCACGAAGTTTTGTTGAGTTTTGTGTGATTGAAGTTTTCAAGTTTTGGATGTTATTGCGATGGAAAATGGAATGAGGAGCCGCAAGATCTTAAGCTTGGGATGCCCAAAGAACCCCAAGGTAAAATTTTAGGAAGATTCAAGTGTCTAAGCTTGGGGATGCCTTGGAAGAAAGGCATCCTCTCTTTCATCTCAATCCATCGGTATGTCACTTCGGTATGCTGTGCTCATTGGAGGTCGGTCCGTCGATCCGGGAGACATCGAGAGAGGGGATGGGGGTGGCAACGTGCGTGGTCGGGTTCCCTTTGGGCTCTGGGTCGGGTCTGGGGTTAGGTCAGGTCGGTTAGCGTGCTCACGTCGTGTGTGTGCGCCTCCATGGGCCTAACTAAATGCCTTGTTATAACTAAAAAATAAAGTGAGGTGCGCTGAGTAGAAATTGGACACTTGTTCTTGGACGCTCAGTGTGATTCTTCAACACTCGTTCACTGATCATTCAAAAAACCAATCCAGACGAGCGTCTCAAACGCGCAGGTTGAATGCCATATCCTGTAAACAATCCAACACGAACACATGATCATGCAACAATTTTACATCCACACATGAGGCAGTCCACATCTACAATGTCGGTCAATAAATTCGTTTCTATTCAAATCGAACCGGTTCGTGTCAAATTCAATCCATGCCTAGTAGTACTCACTAAGCACAAACCCTAAACTATATCTACGAGAAAAGGGAAAACAATGGAACTTACCAGAGTGGTTGCCGTTGAATCGTAGGCCGACCGAGGAGACAAGCCTCGCAACAACATGGGGCCGTCCGAAGAGGATGACCTGGCCATTCTCAGGGCCATCATCGATGCGGTTTTGGTTGCTTCTGGTGACACGCGAGGTATAGGAAGAGGGCATTGTCGTCCATGGCCCTGTCACGCTCCATGAAGAAAACCCCGCGAATGGAGGGGGGGAAATAACCTGCACTAATGTTGTCATGACAGTTGAACCCGGGACTTGTAGGTCCGAATATGAAGGCAGATGCGGAACGGCTGACATGACATTGCCCGAAGGACGTGGCTAGGTGCAAAAAAGAAGAGGGCGCGCTAATGGCAGCCATGAGGTCAATGCCGCTGTTGGAGAGGTCGGCCAGCCATTGGTCTTGGATTGTATTCCTGTCGATGATGATAAGGGTGTGATGGGCGACACAACGGCGGTTGTGCCATCGGATAGGAGGCCAAACGGACGACGAGGATAGAGAGAGAGAGCGGTGTGAATGGGGTGTTATGAGACGTCTCTCTGTCTTCAGCACATCCCGGTGCATGCAACGAACAACACATCCCGATGCATGCAACGAACGGGCACGCATGGCTTGAGCAAGCCTAATCGCCAAAAACCATTGACTCAATCGTTCCCTCACGGATAGGCCCAATGTGCTTTAAGTTTCATGCGGTCTGAGAAATGGATTCAGTCTAGACAACCAAACATTCTTGTGCGAGCCTGGTGGGGCCTCATGCGGGCAACCAAATACGTGTAAGTTGCTCCTAAGGATTTTCTCTTACATATTCCCTCCATTTTATTTACTCTCCATATTAGCATTGACTGAAGTCAAACTTTATAAATTTTCACCTTTGTGCAAAACCATATGAACATTTACAGTAACAAATTTATATAATGTGAAAATGTATGCAATGTTGAATCCGATGGTATTGATTTGGTATTGTACATGTTAATACTCCCAGTGATCTAAACGCTCTTATATTTCTTAACGGAGGGAGTATATTTTTCTCCAAACTTGTTGAAAATAAATAAATAAATATATATATATATTTAGACCACCTAAAGGGTAACATACAGTTATACAGTTGTCTAAGTGAGATTCTACCATGCCACCATTGGATGCCGGAAGCTCCTATTTGCCGCTAGCTGCGGCAAGGAGCCGCACGCCGCACAGTTGGGGTGACCCGACAGGACCGGCCTAGCTGTCTTTTTTTTAATCAAAAAATCTGATAATTTCCTTTTTTTCTTTTTTTTCCTTTTCTGCTTATTTCCTTTTTTATTCGTTTTTCTTTTCATCTTCCGTCTCTTTTCTAATTTAAAGCAAAAAATTAATTAATTTCAAAAACAATTTTTGAAAATTCAGAACATTTGTTGAATTTATGAACGAAGTTTGAAAACCAACAAACTTTAAAAATTTAGAACACTTTGTAAAAAAAGAACATTTTTCAAAAATTATAAAATATCAGGTTACAAACATTTTCTAAATTTGCAAACAAGTTGGAACATTTGCCATTGAAAGTTGGAACAATTTCTTCTTTTTAGAAAATGAGAACATCTAAAATTTATAATTCTATATTTTCTAAAGAAGCGAATAAAAATTTCAAATTTTAAATCTTTTAGGAATTTCTGAACAAAATTTCAAAATAGGAACATTTTTCTAAAATATGTACAAAATCTACAAAATGCAAACATTTTTTATTTTCTGAACATTCATTAAAAAATAAATTTATGAACTAATTCATTGAATAAAAATGCAAATATTTTTTAAATTTCAGAATAAAATTTCAAAAATTATAACATGAACATTTTTAATATTTCTATTTTTTACAAATAAAGTAAACTTGAAAAGTAAAATGGAAAGAGAAAGAAAATAAGAAAAAAAACGAAAAAAAAAAAGGGTAAGGAATTTGTGAAAAAAAATTGAAAATGTTTGCATCTTGAGAAGATTTTTTGAATCTTGAAAACAAATTTTGAAACCGAGAGCGATTTTAAAAAAATTTAAACAACTTCGGTAGCGCAAACAATTTTTGAAAGAACGAACATTTTTTGAATCTTGAGAACAAATTTTGAAACGGTGAACATTTTTGAAAAAACCCGAAGAAATATGGAAGTGCAAACAATTTTTTAAAGCACGAACATTTTTTTAATCTTGAGAACAAATTTTGAAACCGAGAAAATTTGGAAACACGAACATTTTTTTAAAGCACGAACGTTTTTTGAATCTTGAGAACAAAATTTTGAAACGGAGAACAATTTTGAAAAAAACCCCAAAAATTTGGAAAGGCAAACAATTTTTTAAAGCACAAACATTTTTTGAATCTTAAGAACAAATTTTGAAACCGAGAACAAATTTAAATCTTAAGAACAAATTTTGAAACCAAGAACAGTTTTTGGAAAATAGAAAACAGTTTTTTAAAATAGAAAACATTTTTGAAAACAGAAACAGAAAAGAAAAAAAGAAAAATAAAAAAAAACCTTTCATGGTACCTTCTAGAAGTTTTTCAAAACAAAAAAAAAACGACTGGGGAAGGCCCAAAATCGGATCGCTGCAGCCTGTAAATGGGCCAGCCCATTTAAAGTTGCTAGCTCCCCCCTCTATGCGAAGCCCCGACATCGCTCCACACAGAGCCGCGAATAGCAGTTCCCCTGGATGCTCTCCATTCTCCATCAGATGGGCCCTGTTGTTGCTAGTTCTTTCAAGATAACAAACAAACACAGGGCACCCGAATTTGGAAGCCCGAAAACACAGCCCAGTTTGCTTGCAAATAAAAACAAGGCAGCAACACGTAGTGCGTATTTAGCCTGATTATTCTTAGCTATCATAGAGCCATCTGGTTCATCTAACAACAGGTATAAGCACCCTCGCAAAAAAAAAAAAAAAAAAAAAAAAAACAGATATAAGCAGAAAGAGCTGTAAGTTGAGCATTCACTGCAGATCATTTTACCCCCGTTGGCAGTCAGCTTCGAGTAATTGACCTAAGATATAGGTAGAGTGCAGTCAACTTCAATAGGCAAATCAATACCACACGATATTTAACTGAGCTCGTATAGTACACTGTCGAAAGAGCACGCCAGATCAGTTGAAGCAATCAAGCAAGGTCCTGTGGCCTTGTCAATGCGCACCATAAATCAACACACCCGAGAATCTCATCGACGGGCAATTTTGGCTGCCGTGCATTAACCCTTCAGAGGAGACAAATTGAAAAAAGGACCAGTCAGCAAAGCAACGAGCAAATGGGGAGTTGTATGTGTAGGAATGTTGTCAGATTAAACAGAATATGCTGAGAGCAGAAAGAAACCCAAAGGCCAATGAAAAATTCAAATGAGACAGCAAACTTCAGGTAATCTAGAAACTTCCTTGATGCAAGACATAATGTTGTTATTGGCAAATAAAACGGAGTACGTGCAAAGTACTTTCTGAAGAGAGTTTAACTGGAACTCAGATGGGACAACTTCAGCTAACCAAGAAACTCAAATACAACGCACAACAGTAGGGCAAGATCAATAAAGAAGATTGTGAAATGCAAAGGAGCAACTTAGGTAAGGAAGCCTGAGTAAAAATATTGATTTTTTCTTATCATCCAATCCACCAATCAGTTTCTATTTCTATCAAAATATGGCTGAAATATAGTACTAGTATGTTTAATTAGCTAACAAATCAGACATGCACAACCAAACTCTATAACTGCATGTCAACGCCGCATATTCGACAAATCCTATACAAGGATTAACTAACAGTTATATCTCTGTTTTACCTAGGAGGATGCTAATAATGCATGCCAAACATATACTCACCGGAGCTGTGATAAACATCGCATTTCACAGATGAACACGCCTTAAAGATGCTGTATATCTTTGCGCATCCCTCATGACTTGCCGAGGTCTCTTTTGACAGATGCACAACCATTCTTTTCAGCGTCGGCGCACATCCAAGTATCAATTGCAATAAATCAAATTCATGATCCTCTCCTTGGAAGCCATTGAACTCCATTTCTTCCAGAGCAGGCAAGGAGATAGTCTCGAACCTCCAGTTCCGAAACTCACAGGGACAATGTAGTGGGCATCCTCCTTCCATCTAAAACCGAAAATGTGTATCAGAGTAACCACACAATGTATTGTTGGGGTATATAAATATAATAAGAGGCAGAGCAGAGAATTACCGCTGATCTGTTCAGGATGAGCTTAAGCCTCCGCGTAGCAGCATGAATTCTATCGACCCTAAGGAGATGAAAGACGAACCCTCCATAAGCATGCCCCTTTGCTGTGAGATGTAGCTCTAAACAAGAGAAGGGAGCAACCATAATATGTTTCCCTATCTCCTGCGTAAAGTTGTCCCCCTGAGCGTGTAAGAAAGACAAGTCCTGAAAAAACAATTACCAAGATACCAAGATATGCATCATTCACAAAATTAATTTAGTCAGAAACTTGCAGTAGAGGGGACGCACCGCGCGGGCATGAATCTGCAGCGAGGATAGCTGTCCTTGTCTCTCTGCCGTCTGTAGCCGCAGCTTCAGCTTCCTGAGGCTCCAAAGACCAGATACAATACGGTGCCCCAAGTAGCAGCAGTGCCACGAAACCTTCTCCACCATTGGTGCCAAGACGGAGATGCTGATCTCCCCACCATTGGAAAATGAGAGGGCCAATTGTTTAAGCGCGGGCGCAACGATGTCCACATGTTGTGTCTCGCTCTCCCGGTGGTGCACAGCAAGCTCCTGCAGCGACGGGGAGTTGACCCTGATGTCGCACTTGTAGTTAGGATACAAACCCCTGGTGACGCTGAGCGTGCGCAGGCGCGGGCAGCAGGAGAGCAAGGCGTCGAGCTCGGTAGTGCAGTCCGACAGGGACAGCGCCTCGATTCCGGGGAACTGGGCGCCGGCTGGCATGCGGAGGGAGAAGGGGGTGGACAGGCCCAGCGAGATGGAGGTGGCGCGGTGCGAGCAAGGTAGGTCGACCGCGATACGGCTTCCGGAAGGCAGGTCGGTTAAGTGGGAGGGGAGGCGGAAGTCGAGCTTCTCCGGCTCCAGCCGCGCGGCGGCGCGGAGCAGCGAGTTGAAGCCGGCGCTGTCTGTACTCTGTTCCATGGGGACGCAGATTTCGAGGAGGGAAACGGCGTGCGGGGGAGGCAGGACGCGGCCGAGCGCCGCCTCGAGCGAGGGGAAGGGGACGTCGCGGAAGACGATCTGGCGGAGGAGGGACCAGAGGCCGCGCCACCGGCGGGAGAGGACGCCGGTGCGCGCGGCGGCGCTGGCGCAGGGGAGGCGGGCGAGGAAGAGGAGGATCACCTCGTCGGGGAGGGCGCTGATGAGGTCGGCTCCACCGGCTGGGCTGCCTACATCCTGGGTGGAACTCCGGCGAGGCCCCGAGCTCCCCTCCATCGACGCCTGCCCGGATCTCACCTCCTACGGCGGAGTGACAAAACCAGATGGGGATGGAATGGATGCACTAGCGGACTACCGGTCATACACTTTCATAGCATCTTTTCCGATAAACAGAATATATTACTCCTTCTGTCACAGTTTACAAGGCATGCACGTGTACCTAGATCGACAATTTAACTTATATAAAATATATTGTTTAACATAAAAATTATATCATTAAAAAATAAAACATCTAAAGTTTTTTATGATATATTTTTTGTAATATATGTCTCTCATTAAGTTGATCAAATTGATAACCTAGATACACGTGCCGGACTTATAAACTGAAACGGAGGAAGTAGTACGATGAAGATATCAATCTCCTACAACGCAATACCCTAATAACATTATGAATGCACGTAAGCCAAAACAAAAAGAAAAAGAAGCTAAAAATGAAAAAGCCCCGCAACAGAGTTTCAGTCCTTGCAGCAGCAGTAGAACCACCATCAAAACAACACCTAAGGTTCAAGTTCTCCAAAAGCGACGCCTCAAAAAAGGAAACAGTACACAAGCGTCTTCGTCACCCGATCGTAGATCTTGGTTTTCATCATGAAGATAGTCCCCGCTCTAAAAAAATGCTTTCAACAAAGCCATTGCCAGCACAACCAATTAAGATCAGGTCTTGGATTTTCATTCTAAAAGGCAAGACCTTGAACATTCACATGTGATGTCGCCCCCACTTACATACCACTCCTACAAATCCCGAAACTCGAAGCAAGTTCCTCACCACCATAGGCTCCAATCACTATTACCAGTCCTCCAACTTCGGCTTCCATGACATTCTCCGCCTCTGACTTCATCATAAAGCAAAACATAGCTCCTGATGGCAAAGCTTCGCACCCCTCCCTCTTTAACGGAGGACCAATGGGCACGATCGAATCCCACCTGATCCAGCAGTCTCCAGGCTAACACGCCCATGGGATTTCGTCAACTGAGCTTTTCGGAACCCGACACTCCGGCCAGATCAGAAGAACATATGTCAGGCAAATCTTCGTCTTGACGTAAGAGGAACCCTAGGACCATGAACCACCGCCCGAGCCCCCTCCATCGGTGAGAAGCCCGGACACTAACCGCCAGCTAGCAGGGCACTCCCGGTCCAAAGTGCAGCACAACCAGCCGATGAAGGTCCCCCACAGACCATTGAAGCCGCAAAATCTGCCATTGCAGATGAACTCCAAGGCTATGGCGACGACACCATCACACTGGAGCCCCACTGAAGCAGCACCTCGAGAGCCCGACTACCTCATATCACCGCACGACGACGACGGCCTCATCGGGTGCCAGCTTTGATGGAACGGACAGATCGAGCAGACCACACGGATCGAGATCCAACCACCCCATGCGCAGCTCCAACATCGCGTCCACCGCCCAACCGATTCCCCTTGCCTCCCAGCAGGGTGTAGCCCATGAAAACAAGAGCAGACACAATAACCAAAAGCAACAACAACAGTGCTGCATTCCTTTGACATCGTCCTTGTGTCCAACTCAATCTGAGCATGGCGAGCAGTCCCGACGGCAGCCACCGTGGATCGATGCGGCATGGGAAGGTTGTGTGGGCGTGTGGACGTCCGGGAGTCGCCCAGATCGAGACGGCTGGCGGCAGACCAGATAGCCAACACGAGCAAACGACGGGCACTGACAAGGATGGGATCGAGGAGTGGCGAATCTCACGTGCCTTGGAGTTGGAGGAGGGATGCACACCTACTTTGAGAAGCCGCCTTCGCCGTCGTCGGCGATGACAGCCGGTGGCGGCGGCAGTGTGGTTCTGGTGGTTTCGATCTATGGCGGCTAGGGTTGGGGCGCCCTGGTGTCGCCCAAACGAGCGGCACGGGAGCGAGAGGAGGTCAGGTTAGTTAATCTGCCGGTTTTGCTAGAACTCATCCGAGCTTTAGTCATGTCTCTTTCACCTTTATAGCCATTGGATCTAATACTTTAAGATGCATGTGCTGATGTGCATGTAGTGCTACTTTGTATTTGTTTTTGTTTTCTAGATGAACGAGATCAAACTGTATCTCATCTAGGTGGGTTCTAGGCACTCCCAAAAGAATAACATCTGCCTGCAACGTTTCGATGCCTACGCTCATCTGCATTTGGTCAGAAAATAATTAAATAAATATTAAAAAGTTCAAAAATTCCATTTTCTCACGGTAGACAAGTTTTCGGGTGAGGTCCGCTACAATTTTCACATCATTTGCACATCTAAGCAGCTTTAGCAAAAAAGGCAAATCAGGTTAAAAAAGAGTATGAATAGTAAACTTTAATAGAGATCCCGAGTTTATCTTTTTTACCATGAACTACTTAGATGTCCAAATAATTCAAAAATTAGAGCGATCCTCACGCATCAATCTTGTTTTGTATCTGTTTCAGTTTTGTTATTTAGCGCGGGTGCAGATGAGCCTGTGCTCAGAAATGGATTTTTGATAGCATGTGCCTTTCTTTATAACGATGGGCCATAAGTACACCCGCGTATGGGCAGCCCCGCCCTAACACAAAAGCACAAACCTGCCTGAAAAACCTGGACCGAACCGGGTTGGGCTATGTGTTCGGGTCGGGCTCGGGCTTCAAAACTAGGCCCGACATGTATTCCGGACCTGGCTTGGGGCTGGTAAAATAGTCGTTTTACACGAAGGCCCGACCCGGCCCCGCCAGAAATAGATCTTTTTAATCCATTCAGACAAGGCTCGGACCTGGATATTCATTTTTTTGGTCGAGCTCGGGTTTGAGATTTTTAGGTCGGGCTTTCTTAAGCCCGACCAAGTCCAAGGTATGACTAGATTTAACCATAAGCTAACTCCAAACTAAAGCTGGCCAAGCCGGCCGGCCCGACACAGCCTGACCTGTGTTAATTGTGCCTGACACGGCTCGGCCCGTACATTAGTGCATGAATGTCTAGTAGTGACGGGTACAAAATGGCCATCAGTGACGAGCTAGGGCCAGGCCAGCCCCCCACTGACATCCTGCCATCGCTAAGAGGCCACCAATGGCGAGCGGTGGCCCACCACTTCTAATTTGCTTCTGTGGCATGCAAGTTGTGGAACCCGCCGACTACTAATGGGGTGCATGAGAGCAAGGTTGCACCGTAGCAGATGCTCCACTGGCAAGCACCTGCTGCTACCTGCCACTGCCAATAATTTCTGGATTTAAAAAGAAAATATCAATGTACTGTAATATGCATACAACATAGTACAATTCATGTATATATATTGTTCATATGTACATACATATAACATATAAACTGGCATCCATTTTACATGCATCATCATCATCCAATTAACATACATGAGCATCAAATTACAATTTTAGATAGACTTGCACAAAGATCATCAGTGTTCGTAACTGATAAGAAAGAAAGTATGTAGAATGAAATGGCCGAATATGATACATGTTGCTCCTTCTACTCAACCATTCTTTTCCGATTGGATATCACCTATAAAAAAGCCATGAAGCCACGAATACATGAACCATGAAAAAAAAGAATAACTCTACAAGAGATGCATGTATGGAAGGCTCCTCGTCCATGTTATCATTCTCCCCTCGCTTCTGAAGTATGGTACCAGAGAAAAAATGAATATCCACATGTGAGAATGATGAATAGTACATAATATTGGTAACATGTTTTATCTAACAAAGAGTGAATTTAACCTATTTCTTTTGTTCATTCAGAGTCATTCTGAAGTAAATCTACAAGAGAAGTATGCATTGCTGCCATAACTGATTCAAGATCCTCTATGTACTGCAGGAGAAATAATTGCTTAGCATGTAAACAAGCACCGATGAGCTATGTGCAGAAATTACCATATAATTATCCCCGTTCATTTATTGTGTTCATAAAGGGGATCGAATCCCTATGGGCTATATGTAGAAATTAAACATGCTTATTTACCACATAAAGGCATATAGATAACATAAGTTCACCCGGATCATATAGATAACATAAGAGCATCTTCAACAGGCGACCAACGCGCGACGCGCTAAAATCTAGTTTGCGGCGCGTCCATCGCCAGGTTTGACGCAGGACGCAGCGCTGGCTCCAGTAGCCGCGCTAAAATTCAGCGCGCGCAGCTCCAGCAGCGTGCGCGAGCAGCCGGCGCCCATATTTGTTCATTTTGGACACAAAATTCACACATCAACACAAAACACATGGCATATAATTTGAATCACAAACATCATTCAACCAAGTTCGTGCCCAAAAGTTCATGCCCACAACATCATTCAACGAAGTTCAAAATGCAAACCAAGCTCATGACACAAACAAAAGGCACAAAAATCAATCCTCGTCCTCGTCTTCATCCTCATCTTCATCCGATTCATCCGACTCCGCCGAAGACGATTCTTCCTCCTCCTCTCCATTGTTGCACGCCGCATCCTCATCACGTGAAGCTCGGAAGGTGTTGCCAAGATCGTGGGAAGGTGGCACACCGGCGTCCGGAGGTGGACCCATGCCGCTAATGAGAGACGCAAAACTCATGTCACCCATGCCACCCATGCCGTCCAAGCCACCCGGAGGTGGTTCGAAGCCACCCATGCCTCCCATGGTCTCCATGGTAGCTCCAAAGCCACCCATGGAACCCATGCCGCCCATGGTGGCTCCAAAGCCAACCATGGCACCAATGCCACCCATGCCGCCATGGCCACCGCCACCCATTGCGCGAATCATGGTTCTTTTTTGGATCAAGACATATTCACGAGCAAGATTGACATGCTCCTTTTGCGCATCATTGAACAAAGATGTGTCCAAGAAGAACAAGTGCTTCTCCCATTCCAACAATTTAGATCGCTCCTCCATGCCCACCTTCCTCTCCTCCAATGCCACTTTCCTCTCCTCGACCGCCACCCTCCTCTCCTCGGACGCCAACCTCCTCTCCTCGCCCGTGACATCTTGGTTCCTTGCCATTTTCCTCACCTTATTGGCTTCTTTTCTTGCGTTGACAATTGCTTCCATAACATTTTTTAGCTCATCATCTCCTTTCCTCCTCTTCTTTTCTTTTGCGTCTTTCTTGGTGCCATCCGGTCGTTTGGGCTTTGAGTATGAAACCGAGTTTGGTGTGGGGCTTATCTTGCCTTCTTCGCTTGATGCGTCCTCCTCATCATCATCTTCCAAATCAATTGTTCGCTTGCGTTTTTTGCTCAAATCAAAATCATCAATATCCTCACGCTTCTTCCATTTCTCATCATCCTTCAATACATTGTAGCAGTGAGGCAAGGTAAATGGACTTCCTTTATTTATCTTCCCCTTCTTGGTCCTCTTCTCCTCTCCTTTGAACAAGTTTTGTGCAATATTTAACTACATGAAAACAAAACAAGTTAGCACAAGGAACACCAACAACAAGCATGATGATGAACATGAGGAATGATGAAATGACACTTACCCTATCGTCATCATTGGTGCCACTTGGGTTCAACTTGTCAACCGCTTTTTGTGCGGCCGCCCATTGTTGACAATCCTTATTGATGGTCGACCACCGGGAGCGAAGTGATCGTGCAGAGCGGTCAATTCCACTCACGTTGCGAAGATCAAAGTGTTCTTTCATCCGGAGCCAATAAGCATCTCTACTTTGATCACCTCCAACGGATGGATCCCTCGACACATCCAACCAAGTTTCGCATAACACGACATCTTCTTTGTTGGTGTAGTTGCATCCTCTTCCTTTTGGTGCGCCGACAATGCCCTCACCATCCTCGTCCACCTCGAACTCATGGTCTTTGAAATGCATGTCATTGGTTTGAGACCAATGCGAATTGTTCGAGCCAACACCCATAGTTGACATGTATGCATCATCGTTGACACTACAAAGTATATAGAACAATGCAAATAAGCTATCTATATGTATGCATTAAAAAAATAACAAGAAAAAAAAGTTGGGGGAATTTTCTACCTTTGGGGCATATCGTCGAACACAATGTGCGCGTCAGCCGCTGGCTCAACAAGTGAGCTCGCCGGCGCTTCGGTAGCCGCCTCGCCCCTCACACGCCCTGCAAGCTTCTTCCTCGATGCCTTTGAGGTGCCGGAGCCGCCCGCTGCCTTGTTATTCTTCACGGATGTCTTCCCCTTCTTCGGCCGCGCCACATTTGGGAGCTTTGAGGGGGGGGGGTGCAGAGGGCTTCATCACGGCGGGCGTCGATGCCGGTGCGACAATGCCCGCCGCCGAGGTCATCCGCGGCGGCATGAAGAGGCCGCGCGCGAGGGTGATGCTCGAAGGAGCTCCGACGGAGATGAGGCCAACGCTCCCAGCGCTAGGGTTTGCGGCGGCGGCGACAGCGGCGGCGGAGGGTTCACGGCTGTAGGATGGGGTGAGGGGGGAGCCGGCGCGCGTGTCCATCGGGTCAGTTCGCCAGCGCCGGCGCGTGCGGGGCGAAGGTGGCGCTATGGAGAGAGTGCGGCGCGAGCGCTCGTGTGTGCCGCGCGCGGAAGCGGACGCCCCAAATACGCAGCGCGCGATGGCGATTCGGACCGCGCGCCCAACTCTATATGCCGTGCGCGCGGTTATTGCGCGTCCGCTGGAGACACTCTATCGATTGCGCGCACGCTAAAATGGGTAAATTTACGGCGCAACGCTTATTTAACGCGGCTGTTGGAGATGCTCTAAGAAGCATGAAATTAAGTTCGGCTCCATCGTAACAACATGAAACTAAATCCATCATCTCTCCACTAGTAGAAAAAGGGCCTTTAACCCCGGTTCGGTTGGGCCATTAGTCCCGGTTCCCGAACCGGGACTAATCAACTAGGACTAATGCTAGCCCCGAACCGGGGCTAATGGCCTTCCACGTGGCGGGGCTGGGAGCGAGGGGAGGGGTATTAGTCCCGGTTCGTATTACAAACCGGGGCTATTCCATCGCTGTTTTTTTGGAGCAATATTTGGGTTTAGGATTTTGCACTAAATTGGATGGGCTATTTTGCTGCCCCCTATTTTCCCATTTATTTGTTACATATATATTGCACATCGTCACAGATATATTACACCATCTCATCCGTCGTGCTTTGGCGAACATATTTACAAAATGTAGACACGAGTTACATGCACATATATGCATCTTTTTTACACTATATCATTTCATATCATTTCCGTCGAATGACAATAGTATTCTAATCGATCATCTAACAACTCATCATCATCTTAATCATATACCAAGTTATCATATAATACACATAAAATAAAACAGAGAAACATCATAATATATAGTCATCATATATGCATGCATCCTAATCGATCATGTCAAGTAATAATATAAACCAGAATAACTTGTCTCTCATAGGACTTAGTCCTCGCTCTTAGATATAATGTCATAAAACAGAATAACACCTATGTATTCATGATGAATCACAGAGATCCAACGGTCTCCAGCTTATGGCTTGCGAACCTTCTTTATTTCTCTCCATGCTTCCATTTGGAGCCTTTTTTTTTATCTTGATTTGAGGTTACTCGAGTATGGAGCATCGAACTCAGCCCTCAGCGGCTTCTAATTTTCATTTGACCTTCTCGGTTCATCAACAGAGACACTACATCATGTGGCAGTTGCTGTTGAAGAACATAATAATAACCTAGTTAGCAATGTAATCAACACCATTTATGCAATAGTAGAGCGTACTTTCTTAGGAAACTCTTACCAAGACATTTCGGCGAATGTCATCCGGCCTCAACATATGCACTAGTGGCATGTAAAATGAATAATTTTGGCCAATTCTAAAATTATACGGGAAGGTATACCTAGAAACCGAAACACCAGCAACAAAAAGTGGAGAACATCCTTCTCCTCCCAAATTAGATGTGATCCATACGTATAGTGTGTCGTGTCAATTAATTTCCATAATTCAATCGAAGCAACGAAATAAGTTGTAAATTATAATTTAACAAATTTAGTATATGGATGAACACCAACTATTTCTAAAAGTAAATGCAAATTACTTAACAAATATGGTTGAGAAACTCACATGGAGGTAAAACAGAAAGCATATCATCGACAACCACCCAAATTTTGTAATAATTTAATGATTCAAAAATACTTAGAAATTTTGTAAATGTCCACAAGATATGAGTATAACTTGTTAAAACATCAAATTCAATTTTGTAATAGTACACCTTGAGCTCTAAACAGTTTCACAAAATGTAGGCATTATATAAACCATTCAGAACAACCACACATGTGCTACGATCATTCAAAGGACAATTTCATGATTCACTATTATCGGTCCGACAACTAATTATTCTCTTCAGCCTAAGAGTCCATACACCTGCGAACTTAATTATGGTATTAAACACGACTGGATGTTGCGTACGCATCCAGTACAATCCTAGTCTAAAACGTTTGTACCACCTATTTATCTTCCTTGTTAATGACAAGTCCATGACGATTTTCAATTATCTTGTCATGTGTTACTCTAGTTAGTAGGTTGCATCCCGACGAGTGATGACATCCTCCGCCACTCAAGCCGATGTACAAACTAAGAAGTTAGAGCATCCCTTTTCATCGACCTATATATAGGGAGTTTCTTCATATTTTTCAACCATCGATGATGGTCGCTGCTCCTTCTCCCCCTAGTGCATAACAAATATCTAGCACAAGGAGAAGAAGGAAACGCGACCCCCACAACAACAGTCGACATTCTTCTTCTCTCATATATATATGGTGGACACTCCCTCACGTGATTTTTCGACCATCGATGATGGTCGCTACTCCTTCTTTCCCTAGTGCATAACAAATATCTAGCACAAGGAGAAGAAGGAGAAGCGACCCCCACAACAACAGTCGGCATTCTTCTTCTCTCATATATGGTGGACACTCCCTCACCTGATTTTTCGACCATCAATGATGGTCGCTACTCCTTCTTCCCCTAGTGCATAACAAATCTCTAGCACAAGGAGAAGAAGGAGAAGCGACCCCCACAACAACAGTCGGTGTCGTGGTTTTGTCACGGCAAATGTCCTCGTGAAAGGACTTAAAGATGGATCCATCGCACTGATTGCAATCTCTGGCGATGGCTAGACGAATGCTGATGACAACGAACCTTCCCCTGCAACAGCACCAGAAGAATGCTGCTAGCACTCCCCGGCAACGAAACTAGAATAATGTTGTTGATGGCCCACCAGCGCGTGGGTTCGTAGCAGTTTTCAAGGGTAGAGTATTCGACCCAATTTGTTGGTTTACCAGACAGGAGGTGAGAGAATACTCTCGAGTATTAAGAGCTGAATTTGTCGGATTCAACCACACCTGAAAGATTAGTATCTGCAAGCACAGTAGTAACAACAAAGTAATATGATAACAACGGTGTTAGAAACGATTTGTTGACGGCAGACTATTCCTAACGATTGTATCAATGACGCCAAGTTGCCCGTCGACGGAAATTGTCAGTTCCCGTCAACGTCCAGCGAACCAAAATTGTAGCAGGTAGCATCAGTGTAACGAGCAATAGCAGCGGCAAGGAACAGCAGTAGTGACAGCAGTAGCAAGTAGCAACAGTAGCAAGCGACAGTAATAGCAACAGTAGTAGCAGCAGCAACAGAGCAAAACAAGTAACAGCAATAGCAACAGTAGTAGTAGCAGTAGCAGAGCAAAACAAGTAACAGTAGTAGGACAAACTCATAGGCAATGGGTCGGTGATTTGTTTGGATGATATTCATCATGCAACAATTATAACACGGAGAGATATGTGGCTAGCTCCCGTTCGTCAATGTGATGTAGGCATGCATTCTGTGTGTCATCATACGTGCTTAGGGAAAAGAACTTGCATGACATCTATTGTCCATCCCTCCCGTGGCAGCGGGGTCCAAAAGGAAACTACGGGATATTAAGGTTCTCCTTTTAATAAAGAACCGGACCAACGCATTAGCACTTGGTGAACACACGAACTCCTCAAACTATGGTCATCATCGGGAGTGGTTCCGGTTATTGTCACTCCGGGGTTGCCGGATCATAACACATAGTAGGTAACTACAACTTGCAAGATGGGATCTAAAACACACATATATTGGTGACAACATAATAATTTCAGATCTGAAATCATGGCACTCGGGCCCTAGTGACAAGCATTAAGCATGGCAAAGTAGTAGCAACATCAATCTCAGAACATAGTGTATACTAGGGATCAATCCCCATCAAAACTAACTCGATTACATGATAGATCTCATCCTACTCATCACCGCCCAGCGAGCCTACAAATAGATTACTCACGAACGACAAAGAGCTTCATGGAATTGGAGATGGAAGAAGGTTGATGATGACAATGGCGACGATTTCCCCTCTCCGGAGCCCAAGACGGACTCCGGATCTGCCCTCCAGATGAAGAACAGGTGGTGGCGGCACCTCCGTATCGAAAACGCGATGAAAACTTATCTTTTTATTTTTTCTGGGACGAAAGGGATCTTATAGACGTGAGATTGGGGGCGGCAGAGCCGTGTGGGCCCCACAAGCCTGCCCACCGCCACCAGGGGGGTGGTGGCGGAGCCAGGGCTTGTGGCCCACTGGCCCACCCCCCTGAGGTGGAACTTGGCGCAGATATTTTTCTTATTTTCCAAAACTGCTCCCCATAAATTTTCAGGACGTTTGGAGAATTTTGATTTCTACACAAAAATAACATCAAGGCAATTCTGCTGAAAATAGCGTCAGTCGAGGTTAGTTCCATTCAAATCATGCAAATTAGAGTCCAAAACAAGGGCAAAAGAGTTTGGAAAAGTAGATACGATGGAGATGTATCAACTCCCCCAAGCTTAAAACCTTGCTTGTCCTCAAGCAACTCAGTTGACAAACTGAGAGAGAAAGAAAAACTTTGACAAACTCTGTTTGATCTTGTTGTTGCAACTATGTCTAACTCATAACCAGAATTTCAGCAAGATCACAAGTTAACCACATAAGCAAATGACACAAAGGTCTCACGGTAAACTAATATCAATGGCATAATCAGCTAACGAGCAAATAATAATGAGTTTCAAATAACAACACTTCAATCGAAACAAGCATGAAGCAATATGAATAGGTGGTATCTCGCTAGCTCTTTCTGAGACCGCAAAACATAAATGCAGAGCACTTTCAAAGATCAAGGGCTGACTAAACATTGCAATTCATAGCAACGAAGATCCAGTCATAGTCATACTCAATATCAATCAAAAGCAAAGCATAAAAATGACAGAGGTGCTCTCTAATTGGTGCTTATATAAGAGGAGGATGACTCAAGAGGAAAATAAATAGACAGGCCCTTCGCAGAGGGAAGCATTGATTTGCAGAGGTGCCACAACTCAAGCTTTGAAAACAGAGATAATAATTTTGGGTGGCATGCTTTCATTGTCAACACAATGACCTAGAGTTCTCAATATCTTCCATGCTACTCATGCTATAGGCGGTTCCCAAACAGAAAAGTAAAGTTTTAACTCCCCCACCACCAATCAATCACACTCCACGGCTAGCCGACTCCTCGGGTACCGTCCATACTAACATCAATCCGGGGGGATTCTTGTTTTACAGTTATGTTTTCGATTTAAGCGTGGAACTGGGCATTCCAATTACCGCCCCCTTTATCGTGAATGACTGTGAATAAACACATGTCGAGGATAACACTCCTAGCATGGAAGATACCAATAGCCCTCTGTCACCACATGAGCGGTTCGGGCATGCAAAACAGATTATTTCTTGAAGGTTTCGATAATGGCACATGCGAATTTACTTGGAACGGCGGGTAGATACCGGAAATAGGTAGGTATGATGGACTCTCATGGAAAAACTTTTGGGTTTATGGAAGTGGATGCACAAGCAGTATTCCGCTTAGTACAAGTGAAGGCTAGCAAAAGACTGGGAAACGACCAACTAGAGAGCGACAACAGTCATCAAGATGCAATGAGTTTGACTAACATAGAGTGCAAGCATGAACATGATATAAATCACCATGAACACGGACATCATAGAGGCTATGTTGATTTTGGTTCAACTACATGCACGAACATGCGCCAAGTCAAGCCACTTGAATCATTCAAAGGAGAATACAATCCTATCATACTACATCATAGTCATCTCAAAATCTATGTTGGCAATCAAGACAAACCATTATAAGCTCTCAGCTAAATAAGCATGGCATCAGAAACTATGATCACTAAGTTGTCATTGCAAACATAGTTCTCTCACAACAAAGCTAAATCTAGGTCGACAAGCTAGTCATATTTACAAAAACAAAATAGATAGAGTTCATACCGGCTTTTCAGTCTCAGTCACTTCATCATATATCATCATTGTTGCCTTTGATTTGCACGATCGAACGATGAAAACGATAATAAGCCCATTGGACTAAGCTGAATCTGCAGGCAAACACAAAGGAGAAGACAAAATAATATGGCTCTTTGAAAGCTAAACAGGTAAGCATGTAAGAACCACTAAACATTGTAACCAATATCTTCTACCTTGACACAAAGAAAAAGAAAACTATTTACACGGGAAAGCTCCCAACAAGCAAAAGAAGAAATAAAAATATTTTTGGATTTTCTCAAAAGGACACAAAACAAGAAAACAAGAAAACGAAAAGAAACTAGCATGGATAATAGAGTGGCAAAGTGTAAACACCGGCTAACAAAGTGAAAGCATAAGCATGAATGTAAAGTCGGTGAGAACACGTACTCCCCCAAGCTTAGGCGTTTGGCCTAGCTTGATCTACTCCCATGGATGATCGTGGCGAAACCCAAAGTCATAATGGGTGTTATACGGGAGTGCTACAGCCACTGCCTGAATAGCTGCCTCACGAAGTCGAGCAACCGTCGCCTCCCTCTCATACTACTCTGCCTATCCTATGGTTATGTAGTATATTCGTTTAACCTGAAAGTCAAAGAAAGCAGGAGCAGGAAGGGTAATATGGAAAACACGCTACCTGTTAAATATCAAGCGGTATAGGAGGGATCCATGATCTCTCTCAAGGAACTGGTAGCGTGTTAGAGCGACACGATCAAGGTAGGCTGTACGGAGAGGAGGGTCTTCTAGACGGATGGATACCCCAAGAAAATTTGCTAAGGGTGTAGAATAAACTCCATCAAAGAAATCCCCCTCACTGGCATTTTTATTCAGCCTCCTTGCTATTATAGCTCCCATATTGAAGCTCCTGTCACCTATTACTGTGCTCTTAAGGATACTAAGGTCAGAAGCGCATAGGTGACAATGTGCACCCTTGCTGTTAATGCACCTACCTATGAAGAGGGCAAGGTAGTGCAAGGCAGGGAAATAGATGCTTCCTATGGTGGCTTGCGTGATATCTCTGGTTTCTCCAACAGTTATACTGGAGACAAAGTCTCTGACCGAAGACTTAGGAGGATCATTAACACTACCCCAATCGGGTATCTTGCAAATCCTATTGAAATCCTCCAGATCCACGGTATAGGATTTATCGTATAGATCAAACAGTATGGATGAGTCACGGCCAGCTAAAAATTTAAATCTACGCACGAAAGAGGCAGTGAGCATAGCATACTGTTCACATTTATCTGAGAGGAATTCTTCTAACCCGGCATTGCGGACAAGTGCATCAAACTCATCCTTGAAACCTGCTTCGATCATGAACTCATCGGAAGGCCATTCACATGGTTGTACCGGTGCGTCCCTTAGTTGAAAAGGTTCGGGCTCCCGAAAGGAGAGACGAGGACCCTTTTTACTTGAGGAACCACCATGAAATTTCCTCCTGAACATAATTTCCTTATGCTGAAATTTTTGAAGTTCAAGAGAAAAAATGAATAAAGACCCACCACACCTTGTAGCAACTACTCCTACTAGTGCCTAGAGACTGTATCACACGCTAAAACTACTTGGGACCAACTAAAATCAACATTTATAGCTCAAGAACAGGGTCACCAAGGTAGCAAGAATACACGAAGGATAAAGCACTAGAGCAAAAACTAATTGGACCAATGGAGGAGTCACTTGCCAAGGAGTAATTTCCCCCAAAACAGTTCGGAGAATGGTGCTTTGAGCAAGGAGGTCGAAAATCACAGCCAAATGAGCAAGAACACGGGTTTGAGCTGCGATACAATTTTTTCTGGAGGTGGAAGAAGAGGCTGGGAGCTGGAATGAGTGGAGGGGATGCCTGTGGGCCCCACAAGCTTGCACCCCGCCACCAGGGGGTAGGTGGCGGTGGAAGGGCTTGTGGCCCACTGGTCTGGCCCCCAGGCCAGCTCTCAGGCCCGGAAATTTTCAAAAATTCTAGAAAAAATCATACTAAATTTTCAGGACCATCGGAGAACTTTTATTTTCGAGGTATTTTTCTCCGGGACGCTAAAACAGAAAACAGGAAAAACTAAACTAATTCTATAATTTTTCTTCTAAGCAACAAAAAATGAAAGCTCAAGACAGAGGTATGTGACTCCTTGATTCATCTGTTTCATGGTCATCTAAAGAAATTTGTCAATGGGGTTGATCAAGTCCTTATGAAAAAACCTTCTCGAATCGCAAGAGAGAACAGAGAATTTTCGAATAGCCACTAAGTCACCTCAATGGGGATACGTATCTCCCCAACAAGCAAATCATACTTCATCTTGACACGAGGAATAGGGCATTCAAAGCTCCTAATGAGAATCGATGAAGTCTTTTCGATAGCATTGATGCAATGTACTTGATATCGTTTCTTCGGAAAATGCACTGTGTGGTCATTACCGTTGACATGGAAAGTGACATTGCCTTTGTTGCAATCTATAACAGCCCCTGCCGTGTTTAAAAAGGGTCTTCCGAGGATGACAACCATGGCATCGTCCTCAGGAATATCCAAGATAACAAAGTCTGTTAAGATAGTGGTGTTAGCAACCACAACAGGCACATCCTCGCAAATGCCGATAGTGAAAGCAGTTGATTTGTCGACCATTTGCAGAGAAATTTCAGTGGGTGTCAACTTATCCAACTCAAGTCTACGATAAAGAGAAAGCGACATAACACTAACACCGGCTCCAAGGTCACATAAGGCAGTTCTTACGTAGTTTCCTTTACTGGAGCAAGGTATAGTGGGCACTCCGGGATCACCAAGTTTCTTAGGAGTTCCACCTTTGAAAGTGTAGTTGGCAAGCATGGTGGAGATCTCAAGATCTGGTATCTTCCGTTTATTAGTCACGATATCTTTCATGTACTTGGCATACAGAGACATCTTGAGCATATCAGTTAACCGCATCTGCAGAAAGACGGGTCTTATCATCTCAACGAAGCGCTCAAAATCCTCATCGTCCTTTTTCTTGGATGGCTTAGGAGGAAAGGGCATAGGTATCTGAACCCATGGCTCCCTTTCTTTACCATGATTCCTAGCAGTGAAGTCATTCTTATCATACTTCTTAGGTCGTGGATTATCAGGATTAACCGTAGGTTCAAATCTCCACATCCTCATCATTGCTAGGTTGAGCATTATTATGAACATCGTTGTCCACATTGTCACCAGGTTCATGTTCATCACCTGATTGTGTTTCTGCATCAGAAGCAGAAATATCATTAGGTTCTTCAGGTGTGACAGTATTTGGTGAACTGGCGTGCAGGTTTCTATCATCCTTCTTCTTCTCCTTAGGATGACTAGGTGTATCAGCATTGATTCCTTGAGAATCTTGATCAATTCTCTTAGGATGACCTTCAGGATATAAAGGTTCCTGAGTCATTTTGCCTCCTCTAGTAATGACTCTGACAGAGTTGTCATTTAATTCATTAAGCAAGTCATTCTGAGCTTTAAGTACTTGTTCTACCCGAGTAGTAATCATAGAGGCATGTTTACTCAGAAGCTTCAGATCATTGACATTTTTGTCTACACAAGCACTTAAATGGCTAAGCATACGAGTACTTTGTTCCAAATGTCTGCTAACATAATCATTTAAACTCTGTTGTTTGGCAACGAAGTTGTCAAATTCATCAAAGCATAGGCTAGTAGGTTTATCAAAAGGAATATCACTCTCATCAAACCTACGCAGAGAATTCACTTCCACTACCTGTATCGGGTTATCGAGACCATGGATCTCTTTGATAGGTGGTAGATTTTTGACATCTTCAGATCTAATGCCTTTCTCTTGCATAGATTTCTTGGCTTCTTGCGTATCTTCGGGACTGAGGAATAGAATACCTCTTTTCTTAGGAGTTGTCTTAGGAGGTGGTTCGGGAATAGTCCAAGCATTATCGTTGATCAAGATGTTATTCAGTAGAGTCTCAGCTTGTTCTACAGTTCGTTCCCTAAAACACAACCGACACAACTATCTAGGTGGTCTCTAGAGGCATCGGTAAGTCCGTTATAGAGGATATCAAGTATCTCGTTCTTCTTAAGAGGGTGACCAGGAAAAGCATTTTGTAGCTGGAGAGCCTCCCCCAAGCTTGTGGAAGACTCTCTTCTTGGAGTTGAGCAAAGTTGTATATTTCCTGCAAGGCAGCTTGCTTCTTATGGACAGGGAAATATTTCTCACGGAAGTAATAGACCATCTCCTGGGGACTACGCACACATCCAGGAGCAAGAGAGGTGAACCAGACTTTAGCGTCATCCTTTAGAGAGAAAGGAAACATCTTAAGAATATAGTAGTGGCAGATCTTCTCCTCATTAGTGAAAAGGTTGGCTATTTCAGATAGTTTCGCAAGATGGGCTATGACCGTGTCAGACTCATAACCGTGAAAAGGATCAGATTCGACTAGAGAGATTATCTCAGGGTTGACAGAGAATTCATAATCCTTATCGGTGACGAAGATAGGCGAAGTGGCAAACTTCGGGTCATTTTTCATCCTAGCTTCCCGAGATTTTTCCTTCCACTTGAGAAGTAATTTCTCAGCGTCATAGGCATCCTTACACGCAAGAAAATCCCCAGCTATCTCTCCCTCCATAACGTAACCCTCAGGTATATCAGGCAATTCATATCTAGGAGAGCTAGATCTAGCAGGAGCAAAAGCAGGTTCTATCTCAATAGTATCGGCAGTTTCAGAAGCATCACGAGCATTGGCAGTAACTCTAGCAATATGAGCATCAAGGAACACTCCTAGTGGAACATCAGGCAAAGGAGTATCTCTAGCAGTATCAAGCATAGCATCATCAGGCAAAATAGCATCTCTAGCATCATCAGGCAAAGCAGTATCAAGCATAACATCTCTAGCAGTATCAGGCATAGTATCATCACGCATAGTATCAAGCATAGCATCTCTAGCAGTATCAGGCATAGTATCATCACGCATAGTATCAAGCATAGCATCTCTAGCAGTATCAGGCATAGTATCAAGCATAGCATCTCTAGCAGTATCAGGCATAGTATCAAGCATAGCATCTCTAGCAGTATCAGGCATAGTATCAAGCATAGCATCTCTAGCAGTAGTATCATAAGCATCATCAAGCACAGGCGACATATCAAGATTTCTAGCAGGAGGTGATGTCACAAACTTACTCATAACTGAAGGTGAATCAAGTGCAGAGCTAGATGGCAATTCCTTACCTCCCCTCGTAGTTGAGGGCAAGACATTGGTCTTCGGATCCTTCAGATTCTTCATAGTGATCAGCAGATATAAATCCCAAGTAACTAAGAGAATATAGCAATACCTCCCCGGCAACGGCGCCAGAAAAATGATGATTGCAATCTCCGGCGATGGCTAGACGAATGCTGATGACAACAAACCTTCCCCTGCAACGGCACCAGAAGAATGCTGCTAGCACTCCCCGACAACGAAACTAGAAGAATGTTGTTGATGGCCCACCAGCGCGTGGGTTCACAGTAGTTTTCGAGGATAGAGTATTCGACCCAATTTGTTGGTTTACCAGACAGGAGGTGAGAGAATACTCTCGAGTATTAGCAGCTGAATTTTCAGATTCAACCACACCTGAAAGATTAGTATCTGCAAGCATAGTAGTAACAACAAAGTAATATGATAACAACGCTGTCAGAAACGATCTGTTGACGGCAGACTATTCCTAACGATTGTATCAATGGCGCCAAGTTGCCTGTTGACGGAAATTGTCAGTTCCCGTCAACGTCCACGATCCAAAATTGTAGCAGGTAGCAGCAGTGTAACGAGCAATAGCAGCGGCAAGGAACAGCAGTAGTGACAACAGTAGCAAGTAGCAACAGTAGCAAGCGACAGTAATAGCAACAGTAGTAGCCGCAGCAGCAGAGCAAAACAAGTAACAACAGTAGCAACAGTAGTAGCAGCAGCAGCAGAGCAAAACAAGTAACAGCAGTAGCAACAGTAGTAGCAGGAGCAGCAGAGCAAAACAAGTAACAGCGGTAGGACAAACTCGTAGGCAATGGGTCGGTGATTCGTTTGGATGATATTCATCATGCAACAGTTATAACACGGAGAGATATGTGGCTAGCTCCCGTTCGTCAATGTGATGTAGGCATGCATTCCTTGTGTCGTCATACGTGCTTAGGGAAAAGAACTTGCATGACATCTATTGTCCATCCCTCCCATGGCAGCGGGGTCCAAAAGGAAACTATGAGATATTAAGGTTCTCCTTTTAATAAAGAACCGGACCAACGCATTAGCACTTGGTGAACACATGAACTCCTCAAACTATGGTCATCACCGGGAGTGGTTCCGGTTATTGTCACTCCAGGGTTGCCGGATCATAACACGTAGTAGGTAACTACAACTTGCAAGATCGGATCTAAAACACACATATATTGGTGACAACATAATAATTTCAGATCTGAAATCATGGCACTCGGGCCCTAGTGACAAGCATTAAGCATGGCAAAGTAGTAGCAACATCAACCTCAGAACATAGTGGATACTAGGGATCAATCCCCATCAAAACTAACTCGATTACATGATAGATCTCATCCTACTCATCACCGCCCAGCGAGCCTACGAATAGATTACTCACGAACGACGAAGAGCTTCATGGAATTGGAGAGGGAAGAAGGTTGATGATGACGATGGCGACGATTTCCCCTTATTAATTTGTTTTGTGCAATTGATATGCTTATTGTCTCATCTAACTTCTTGCACTCGTTGTGTGTTTTTATTAATTTTGGGGGAGCAACGATCCTATTTTGCGCACTTGTATCAAATACAAAAATCTCGTATTAGTGCACAAATCATGGGGATCTTCTCTAGTTTTGATAAAACACTCTGTTGCCTTTATCATAATATCTTTATTCATGTCGTTCGAAGGACCATATGATTGTTTGTTCCATCTGGTATCTTTTGATTGCTTCCCTCTATTTTTTGTATGTCTTTATGGCACACGATCCTTTTATTTGCAATCTTTGGGTCCTCAATATAGTTTGTTTTCCTCCAACCACTTATCATTGTATTTGTGTATTTTTTGCACTCATTTGTTGAGAAGTACACACTTTTTGGAGGACCACCTACTATATTGGCTTTCTAAACTTTTCGTCCATTTTGGCAATCGATGCCAATGGGGGAGAAGTTTAGAGAGTTTACTTTGGATATGTTTAGAGGGTTTTTCTTTTATTGCGTAAGCATTTACATCTTGCACGCATGCATTATTGCTTTGTATGTGTGCGCTTGGTTATGCTTATTTCCTTATATAAACTCTCTTGAAGTGGTTGTCATCAATTACCAAAATGGGGGAGATTGTTAGAGCATATATCTCCATATGTGGTTTTGGTAATTGATGACAATTCCTATGGACTAATGGTTTCCTTAAGTTATATTTATAGGATTTGTCCATAGGCACTTCTTGAAGTCCATCTGTTGGGTTCAAGGAGTTTATATGATGACCAAGATGGTATTCAAGGTATTATCCAAAGAATGGTCATAGAGACACAAGGTTGATCAAGATCTCAGACAAAGAGTAAATCAAGATGATCAACACACAAAGCATACAAGATTGTCACGCCCAAGATGCGACCCTATCCTCAATTTGGCACGAAGACCTCGTCAGGGATAGAAGCGCATCTCGTCGTGTCGCAAGAATGGATATCGTTACAAGTACATGTACTGAAAAGAAGATATATATATATATACAGGGTTGGCTTACACTCGCCACAAGCTACATCAGAGTCACATCAGTACATTACATAATCATCAAGAGTAAGAGCAGGGTCCGACTACGGACGGAAACAAACGAGAAAAATAAGAATGACGTCCATCCTTGCTATCCCAGGCTGCCGGCCTGGAACCCATCCTAGATCGATGATGAAGAAGAAGGAGAAGCAAGTCCAAATGAGCAAACAACACGCTCGCGTCGAGTAACCTTTACCTGTACCTGCAACTCGTGTTGTAGTAATCTGTGAGCCATGGGGACTCAGCAATCTCATTTCCAAAGGTATCAAGACTAGCAAAGCTTAATGTGTGAGGTATGGTTAAGTTGTGAGGTTGCAGCAGCGGCTAAGCATATATTTGGTGGCTAAAATTACGAGTACAAGAATAAGAGGGGGAAGATCTACGCACAACGGACGTGAACTACTGATGATCAAATGAATGATCCTGAACACCTACCTACGTCAGACATCACCCCACCGTGTCCTCGATCGGAGAAAAACTCACGAAAGAGACAGTCACGGTTACGCACACAGTTGGCATATTTTAATTAAGTTAACTTCAAGTTATCTAAAACCAGTGTTAAACAAAGCTTCCATGTTGCCACATAACCGCGGGCACGGCTTTCCGAAAAGATTTAACCCTGCAGGGGTGCTCCAACTAGTCCATCACAAATTACCACAAGCCGCATAGAAATCCTCAATCACACAGCTCGCGATCTCGTCGGATTCCCTAGTGGAAAACCTCAACTCTGAGTTTATCCAAAGCATCACCGGAATCCCGATGCACAAGATATTTCGTCAAAGGTAAAACTGTTGGGGAACGTCGCATGGGAAACAAAAATTTTCCTACGCGCACGAAGACCTATCATGGTGATGTCCATCTACGAGAGGGGATGAGTGATCTACGTACCCTTGTAGATCGTACAGCAGAAGCGTTAGAGAACGCGGTTGATGTAGTGGAACGTCCTCACGTCCCTCGATCCGCCCCGCGAACAATCCCGCGATCAGTCCCACGATCTAGTACCGAACGGACGGCACCTCCGCGTTCAGCACACGTACAGCTCGACGATGATCTCGGCCTTCTTGATCCAACAAGAGAGACGGAGAGGTAGAAGAGTTCTCCGGCAGCGTGACGGCGCTCCGGAGGTTGGTGGTGATCTTGTCTCAGCAGGGCTCCGCCCGAGCTCCGCAGAAACACGATCTAGATGAAAAACTATGGAGGTATGTGGTCGGGCAGCCGTGAGAAAAGTCGTCTCAAATCTGCCCTAAAAGCCCCATATATATAGGAGGAGGGAGGGGGACCTTGCCTTGGGGTCCAAGGGATCCCCAAGGGGTCGTCCGAGCCAGGGGGGAGGACTCTCCCCCCCAAACCGAGTCCTACTTGGTTTGGTGGGAGGGAGTCCTTCCCCCTTCCCACTTCTTCCTTTTTTTTCCTTTCCTTTGATTTTTTCTCTCTTGGCGCATAGGGGATTGGTGGGCTGTCCCACCAGACCACTAAGGGCTGGTGTGACCCCCCCAAATGCCTATGGGCTTCCCCGGAGTGGGTTGCCCCCCTCCGGTGAACTCCCGGAACCCATTCGTCATTCCCGGCACATTCCCGGTAACTCCGAAAACCTTCCGGTAATCAAATGAGCTCATCCTATATATCAATCTTCGTTTCCGGACCATTCCGGAAACCCTCGTGACGTCCGTGATCTCATCCGGGACTCCGAACAACATTCGGTAACCAACCATATAACTCAAATACGCATAAAACAACGTCGAACCTTAAGTGTGCAGACCCTGCGGGTTCGAGAACTATGTAGACATGACCCGAGATACTCCTCGGTCAATATCCAACAACGGGACCTGGATGCCCATATTGGATCCTACATATTCTACGAAGATCTTATCGTTTGAACCTCAGTGCCAAGGATTCGTATAATCCCGTATGTCATTCCCTTTGTCCTTCGGTATGTTACTTGCCCGAGATTCGATCGTCAGTATCCGCATACCTATTTCAATCTCGTTTACCGGCAAGTCTCTTTACTCGTTCCGTAATACAAGATCCCGCAACTTACACTAAGTTACATTGCTTGCAAGGCTTATGTGTGATGTTGTATTACCGAGTGGGCCCCGAGATACCTCTCCGTCACACGGAGTGACAAATCCCAGTCTTGATCCATACTAACTCAACTAACACCTTCGGAGATACCTGTAGAGCATCTTTATAGTCACCCAGTTACGTTGCGACGTTTGATACACACAAAGCATTCCTCCGGTGTCAGTGAGTTATATGATCTCATGGTCACAGGAATAAATACTTGACACGCAGAAAACAGTAGCAACAAAATGACACGATCAACATGCTACGTCTATTAGTTTGGGTCTAGTCCATCACGTGATTCTCCCAATGACGTGATCCAGTTATCAAGCAACAACACCTTGTTCATAATCAGAAGACACTGATTATCATCGATCAACTGGCTAGCCAACTAGAGGCATGCTAGGGACGGTGTTTTGTCTATGTATCCACACATGTAAATGAGTCTTCATTCAATACAATTATAGCATGGATAATAAACTATTATCTTGATACAGGAATTATAATAATAACTATACATTTATTATTGCCTCTAGGGCATAATTCCAACAGTCTCCCACTTGCACTAGAGTCAATAATCTAGCCCTCACATCACCATGTGAATTACATTGTAATAAATCTAACACCCATACAGTTCTGGTGTCGATCATGTTTTGGCCGTGGAAGAGGTTTAGTCAGCGGGTCTGCTACATTCAGATCCGTGTGCACTTTGCATATATTTACGTCCTCCTCCTCGACGTAGTCGCGGATGAGGTTGAAGCGTCGTTTGATGTGTCTGGTCTTCTTGTGAAACCTTGGTTCCTTTGCTAAGGCAATAGCACCAGTGTTGTCACAGAACAAGGTTATTGGATCCAGTGCACTTGGCACCACTCCAAGATCCGTCATGAACTGCTTCATCCAGACACCCTCCTTAGCCGCCTCCGAGGCAGCTATGTACTCTGCTTCACATGTAGAATCTGCTACGACGCTTTGCTTGGAACTGCACCAGCTTACTACACCCCCATTAAGAATAAATACGTATCCGGTTTGCGACTTAGAGTCGTCAGGATCTGTGTCAAAGCTTGCGTCGACGTAACCTTTTACGGCGAGCTCTTCGTCACCTCCATACACGAGAAACATCTCCTTAGTCCTTTTCAGGTACTTTAGGATATTCTTGACCGCTGTCCAGTGATCCACTCCTGGATTACTCTGAAACCTGCCTGCCATACTTATGGCCAGGCTAACATCCGGTCTAGTGCACAGCATCGCATACATGATAGAGCCTATGGCTGAAGCATAGGGGACGGAGCGCATATGCTCTCTATCTTCATCAGTTGCTGGGCACTGAGTCTTACTCAATCTCGTACCTTGTAACACTGGCAAGAACCCTTTCTTGGACTGTTCCATTTTGAACCTCTTCAAAACTTTATCAAGGTATGTGCTTTGTGAAAGTCCTATCAGGCGTTTTGATCTATCCCTATAGATCTTAATGCCTAGAATGTAAGCAACTTCTCCTAGGTCCTTCATAGAGAAACTTTTATTCAAGTAACCTTTTATGCTCTCCAAAAGCTCTACGTTGTTTCCAATCAGTAATATGTCATCCACATACAATATTAGAAACGCCACAGAGCTCCCACTCACTTTCTTGTAAATACAAGATTCTCCAACCACTTGTATAAACCCAAATGCTTTGATCACCTCATCAAAGCGTTTGTTCCAACTCCGAGATGCTTGCACCAGTCCATAAATGGATCGCTGGAGCTTGCACACCTTGTCAGCATTTTAGGATCGACAAAACCTTCGGGTTGCATCATATACAACTCTTCCTTAAGGAAACCGTTAAGGAACGCCGTTTTGACATCCATCTGCCAAATTTCATAATCGAAAAATGCAGCTATTGCTAACATGATTCTGACGGACTTAAGCATCGCTACGGGAGAGAAAGTCTCATCGTAGTCAATTCCTGGAACTTGTGAAAAACCCTTTGCCACAAGTCGAGCTTTATAAACGGTCACATTACCGTCAGCGTCCGTCTTCTTCTTAAAGATCCATTTGTTCTGAATAGCCTTGCGGCCCTCAGGTAGTATCTCCAAAGTCCATACTTTGTTCTCATACATGGATCCTATCTCGGATTTCATGGCTTCTAGCCATTTGTTGGAATCTGGGCCCACCATTGCTTCTTCATAATTTGCAGGTTCATTGTTGTCTAACAACATGATTGTCAAGACGGGATTACCGTACCACTCTGGAGCAGCGCGTGATCTCGTCGACCTGCGTGGTTCAACAGAAACTTGAACTGGAGTTTCATGATCATCATCATTAACTTCCTCCTCAACTGGCGTCGCAATCACAGGGGTTTCCCCTTGCCCTGCGCCACCATCCAGAGGGATGAGAGGTTCGACAACCTCGTCAAGTTCTATCTTCCTCCCACTCAATTCTCTCGAGAGAAACTCCTTCTCGAGAAAAGTTCCGTTCTTAGCAACAAACACTTTGCCCTCGGATTTGAGATAGAAGGTGTACCCAACTGTCTCTTTTGGGTAGCCTATGAAGACGCACTTTTCCGCTTTGGGTTCCAGCTTTTCAGGCTGAAGCTTTTTGACATAAGCATCACGTCCCCAAACTTTAAGAAACGACAACTTTGGCCTTTTGCCATACCACAGTTCGTATGGTGTCGTCTCAACGGATTTCGATGGTGCTCTATTTAAAGTGAATGCAGCTGTTTCTAATGCATAACCCCAAAACGATAACGGCAAATCAGTAAGAGACATCATAGATCGCACCATTTCTAATAAAGTACGATTACGACGTTCGGACACACCATTACGCTGTGGTGTTCCAGGCGGTGTTAACTGCGAAATAATTCCACATTGTCTTAAGTGAGCACCAAACTCGAAACTCAGATATTCACCCCCACGATCAGACCGTAGGAACTTGATCTTCTTGTTACGATGATTTTCTACTTCACTCTGAAATTGCTTGAACTTTTCAAATGTTTCAGACTTGTGCTTCATTAAGTAGACATAACCATATCTACTCAAATCGTTAGTGAAGGTGAGAAAATAACGATATCCGCCGCGTGCCTCCACGCTCATCGGACCACACACATCGGTATGTATGATTTCCAATAAGTCACTTGCACGCTCCATTGATCCGGAGAATGGAGTTTTAGTCATCTTGCCCATGAGGCATGGTTCGCATGTGTCAAGTGAATCAAAGTCAAGTGACTCCAAAAGTCCATCAGCATGGAGTTTCTTCATGCGCTTTACACCAATATGACCCAAGCGGCAGTGCCACAAAAATATGGCGCTATCATTGTTTACTCTAACTCTTTTGGTCTCAATGTTATGTATATGCGTATCGCTATCGAGATTCAATATGAACAATCCTCTCACATTCGGTGCATGACCATAAAAGATGTTACTCATAGAAATAGAACAACCATTATTCTCAGACTTAAAAGAGTAACCGTCTCGCAATAAACAAGATCCAGATATAATGTTCATGCTCAACGCAGGCACTAAATAACAATGATTTAAGTTCATCACTAATCCCGATGGTAGTTGAAGTGACACGGTGCCGACGGCGATTGCATCAACCTTGGAACCGTTTCCTACGCGCATCGTCACTTCGTCTTTCGCCAGCCTCCGTCTATTCCGCAGTTCCTGCTTCGAGTTGCAAATGTGAGCAACAGAACCGGTATCGAATACCCAGGCACTACTACGAGAGCTGGTTAAGTACACATCAATAACATGTATATCAAATATACCTGATTTTTCTTTGCCCGCCTTCTTATCTGCCAGATACTTGGGGCAATTGCGCTTCCAGTGACCCATACCCTTGCAATAGAAGCACTCTGTTTCAGGCTTAGGTCCAGCCTTGGGTTTCTTCGGCGGATTGGCAACAGGCTTGCCGCTCTTCTTCGAATTGCCCTTCTTGCCTTTGCCGTTTCTCTTGAAACTAGTGGTCTTGCTCACCATCAACACTTGATGTTCTTTAAGGAGTTCAGACTCTGCGACTTTCAGCATCGCAAACAACTCGCCGGGAGACTTGTTCATCCCTTGCATGTTGTAGTTCAACACAAAGCCTTTATAGCTTGGCGGCAGTGATTGAAGGATTCTGTCAGTGATAGCTTCTTGCGGGAGTTCAATCCCCAGTTCAGCTAGACGGTTTGAGTACCCAGACATTTTGAGCACATGTTCACTGACAAACGAGTTTTCCTCCATCTTGCAAGCATAGAATTTATCGGAGGTCTCATACCTCTCGATCCGGGCGTTCTTCTGAAAGATGAACTTCAATTCCTGGAACATCTCAAATGCTCCATGACGCTCAAAGCGACGTTGAAGTCCCGGTTCTAAGCCATACAAGACTGCACATTGAACTATTGAGTAGTCCTCCTTACGCGCTAACCAAGCGTTCTTAACATCCTGATCAGCCGTAGCGGGTGGTTCATCTCCTAGCGCAGCATTAAGGACATAATCCTTCTTTCCAGCTTGTAAGATTAGCTTAAGATTACGAGCCCAGTCTACAAAGTTGCTTCCATCATCTTTCAACTTAGCTTTCTCTAGGAACGTATTAAAATTCAGGATGACACTTGCGTGAGCCATGATCTACAACACAAATATATTCAAAGTGGACTTAGACTATGTTCAAGATAATTAGAGTTCAACTTAATCAAATTACATGCTAAACTCCCACTCAAAAAGTACATCTCTCTAGTCATTTGAGTGGTTCATGATCCACCTACACTATCCCAAGTCCGATCATCACGTGAGTCGGGAGTAGTTTTAGTGGTAAGCATCCCTATGCTAATCATATCATCTATATGATTCATGATCGACCTTTCGGTCTCATGTGTTCCGAGGCCATGTCTGCACATGCTAGGCTCGTCAAGCTTAACCCGAGTGTTCCGCGTGCGCAACTGTTTTGCACCCGTTGTATGTGAACGTTGAGTCTATCACACCCGATCATCACGTGGTGTCTCGAAACGACGAACTGTAGCAACGGTGCACAGTCGGGGAGAACACAATTTCGTCTTGAAATTTTAGTGAGAGATCACCTCATAATGCTACCGTCGTTCTAAGCAAAATAAGGTGCATAAAAGGATTAACATCACATGCAATTCATAAGTGACATGATATGGCCATCGTCACGTGCTTCTTGATCTCCATCACCAAAGCACCGTCACGATCTTCTTGTCACCGGCGCCACACCATGATCTCCATCATCATGATCTCCATCATCATGATCTCCATCAACGTGTCGCCATCGGGGTTGTCGTGCTACTTATGCTATCACTACTAAAGCTACATCCTAGCAAAATAGTAAACGCATCTGCAAGCACATATGTTAGTATAAAGACAACCCTATGGCTCCTGCCGGTTGTCGTACCATCGACATGCAAGTCGATATTTCTATTACAACATGATCATCTCATACATCCAATATATCACATCACATTGTTGGCCATATCACATCACAATCATACCCTGCAAAAACAAGTTAGACGTCCTCTAATTTTGTTGTTGCAAGTTTTACGTGGTGACCAAGGGTATCTAGTAGGACCGCATCTTACTTACGCAAACACCACAACGGAGATATATGAGTTGCTATTTAACCTCATCCAAGGACCTCCTTGGTCAAATCCGATTCAACTAAAGTTGGAGAAACCGTCACTTGCCAGTCATCTTTGAGCAAAGGGGGTTACTCGTAACGATGAAACCAGTCTCTCGTAAGCGTACGAGTAATGTCGGTCCAAGCCGCTTCAATCCAACAATACCGCGGAATCAAGAAAAGACTAAGGAGGGCAGCAAAACGCACATCACCGCCCACAAAACCTTTTGTGTTCTACTCGAGAAGACATCTACGCATGAACCTAGCTCTGATACCACTGTTGAGGAACGTCGCAAGGAAAACAAAATTTTTCCTACGCGCACGAAGACCTATCATGGTGATGTCCATCTACGAGAGGGGATGAGTGATCTACGTACCCTTGTAGATCGTACAGCAGAAGCGATTAGAGATCACGGTTGATGTAGTGGAACGTCCTCACGTCCCTCGATCCGCCCCGCGAACAATCCCGCGATCAGTCCCACGATCTAGTACCGAACGGACGGCACCTCCGCGTTCAGCACACGTACAGCTCGACGATGATCTCGGCCTTCTTGATCCAGCAAGAGAGATGGAGAGGTAGAAGAGTTCTCCGGCAGCGTGATGGCGCTCCGGAGGTTGGTGGTGATCTTGTCTCTGCAGGGCTCCGCCCGAGCTCCGCAGAAACACGATCTAGAGGAAAAACTATGGAGGTATGTGGTCGGGCAGCCGTGAGAAAAGTCGTCTCAAATCTGCCCTAAAAGCCCCATATATATAGGAGGAGGGAGGGGGACCTTGCCTTGGGGTCCAAGGGATCCCCAAGGGGTCGGCCGAGCCAGGGGGGAGGACTCTCCCCCCCCAAACCGAGTCCTACTTGGTTTGGTGGGAGGGAGTCCTTCCCCCTTCCCACTTCTTCCTTTTTTTTCCTTTCCTTTGATTTTTTCTCTCTTGGCGCATAGGGGATTGGTGGGCTGTCCCACCAGCCCACTAAGGGCTGGTGTGACCCCCCCCAAATGCCTATGGGCTTCCCCGGAGTGGGTTGCCCCCCTCCGGTGAACTCCCGGAACCCATTCGTCATTCCCGGCACATTCCCGGTAACTCCGAAAACCTTCCGGTAATCAAATGAGGTCATCCTATATATCAATCTTCGTTTCCGGACCATTCCAGAAACCCTCGTGACGTCCGTGATCTCATCCGGGACTCCGAATAACATTCGGTAACCAACCATATAACTCAAATACGCATAAAACAACGTCGAACCTTAAGTGTGCAGACCCTGCGGGTTCGAGAACTATGTAGACATGACCCGAGAGACTCCTCGGTCAATATCCAACAGCGGGACCTGGATGCCCATATTGGATCCTACATATTCTACGAAGATCTTAACGTTTGAACCTCAGTGCCAAGGATTCGTATAATCCCGTATGTCATTCCCTTTGTCCTTCGGTATGTTACTTGCCCGAGATTCGATCGTCAGTATCCGCATACCTATTTCAATCTCGTTTACCGGCAAGTCTCTTTACTCGTTCCGTAATACAAGATCCCGCAACTTACACTAAGTTACATTGCTTGCAAGGCTTATGTGTGATGTTGTATTACCGAGTGGGCCCCGAGATACCTCTCCGTCACACGGAGTGACAAATCCCAGTCTTGATCCATACTAACTCAACTAACACCTTCGGAGATACCTGTAGAGCATCTTTATAGTCACCCAGTTACGTTGCGACGTTTGATACACACAAAGCATTCCTCCGGTGTCAGTGAGTTATATGATCTCATGGTCACAGGAATAAATACTTGACACGCAGAAAACAGTAGCAACAAAATGACACGATCAACATGCTACGTCTATTAGTTTGGGTCTAGTCCATCACGTGATTCTCCCAATGACGTGATCCAGTTATCAAGCAACAACACCTTGTTCATAATCAGAAGACACTGACTATCATTGATCAACTGGCTAGCCAACTAGAGGCATGCTAGGGACGGTGTTTTGTCTATGTATCCACACATGTAAATGAGTCTTCATTCAATACAATTATAGCATGGATAATAAACTTTTATCTTGATACAGGAATTATAATAATAACTATACATTTATTATTGCCTCTAGGGCATAATTCCAACAAAAACTAATCCAGCAAGACCGCCCGATGTGTCGACGATCCCGATAGGAGTCGCGTACCTCGTTCTCAGGACACGACGGATGGGTCACACTAGGAGAACCAAACCTCGGGTTGCCCCGCGGTGGCCCCGTAGTCTGCCAATTTGGACCAACACTCATGAGGAGCACTGGCCCGGGGGTTGATTAAATTATCCTCGGGGTCCGGAAAGTCCTTATGCAATTTTATTAGGTGTTTAGGCAAATGTAGTACTAAAGTTGGGCTTTGCCAGACCAGTCTTAATCTAAAACGGATTATCAAGGGGGTCCCCATAACAACCCCGATCGTGTTAGGAGCGGTCATTTAAGGAACATAACACCGGTAGCCGAAAACTAAGGGGGCAAAGGTGGAACAGAACACCAGGCTAGAAAGGCCGAGACTTCCACCTTTTACCAAGTATATAGGTGCATTAAATTGAATAGCATTTAATATGGTGATATAACAAGGAACCCATGCTTTCACATGGAAGCATCTGCACTTGCAACTAGCAACGCTATCAATAGGGTTAAGCAAGCAGTAACATAGCCAATCAGTGGTTTGCTAGGTTGAACAGGTTGAAGGTTGTTGGAATTATGCCCTAGAGGCAATAATAAATATAGTTATTATTATAATTCCTGTATCAAGATAATCGTTTATTATCCATGCTATAATTGTATTGACTGAAGACTCATTTACATGTGTGGATACATAGACAAAACACCGTCCCTAGCAAGCCTCTAGTTGGCTAGCCAGTGGATCAAAGATAGTCAGTGTCTTCTGATTATGAACAAGGTGTTGTTGCTTGATAACTGGATCACGTCATTAGGAGAATCACGTGATGGACTAGACCCAAACTAATAGACGTAGCATGTTGATCGTGTCATTTTGTTGCTACTGTTTTCTGCGTGTCAAGTATTTATTCCTATGACCATGAGATCATATAACTCACTGACACTGGAGGAATGCTTTGTGTGTATCAAACGTCGCAACGTAGCTGGGTGACTATAAAGATGCTCTACAGGTATCTCTGAAGGTGTTAGTTGAGTTAGTATGGATCAAGACTGGGATTTGTCACTCCGTGTGACGGAGAGGTATCTCGGGGCCCACTCGGTAATAAAACATCACACACAAGCCTTGCAAGCAATGTAACTTAGTGTAAGTTGCGGGATCTTGTATTACGGAACGAGTAAAGAGACTTGCCGGTAAACGAGATTGAAATAGGTATGCGGATACTGACGATCGAATCTTGGGCAAGTAACATACCGAAGGACAAAGGGAATGACATACGGGATTATATGAATCCTTGGCACTGATCCTTCGTAGAATATGTAGGATCCAATATGGGCATCCAGGTCCCACTATTGGATATTGACCGAGGAGTCTCTCGGATCATGTCTACATAGTTCTCGAACCCGCAAGGTCTGCACACTTAAGGTTCGACATTGTTTTATGCGTATTTGAGTTATATGGTTGGTTACCGAATGTTGTTCGGAGTCCCGGATGAGATCACGGACATCACGAGGGTTTCCGGAATGGTCCGGAAACGAAGATTGATATATAGGATGACCTCATTTGATTACTGGAAGGTTTTCGGAGTTACCGGGAATGTACCGGGAATGACGAATGGGTTCCGGGAGTTCACCGGGGGGGGGGGGGGGGGCAACCCACCCCGGGGAAGCCCATAGGCCATAAGGGTGGCGCACCAGCCCTTAGTGGGCTGGTGGGACAGCCCAAAAGGGCCCTATGCGCCATAGAGATAAAAAATCAAAGGGAAAGAAAAAAAGGGAGGTGGGAAGGAAGGGAAGGACTCCCACCCACCAAACCAAGTCCAACTCGGTTTGGGAGGGGGGAGTCTTCCCCCCTTGGACTCGGCCGACCCCCTTGGGGCTCCTTGAGCCCCAAGGCAAGGTCCCCTCCCTCCCACCTATATATACGGAGGTTTTAGGGCTGATTTGAGACGACTTTTCCACGGCGGCCCGACCACATACCTCCACGGTTTTTCCTCTAGATCGTGTTTCTGCGGAGCTCGGGCGGAGCCCTGCTGAGACAAGGTCATCACCAACCTCCGGAGCGCCGTCACGCTGCCGGAGAACTTTTCTACCTCTCCGTCTCTCTTGCTGGATCAAGAAGGCCGAGATCATCGTCGAGCTGTACGTGTGCTGAACGCGGAGGTGCCGTCCGTTCGGTACTAGATCGTGGGACTGATCGAGGGATTGTTCGCGGGGCGGATCGAGGGACGTGAGGACGTTCCACTACATCAACCGCGTTCACTAACGCTTCTGCTGTACGATCTACAAGGGTACGTAGATCACTCATCCCCGCTCGTAGATGGACATCACCATGATAGGTCTTCGTGCGCGTAGGAAAATTTTTGTTTCCCATGCGACGTTTCCCAACAAAGGTTTCATGGCATTGTTGAGAGGCTAATATTTAACATGTGGTAGGCAACGAGACATAAACGGTAGCAACGGTAAAACTAGCATGGCAATGATAATAATGGTATCTGGGGGAAATGGTCATCTTGCCTGAGATCTCGCTTGGAAGAAGAATGCCTCCGTGAAGCAGACGAACCGATGTAGTCGAACGGGTCCTCACAATCCGACACGCTGCGGAACTCTATCGAGATGAAGCAAATTGGAAACACAAATCAACACACGGAATTCACCACACGATGCACAACACAAATGATGCATGAGCAGCTGAAAACATGCAAGTCACGGCATGACAATCCACACAATCAAACACTACACATTAAGTGAAGTTCAATATGCAACGAGTTACATATTGACAAAACTCCACATACGGATTATTTAGTTGTATCTCGATTAGGTACACGACAATATTAAATGTTGTTAAGCATGGCAAGAGGTGAAGCGCAAACTAAACTACCTATCTAGGCAATTTAAATGAGGTCGGAAATGACATATAGCACCTCCGAAACGACCTCACATGTTAATTTACAATTATGTCCAGATCTGAACTAACACATTTAATTAGTTGTTAAACAGAAAAACAAATAGGTTCACGTGATTCTACGCGTCATTTCAAGCAATCTACACATAAAGATCATCTCCAAGAGAGCTACGGTTCAAAAGATACAAGCACCGCAAGATATGATGGCATGAATGCAATATGTGTGCAACGACGGTCACGAGCACTTCAAAACATACAAACAGCCAGAGAAAATGAAAGTACACAAGATTCTAAGCAAGTTTCATGTAGGACACGATCAAATCGGAGCTACGGTTCAACATCTACAAGCAAAACAAGAAAACACTACAATCTGCCAAAATCAGCCACATAGCATTTTCTACACCCCACAACTACGAGCTACACTACTCCGATAAACTCAAGCAAGGCATGACACGAAAGAGGGAAAGAAGCACTACTACAAACAACCAACAACAACTAGCATGGCATCGTGGATCACTAGGGAAAGAAGACACAAAATGGCATCTCACACACTTTTTCAGACTTAGTGAAAATTACACCTCATGAAAGTGCAGTTTTCGATCTGAAGCAATATTGTCAGTAGCAAAATCCTAAGCTACAGGTCTCCAAATGGCATGAAAATTTACAACATGCTAGAGAAACACAAGGGCTACAACTAACTCCATTGGACCAACCTCAAAAGAGCTACACATCACAAGATACAAGCAAGACAAGACAACAATAAAATATAACAGATTTCAGACTTAGAAATATTTCAGCACCTCCAAATCAGAACTATTTCTAGCAACTTGAGAACAAGCAAACCACACCTAAATAGGCATTTCTATTGCAACCAAAAATACCAGGGGCTAGACAAAACATCCAAGAACAACTCCCTAGTTGACAACTTAATCAAACGGAGCACGAAATAAATCCTACGAATTAAACAAAAGGGCATCACGGCAAAATATCTCGCGAACTAACTTACTCAAAAGCTAAAACTAATTGCACAGAAAAATCACATGGATTTTTCTACCCCGGAAACATATAAAATATGTGGGGTTGCACAACAATATAATGCCACACGAAAATGCGGGAAAGATAACCTATACACGGGAAAATAAACTACCGACAATCCATACATGCAAAAATACCTATGACCGCTCTAAAATACATGGAATAATGGTCCCTAAAACATAGGCATTTTATCTAAGGCATTCGGACAAACCGGACATGCGCGAAAAATAAATTACGGGCAAATCACATTAGGACAGCACACTAAACTAGGTATTCGACACGTCAAACAACGTCAAATAATTATGCAAGTTTTATAATCGGATTCTACGCGAAATTCTGCACCAAAAGCATATACAACTCATCGCGATCTGACTTACGGATTAAAAACTACGGACGATCTAATATACGGATATTTTTTCTGGAATTTAATTTAATTCTGAAAATAACCTTAAAAGGAAAATAACTACCAGGCCTAATATGAGGGCGCAAGCTAATAAAATGGTGCACAAGCGAGGGATAGGCGGCAGGGGTCTCACCTTGGGCCATCGGGCCGGCCTGGAGAGGCGAGGCAGGCGTCGGGCGGATCTGGTCCACGAGCGCTGGAGGTGCTGGGCCTTAGGCGGCATGGAGCGTGGCGCTGGCGCTGGGCCTAGGGCGCTCGGCCCAGGCGCACTGGGGGCGGCCCACGCGGTGGTGCGCGCTGGTCAACGCGGGGGCGAGCACATCGGGGCTCTCGATCCGATCGGCATGGGGAGGCGACGGGGCGAAGCAAGGACAGCGACGCGGTCCTGGCGACGGGGCAAGCTGGGTAGGCGGCGCCGGCGGCTGGGGCGCAGGACCCGTGGAGCTCGGGCTCCTCCCGCTCAGGAACGGGGAAGCGCACGGCACGGCGGCCCGCAGCTCCGGGGACAGCAGGTGGCGGCAGCAGCAGGTCTCCGTCCTCCAGCACGACGGCTCTCCGGCGAGGTCTGGCCGGGGTGGCTCATGGCGGCGGCCGGCAGCGGAGGGAGCTGCTGAGGTCACCTCAGCGAGGGGCTGGCAGCGGAGGTGCGGCGGCGGGAATGGCCGGCGGCACTGGGCACGGGAGGCAGGAGCGCGGGCGCAGGGAGAGTGGGGCGGCGGCGCGATGAGCTCGGCGAGCCGGTTGCGGGCTCGGCGGGCCCGATGGCTGGTGGGTGGTGGGAGAGAGAGAGAGAGGGGCTAGGGTTAGCTGCGTACGGATTTCGAGGGAGAGAGAGGGGGCTGTCTAAAAATAAGGTGGAGGGGTATTTATAGAGAAAAGAGGGGCTCGGTTAACCGGAATCGCGTTCCGGATCCAACCGTGCGGGCGGATTCGGACGATTCCGCACGCGGGAATGGGCACGTGGCCATGTAGGGGGATATCCGGAGACGAGAGGGAGAACGGGTGGCGTGGCAACGAATTTTAAAACACCGACACACGTCCGACGGTAGACCGAATACGGTGCCGCTACGGTCGACCGTTCGGGTACCGGACGAACTCCGATCGCGACGAAATTCGACAGGCGGTCTAGCTATAACTACTCACGACCGCGTGCCAAGTTTCACCTCGATCAGAGAAAGTTTTACGCATACTTTTAAAACAGGGTTCGAACGAAGCCGCGGGCGCGTGCGTGTGCGGTCGGGCTCAGAACGGACAACGAAGCGAACCGGCAACTAACAACGGATGCAAGTTTTGAAAACGGGCGGCAACGGAGATGTCAATGCAATGCAGATGATGTGCATGATGTGATGATGATGTGACAAAAGAAAATAAACACACGACGAAAACGAAAAGAGAGGGGAATCTTCTGGAACGTCGGCATCGGGCTGTCACAACTCTCCTACACTACAAGAGGATCTCGCCCCGAGATCCAAGAATGAAAGGGGGAGAGGATGAGAAAGAACAAGGTAAAATTTAGTCGCTTCTTGACAAACGAGTGAAACCAACGATCCTTGAAGGTTGCAAGGAGATGAGGAATGACATGAGAAAGAAGCCAGAATTCATGGAAAATTTCGGCAGCACTTCGGTAGGAAAATGGGACAAAAAAATTCGATAAGATGGAAGAAATAGACAATATTCATAACAAACAACTAAATAGAGCAAGGGAACACCATGATCTTGATAGAACAACAAGATTGACCCAAATGAGCAACATCACAATGCCTCCGGAACAATAGAATAGGAACTAGCTCAAGCGGAAGAAGAGAATGAAGAAAGGAATGACAACTATCATCACGATAGAATTGAAGAGCCTCCGGGTAGAAGAATAGATGGAGTAGTTGGAAAACCCACAACGAAAAGAACAAGATAGTAGTGGGCTTATGAAAATCGTCTCAACAAATATGAGGTGACAAACAACCACTAAAAGAACCAACGATAGATTGCGAGAAACAAGATATGAACAATTAATTACACCAAGAGGAAACATTGAGAACTTGGATTAAAGACAAGCACCATAATAGCAACAATCCATAGGAAAGGCTTTAGGTGAAATCCAAACCAAGATAGCTCAATGAAGAAATCATGGGTTGAAATATCTCATGATCATAGAATTGGTGGGTTTAATTATCTCATTCTTGAAAGGAAATCTCTTCGAGACTCCTACACTAACAAGAATGCTATAATACCACCTCAAAGGATAAAGGAAGAACAATTGCACATAGAAATGCAAGAGAAAGGATACTTGAGGTTCTCCAACAAGAATATTGAAAAACATTTGATAATGGATTGAAACCTTGATGAATCACCATGAAGGACCTCCGTATATAAATAAATGATGCAACGATATGAAGAATGAAAGAATAAGATTATGACCTTGCCAGGATTTAGATGAAGCCTCACAAAGAGATACTTGAGAAAACTTGGAACTCCGAAAAAGAAAAGATAAGAACACTTGAGAAAAAAGGAATTGACATAATGAACCACTCCGGAAGAAGAACTCAGATTACTATGAACAAGAATAAGAATTATGTTATGCTCATCCTTCATCAAGTTTAATTGATGACAAGCAACAGATTTAGCATACCACTTATTCTTCTTGAAATGATCTTGAAGAGACACAGAGATAAGCACCACTTGAAGCATAATTGAAGAAAGCACCGGTAAAAATTCACAATTGAATGGGAAAACCAAGAATTAAGGGAGATACAAGAGAATGAAAAGATCTTGAGCCACCTAACAGAAAACTTGAATAAGGCACCGGAATATTCGAGAGACGAACGAAGAGACACAATTGAGAAGAATTGCGGATGAAAGCTGAAAGCTGAGAACGAAGAATCTTCTAAAATGATGGCCTCCGAAGGACGAGAAATAAAAACAACTCAGAGAAGCACCGATAGCACGAAAGGGATTACTCATGATTGGAGCAAATAAGATAATGCCACGAAGCTAAAATGACAATCTTCACAAGAATGGAGCAAGACTGAGAGAAACACTCCTTCGAATTTGCAAGGTGAGAATGATGACGAGAAACAACACCAAGAATAGCTGAGACACTCCGGAATAATGAAGAATGAAAGGTTGAGCTAAATATGAGAATTAATTCGAATAGGCCTTGGAGAAGGGATATGACTGATGAAATTCATACTTACGTCATAGTTGAAAAGAATTAAAGATCTCCGGAAGATTAGAAGAGATATATAAGATCCTCGGAAAAACCTGTGGGTTATGGGCCCACTCAAAGAAATCACCGTTGACAAGATTGCTAGAAAGATTGATATAGCACCGGTACAAATGCAGACCAGATGAGGTTAGCACCTCAAAATAATTAAAAGAATTGAAAACACGAAACTTCCGAGATATCTTCAACACTCCGGATAGAAAAGAGAGGAATGAATAAACAAGATAGGCTGAAAGAGTTTCCAACATCGGAAAGAATTTAATGGTTGAAAAGGATATGATGATCACGGATAACTGAATTGAATTCACCGGAAAAGATAACAAGACTGAATAAAGATGAACACGAAGCTCCTGAGAATCATCACAATGAATCACCGGCTACGAAAGGAAGAAGAGATAGCGGAAGCACAATGAAATGAATGCGCTTGGATGAAATCCAATCACCGAAGAAAAAAGGGCGGGAGGGCGGGGAAAACAAAAGACAAATTGGGCTAGATGAGATGAACTCCGGAATAAAATGAGAGAATGATCTGCAACAACTGGAGAAGATTGAATTCAGTTGCAGAGAAGCACACCGGTTGAATGGAATTGATACAACGACTCCGGTTGAAAAGAGTTGATAAGACGATCTGATTGAGCAAAGAAGTTGCATTCACATAAAAATATGAGAACACAGATTAGGAAAGATCTGAAATCACCACTTGACATCGAAGCAACACGAATTACCACATTCAACAAAACAAAGGACGAGGCTTATGAAACAAGCCAGAACAAACTCATGAGAAACATTTCGTCCGATATTTTCGCGGATAGGAATCCACTAGATGTCGAACCCCAACCTAACATCATGCATTTGTTGAAATATTGTATTATAAGCAACTACTTGAATTCCCACCTAAGAATTCCCGAAATATCTGGTCATGCAATCTGGTACACGGATACAAGGAGTAATATCACACAACTCCTATACTAACCCGTCACCTGTATCACATCCGTCAACACACAACCAGAATCTCAGACCTTCATCTACAACAGACCCTTGTGATCATAACGATACAAAGTATGGCAGTACTCCCGAACAATCTGCACCAGTACTGGGGACATCGGGGTTATCTCGCCACTACTAGTATTGAAGCAATTACGAACATCCTTCGTTCTGAGATACTAAGAAATCTGAATGATAACGATGTGCTCAAGAATCCCCTGGAGCTCAACTCCCCTGAGACTTAGAGCAGATAGGAGGCACCAAGGCAGAACTCCTTCACATTGGCATCATATAGATCTCAAAAATATCCGCGTGATCCTAAAATTTTTTTGAGTGAGAAGAGGGGTAGAATTAAATTATTACGTCAAGATTCCTCACCAGAGCATAGAAGAGGAGAAAAAAGAATCCTACTCTCCGATATATAACTAGACTCAAAGTAGTTTTTCACTAGACTCGACTCGGCCAAGTTCGATCAATCAAGGGGGCTCATAGGTCGGTACTGCTCTGATACCAACTTGTCACGTCCAAGATGTGACCCTATCCTCAATTTGGCACGAAGACCTCGTCAGGGATAGAAGCGCATCTCGTCGTGTCGCAAGAATGGATATCGTTACAAGTACATGTACTGAAAAGAAGAGATATATATATACAGGGTTGGCTTACACTCGCCACAAGCTACATCAGAGTCACATCAGTACATTACATAATCATCAAGAGTAAGAGCAGGGTCCGACTACGGACGGAAACAAACGAGAAAAATAAGAATGACGTCCATCCTTGCTATCCCAGGCTGCCGGCCTGGAACCCATCCTAGATCGATGAAGAAGAAGAAGGAGAAGCAAGTCCAAATGAGCAAACAACGCGCTCGCGTCGAGTAACCTTTACCTGTACCTGCAACTCGTGTTGTAGTAATCTGTGAGCCATGGGGACTCAGCAATCTCATTTCCAAAGGTATCAAGACTAGCAAAGCTTAATGGGTGAGGTATGGTTAAGTGGTGAGGTTGCAGTAGCGGCTAAGCATATATTTGGTGGCTAAAATTACGAGTACAAGAATAAGAGGGGGAAGATCTACGCACAACGGACGTGAACTACTGATGATCAAATGAATGATCCTGAACACCTACCTACGTCAGACATAACCCCACCGTGTCCTCGATCGGAGAAAAACTCACGAAAGAGACAGTCACGGTTACGCACACAGTTGGCATATTTTAATTAAGTTAACTTCAAGTTATCTAGAACCAGTGTTAAACAAAGCTTCCACGTTGCCACATAACCGCAGGCACGGCTTTCCGAAAAGATTTAACCCTGCAGGGGTGCTCCAACTAGTCCATCACAAATTACCACAAGCCGCATAGAAATCCTCAATCGCGAAGCTCGCGATCTCGTCGGATTCCCTAGTGGAAAACCTCAACTCTGAGTTTACCCAAAGAATCACCGGAATCCCGATGCACAAGATATTTCGTCAAAGGTAAAACTAATCCAGCAAGGCCGCCCGACGTGTCGACGATCCCGATAGGAGTCGCGTACCTCGTTCTCAGGACACGACGGATGGGTCACACTAGGAGAACCAAACCTTGGGTTGCCCCGCGGTGGCCCCGTAGTCTGCCAATTTGGACCAACACTCATGAGGAGCACTGGCCCGGGGTTTGATTAAATTATCCTCGGGGTCCGAAAAGTCCCTATGCAATTTTATTAGGTGTTTAGGCAAATGTAGTACCAAAGTTGGGCCTTGCCAGAACAGTCTTAATCTAAAACGAATCATCAAGGGGGTCCCAATAACAACCCCGATCGTGTTAGGAGCGCTCATTTAAGGAACATAACACCGGTAGCCGAAAACTAAGGGGGCAAAGGTGGAACAAAACACCAGGCTAGAAAGGCCGAGCCTTCCACCTTTTACCAAGTATATAGGTGCATTAAATTAAATAGCATTCAATATGGTGATATAACAGGGAACTCATGCTTTCACATGGAAGCATCTGCACCTGCAACTAGCAACGCTATCAACAGGGTTAAGCAAGCAGTAACATAGTCAATCAGTGGTTTGCTAGGTTGAATAGGTTGAAGGTTTCATGGCATTGTTGACAGGCTAATATTTAACATGTGGTAGGCAACGAGACATAAACGGTAGCAACGGTAAAACTAGCATGGCAATGATAGTAATGGTATCTGGGGAAATGGTCATCTTGCCTGAGATCCCGCTTGGAAGAAGAATGCCTCCGTGAAGCAGACGAACCGATGTAGTCGAACGGGTCCTCACAATCCGACACGCTGCGGAACTCTATCGAGACGAAGCAAATTGGAAACACAAATCAACACACGGAATTCACCACACGATGCACACCACAAATGATGCATGAGCATCTGAAAACATGCAAGTCACGGCATGACAATCCACACAATCAAACACTACACATTTAGTGAAGTTCAATATGCAACGAGTTACATATTGACAAAACTCCACATACGGATTATTTAGTTCTATCTGGATTAGGTACACGACAATATTAAATGTCGTTAAACATGGAAAGAGGTGAAGCGCAAACTAAACTACCTATCTAGGCAATTTAAATGAGGTCGAAAATGACATATAGCACCTCCGAAACGACCTCACATGTTAATTTACAATTCTGTCCAGATCTGAACTAACACATTTAATTAGTTGTTAAACAGCAAAAAGTAGGTTCACGTGATTCTACGCGTCATTTCAAGCAATCTACACATAAAGATCATCTCCAACGGAGCTACGGTTCAAAAGATACAAGCACCGCAAGATATGATGGCATGAATGTAATATGTGTGCAACGACGGTCACGAGCACTTCAAAACATACAAACAGCAAGAGAAAATGAAACTACACGAGATTCTAAGCAAGTTTCATGTAGGACACGATCAAATCGGAGCTACGGTTCAACATATACAAGCAAAACAAGAAAACACTACAGTCTGCCAAAATCAGCCACATAGCATTTTCTACACCCCACAACTACGAGCTACACTACTCCGATAAACTCAAGCACGGCATGACACGAAAGAGGGCAAGAAGCACTACTACAAACAACCAAGAACCACTAGCATGGCATCATGGATCACTAGGGAAAGAAGACACAAAATGGCATCTCACACACTATTTCAGACTTAGTGAAAATTACACCTCATGAGAGTGCAGTTTTCGATCTGAAGCAATATTGAAAACAGCAAAATCCTAAGCTACAGGTCTCCAAATGGCATGAAAATTTACAGCATGCTAGAGAAACACAAGGGGTACAACTAACTCCATTGAACCAACCTCAAAAGAGCTACACATCACAAGATACAAGCAAGACAAAACAACAACAAAATATAACAGATTTCAGACTTAGAAATATTTCAGCACCTCCAAATCAGAACTATTTCTAGCAACTTGAGAACAAGCAAACCACACCTAAACATGCATTTCTATTGCAACCAAAAATACCAGGGGCTAGACAAAACATCCAAGAACAACTCCCTAGTTGACAACTTAATTAAACGGAGCACGGAATAAATCCTACGAATTAAACAAAAGTGCATCACGGCAAAATATCTCGCGAACTAACTTACTCAAAAGCTAAAACTAATTGCACAGAAAAAACACATGGATTTTTTTACCCCGGAAACATATAAAATATATGGGGTTGCACAACAATATAACGCCACACGAAAATGCGGGAAAGATAACCTATACACGGAAAAATAAACTACCGACAATCCATACATGTAAAAATACCTATGAACGCTCTAAAATACATGGAATAATGGTCCTTAAAACATAGGCATTTTATCTAAGGCATTCGCACAAACCGGACATGCGCGAAAAATAAATTACGGGCAAAACACATTAGGACAGCACGCTAAACTAGGCATTCGACACGTCAAACAACGTCAAATAATTATGCAATTTTTATAATCAGATTCTACGCGAAATTCTACACCAAAAGCATATACAACTCATCGCGATCCGACTTACAGATTAAAAACTACGGACGATCTAATATACGGATATTTTTCTGGAATTTAATTTAATTCCGAAAATAACCTTAAAAGGAAAAGAACGATCAGGCCTAATACGAGGGCGCAAGATAATAAAATGATGCACATGCGAGGGATAGGCGGCAGGGGTCTCACCTTGGGCCATCGGGCCGGCCTGGAGAGGCGAGGCAGGCGTCGGGCGGATCTGGCCCACGAGCGCTGGAGGTGCTGGGCCTTAGACGGCATGGAGCGCGGCGCGGGCGCTGGGCCTAGGGCGCTCGGCCCAGGCGCGCTGGGGGCGGCCCACGTGGTGGTGCGCGCTGGTCAACGCGGGGGCGAGCAGATCGGGGCTCTCGATCCGATCGGCATGGGGAGGCGACGGGGCGAAGCAGGGACGGCGACGCGGTCCTGGCGACGGGGCAAGCTGGGTAGGCGGCGCCGGCGGCTGGGGCGAGGACCCGTGGAGCTCGGGCTCCTCCCGCTCAGGAACGGGGAAGCGCACGGCACGGCGGCCTGCAGCTCCGGGGACAGCAGGTGGCGGCAGCAGCAGGTCTCCGTCCTCCAGCACGACGGCTCTCCGGCGAGGTCCGGCCGGGCTGGGTCATGGCGGCGGCCGGCAGCGGAGGGATCTGCTCAGGTCACCTCGGCGAGGGGCTGGCAGCGGAGGTGCGGCGGCGGGAATGGCCGGCGGCGCTGGGCACGGGAGGCAGGAGCGCGGGCGCAGGGAGAGTGGGGCGGTGGCGCGATGGGCTCGGCGGGCCGGTTGCGGGCTCGGCGGGCCCGGTGGCTGGTGGGTGGTGGGAGAGAGAGAGGGGCTAGGGTTAGCTACGCATGGATTTCGAGGGAGAGAGAGGGGGCTGTCTAAAAATAAGGTGGAGGGGTATTTATAGAGAAAAGAGGGGCTCGATTAACCGGAATCGCGTTCTGGATCCAACCGTGCGGTCGGATTCGGACGATTCCGCACGCGGGAATGGGCACGTGGCCGTGTAGGGGGATATCCGGAGACAAGAGGGAGAACGGGCGGCGTGGAAACGAATTTTAAAACACCGACACACGTCCGACGGTAGACCGAATACGATGCCGCTACGGTCGACCGTTCGGGTACCGGACGAACTCCGATCGCGACGAAATTCGACAGGCGGTCTAGCTATAACTACTCACGACCGCGTGCCAAGTTTCACCTCGATCAGAGAAAGTTTTACGCATACTTTTAAAACAGGGTTCGAACGAAGCCGCGGGCGCGTGCGTGTGCGGTCGGGCTCAGAACGGACAACGAAGCGAACCGGCAACTAACAACGGATGCAAGTTTTGAAAACGGGCGGCAACGGAGATGCCGATGCAATGCAGATGATGTGCATGATGTGACGATGATGCGGCAAAAGAAAATAAACACACGACGAAAACGGAAAGAGAGGGGAATCTTCTGGAACATCGGCATCGGGCTGTCACAAAGATGTACCGAGAGGGATCAAGTGATCCCATGGTATGGTAAGCATTGTCCATTACGTGTTTGTGTACTAACCCGTGGTCTTTGTGAGAGTTCTATGTGGGGGTTAGGTGTGCTTCCATGGGCTTGCGTCAAAAGGAAGATCTCATACAACCCATGAAGGATGACGTCAAGTGGTGATCGTCATCAAGATTGCGGTGTGCAAGTTCAAGTGGATCAACACGAATATATCATGCTTGATGCTTGCCGTCCATTGTGGTGGCAATGGACTTGTGAAGATATGCTGAAGAGCGGCTCACCCATAGTGTGTATGGGGAGCAATCAACTAGTTTTCATCAAGCCAACGCAATGAAGAATGGTGGTCCATCTTGAGGAAGCCAAGATCATCGTCATCTAGCTCAATAGGACGAGGCGCAAGGTATAGGTTTGCCCTTGATAGGTTTTCTGTTTTAGGATAGATTGTCGTACTCTCAGGGGGGGCTCTCAAGTGAGTAGCTTGATCGTATCGTTTGTTGAGAGCTCAAACCATTTGCATCCTTGCATCATACTTCTTGGTTCTTGTTTGGTGTTTCTCTTTGTGAGTTTTAGAGCTTATGTTCATCTTCATGACAAGCTCGAGTTCATCAAAAACGGAGTCCATATGCATCTTCTATGATGTTTTCGATGTTGGGAGTTTTTACCGGTCTTATTCGAATAAGGGTTCTCACCATTTTCTTATGGGACTTTCATCACTTGCTTCTTATTGATACTTCTATCAAGATTGTGTTAGACCATGTCGTTAGCTTTCCAACAAACTTGGTTTCGTTGAATTCGGAGTCCGTATGCGAAAGTTACAGCAGTTTCAGTATCCAGCGGTAGTACCGCTCCTGGTGCCAGCGGTAGTACCGTTCCTGTAGCGGTAGTACCGCCCCCGAAGAGGAAGTACCGCCCCCGGAGCGGTAGTAATTTTTTACTACCGCTCCCTAGCGGTAATTACTACCGCTCCCTAGCGGTAATTACTACCGCTCCAGGAGCGGTAGTACCGCTCCGTCTGACCGTTTTTTGCATACTTTTTGGCCTCAACATGGTTGGTGAAGCTACCGAGTGGTAGTACCGCTCCATGAGCGGTAGTACCTCTCTGTGCGGGCTGTGAGGCTTAACGGTTGGATTTTCCCACCTATAAAAGGGGGTCTTCTTCCTCATTGAACCTTATCTCTTTAGCTCGTGTTCTTCCCCCATTGTTGACCTTCTTCGAGCTTGCTAACTCTCAATCCCTCCAATGATTCTTGCTAGTTCTTGACAGAAAAGAGAGAGGAGATCTAGATCCACATTTCCACCAATCACTTTCTCCTCTAAGTGAGGGGAACCCCTTGGGTCTAGATCTTGGAGTTCTTCGTGTTCTTCTTTGTTCTTCCTCTCAATTTCCTCCCTAGCATTAGTTGCTTTGGTGGGATTTGGGAGAGAAGGACTTGGGCACTCAGTGTGCCCTTGCCATTTCCTTAGTTGCATCGTTTGAGTTCTCCATGGTGATACGTGGAAGTGAAGTTTGAGAAGCTTATTACCTTTGGTACTTAGTACCCTAGATATTGTTCTTTGTGGATGCTTTGGTGTCCTAGAAGCTTGGTGATGTCTCGGAGCTCAATCATTGTGGTGAAGCTCTGGGCAAGTGTCGGGGTCTCCAATTAGGTTGTGGAGATTGCCCCGAGCAATTTGTACGGGTATCGGTGACCACCCCCAAGGTTTGCCATTTGTACGGGTTCGGTGACCGCCCTCAAGGGTCCCTTAGTGGAATCACGACATCTTGCATTGTGCGAGAGCGTGAGGAGATTACGGTGGCCTTAGTGGCATATTGGGGAGCATTGTGCCTCCACACCACTCCAACGGAGATTAGCATCCGCAAGGGTGTGAACTTCGGGATACATCATCGTCTCCGCGTGCCTCGGTTATCTCTTACCCGAACCATTTACTTGTGCACTTTACTTTGTGATAGCCATTTTGTTTATTGTCATATATCTTGCTATCACTTAGTTGTTTATCTTGCTTAGCATAAGTTGTTGGTGCACATAGGTGAGCCTAGTTGTTGTAGGTTTTGTGCTTGACAAATTAAAAGTTACTTTTATTCCGCATTTGTTCAAGCCTAAACCGTAATTATTTTAAAGCGCCTATTCACCCCCCCCCCTCTAGGCGACATCCACGTCCTTTCATGAGTTAATAGGTTAGTCCCAAAAAAGATATAAAATAGGATATTCATGCATACAAAACATCCAAAGTTGACAAGATAATAGCATGGAACCATCAAAAATTATAGATACGTTGGAGACATATCAATAAGCACCAGAACTCTATGGGTGTTCGATTCATAACAATGTAACTAGATTATTGACTCTAGTGCAAGTGGGAGATTGTTGTAAATATGCCCTAGAGGCAATAATAAAGTGGTTATTATTATATTTCCTAGTTCATGATAATTTTCTATTATTCATGCTATAACTGTATTAACCGGAAACCGTAATACATGTGTGAATATATAGATCACAACGTGTCCCTAGTGAGCCTCTAGTTGGCTAGCTCGTTGATCAATAGATGATCATGGTTTCCTGATCATGGACATTGGATGTCATTGATAACGGCATCACATCATTGGGGAATGATGTGATGGACAAGACCCAATACTAAGCATAGCACTAGATCGTGTTGTTCGTGTGCTAAAGCTTTTCTAAATGTCAAGTATCACTTCCTTAGACCATGAGATTGTGCAACTCCTGGATACCGTAGGAGTGCTTTGGGTGTACCAAACTTCACAACGTAACTGGGTGATTATAAAGGTGCACTACATGTATCTCTGAAAGTGTTTGTTGGGTTGTACGAATCGAGACTGGGATTTGTCACTCCGTGTGACGGAGAGGTATCTTTGGGCCCACTCGGTAACCCATCATCATATTGAGCTCAGTGTGACTAAGGAGTTAGCCACGGGATGATGTGTTACAGAACGAGTAAAGAGACTTGCCCGCAACGAGATTGAACAAGGTATAGGGATACCGACGATCGAATCTTGGGCAAGTATCATACCGATAGACAAAGGGAATTGCATACGGGATTGATTGAATCCTCGACATCGTGGTTCATCCGATGAGATCATCGTGGAACATGTGGGAACCAACATGGATATCCAAACCCCGATGTTGGTTATTGACCGAAGAGGTGTCTCGGTCATGTTTGCATGCTTTCCGAACCCGTAGGGTCTACACACTTAAGGTTCGATGATGCTAGGGTTATAGAGGAATAGTGTATGTGGTTACCAAAGGTTGTTCGGAGTCCCGGATGAGATCCCAGACGTCAGAAGGAGTTCTGGAATGGTCCGGAGGTAAAGATTGATATACAGGAAGTGAGGATTTGGTCACTCGAATTGTTTCGGGTGACACTGGTAATGTACTGGGACCACCGGAAGTGTTCCGGGGGTCCACATGCAAGGGCCACCAGCCCCAAGTTGCTACATGGACTAAGAGTGGTTGGGTACCAGCCCATATGTGGGTTCGTGCGCCTCCACAAGAAACCCAAGGTGCGGCAAGGGTGGAGAGGGGCAAAACCCTAGGCGTGGGGAGGCCACCTTGGGCCTCAAGGCCCACCCTAGGGCGCCACCTCCTTGGCCGCAGCCCCAAGCCCATCTAGGGCTGCCGCACCCTTTAGGGTTGGAAACCCTAAAGGGTGGGCACCTCCTCCCTCTTCTCCTATATGTATTGGAGGCTTTTGGGTTGATTTGAGACAACCTCTCTATCTCTCTCTCTCGGCGCAGCCCTACTGATGACGAGATGATGTATACACTTCTCGCACCTTGTTGGTTACCCCAAGTGGAAGGTTGAGATGTAGTCAGCAACAAGTTTTCCCTTACACGGAGACTGTAAGGTTTATCGAACGAGAAGGACTCCTAGGACCAACAAGTAGGTGTCTTTTGTCCTGGTCAGCAGAAGACGTGGACCTGCACACACACACAAATAACTTTTCTCCCAACGAGTACATAGAGGTTGTCAATCTCTCCGGCCTTGTAGTTTGCAAAGGATCAAAACACAAGCGGGAAGGTAATAGTGATTGCAACGAAAAAGTAAATGAAAGCGGTAAATGATGGAGGTGTAAACAATGATGGTGATATGGACCGGAGTCACATGATGTTCACTAGTGATGTCTCTCTCCCAAAAGACGAGAAACAACTATGCTTGGGTAATCAAAATACAGTTGGGCAATTGACAGAATTATGAACGCACCGCAATGCTAATTATGCTACTTGATAGTTAGCGGTTCAATAGTAATGGGCAGTACGCCAAGACAAGTAGACCGTTTATTCATCACCATCTACTTACTAATCATCCACCTTGATGTATCTATCCAGAACATCTCGTCGCTATTAAGTTGCGAGCCCCACCCAAAGTGTAAACTCAAAGCAACTAAGAACCGCATTAACCAGCACGACTGTCTCTTACGTGAGCTCCTTCTCCGATCGAGGATACAGTGGGGTTATGTCTGACGTAAGTAGGAGTTTAGGATCATTCATCTGATCACCAGTAGTTCACGCCCGCTATGCGTAGATCATCCCCCCTCTTTATTCTTGTACTCGTAAGTTAGCCAGCTCAAATAAATGCTTAGTCGCTTGCTGCAGCCTCACCACTAGGCCATATCTCACCCATTAAGCTTTGCTAGTGTTGATACCTTTGGAAATGAGATTGCTGAGTCCCTGTGGCTCATAAATTACTACAGCACCAGTTGCAGGTACAGATAAAGAGTTACTATGATGTAAGCACGTTGATTGTTCATTTGGAGTTTCTTCTTCTTCATCATCGATCTAGGATGGGTTCCAAGCCGGCAGCCTGGGATAGAAAGGATGGACATCGTTCTTTTATTCTTTGTGTTCATCCGTAGTCGGACCCTGCTCTTCTTCATGATGATTGTATGTATTGTACTGATGTGACTCTGATGTAGCTTGTGGCGAGTGTAAGCCAACTCCTTATACTCATCTTTTCAGTACATGTACTTGTAACGATATCCATTCTTGCGAAACTTCAAGATGCGTTTCGATCCGTGTCGAGGCCCTCACGCCAAAATAAGGATATGAGCGCATCTTGGGCGTTACAAGCGGCGCCCCAAGAGTACACACCAAGCCCTTGGCGCCTCTCTCTCTATTTCTCTTTCTTACTCTGTAGCTGCCCCATCCTTATTCTAGTAGCGATTGGAGAAGCCCTACTAAACTAGCTCCATCACCACCTCCACCATGACGTCGTGCTGGTTGAGAACCCATCTGTTACTCCACCCTCGCTCGCTGGATCAAAAGGTGGAGACGTCATCGAGTTGAACGTGTGCTGAACACGGAGAGGTCGTCTGTTTGGTGCTTGATCGGGATGGATCGTCATTGGATCATGAAGAGTACGACTACATCAACTATGTTATATACGTTTCCGCTTAACGGTCTACGAGGGTACATAGACACACTCTCCCCTCCCGTTGCTATGCTACATCATCTTACGGGTGCGTAGGAAATTTTTTATTTCTCATGCAACGTTCCCCAGCATCTTTTTTGTATTTTCTAGCGACTTTCCATATAACCAAGAGTCATCAGATGCAAACGGTCTTGGCTCAAGAAAGGTGGCAGCCGTGGGTACCGTGCATAAGGTCTTGGGGTACTTATATGGCTTGTTACAAGCTATGTGCATTAGACCTCGTGTCCCAAAATCTATCAATATATCCATGACGAATAAAAATACTGAACCACATCCAAGCGGAGGAGAAGTCATAGGTACTTGACAAATGTGTTTTTGGGGACACCTTTGCACCAAATTTCATCTAGACATTCGAATTGGACATTATATGTTATTTAAGAAGTTTCATTGCTCATAAAATGGCGATCTTTTTCTTTTGGATTAAAATCTCATTATTGGAATGTAGTGAACATGCATATGTTGTTCAATTATATATTTAATACATGTTTTTTAATATTTTGTTCTTTGTCCAATAACAACTCTTTCCTCGGATAATTTAAATTTGTGACAACTATTACTTCAAACAAGTTTGTTCATTGCAACATAAGCGGTGGTCCATTATTTCTTCATTAGAACGTAACCAATATATCCCAGTTGATGGGACATGACGCATAAATGGACTAGGTATGGAAGTTTCACTACTTTTCTTCCTTCTGTTCTGATTCCACTGAAGACAAATGTGGCTGCGGTGGTGGCACGCTTGAGCCCATAGACATTAAGGACAACCGATTTGCAATTTGTTGCTTGATCCGCATGAGCTCTTGGTAGTACTCCTTGCACTCCTCAAGGTTAAGATCATCTTCGTTCATGAAGAGATACCTGGCAACAGTTCCAGAGCTCTCTTTCTTTGCCTTCTCAAAGCGTTGGTTGGTCTCTTTTGCTCTCTCTTTCTGCACTGCAAGCTCTCTCTCTAACCTTGCTATCTCCTCTTCCAAGAATGCAATCCTTACCTTCTTCGCCTCATCCTCGACGTTCCCCACACCCAACATCCTCCCTCTCTTTGGCATACTCAAAGTGGAGATGATCTAAGATGATTGGTAAATAGATGACTAGAAGTATATTTCTTGAGATATTGATCTTGAGAAAGATACGAGTTGTGGTTTCAAAGAGGGCATGGTGACTGTTTATATAGATGGAAGTAGGGTCCAAAGTAAAACTGCCTATCAATGTCCTCTAAAGAAAAATATGCTACACAACAATGACCGTTGTAATTATTTTCTAAACATATCTTACTAGATAAGTACGCCTCAAATTAATCACATAGAAACGAACGCGCACATTTAGAGCATTTCAATTTTTGGCTAAAAATATGTAACACGACAATGAAGGTTGTAATTATTTTCTAGACATAGATCAGCGGATATGGTCACTTGAAGTTAATCATGGAGAAAAGTAAGTACACATATGCAACATTGAATTAGCTTAATTACATGTTCTTTTTTAAAGACACATTAACAAGCTTTTGAGAACACACTCTTTATAATTGTTAGGTAAGAAAGAATTTCCGAATGTTGTTAATTCTATTAACTTTGTGATGCACATAGAAGATAGTTGAAGATTACATTTTACCACCCATTCAACAGTAATTTTGAAAAAAATTCCAAGCATCTCATGCGTTGTACCGATATGTCTCCAATGTATCTACAAATTAGTATGTTTCTTGATATTATCCTTTACTTATGCAATGCTTTATGTTTTACAAGCTTCTTGAGGGACTAGCCTATTAATTCGGTGACCAATGTCAGTTTGTATTTTCTATTGTTTCTAAATTTTAGGCAAATGAAATACATATATATCCTTAATAACCACAAGAAAGTTTGGGAGCAAGTTTTAGAAGATGAGAGGGCCAAGAGGCTAGGGCCAAAACCTGGAGAGGCCCATGGGCCCTTGCCCCTACTATAGGCCCACATATATAGTGGGAACTTTTGGAATGTCAAGCAATGTTGCCAAACGGAGTTTTCATTTTCTTTCCACAAATTTTTTTTTCCATTTTCCGAGTGCAAAATGGGGGTTTTTTGTGACGAACCTACCAAATATTTGTTGCCAAATTTTACCGCATCAATTTTGAAAAACACTAGACAATATTAAATACACAATTGACCAACTGGTTAGGTGTCAAAAGCTTTCGATCCACCTCTCATAAAAATACTTTTTTGTCGATTTAGGGGAAATGGGTCAAAATCTAATTACATCTACTTCATAGGTTGCCCTTTATTTTGGAAAAAAAAACAGATTTAGGTACATAAGTAGCTATTTGATCAGAGCACAAACTGAAGTTTCTCAAGATTCCATCCCTAGGTATGAACGGTCATGACGTCGTTTTGGACAGCATTTTGAAATAGGTATAAAAATTCAAAAAAAACCAATAAATGGAAAACCTTCGCATTGTGTCATTACGTGACCTAGTTTCCACTAAAAATCACGAACTTAGACTACGCAATGTTAAAAAAGATTCATGTGAAATGAGCTACGATGTATGAAGATTCATGATTTTTAAGGCAAATGACTAATGTTATGGCCATATTAATAACATATTTTTTTCAAATGATATCATATTTTGCGTAAGTATGCACCTTGGAATGGCAAAAATAAATTGTGAAAGGGCATTTTCATTTTCTGTGCACGAAAGTTCATTTTCCATTTTCCAAGTGTCAAAATCGAGGTTTGTGTGAAGAACCTACCAAATATTGGTTTCAAAATTGATCCGCATAAATTTTCAAAAATATTAGACTATATTTAATGTACAGTTGACCAAATAGTTCGGTGTCAAAATGTTTTCGATCCACCTCTCGTCAAAAACAATTATGACGATTTTGTAGGAAGCGGGTCAAATTTGAACTACATCTGCTTCATGGTTTGCTCTTTTTTAAAGTCATTTTTAGGTATAAAAGTAGGCTTTTCATCAAAGATGGAAGGAACTTTTCTCAAGATTTCACCCCTAGCTACGAACGGTCATGTAGTTATTTGGACCGCATTTTGAAATTGTCCTAAGAAAACCAAAATAGGTTCAAAAAATGGAAAACTTCGCAATGTGTCATTATATATGAGCTAGTTACCATGAAAAATAACAAACTTAGACTAGGAAAATATCTTTAAAAAGTGTTATAAGAAATGAGCCATCATGTGTGAAGATTCATAACTTCAAAGGAATTTTCGTTTTTTTGCACCAAGAATTCATTTTCCATTTTTAGGTGTCAAAAGGGTTTTATTTTGTGAACAGCCTACGAAATATTTGTTGCGAAATTGGAACGCACCAATTTTCAAAAATATTATATCATATTTAATACTCCCTCCATCCCAAAATTCTTGTCTTAGATTTGTTTAGAAATGAATGTATCAACTTAGATTTGTTTAGATATGAATGTATCTATTCATGTTTTAGTATTTTGATACATTCATTTCTAAACAAACCTAAGACAAGAATTTTGGGACGAAGGGAGTATACAATAGACCAACTGGTTGGGTGCTACGAAATTTCATCCACCTCTTGTGAGATAGACAAACTTTTGTCGATTCTGGAGAAAGTGAGTCAAATTTGAACTATATCTGCCTCAAGTTTTGCAAGATTCCACCCCTGGCAATGAATGGCCATGCCCACTATTTCATCAGATACACAAAAAGTCATTTTCTATTGTCGGAGTGCCAAAAATGTGTTTTGTGTGTGTATGTGAAGAACCTAGCAAATATTTGTTGCAAAGAACCACTCTGTTTTTTACACATATTTAACATTTTAAAATGTAAATTTAACCTTTCTTTTGCGTTGTCAACATTTTTTCATATAATTGTTTTACATATTTTTCAGATGCTTCGATTAACATTTTTAAAATATGTGATCAACTATTTTCACACACATTATATATTTTCCATATACATGAGAAGCATTTTCTCTATTCCCATCAAATATGAGATTATGTTTTTTTCATACATGGTCAATATTTTTTTTATACATATTTAACATTTTTGAAATGCTTGACTAACATTTTTCAAAACATAAGATTACCATTTTTATTACATGGTCAAAACAATTTCTATACACATACAACGGTTATTAAATGCTAGATTAACATTTTTGGAAATAAATGATTTTTTATACATGGTCAACATTTTTTCTATACACATTTAATATTTCCTAAATGTTTTATTAACATTTTTCAAATAGAAGATCAACATTTTTTGAATACATGGACAACATTTTTCTATAAAAATGCTTGATTATAAAATTTCAAATACTTGTTTAACATTTTTTTCCAAATGCTTGGATTAACATTTTTTAAATACATGATCAAATCTTTTCCCACACATTATATATTTCACGTATACATTGTCCGTATACATGAGGAACATTTTCTCTATGTAAATTTGATAATATTGAAATGCTTGCTTGATATACCTTTGTGAGATGTTCCATGTATTTTTTAATGCACATGATTTATCTTTATTGATCATCTGACCCGAGTGAAGCTCATACAGAGCAAGAATTTGTTGTAACTTCTCAGCCGACTGTACGTTTGCCTTCATAACTACTCGATGTGTACCTAAATAATTGTAGTTGGGGAGAACTAGTCTAGTTCTCTTCAACTACAATTGTTTAAGTATAGAAGGAGTATTAGTGAATCATCGGCGAAGAAGGGGTGGTTGATCCGGGAAGCCCCTTCACAAATCTGAATTCATTCCATGGATCCCTGTTGGTCAGCTTGTGTCAGCAAAACCAAAAGGGTTTCCGCACACAAGATGAATACATATGGTGACAACGGATCGCCTTGCCTTAAATCTCTCTCTGGTGCAAAAGGTTCAGCAAAATTGCGGTTCACCTTGACCCTGTAATTAACTGACCGAACACACTTCATGTCATATGCACCCATTTCTCAGTGAAACCTAACTGCAACATCATGCGTTCAAGGAAATTTCACTCGACACGGTCGTGAGGTTCGCTCATGTCTAGCTTCGCCGCCACCAAACCATCACGCCCTATTTTGTGTGTGTGCACACAATGCGTGAAGTCATATGCAAAACACATTATCTATAATCATTCGGCCAGAAACAAACGCTGATTGTGTTGGGGAAATTATCTTTGGCAACATGGCCTTCAAACGGTTTGCTAATGCCTTAGAGGTCAACTAGTACAAATGCCCGTGCGTTGCACCGGGCAAAAAAAAACACAACTTGTTTCATGTATAAAAAAAAGACACAACTTGTTTTATGTATAACAAATATTATTGAGCAATAAACAAAGTTTGTGATTAGCTTCTGCACCGGAGAGACGTTCGTGCGTTTAGGGATGAAATAGGGGTCCGGTTGTAGCTCTCTTACCTATTGTTAAAAGAACTTATGTGTCACTTGGTGTTTGTACGGGTGTTATGAAGGAGAGAGGTCACATGTGGATGGGAATCGTTGAAAACAGAATTAACACTCCATCTGAAAATTGACGCTAAAATTCTGCTAAACAGGTTTTGGAAAAAAGGACAGGAGGGATGATGAACAATTCTGAAGCTAGGCATGGTCATTTCAGCTCATCACCGGTCACTCAGCATAACCAGCAAAAACAATGTGCGTGCTCTTGTAAGACTGTTTCAGATTAAATTTCATGTTTCATCATCAGTTGTGGATCTAACCTCGTGCTGCTCATCAGAAGTTAAAGTATCTCATCTCTACCACAGCTATCAAACAAGCTAGAGGACTCGCTCCACTACCAGATCACTGCTATGCTCAGGAACCAAAGTGAAGCATTCAAGAGAACCACATATGAACCAGTCATTCTAAGAAGACACACGGCAACAACAACCGTCTTCTACTCATCAGATCCACCGTTCCACCAACCCATCAGCCCAATCCAAATATTCCTCTTCCGCGCGCTCCTCCCCGAACCCTCTCGTCGGAACAGTTAGACCGACAGCGAAATCGATGCCCGTCTCATCCGCGCCCTCCCCGAGCTAACTAAAGATATGCCTCTGAAAATCCGACAACCCAAAAAACCATGTTTTTGTCAGATAGGGATTACAGATGGAGCCTAACCACTCGGTTGACAACATATCTACCCATTTCACATAGCTAGCGATGCGGTTAACCCAACTACTAATTGCAATTCAAGTTCTTCCCAACTTAACACCAAAACCAAAATAGTAGGCTTCGGAGAAACAATTCAACCATGATTGCACACGGTTGGCTGACTGAAGAATTCTACTCATCTCACTGGAACTGAGGATGGTGATAAACAATCTGACCATGTCTGTCAAGGGTATGTAATGCAAGTCATCTCACCGTGAGGAACAGATGGCAATCAAGGGTCCAACAACTATATCGATGTCTTAGATGGGGCGGATCGATATGGTAGGCGAAAAACAAAACCTTTTCTTTCCTACAGCGGCGCAAGTCAACCATATGGATCTTCCTTGTCTAGCAGCAACCCTAGTTATCATGCCAAAAACAAAATTTGAGGCGTGCAGGCGCTCGATAGGTCTCGCTCTCCGGCTGCGGCTCCATGGCCTGCTTGACGTCGACTCATGTGAGCAAGACACCATTTTTATTTATGGTACAACACAAAAATGCATAGCCATTAGTCCTGAGCAGAACCAATTGGTTCAGGGGACAGGCAAGCAAACCTGCGTCGACCGTTGTCATCGTCGGCGGCGGGACGGAACCGAAGAAGTAGCTGACGCGGCCGGTAGGCGGTTCGTCGAGGATGTCGTTGCGGAGCCCTTGCTAAATAGGATGTTAGTTTTAGCTGTTGAATACTTCTTAAATATTATTTTTGATGCAAACTTAATCTGTAGTGCACGGTTCTTTTTTTTCTCTCTTTCCGGCGACCATACGAATTGCAATAAACATCCATTAAATTAAAATCAAATTGAGAGGAAAGAAAACATCGTTAACCACACATGCACACCTTTGGAAAATCTTGTGGGGAGAAACAACATATTTCTCATCTTATTCCGAGTGACCGTACATTTAAACGCGTTTTCGTTGTGTGAACACTAAGGCCATCGTCTGCAACACAAATGTGATGTCATGTGAAAGTATATTGCGTTCAGAGCGTGTGTTATTTTCTCTTCCGTTACAACGCACGGGCTTCCCGCACACCGCCCCTCGGCCTGGCGTCGCCGGCGACAAGGCCCCGCCCCGAGATCCATCGCCTCCTCTCCCGTCAGCCCTGCGGTTGAGGACGGGAATGGATAAGCCTGGGGCGCTACGTAAAAACGAAACGTTTTTTAACTTAATCAGGGACTGCAGGTTGAATGCTCGAAAATGAAGGGACTTTTTCGCAAAAATGCCACGACGGACGATAGAAACAGTATTTGCTTTATTATTATTAGGGAGAGAGGAGAGATATTTGCGTCCAGCGGACACCTTGCTTGATAATCAAGTAGAAACATAATCTCCGGAAGAAATCATCAACATTCCCTAAAGAATTTGATATTTATATGTATAATTAATTATTTTATTACAACCTGATCGGAGAACATGAAGTAGACCATAATTGTGAAACACTAAAGCTTACGTGGCCTTGTTGATTCCAGCCTGAAGGGCAAGGAGCGGAGGGCATACTTGGTTGTTGTCGTCGGGCCATTGTCAACGACATGGCCTAACTGCAGCTCGTTGGGAGGGTTGTTGTAGATGATGCTGCAAGTTCCGGCTCCTTTGCTGCGGCGGGAGCCCAACGCGTCGCATCTATGATCATAATTCTTGTGTATTTGGTGCATGAAACATCTTCTAACTAAATATATTCCCGGAAGACAGTTTTGAACTTTAATTTTTAGACATGACGCTAAATGTTACAATAATTTAGATGCATATATTTGCCGCACTTAATTCATCTTATAGAAACCCACCAATTTGCCGGAAAAATAATGCCAAGCCCAATAGTACTAAGCCATACCATTCAATTCGTGTTCTTGATCTCGCCCTGACATCGTTGCTCACGCCGAACTCGCCATAGTAGTCCCTCACCAAGGGTATCAAACAGTACTGCCCAAGTTACTTCACCAACGATGCACATGCACTCAAATAGAGAGAGAGAGACACTGGATCATTGTGTTCATAGATGAGTTCGATGAGTGGGAAACTGAACCCAGCTATAAAATAATGAAAATCTGAACTAAACTGACCCCAAAATAAATCTAAGCCTTTCTATGCATGGCAATGGAGATGAGTTGGATCAATCTGCAACTGAATTCAAGTGAAAAATAATGAAAACCTGACCAAAACTGAACAAAAGTCAAAATTGGAACAATGAAAATCTAAATTAACTGAACCAAAATCAAAATCTAAGCCTTTCTATGTGTGGCAATGGAGATGAGTTGGGTCAATCTGCAACTAAATTCTATTGAAAATTGATGGAATCCGGAACAAAAGGGATTATCCTATACGGCTACATAATTTGAATCATGAGTGGAGTTGTTCATACGGCTTGCAGACCGTGGCATTGTGCTGCTCTGTGCACACCATGGAGTTTCGGGGTGCTGCATGTGGATGAGCTAGGATTAGGCTGGCATAACAACCCTGGTCAAGCTGCTCCATCCCGGATAGTAGATGTTGACGTGCACATCGTCCCATTGCAATTCGATCCAAATCAGACACGGATCTCGCACACGAGCACGATGCCGCCCATGGCCCGCTGCCCCCCTGAAGCAAGATTTTGACACCTGCATCGTCCTGCTGGAGCCGTCGTCGCTGGTTCTAGGACATCACACGGGTCGGGGAAAATCACGCCCGGCGGCTGCAGGGTCCACGACATCATCCTCCACGATCCTCCCGAGGAAGCCCTGCTCCTATCTTCCTCGTCGTCACCGGCGACCCCCGCTGTGCCGTCCGCCTCCAGATCTGCTAGATTGGGATGGGCGAGGGGAGGGAGCAGCGGGGTTGGCAGGGCGTGTGAGGGAAGGGGTAGGGTGGAGGTTGAGTGGCCTCCTCCAGTCCTTCGGCGCGCGATAAGGCGAGGCGGACGGCGGGGTGGACTGACGCCGGTGTGAAGCGAGACCTGTGGGCAGCGCCGGCTCCCTGCCATGGACTTAAAACTGTAGTGCGGGTTGAATAACAAAAATGATAAGGGTTTTTCTGCAAAATAACCGCGACGGACGACAAAAGCCTTCGGTGCTTTATTATTAGGGAGAGATTTGTAGGCCACGTTACACAAGCTGATCGGACGAAAATCCATGATGCGTACTGGGTCACGCACCTTGGGGATCAGCATAGTCGTTTCTTCCTAACCTTTAGGGTGGAGCTAACGTATTATGAAGAAGTTTGTTAGGCCAACTCCACCGCACGACCCCATTCTGTCCGGTCTCGTCTGTTTGGGGTAAAAGGAACAAACAGGTTGACCCAACACGAGACGGCCTAGACCCATCTTGTCCGTTTTGTGTCCGGGGCGACCCATTTCGAGCGCAAACTTGCGCGGGGTTTGGGTCGCGGCGGACATCAAACGGACGCGCGCTCGTCTGCGTCGGGGTCGTGTGGCACGCGGTCACCTACCTCCCACCCGCCCACATTAATGCGCACGAGCGGTCGGGCCCGCCTGTCATCCGCCCAGGGAACGGTCGCGGTCCTTCTTAAATGGGGAAGTCGTGGACCAGTCGTCGTCCACACTTTCCATCGCCACCCCGCGGCGTCCTCGAAATCCGACAGCCAAACCCTAGCCTCCTCGAACTCGCTGGTCGGCCACCTCGCACCCATGGGGCTCTGGAATTACGGTCGCAAGGGGAAGCACGACCGCGAGGCTGGCTCCTCGTCGGGACGCCGCCGTGGCTCCGTGAAGGAGGAGGCCGCATCGCCACCGCGCCAGGCCAACGCTCCCTTCACCATCGGCCCTAGGCCTGCCGGCCAGCGCGACCGGCAGTACCTCAGCGCTGAGGTATGCCGGCGCTACTGGAAGACGAGGATGCCGGTCCCGTGGAGCGACGTCCACCTCCCCAACGCATGGCACCTCTCTGCCGACCGGGTCCCGATCCCGCCGGTGCCGACAAGCGGCCGTGCTCGCCGCGACGAGATCGAGCGGCGCACCGTGAAGTGGAGTTCGTCATTGAGCTTGAGCCAGGCACAGAGCCAGTGTGCAAGCGGCCGTACAAGCTGGGTCCAGAAGAGTTGAAGGAGCTCAAGAGGCAACTCGATGAGCAGGAGCGTTTGGGTTTGATCAGACCAAGCTCGTCTCCGTGGGGATGTGGTGTTCTGTTTGTCAAGAAGAAGGATGGCACGGAACGGCTGTGTGTCGATTACCGCCCATTGAATAAGAAGACAATCAAGGACAAATACCCACTTCCGAACATAAATGAGTTGTTTGAGCAGCTGAAAGGTGCTAAAGTATTCTCCAAGCTTGATCTCAGAATGGGCTATCATCAGATTCGCATTCGTGAGGAAGACATTCCAAAGACGGCATTCAGGACCAGTTTTGGCTCATATGAGTATACGGTCATGTCTTTTGGTCTGGCTAATGCTCCTCCGACTTTTTGCCGATTGATGAACTACATTTTCTCGCCATTCAAGAATGAGTTTGTCTTGCTCTATCTCGATGACATTCTGGTCTTTTCTGAGGATGAGGAAGAACATGAGAAACATCTCAGGTTGGTGCTTGATAAACTGAGAGAATACAAGCTGTATGCCAAGTTTTCCAAGTGCGAGTTCTGGCTGAAAGAAGTGGTGTATCTTGGGCATATTATCTCTGCCGAGGGCATTAAGGTTGATCCGTCCAAGGTTCAGGCCATTGTTGAATGGGAACCTCCGCAGAATGTGAAGCAGCTTCGAAGCTTTCTCGGTCTTGCCGGATATTGCAGAAGATTCGTTGAGAACTTCTCCAAAATCGCCAAGCCGCTCTCTAGTCTTCTTCAGAAGGGTGTCAAGTATGTGTGGTCTCCAGAGTGTCAACTGGCTTTTCATACACTCAAAGAGAAGCTTACCTCCACTCCGGTATTGGCTCCTCCGGATGATTCCAAGCCGTACCAGGTCTTTTGCGATGCTTCCCTTCAGGGTTTTGGTGCAATCTTGATGCAAGATAGGAAGGTGGTTGCTTATACCTCCAGGCAGCTGAAGCCTGCGGAGAAGAACTATCCTGTGCACGATCTCAAGCTAGCAGCTGTGGTGCACGCCTTGATGACTTGGAGACATCTCTTGTTGAAACGTAAGGTTGAAGTGTTCACCGATCACAAGAGCCTCAAGTATATCTTCACTCAGCCTAACTTGAATCTTCGGCAAACACGTTGGGTGGAAATGCTCCAGGATTTTAATCCGAGTGTTGAGTACACGCCAGGCAAGGCAAATGTTGTGGCAGATGCACTGAGCAGGAAGGCATATTGCAACAGTCTGATTCTGCAACCTCTCCAGTCGGGTCTTTCTGAGTCTTTCAGGAAGCTCAATCTTCAGCTGGTTCCTCAGGGTTTTCTTGCGAACCTTCAGATCTCTCCTACCTTGGAAGATCAGGTCAGAGCAGCTCAACTACTTGATACTATGGTGAAGAAGGTCAAGATAGGTGTGGGAAAGAGCCTTCCCAAGTATAAGTGTTTCACTGTGGATGCCAGGGACACTTTGTTTTTCGAGGACCGCCTTGTCGTCCCGAAAGGTGATCTCAGGAAGGTGATCATGGAAGAAGCTCATAATTCTCTGCTTTCTATTCATCCGGGAAGTTCCAAGATGTACCATGACTTGAAGCAGTCGTTCTGGTGGACCCGTATGAAGCGTGAAATTTCTCAATTCGTTAATGAGTGTGATGTATGTCGAAGGGTGAAAGCAGAACATCAAAGACCAGCGGGCCTCTTGCAGCCTTTGCCGATTCCCGAGTGGAAGTTCGATCACATTGAGATGGACTTCGTCACAGGGTTTCCGAAGTCCAAGAAGGGCAATGACGCTATCTTCGTCGTCATCGACAAATTGAGTAAAGTGGCGCATTTCCTTCCCGTCAAGGAGTCCATTTCAGCAGCTCAGCTGGCAGAGTTGTACACCTCGAGGGTTGTCTCGTTGCACGATGTACCTATGATGATCTCATTAGATCGCGGGAGTATCTTCACTTCCAAGTTCTGGAACTCGTTTCAGTCTGCTATGGGCACGAAGATCCGCTTCAGCACAACATTCCATCCTCAGACTAGTGGTCAAGTGGAGAGGGTGAATCAAGTTCTCGAGGACATGCTGAGAGCCTGCGTTATCTCGTTTGGCATGAAGTGGGAGGACTGTCTGCCTTTCGCGGAGTTCTCGTATAACAACAGTTATCAAGCTAGCTCTGGCAAGGCTCCGTTTGAGATTCTCTATGGCAGGAAGTGCCGTACTCCGCTCAACTGGTCCCAGACAGGCGAGCGTCAGATCCTTGGCAATGATATGATAGAAGAGGCTGAGGAGATGCGTCGGATCATTCGCGACAACCTCAGAGCAACGCAGTCCCGTCAGAAGAGCTATTACGATAGCAAGCACCGTGACATGTCGTTTGAGCTTCATGATTTTGTCTATCTCAAGGTGTCGCCCATGAAGGGTATGCAGCGTTTTGGCATCAAAGGCAAGCTTGCGCCTCGTTTCGTTGGTCCGTTCAGAGTGGTTGGCAAGAGGGGCGACCTCGCGTACCAGCTCGAGCTTCCGTCAACCTTTGCGAATGTCCATGATGTGTTCCATGTTTCTCAGCTTCGGAGGTGTTTCAAGAACCCCGAGCGCACTGTGCATCTTCAGGATATCGATCTCCAGCCTGACCTCTCTTATCGCGAGCATCCAGTTGCGGTTCTCGAGGCGACTGAGCGCAAGACCCGTAACAAGTCTGTCAGGTTTCTCAAAGTGCAGTGGTCACACCATTCCGATAAAGAGGCTACGTGGGAACGCGAGGATCACCTCCGTTCCGAATTTCCCGATTTCTTTCAGTCTTAGATCTCGGGGTCGAGATCTTCTTTGTAGTGTGGGAGAGTTTGTAATGCCCCAAGTGTAGGTCTTTCTCTTTTTGGTAATCTTCCATGTGGGGCCACTTTGTCAGAGATCTTGATGATGTCATTTTGTGCCATGATTTCATGTGTGTTCCTTAGTGCTTACTTCCCTTGCATGCATGCATAGCATGTCATTCCTTGCCATACCTTATGATTGCATGCCATGATCATGTTGCATTTGAATTTACTAGGAGTAGTGTTGTGGTGTTGAGAGTGCATGTGATCTTGCTAGGGTTAAGTGGTGGTTTTGCACTACCTTGTGATGCATGGGATAATGGTGTGGGTGATGTAGGAGTGAGTGCTAGTCTTTTTAAGCTCTTGCCTTTTAAACTCCTTTTCCCTCCTATTGTTATTCTTGTCAAAATTCCTTCTTCCCAAATATGATTCTAAAATGTCTGGTGGTTAGATAAAAATGTGCATATGTGGGGGTGCAATTTTTCTGGTTTGTTCTTTGGTTTTTAGAGGTGCAAATAAACTCAAAACAGTAGGTTAATTACTGTTTTGCATTTATTTCAAACATCTCCAAATATTGCATTCCTATTTTTCCCTATTGGGCCATAATTTCTTATGTCCAGCAGATTTTTCCTTTTGAATTTTGCCACAGTAGATTATTTTGTGGGTTATTTTCTCTGTGGGTGTTTTAAAGCTAAATAAGAAATTCCCCTTCCAGCGTTATTCCCTTGCCCTGGACAGCATGGGACTCCTTCTCATCCCGGCCCAGCTGCTCCCTCCAGAGAGAGCCCACGCGAAGCCTCTCCTTTCCTTTCTTTCCTGACGGCGTCCTCCTCCTTCCCTCGCTGTCTGCTTTCCGTCAGCACGTGTGAGAGAGAGAGAGAGCTGACGGCGCCATGAGCAGCACGTCGAGGTCCCCCTATAAGATGCGTTGGCGTCCGTGCCCGAAGCCTAGGGTTCCTCTTCTCCCCTCAGCCGCCGCCGCCACCTCTCCCAAACCCATCTCGTTCCCATCTCTCTTCCTTCTTCTCTGTCAGGTAAGATAGCAGAGAGAAGTAGACAGAGAGCAGTAGGCATCGCCGGTGGCGTCGCGCCCCGCCTCCGTTCGCCGACGTCGTCATGCCTGGGAGCTCGGGATGGATCCCCGCGATCCATTCCCGGCGCTAGGGGCCCCGGGGGCCGACCACATCGCCGGACCCGAGCTCGTCTAGGCCGTGCCCGCGGTGTCCCGCCAACTCTCCTTCGGTTCTCCAGTCGAGTCTTCTTCGTCGACGGCCTGCTCCCCTTCGGCGCTCCTCCTCCCCGTTCGGCGCCCCATCTTCCCCCAAGGTGAGGCCGCGTCCTCCTCCTTCCTTCCTCCTCCGCGATCCGGCTCGTTCCCGGCGTGGCGTGTGCTTCCCTGTTCCATAGCAGTGTGTTGGGGATGCAGTAGTTTCGGATGGGGCTGAGTAGTGTAGAGTTATGGGGGTGCCGCGCAGAGGAGGGTTTCCTCCCCCTCTCTGCAGCAGCGCCGTGGCCAGAGGAACCCTCCTCGCCGCCGGCAGCTAGGGTTTCCTGTCACCTCGGTCGCGGTAGACGTAGGGCGACAGCGTAGCGCTTGCGGTTTGCAGCAGGGGATCCTCCCCGCGTAGATGGGTACCCAGCAGGTGCGGGTTCTTCTCCTCGACGACTCTCATCGTCGTATGCACGAGCTCAACGCCGGCAGTGCAGCGTAGCAACGCCGGACAGGTTAGCCGTCAGGTTCCTTGTCTGTCGTTCCCAGTATTCAGTCAGGGCGCGATTTCGGGTGCTATTCCTGTACGGGACTCTTCTCTCTGTCAGTAGCCGTGTTATAGCCGAGTGGTAGCCAGCGTGGTGCGCCTGTAGGAGGGCGTGGGTTCGAGTCCCCCCCTCGGCGCCCTTTTATTCTTCTGTTTTGATTTATGTTGCGGGTAGCTTACCTTGCCTTTTCTCTTCTCTTGTCCACAACTGGTGCAGCAGCGCAGTGGTGAGATAGTGGTGCTGGACACCAGGGGCCTGAGTTCGACTCCCAGCAGCCCCTGACTCTTTTTTTTTGCTTTCTTTTCTTTTCTTGCCTTTTAATTCCTGTTTCCCTAACTCCATACAAAGTGGTTTGTTAGTCTTTGTGAATTCTTCTGATATCTAACTCTCTTACACAGTGGGGGTGTTTTTGTTCCTGCTAAAATAGATAGGGTAGATTTAGTTATGTGTGTGTTTTGCACACTAAGAGGCGATGTGTGATCTTGCTATACTTGTGATGGTTTTGGTGGGTGCACCTTAGTGATAGAGGAGTTAGCCTTGATAAGTGGATGATGCTAGGTGCCTTGACAATTGTGTGTGTTGTGCTTGGAGGTGATAAGATGCACTAGCCACTCTTGTATAGCCCCAACTATTGAACTTTGGTGTGGGCTAAGTGATCTTGTAGTTTTATTTGCTTGCATTGATTTAGTGGGGTGTGGGTGCCTCCCCCTCGTCACATGTTTTGGTGTGAAGTGATGTTCTAGATAGCTATCTATGTTAGCATGTGAGGGTGTGGATTGTTGTGGTGGTTGCATGTTGAGGATGACATGAATACTAGGAAGACCCTAGTGATGCTTGTGAGAGTGTGCACCATCACATGCCCATATGTGGGGGTGTGCATACTCTCTTGTTAGTTTAAAGTTTTCTTATGTGTGAGCTTGATGCTAGTGCTTGAGAGGAATTGTGTGTGTTGGAGTTGTTGATATGCATGACACAAACATGGGGTTCAAACCCCCATGTCACTTTGTCATTGTGCACATAAAACCCTCCTAGGTATTTGTCATCTTGTAAGCATACCTTATGGGGTGCATTTTCATTGTGTTGAAAGTTTGGGCTTTGTTTCCATGGTATAGATGGAGCCCAAGGGCATGAACTGTTGTGTGTTAGTGGTAGGGGTTTGTACTAAACACCATAGTGGTGTCAATCACCTCTTGGTGACATGTGTGTGCAAACTATGCCTAGACAAAGTGGGCATGTGTCTGAAAAATTCCAGATTTTTGAACTCTGAAAATTTCACTAAGTCTGGAATGCTGGAAACATTTTCTTCCCCTGTAGATAAAGATGTGCTAGTCATTCTGTTGAGAACTGGACTTAGTTCAGTGCTAGTGTTTTGAACCTGGTATGTTTGTGAAGCTTACTGTCAATTTTCAAGTCATTTGGAGTCCAGTAACTTGTGTTTTGATTGCTGTCAAAAAGCTTCAGAACAGAAACAGAATCTCAGGTGCAGGAATTTTCACTAAGTCCTTGAGAACTGATGGTTTTGGGAAAGTTTGTGACCTTGTATCTTTTAGAGTTTAATTCCTTTGGCTGTGATTCTTGCTGGAGCTTGTATGTTCTTGGTTGGCAACAGCCACATATATTATTTGTCGTATTTGAAGACCTGTAGCTATGTTGCATGTTGCTCACAAACAGCTAAGATGCAGAACTGGCAGATTACGTAGTTTTGCCACTTTGTTCAAAGTTTGTGTTTAATTGTTGTTGGGGTGTTCTACCTTGCTACATTTCATTCATGTTGGGTTAATATATGTCTTGGCAACCTGGGAACACCAGATTTGTGCCAATGGTGTGTGTGGTGATGAATCTTTCACGTAGGGCTTCATATCGTGTTTCGTTGATTCCCGTTGATCCGTAGCTCCGTTTGCAAAGTTCTTTACATGGTTTTGCACCGTTTTTACGAGATGCATCTGTTCATATCATTCCCATGCATGACCAAATAGTTTAGTGCAAAGTTCTGTCCAGGAACTTGTTGTAGTTTATCTTGCTTGTGCTAGTGTTAGAAATAGTGGTGCATGCTCAACTTTCATCTCATGCATCGTGTGATTGTTGCATTTTGTGGTGCTGCTGTTCATTGAATGTTATTCTTGTGTTGGGTAGCACCGGGAGCGGAGAACGAATACGTGGAGTCAGGAGAGTATGTGCAGGACGATCCAGAACCATTCCAAGCTGAGGACATCACAGGCAAGATGACATGACCTTGATCCCATATCTAGACTTGTTATGGTAGTTTCGATTCCACGTCATATTGCTCGCTGCCTACCACTGAAAACATATTGCCTCTTCATATGCCATGAGCCCAAACACCTTACTCTTTCCTAGCAAATTTGCATGGCTAGGTAGGCTTGCTCAGCTACTAATGTTAGCATTGTTAGTTGCAGGTGTTTATAACTCATGAGTTGCCATGAGCTTGATATAATTATATTATTTTTCTGTTATTTAACTTAATGTATCTATATATTTGGTAAATGACGGGAGGCCTAGCCTTTTGCCGGGTGTCTTGTTCCGTTATTGCCGCCTTAGTTACCGGTTACCGGTGTTTGATTCCATAATGATCGCTCCTAACACGTTCGGGGTTGTTATGGGGACCCCCTTGATAAATCGCGTAGTGTTAAGGCTTGTCCGGCAGGATCCAACTTTGGTACTATTTGCTAATCACCTAATAATAATCTGCATAGGGAATAGCTATTGGGGAGCGTCGCATGGGAAACAAAAAATTTCCTACGCGCACGAAGACCTATCATGGTGATGTCCATCTACGAGAGGGGATGAGTGATCTACGTACCCTTGTAGACCGTACAGCAGAAGCGTTAGAGAACGCGGTTGATGTAGTGGAACGTCCTCACGTCCCTCGATCCGCCCCGCGAACAATCCCGCGATCAGTCCCACGATCTAGTACCGAACGGACGGCACCTCCGCGTTCAGCACACGTACAGCTCGACGATGATCTCGGCCTTCTTGATCCAGCAAGAGAGACGGAGAGGTAGAAGAGTTCTCCGGCAGCGTGACAGCGCTCCGGAGGTTGGTGATGACCTTGTCTCAGCAGGGCTCCGCCCGAGCTCCGCAGAAACGCGATCTAGAGGAAAAACCGTGGAGGTATGTGGTCGGGCTGCCGTGAAAAAGTCGTCTCAAATCAGCCCTAAAACCTCCGTATATATAGGTGGGAGGGAGGGGGCCTTGCCTTGGGGCTCAAGGAGCCCCAAGGGGGTTGGCCGAGTCCAAGGGGGAGGACTCTCCCCCCCAAACCGAGTTGGACTAGGTTTGGTGGGAGGGAGTCCCCCTCCCTTCCCACCTCCTCCTCTTTTTTTCTTTTCCTCTTGATTTTTCTTCTCTTGGCGCATAGAGCACTTGTGGGCTGTCCCACCAGCCCACTAAGGGCTGGTGTGTCTCCCCCAAGGCCTATGGGCTTCCCCGGGGTGGGTTGCCCCCCCCCCCCCGGTGAACTCCCGGAACCCATTCGTCATTCCCGGTACATTCCCGGTAACTCCGAAAACCTTCCGGTAATCAAATGAGGTCATCCTATATATCAATCTTCGTTTCCGGACCATTCCGGAAACCCTCGTGACATCCGTGATCTCATCCGGGACTCCGAACAACATTCGGTAACCAACCATATAACTCATATACGCATAAAAAACGTCGAACCTTAAGTGTGCAGACCCTGAGGGTTCGAGAACCATGTAGACATGACCCGAGAGACTCCTCGGTCAATATCCAATAGCGGGACCTGGATGCCCATATTGGATCCTACATATTCTACGAAGATCTTATCGTTTGAACCTCAGTGCCAAGGATTCGTATAATCCCGTATGTCATTCCCTTTGTCCTTCGGTATGTTACTTGCCCGAGATTCGATCGTCAGTATCCGCATACCTATTTCAATCTCGTTTACCGGCAAGTCTCTTTACTCGTTCCGTAATACAAGATCTCGCAACTTACACTAAGTTACATTGCTTGCAAGGCTTGTGTGTGATGTTGTATTACCGAGTGGGCCCCGAGATACCTCTCCGTCACACGGAGTGACAAATCCCAGTCTTGATCCATACTAACTCAACTAACACCTTCGGAGATACCTGCAGAGCATCTTTATAGTCACCCAGTTACGTTGCGACGTTTGATACACACAAAGCATTCCTCCGGTGTCAGTGAGTTATATGATCTCATGGTCATAGGAATAAATACTTGACACGCAGAAAACAGTAGCAACAAAATGACACGATCAACATGCTACGTCTATTAGTTTGGGTCTAGTCCATCACGTGATTCTCCCAATGACGTGATCCAGTTATCAAGCAACAACACCTTGTTCATAATCAGAAAACACTGACTATCATCGATCAACTGGCTAGCCAACTAGAGGCATGCTAGGGACGGTGTTTTGTCTATGTATCCACACATGTAAATGAGTCTTCATTCAATACAATTATAGCATGGATAATAAACTATTATCTTGATACAGGAATTATAATAATAACTATATATTTATTATTGCCTCTAGGGCATAATTCCAACAGTCTCCCACTTGCACTAGAGTCAATAATCTAGCCCTCACATCACCATGTGAATTACATTGTAATAAATCTAACACCCATACAGTTCTGGTGTCGATCATGTTTTGGCCGTGGAAGAGGTTTAGTCAGGGGTCTGCTACATTCAGATCCGTGTGCACTTTGCATATATTTACGTCCTCTTCCTCGACGTAGTCGCGGATGAGGTTGAAGCGTCGTTTGATGTGTCTGGTCTTCTTGTGAAACCGTGGTTCCTTTGCTAAGGCAATGGCACCAGTGTTGTCACAGAACAAGGTTATTGGATTCAGTGCGCTTGGCACCACTTCAAGATCCGTCATGAACTGCTTCATCCAGACACCCTCCTTAGCCGCCTCCGAGGCAGCCATGTACTCTGCTTCACATGTAGAATCTGCTACGACGCTTTGCTTGGAACTGCACCAGCTTACTGCACCCCCATTAAGAATAAATACGTATCCGGTTTGCGACTTAGAGTCGTCCGGATCTGTGTCAAAGCTTGCATCGACGTAACCTTTTACGGCGAGCTCTTCGTCACCTCCATACACGAGAAACATCTCCTTAGTCCTTTTCAGGTACTTCAGGATATTCTTGACCGCTGTCCAGTGATCCACTCCTGGATTACTCCGGAACCTACCTGCCATACTTATGGCCAGGCTAACATCCGGTCTAGTGCACAGCATTGCATACATGATAGAACCTATGGCTGAAGCATAGGGGACGGAGCGCATATGCTCTCTATCTTCATCAGTTGCTGGGCACTGAGTCTTACTCAATCTCGTACCTTGTAAAACTGGCAAGAACCCTTTCTTGGACTGTTCCATTTTGAACCTCTTCAAAACTTTATCAAGGTATGTGCTTTGTGAAAGTCCTATCACGCGTTTTGATCTATCCCTATAGATCTTAATACCTAGAATGTAAGCAGCTTTTCCTAGGTCCTTCATAGAGAAACTTTTATTCAAGTAACCTTTTATGCTCTCCAAAAACTCTACTTTGTTTCCAATCAGTAATATGTCATCCACATATAATATTAGAAACGCCACAGAGCTCCCACTCACTTTCTTGTAAATACAAGATTCTCCAACCACTTGTATAAACCCAAATGCTTTGATCACCTCATCAAAGCGTTTGTTCCAACTCCGAGATGCTTGCACCAGTCCATAAATGGATCGCTGGAGCTTGCACACTTTATTAGCATTCTTAGGATCGACAAAACCTTCGGGTTGCATCATATACAACTCTTCCTTAAGGAAACCGTTAAGGAACGCCGTTTTGACATCCATCTGCCAGATTTCATAATCGAAAAATGCAGCTATTGCTAACATTATTCTGACGGACTTAAGCATCGCTACGGGTGAGAAAGTCTCATCGTAGTCAACTCCTGGAACTTGTGAAAAACCCTTTGCCACAAGTCGAGCTTTATAAACGGTCACATTACCGTCAGCGTCCGTCTTCTTCTTAAAGATCCATTTATTCTGAATAGCCTTGCGGCCCTCAGGTAGTATCTCCAAAGTCCACACTTTGTTCCGACGAGATCACGAGATTCGTGATAGAGGATGCCTTTGCGGCCTGTGTTCGTTTGTGATGGACTAGTTGGAGCACCCCTGCAGGGTTTAATCTTTCGGAAAGCCGTGCCCGCGGTTATGTGGCAACTTGGAATATTTTGTTAACATCCGGTATTAGAAAACTTAAACATAAACTAATAAAACATGCCAACCGTGTGCGTAACCGTGACTGTCCCTTCGAAGATCTCTCTTCGATCGGGAACACGGTGGGGTTATGAATGTCGTAGGTAGGTGTTCAGGATCACTTTCTGATCAAGTATTCACGATCGTTAGTATAAAACACTGTCACTTCTCCTTTGCGTAAGCTAGCCACTTATTCAACCTTAGGATGCAGCAGCCTGAAACACTTCACCCCTTCCTTACCCAATAACATGACTAGTTCTGGCACCAAGGTCTTAGATTGTTGAGTCCCCGCGACTCACGGATTCCTCCGAAACTCCCAGCAGGTACAGGTACCCCAGAGGCAGATGATCCCGACGGCACCCAGCTAGCGTGGCAGTACGACGCGGAGACAGATCGCCTTTACATGAACTATCCAGAGGACTGAGCCGTGGTCGTGATCGTGGGCCTGCAGCGGGTAGCATAGCATTTTCCTTGTTTTGTAGTCCGTACCGGAACTACCTTGGTTGTATCTGCGTTGTACTCTGTATTTTAATAAGAAGACAGTTGAATCCTAGATTGTCTACTGTAAGTATTGTTATATGCTATGTTTACTTGCTTGCGAAACACTTAGATGCGCTTCTTTCCTATTCGGGGGCCTCGACCCCCAGATCGGAGAGGACCGCATCTTGGTCGTTACAGTGTAATGGAGGACTCCATGATGACGCATGATGAACGCCAATGGCCGGGCATAGACCGCGCGATGGCCCTCTCTGCGGCCGGCGACGTCGCTATCCCCGAGCAGAAGGAGGAGGAGGAGGTGGCCGTGTTCCCTCCGGATCTGGTGGGCCAGCAATGGAGCTGGTCGTGCACGACGCCGGAGATGACGCAGGCAGTGGGGGCGTGAACTGGTGCCCCACGCCACCGCGGTCACCGGAGAGGGACGCCTCGCCATGGGAGGAGGTGCTGCAGGCACCTGCCAGCTTCCAGCCCGCCCCCGCGCACCAGGACCGCTGGCCCACCTCCGGACGACACTCGTAATGTACCGGGACCACCGGAAGGGTTCTGGGGGTCCACCAGCAATGGCCACCAACCCCAAGTTGCTACATGGGCTAAGAGTGGTTGGGAACCAGCCCATATGTGGGCTGGTGCGCTTCCGCAAGAAGCCCAAGGCGCAGCAAGGGTGGAGAGGGGCAAAACCCTAGGCATGGAGAGGCCACCTTGGGCCTCAGGACCCACCCTAGGGCGCCAACTCCTTGGCCGCAGCCCCAAACCCATCTAGGACTGCCGCACCCTTTAGGGTGGGAAACCCTAAAGGGTGGGCACCTCCTCCCTCAGCTCCTATATATATTGGAGGCTTTTGGGAAGATTTGATACAATCTCTCTCTCTCTCTCTCTCTCTCTCTCTCCCGGCGCAGCCCTACTGATGACGAGATGATGTATATACTTCTCGCACCTTGTTGGTTACCCCAAGTGGAAGGTTGAGATGCAGTCAGCAACAAGTTTTTCCTTACACGGAGACTGTAAGGTTTATCGAACGAGGAGGACTCCTAGGACCAACAAGTAGGTGTATTTTGTCCTAGTCAGCAGAAGACGTGAACATGCACACACACAAATAACTTTTCTCCCAACGAGTACAGAGAGGTTGTCAATCTCTCCGACCTTGTAGTTTGCAAAGGATCAAAACACAAGCGGGAAGGTAATAGTGATTGCAATGGAAAAGTAAATGAAAGCGGTAAATGATTGAGGTGTAAACAATGATGGTGATATGGACCAGAGTCACATGATGTTTACTACTGATGTCTCTCTCCCAAAAGACGATAAACAACTATGCTTGGGTAATCAAAACACAGTTGGGCAATTGACAGAATTATGAACGCACCGCAATGCTAATTATGCTACTTGATAGATAGAGGTTGAATACTAATGGGCAGTACGCCAAGACAAGTAGACCGTTTATTCATCACCATGTACTTACTAATCATCCACCTTGATATATCTATCCAGAACATCTCGCCGGTATTAAGTTGCGAGCCCCACCCAAAGTGTAACTCAAAGCAACGGACAACCGCATTAACAAACTATGCGTAAGGTAAACAATCCTTGCAACCGTGGTCACAAGCACCGTTGTTTTCTCCCTGGTGGCAGCAGCACATCCCCTAGTCTCATGCTTCTATCACTCAAGCTAGACATCGAGGGACATGAACCCACAATCATGCATAACGCTCCCTCTTGGAGTTACAATCTACTACTCGGCCAAAGCAATAAATAGCAACAGAGAACATGCATGAATCACTAAGGAACATAATATAAAAGGATAATCAAATATATAACTCATAACAATCTGAACATAATCTCATAATCCATCAGATCCCAACAAACCGAGCATAGCAATAGCAGGAGAATGACATAGATGCCTTGATCATGTAGGGCAGCTCACAAGGACTAACCATTGAAGCACAAGATTGGAGAGAAGACATCACATAGCTACTAGTCATGGATCCATGGTCCAAGGAGGACAGCTCACGACACGTCTGGGAAGCATCCATGGCGGTGGAGAAGCTCCCGGAGGTCAATCCTCCCTCCGGCGGGGTGCCAGGAAGAGGTCTCCTGACGCTCCCGATCTCGGAAGCGCTGCGGCGGCGGAACAATGGAGAAATTCGCGATTCTAGAAGTTGTGGAAGGGTTTCCTCTCGGGACTCTAAATATAGGCCAAAGGAGGGCACCAAAGGAGGTGGGGCCCACCTAGGCTTCTGTTTCCCTGATTTTTTATATATTTTTCCTGTAATTTTTCGTGCTTCGGAAAATTGGGTAAAAGCCCGTGCAAAATAGACATCAGTAGACAGAAACTGGCACTCGGTGCACTGAGTTAGTAGGTTAGTCCAAATATGTGTGAAATGATATAAAAGTGTAGCAAAACATATAACATTGTCACCCAAAAGATCATGGAACAAGCAAAAATTATTGATACGTTTGGGACGTATCACCTACCTCCACTCCTTCTCGTCCTTCACGGTGCTTAGCGAAGCCCTGCCGGAGAACCACGTAGCTCCACCGTCACCACGCGGTCGTGCTGCTGGAGCTGTCCCTCAACCTCTCCTCCCTCCTTGCTAGATCAAGCCGTTGGAGATGTCACCGGGTTGCACATGTGTTGAACGCAGAGGCACCGATGTTCGGTGCATAGATCAGAATCCACCGCGATCTGAATCGCTGCGAGTACGACTCCATCAACCGTGTTCTAGCAACGCTTCCGCTTAACGATGTTCAAAGGTATGAAGATGCTCTACCCCTTTGCTCGTTGCTGGTTTTTCCATAGATAGATCCTTGCATGGCGTAGGATTTTTTTTCGAAATTACTACGATCCCCAACAAAAGTTCATCTGGCAAGGCCCAACATTGGTACTATATTTTCCCAACATAATAATTCTATTAATACTGAAAACATAGGTAGTTAGCACTACCCGAGGAGTAATTCAACATAATACAGGGAGGTCTAGTGCTGATGGTGCTGGTCCAAAACAGAGTCTTGTGTGGGGCCAACCCGAGGCAACTCGGGTGATTTTTATCAGGCCACTATAAGCTGCGCACATCCCATTGTGCCATGAGAATGACATACACAGCTCCTATCGGGATGTCGACACGTCGGACGGCCTTGCTGGACTTGTTTTACCTTTCTCGAGCATCTTGTGCGATGGATTCCGAGGATACTTTGGGTTATCTCGAGGTTGAGGTTTTCCAATAGGAACCCTAGGAGATCACGGGTTTTCCTGATCGAGGTCATTCCGTCGCAGCGTGTGGTAGTTTGTGATGGACTAGTTGGAGCACCCCTGCATGGTTAAATCTTTTGGAAAGCCATGCCCGCGGTTATGTGGCAACGTCGAAACTTTGTTTAACATCCGGTTCTAGACAACTTGAAGTAAACTTAAGTAAAACTTGTCAATTAAGTGTGTAACCGTGAATGTCTCTTTCGTGAGCTCCTTCTCCAATCGAGGACACGGTGGGGTTATGTCTGATGTAAGTAGGAGTTCAGGATCATTCATTTGATCACCAATAGTTCACGCCCGCTATGCGTAGATCACCCCCCCTCTTTATTCTTGTACTCGTAAGTTAGCCAGCTCAAATAAATGTTTAGTCGCTTGTTGCTGGCTCACCACTCGACCATATCTCACCCTTTAAGCTTTGCTAGTCTTGATACCTTTGGAAATGAGATTGCTGAGTCCTTGTGGCTCATAGATTACTACAATACCAGTTGCAGGTACAGATAAAGAGTTACTATGATGTGAGCGTGTTGATTGTTCAATTGGAGTTTCTTCTTCTTCATCATCGAGCTAGGATGGGTTCTAGGCCGGCAGCCTGGGATAGCAAGGATGGACGTTGTTCTTTTATTGTTTGTTTTCATCCGTAGTCAGACCCTGCTCTTCTTCATGATGATTGTATGTATTGTACTGATGTGACTCTGATGTAGCTTGTGGCGAGTGTAAGCCAACTCCTTATACTCATCTTTTCAGTACATGTACTTGTAACGATATCCATTCTTGCGAAACTTCAAGATGCGTTTCTATCCCTGTCGAGGCCCTCGCGCCATAATAAGGATAGGAGCGCATATTGGGTGTTACAAGCGGCACCCCAAGAGTACACACCAAGCCCTTGGCGCCTCTCTCTCTATCTCTCTTTCTTACTCCGTAGCTGCCCCGTCCTTGTTCTAGTAGCGATTGGAGAAGCCCTACTAAACTAGCTCCATCACCACCTCCACCATGACGTCGTGTTGGTTGAGAACCCATCTTCTACTCCACCCTCACTTGCTGGATCAAAAGGTGGAGACGTCATCGAGTTGAACGTGTGCTGAACACGGAAGGGTAGTATGTTTGGTGCTTGATCAGGATGGATCGTCATTGGATCGTGAAGAGTACGACTACATCAACTGTGTTATATACGCTTCCGCTTAACGGTCTATGAGGGTACATAGACACACTCTCCCCTCTCGTTGCTATGCTACATCATCTTGCGGGTGCGTAGGAAAATTTTTATTTTCCATGCAACGTTCCCCAGCACCTTTTTTGTATTTTCTAGTGACTTTCCATATAACCAAGAGTCATCAGACGCAAACGGTCTTGGCTCAAGAAAGGTGGCAGCCGTGGGTACCATGCATAAGGTCTCGGGGGTACTTATATGGCTTGTTACTAGCTATGTGCATTAGATCTCGTGTCCCAAAATCTATCAATATATCCATGACGAATAAAAATACTGAACTGCATCCAAGCGGAGGAGAAGTCATACGTAGTTGACAAATGTGTTTTTGGAGACTCCTTTGCACCAAATTTTATCTAGACATTCGAATTGGACATTATATGTTATTTAAGAAGTTTGTTTGCTCATAAAATGGCGATCTTTTTCTTTTGGATTAAACTCTTATTATTGGAATGTAGTGAACATGCATATGTTGTTCAATTATATATTTAATACATGTTTTTTAATATTTTGTTCTTTGTCCAATAACAACTCTTTCCTCGGATAATTTAAATTTTGTGACATCTATTACTTCAAACAAGTTTATTCGTTGCGACATAAGTGGTGGTCCATTATTTCTTCACTAGAACGTAAGAAATATATCCCAGTTGATGGGACATGACGCATAAATGGACTAGGTATGGAAGTTTCACTACTTTTCTTCCTTCTGTTGTGATTCCACCGAAGACAAATGTGGTTGCGGTGGTGGCACGCTTGAGCCCATAGACATTAAGGACAACCGATTTGCAATTTGTTGCTTGATCCGCATGAGCTCTTGGTAGTACTCCTTGCACTCGTCAAGGTTAAGATCCTCTTCATTCATGAAGAGATACCTGGCAACAGTTCCAGAGCTCTCTTCCTTCGCCTTCTCAAAGCATTGGTTGGTCTCTTTTGCTCTCTCTTTCTGCGCTGCAAGCTCTCTCTCTAACCTTGTTATCTCCTCTTCCAAGAATGCAATCCTTACCTTCTTCGCCTCATCCTCGACGTTCCCCACACCCAACATCCTCCCTCTCTTTGGCATACTCAAAGTGGAGATGATCTAAGATGATTGGTAAATAGATGACTAGAAGTCTATTTCTCGATATATTGATCTTGAGAAAGATACGAGTTGTGGTTTCAAAGAGGGCATGGTGACCATTTATATAGATGGAAGTAGGGTCCAAAGTAAAACTGCCTATCAATGTCCTCTAAACAAAAATATGCTACACAACAATGACGGTTGTAATTATTTTCTAAACATATCTTACTAGATAAGTACACCTCAAAATAATCACATAGAAACGCACGCCCACATTTAGAGCATTTCAATTTTTGGCTAAAAATATGTAACACGACAATGAAGGTTATAATTATTTTCTAGACATAGATCAGCGGATAAGGTCACTTGAAGTTAATCATGGAGAAAAGTAAGTACACATTTGCAACATTGAATTAGCTTAGTTACATGTTCTTTTCTAAAGACACATTAACAAGCTTTTGAGAACACACTCTTTATAATTGTTAGGTAAGAAAGAATTTCCGAATGTTGTTAATTCTATTAACTTTGCCATGCACATAGAAGATAGTTGAAGATTACATTTTACCACCCATGCAATAGTAATTTTGAAAAAAAAAATCCAAGCATCTCATGCATTGTACCGGTATGTCTCCAATGTATCTACAAATTAGTATGTTTCTTGATATTATCCTTTACTTATGCAATGTTTTATGTTTTACAAGCTTCTTGAGGGACTAGCCTATTAATTCAGTGACCAATGTGAGTTTGTATTTTCTATTGTTTCTAAATTTTAGGAAAATGAAATACATATATATCCTTAATAACCACAAGAAAATTTGGGAGCAAGTTTTAGAAGATGAGAGGGCCAATAGGCTAGGGCCAAAACCTAGAGAGTCCCATGGCCCTTGCCCCTACTATAGGCCCACATATATAGTGGGAACTTTTGGAATCTCAAACAATGTTGCCAAACGGAGTTTTCATTTTCTTTCCACAAAAAATATTTTTCCATTTTCCGAGTGCAAAAAGGGTTTTTTTTTGTGACGAACCTACCAACTATTTGTTGTCAAGTTTTACCGCATCAATTTTGAAAAACACTAGACAATATTAAATACACAATTGACCAACTGGTTAGGTGTCAAAAGCTTTCGATCCACCTCTCATAAAAAGACTTTTTTGTCGATTCACGGGGAAATGGGTCAAAATCAAACTACATTTACTTCATAGGTTGCCCTTTATTTTTGGAAAAAACATATTTAGGTACATAAGTAGCTATTTGATTAGAGGACAAACTGAAGTTTCTCAAGATTCCATCCCTAGGTATGAATGGTCATGACGTCGTTTTGACAGCATTTTGAAATAGGTATAAAAATTCAAAACAAACCAATAAATGGAAAACCTTCACATTGTGTCATTACGTGACCTAGTTTCCACTAAAAATCACAAACTTAGACTACGCAATCTTAAAAAAGATTCATGTGAAATGAGCTACGATGTACGAAGATTCATGATTTTTAAGACAAATGACTAATGTTATGGCCATATTAATAACATATTTTTTCAAATTATATCATATTCTGCATAAGTATGCACCTTGGAATGGCAAAAAAATGTTGTGAAAGGCTATTTTCATTTTCTGTGCACGAAAGTTCATTTTCCATTTTCCAAGTGTCAAAATTGAGGTTTTTGTGAAGAACCGACCAAATATAGGTTTCAAAATTGATTTGCATCAATTTTCAAAAATATTAGACCATATTTAATGTACAGTTGACCAAATAGTTCGGTGTCAAAATGTTTTGGATCCACCTCTCGTCAAAAACAATTATGACGATTTTGTAGGAAGCGGGTCAAATTTAAACTACATTTGGTTCATGGTTTGCTCTTTTTTAAAGTCATTTTTAGGTATAAAAGTAGCATTTTCATCAAAGATGGACGAAACTTTTCTCAAGATTTCACCCCTAGCTACGAACGGTCATGTAGTTATTTGGACCGCATTTTGAAATCGTCCTAAGAAAATCAAAATAGGTTCAAAAAATGGAAAACCTTCGCAATGTGTCATTATATATGAGATAGTTACCATGAAAAATAACAAACTTAGACTAGGAAAATATCTTTAAAAATTGTTTTTAGAAATGAGCCATCATGTGTGAAGATTCATGACTTCAAAGGGATTTTTTGTTTTTTTGCACCAAGAATTCATTTTCCATTTTTAAGTGTCAAAGGGTTTTATTTTGTGAACAACCTACCAAATATTTGTTGCGAAATTAGACCGCACCAATTTTCAAAAATATTATATCATATTTAATACTCCCTTCGTCCCAAAATCCTTATCTTAGATTTGTCTATATATGAATGTATCTATTCATGTTTTAGTATTTTGATACATTCATTTCTAAACAAACCTAAGACAAGAATTTTGGGACGAAGGGGGTATACAATAGACCAATTGGTTGGGTGTTAAAAGTTTTCATCCACCTCTTGTGAGATAGACAAACTTTTGTTCATTCCGGAGAAAGTGAGTCAAATTTGAACTATAACTGCCTCAAGTTTTGCAAGATTCCACCCCTGGCAAGATCCCACTATTTCATCAGATACACAAAAAGTCATTTTCTATTGTCGGAGTGCCAAAAATGTGTTTTGTGTGTGTGTGTGAACAACCTAGCAAAGATTTTTTGCAAAGAACCACTCTGTTTTTTTACACATATTTAACATTTTGAACTGTAAATTTAACCTTTCTTATATGTTGTCAACATTTTTCATATAATTGTTTTACATATTTTTCAGATGCTTGGATTAACATTTTTAAAATACGTGATCAACTATTTTCACACATATTATATATTTTCCGTATACATCAGAAGCATTTTCTCTATTCTCATCAAATGTGAGCTTATGTTTTTTTCATACATGGTCAATATTTTTTCTATACATATTTAACATTTTTGAAATGCTTGATTAACATTTTCCAAAACACAAGATTACCATTTTTTTTGACCGGCAAGATTACCATTTTTATTACATGGTCAAAACAATTTCTATACACATACAACGGTTATTAAATGCTAGATTAACATTTTTGGAAATAAATGATTTTTTATACATGGTCAACATTTTTTATATACACATTTAATAGTTCTTAAATGTTTTATTAACATTTTTCAAATAGAAGATCAACATTTTTTGAATACATGGACAGCATTTTTCTATAAAAATGCTTGATTATAAAATTTCAAATACTTGTGTAATATTTTTTTCCAAATGCTTGGATTAACATTTTTTAAATACACGATCAAATCTTTTCCCACACATTATATATTTCGCGTATACATTGTCCGTATACATGAGGAACATTTTCTCTATGTAAATTTGATAATATTGAAATGCTTGCTTGATATACCTTTGTGAGATGTTCCATGTATTTTTTTAATGCACATGATTTATCTTTATTGATCATCTGACCCGAGTGAAGCTCATAGAGAGCAAGAATTTGCTGCAACTTCTCAGCCGACTATACGTTTGCCTCCATAACTACTCGTTGTGTACCTAAATAATTGTAGTTGGGGAGAACTAGTCTAGTTCTCTTCAACTATAATTGTTTAAGTATAGAAGGAGTATTAGTGAATCATCGGCGAAGAAGGGGTGGTTGATCCGGGGAGCCCCTTCACAAATCTGAATTCATTCCATGGACCCCTCTTGGTCAGCTTGTGTGAGCAAAACCAAAAGGGCTTCCGCACACAAGATGAATACATATGGTGACAACGGATCACCTTGCCTTAAACCCCTCTCAGGTGCAAAAGGTTCAACAAAATTGCGGTTCAGCTTGACCCTGTAATTACCTGAAGGGACACACTTCATGGTCATATGCACCCATTTCTCAGCGAAACCCAGCTGCAACTTCATGCGCTCAAGGAAAATTCACTTGACACGGTCGTAAGGTTCGCTTATGGCCAGCTTCGCCGCCACCAAACCATCGCGCCCTCTTTTCTGTGTGTGCATACAATGCGTGAAGTCATATACAAAACACATTATCTATAATAATTCGGCCAGAAACAAACGCTTATTGTGTTGGGGAAATTATCTTTGGAAACATGGCCTTCAAACGGTTTGCTAATGCCTTAGATATCAATTTGTAGACCACGTTACACAAGCTGATCGGACGGAGACAAACATGGCCCTGTCAGGGATAAGTTTACCGGTACTTATTTCAAGCGTTGGCAAACGAAAACCGCCTTATGGCTCACGGCTATGAACGTGTTCTGGGTAGCCGGTATCACTCCCACGGGAACGACCTCTGCTGAACAGCAGAAGATTTTCGCGGAGGCCACCGTCTTATTCCTTGGAGCAGTTATAAGCGTGATCGGAGATAAGCTGGTTGATGCATATTTACATATGCATGTTGCCAAAGAGCTGCGGGAGGCGCTCGAATCTAAATTCGGGGCCACTGATGCTTGGAGTGAGATGTATGTTATGGAGCAGTTCCACGATTACAAAATGGTTAACAACCGTTCTGTATCGGAACAGGCTCATGATATAATATGCATAGCTAAAGAACTTGAGGTTCTTAAGTGCAATTTGCCGGGCAAGTTTATTGCGGGCTGTATAATTGCTAAGCTCCCTAATTCCTGGAGGAACTTTGCTACTACTCTGAAACATCAGAGGCGTGAGTTCTCAGTAGAGGACATCATCGGCCATCTGAGTGTTGAGCAGAATTCGAGAGCAAAGGACTCCAATGGAAAAGCGGTCGAAAGCTCTTGTGTTGCCAATATGGTACATCAGAGGAACTTCAATTCCCACAAGCCCAAGGGAAAGAATTTTGTCCAACAGAATACCGACTTTAAGAAGAAGGGAAAGAAGACCTTCAAGAAGAATAAGAAGGGAGAGGGCTGTTTTACTTGTGGTTCAGATGAACATTGGGCGAACAAGTGTCCAAACAAGTACAAGAAGCCAGCGCAGGACTCTAAGTCTGCCAATATGATTGTGGGCAACAATGAAAGTGGTGCATCTGGGTACGGTAGTTTATTTACTGTATTTTCAGTTTCTCAGTCCACCGATTGGTGGGTGGACATGGGTGCAAATATTCATGTGTGTGCTGACATCTCATTGTTCTCTTCTTATCAGGCCACAGGTCGTGGGTCCGTATTGATGGGGAATGGCGCGAGTGCTTCTGTTCTTGGTGTTGGCACAGTAGATCTGAAGTTTATTTCGGGCAGGATCGTGCAGCTGAAGAACGTGCAGCATGTCCCCGCCATCAAGAAGAACCTCGTTAGTGGCTCCCTTCTGTGTAGAGAAGGGTTCAAGTTGGTATTTGAGTCTAATAAAGTAGTCGTTACGAATATGGACTTTTTGTTGGTAAAGGTTATGAATGCGGAGGACTGTTCCGCCTTTCCCTTGCAGATTTTTGTAATAAAGTCGTGACCAATATTCATTCGAGTGTTAATGAATCTGAAGTTTGGCATTCACGTCTTTGTCACATAAGTTTCGGTGTTATGTCGCGGCTAGCAAAACTGAATTTAATCCTGACTTTCACTTTAGCCAAAGGTTCTAAGTGTCATTCGTGTGTGCAAGCAAAGCAACCTCGCAAGCCTCACAAGGTTGCAAAGGAGAGACACTTGGCACCATTAGAACTCATACATTCTGATCTTTGTGAGATGAATGGTGTGTTGACTAAAGGTGGAAAGAAAAATTTCATGACATTGATAGATGATTCCACTAGATATTGCTATGTGTATCTGGTAAATACTAAAGATGAGGCTCTACACTACTTTAAAATCTATAAGGCAGAAGTTGAGAATCAATTTGAAAAGAAAATTAAATGAGTCTAGTCTGATCGTGGTGGAGAGTACTTCTCAAATGAATTTGATTCTTTTTGTGCGAAACACGACATTATTCATGAGAGGACGCCTCCCTATTCACCCCAGTCAAACGGGGTTGCCGAGCAGAAAAACCATACTCTAACTGATTTGGTTAACGCCATGTTAGATACATCAGTTTATCCAAGGCATGGTGGGGGGTCTATATTGACCGCGTGTCATCTCCTGAATAAGGTTCCTACAAAAGATGATGAGGTCACTCCCTATGAGGAGTGGTCGAAGAGAAGAACGACGCTCTCGTACTTACGTACTTGGGGCTGCTTGGCGAAAGTCAATATGCCGATCCCCAAGAAGCGTAAGCTTGGACCAAAGATTGTGGACTGCGTTAATTTGGGATACGCTAAGAATAGCGTGGGCTATAGATTTCTAGTAGTGAAATCTTATGTACCTGGCGTGAAGGTCGGTACAATTATGGAGTCGAGGGATGCTACATTCTTTGAGGATATTTTTCCCATGAGAGATATGCAAAAGCACTTCTAGACAAGAATCTAAGGGAACTCCTGAGCCTTCCATTCCTATGGAATATTATGAACAAACACATGATGATAATCCTGAGGAGGATGACGAGGAAACCCTTGGTAGGGGCAAGAGACAAAGGACTGCAAAGACCTTTGGTGATGATTTCTTCGTATACCTCATGGATGATAATCCCACTTCTATTTCAGAAGCGTATGCTTCTCCAGATGTTGATTACTGGAAAGCTGCGGTCCGTAGCGAGATGCATTCCATCATGGCTAATGGGACATGGGAAATTACTGATCGTCCCTATGGTTGCAAACCATTGGGATGCAAGTGGGTGTTCAAAAGGAACCTTAGGCCCGATGGTACGATTGAAAAGTACAAGGCTGGGCTTGTGGCCAAGGTCTATGACCAGAAAGAAGAAGAAGATTACTTTTATACTTATTCACCTGTGGCTAGACTGGCCACCATTCGAGTACTACTCTCATTGGCGGCCTCGCATGGTCTTCTCGTTCACCAAATGGACGTTAAGACGGCTTTCCTGAATGGAGAGCTAAATGAGAAAATCTATATGCAACAGCTAGATGGTTTTGTGATAGAAGGTCAGGAAGGAAAGGTGTGTAAGTTGATGAAATCTCTATATGGTCTGGGACAAGCACCTAAGCAATGGCATGAGAAGTTTAATACAACTCTAATATCTGTTGGCTTCGTTGTTAATGAAGCTGACAAATGTGTATACTATCGCCATGGTGGGGGGAAGGAATTATATTGTGCTTGTATGTTGATGACATACTGATATTTGGAACGAACCTCAAAGTGATTGAGGAGGTTAAGTCTTTTCTGCCTCAAAACTTTGAGATGAAGGACCTTGGGGTAGCTGATGTTATCTTGAACATCAAGCTTTTGAGAGATGATGAGGGCGGGATTACACTTCTGCAATCCCACTATGTCGAGAAGATTTTGAGTCGCTTTGGATATTCATACTGCAAAATTTCTCAAACACCATATGATCCTAGTGTGCTGATTCGAAAGTCCAAAGGCACAACTATAGATCAATTGAGATTCTCTCAAATTATTGGTTCGCTTATGTATCTAGCTAGTGCAACGAGGCCTGACATCACGTTTGCTGTGAGCAAACTTAGCCGGTTTGTTGCCAATCCGGGCGATGTTCATTGGCGTGCTGTTGAAAGAATTATGCGCTATCTGAAAGGTAATGTCAACCACGGACTTCACTATACGGGATACCCATCGGTACTTGAAGGGTATAGTGATGCGAATTGGATCTCTGATGCTGATGAGATGAAGGCCACTACTGGGTATATGTTTACTCTTGGGGGTGGTGTTGTTTCCTGGAAGTCTTGCAAGCAAACGATCTTAACGAGATCGACAATGGCAGCAGAATTAACAGCATTAGACACATGTGGTGTCGAAGCAGAATTTCTTCGAGATCTTTTGATGGACTTACCTGTGGTTGAGAAGCCGGTTCCGGCTATCCTTATGAACTGCGATAATCAGACGGTTATTGTCAAAGTGAAGAGTTTAAAGGACAATATGAAGTCCAACAAACATATAAGAATGAGATTGAAGTCTGTCAGACGTTTGAGAAACTCCGGAGTGATAGTGTTGGCTTACATCCAAACGGCTAAGAATCTGGCAGATCCCTTTACTAAAGGGTATCACGTGTTGTGATAGATAGTGCATCGAGGAAGATGGGTATGAGACCCACATGAGTTGCCATGGCAGTAACCCAACCTATATGATCGGAGATCCCGTGAAGTAGGACCTGGGAAAACAAGCCAGTGGTGAACTGAGGAGAGTAACTTTACTAACCCACTCCGTTGGAGATGCAATGCTCTCGGATACTGTATGGTAGGATGACTACTGTCTTAATGTGTTCTAAAGCTTATGTGTAAGCAAGATGCTATCCTACAGAGCGATCTTTGAAGGAACACACCTATACGAGCCTGACTGCTGGTCACAGTCTATGAGATTGGGTGATCTCTAGTAAACTCATGAATAGGCCAGGAGTGTGATTTATATGCTCCACCTGAGGGTCAGCCTTCGGTAGCCTAGTACTAGTAAGACTTGTGGTGAAGCTTCTTTACGCCAAACTGACAATTCAAGGCATAGTCCATTGTTCAGTTGTAAAAGGGTGTAGCTACTTCTTCTAGGTGAAGCTCAATCTTAACAGGTCTTCACTGAAATGCTGGTATATTAAAACAGTGATTGGAACGAGGGAACACGATGTGCCCTTGAGATCTGGTGGGGGATTGTTGAAATTAGTAGTGGGTCTTAGGCCCATAAGAGAATTTCAGAAATCTCCAAGGACCCATGTAGGTGGTGGCATGACAAGGTGGTGGTGGGAAGTTTAGTCCCACTCCGCTAGTGGAGAAGAAGTTGAACCCCTTTAAAAGGGTCTCTCTTCTACATGCTATTGGAGAGTGAGAAGAGAAGAAGCCCTCGCGCACTCCTCCTCCGCCGCTCGCCTCGCCACGCCTCGTCATGACGCGGCGCGGGAATGAGCCGAGCCGAGCTCATACCTATGCGCTTATTTTTGCCGGCCAGGAACGGAGAATCCGTAGCGGATGCGCCACGATCTGAGACGTCAGATCGTGGGTTGTTACCGACTCGGACGTGGGTTGAGCCCACGTCTCTCCACCCGGCCGCCTATATAAGCAGGGCTAACGCCAACCCTAGCTGTCACGAGAATCAGATCACATCTTCCTCACGCGATCGTTCCTTTGCTGCTGTCGCCGCCGGCGACTCCGTCCCGTTCACCGCGTACACGGTCGACGGGAGAGCAGGCCTCCGAAACCCCGGCTCTCTGGTTCCTGTACGGGAGAGGGGCGATTAGGTTTTTGGGGAGCGATCACGCGACTGCTCGTATCCGTCCGTCTGCTTCGTCTACATCCACGTCGTCCTCGTCATCGCCATGGCTGAACCATCCGAGGCCGATCATCTCGCCCTTGAAGCCGACAAGAAGGCGGCACAGGATGCTGCCGCTGCCAACGCTGCTGCTACGGCCAAGTAGCCGACCGGAGGGTATAACCTGTTTATCCCACTTCTGTTCGTTTCAATCCTAGCAGTACTACTTGTATGCATAGATGTATCAACTATATGCGTAGTATGTGCTAGATTAGTTCATGATCAGTATGTCATTAATCTAGTCAGTGACATGCTAGTTATTATCTTGTGGATTAATCTACTCGGAAAATTGCCTATTTACTCAACAAACCCCAAGGTACTATTATGATTTTTCTTAGTAATGATTTGACTTCACATGTTGTTCATAATGAAATATCTAAAAAGTCTTATATTTAGTAAGGGATGAAGTATACTTTTTTAAACTGGAATTATGCTCAAAGAGCCGACCAGAATCTATGGCAACAAAAGCGTGCCATAGATCAATGAGGTGTCATATTTAATGAATTAGTAAGCGTGCCATATTTATGGAAGGGGCGTCGTCGGGACACAAGGCTTGGGGTTCAACCAGATTTTTACATAAACTTTCATTAAACATTTGTAGGATGAGCAAAGCATCAGGATTGGAACAAAGATAAATCCTAGCCACTGCCAAAGGTCTCCTGCGTGTCGCCGCTCTGGTCTGCCTCAGATCCCCCATCTAACGTTCTCGTCGACATTAAGAGGAATGGGGACCCGTTTATTTCTTTTTGCTTTTCATTAGATTTTGTTTCCCTGGCAACGTCGATGAGGTGGAGGAGGCAATGGCTTTTTGAAATAAGGTCTCTATGGGCATATCCTACCTCGACGATGTCCTTTCCAGCCTCAAACAAGGGTTTGTGAGAGTTTGTGTTGCAAGATATATTGGTTCTCTTTAAATCTTAGCACTTGGTCTGTCTATCAAGGAGTGCAATTGGATGTCTATTAGTATGACGGCTTCAACATTTTCTTCCATGTTGTTCTGCGACATGGTCCGCTTTCACCAACTCTCTGGTCCGGTGGTGATGGATTGCAAGCATATACAACGTGAGGTGATGCTCCAACGATGTTTCTTCAGTGACTTCTAGATCACGTCTCGAGCGGCAAACGGCTATTGTGGTCTCTAAATCATGATATGGCAAGGGTGTTTGCAGGTGTCCCTTTACTATTGCTTCAGTGCAATTTTCAATCTCGAGTGGACGGTGTACAGTACTATTGTGAAATACAAGGAAGAAGGGTAATATGATTTTTCAATGTAACTTTACTTTTATTGTTTGTTCTGCATCCAGTTGTCTTTTGATTATACTAATTATAGTTTCTCTCCAAATTTATCAGATCTAATATGCCCCCTTGGATGCCTTTTCTTAAAAAAATAATTGGTTGGTGCTTTAGTAGATAAGGGCAGCCCTCTTTTGTAGATAGGATCAGTTCTAGTGTTTTTTTTTTTTTAACATTTTCATATTTGCAACATCATATATACTATGAAATATCACCAAATACTGTAATGAAGGCTCTGTCCAATTTTGTTTAAGACACTTATGGCCAGACTTGAGAGGAGAATCTGACCATTAGATTTCATAATGAACACGGATGGAAAGTTCAAACAGATGCATTTTCTGTTCATGCGATAACATATGATACTGCTGCAGTTCAAGAAACCAAGACAAGTTTATGAAATTCTGGGGATTTCGAATGGTTTCATACTCACTGGAATGTATATAAAACACATAACCAACATACTCTACACTAAATCGACGTTAGACGTGTAACCAACATACACTGAATTTCTTTTATCTTCTTCCAGATTAATCATTTGGTAGTCTTTGGTTTATTCTTGGACGAATTTCTTGTACCCCGGCCTGATACCTTGCGCATCTTAGCAGTAGGTTCGTCCAAACCATGCTCATCGTTGCTACCAGCACCAGCTTTGTTTGGTCCTGTAGTCTTGACACCATCTTTGCTGCCATGTTTAATGCTTGGTTTCTTCTTGCCACCAGCAATTTTACTTGTTATTTTGGAGGGGGCACTTATGACATCCTTTTTTTGCTGTCCCTCGGCAGCCTTGAATGTCGCCACTCTCTTTCTTGGCTTCAAATCATCATCAGCTTCTACTTCTACTTCTGCCCCTGCTTCCTTGGCATCACCATCCTCGCTCACTTGCCCTGGGCTAGCCACTACCTTTTTGTTAGATTGGGTCCCAGTCAGCTTCTGCAGTTCTGGCACATAGGCTGTAGTCTAAATAGAGAGAATAAATCAGAGGGTTAGATAGATTTAGGATGGTAGAAGGTGTGGTAGTGAAGTAGTGTTGCTCACCCTGCCACCAGCTGTTATGAATTCAATTTTATTTCCTGCAATAACCAGAAATTGGATAAATCTAACGAGGACCAAAGGATAACGAACTGGACAACATAATTACTGACATTCTGTTATCCTGCATAATTGTCGCAGTTCATCTTATGAAATGCAAAACAACGATGAGTTCCGGCGGTGACCAATTTCCTCAAACAACGGCTTTGACCTTGTTCAAGACTCCCACATTCTTTTTAGAAACTCACCATCGACTTTACCAGGCTTCTTGCCCCAGCGATGATGAAACAACCATTCCACAGGAAAGCGATCACAATCAGCGTCAACATCGACAGCATATTTCACAACCTAATAATTTCTTGGGTCAAGACACAGGTATTCTACAAGGTAAATGCAGTACAATACAGTTTACTCAAATCAATATAAAGTTAGAGCAACCTCTTGGATGCTTTGATGTAGTGCTTCACAACTCTCCCTTGTTAGGCTTGAAGCAATCTGCAATGGATGGGTTTTCGACTACAAAGAATAACATGAACTCTGTTACGACCAAGCAGTACTGAAACACAACAAGTGCAGAAGATTCAGCAGTTCTGTCTATTGAACAGTAGCAGCTTTATCTACTAGGTGTGTTAGTGAAAATTGTTAGGGATAAAACAGATTGCTACAGGTACATGGCATGGCTATTAATACCTTTTGAATATTAGTTGGAGATAAGCAATGAATAACAAAATAAATTCCTAGACCTTTCCCATCTTGTACAATCAGGCCTCAACAATCAAGGCCGACTGTCCAACCAACGGTCCTAGGACCCGTACATTTCCAGGCACACAACAAATTCAAAGTTCAAGTGCTGCACTTGGTGCAAGCGTCACAAATTTTGGTACCAGTACCTGGTAAAGTACCTCATCTGCAATCCAATTACCAATGCCTGATATGAAGCTCTGCTCATTAAAAACGGCAAGATGTCAGGTATGGTATCATAAGAAAATAGTACTCCCTCCGTCCCAAAATAAGTGTCTTAACTTTGTACTAGCTCTAGTACAAATTTATACTAAGCTTGAGACAGTTATTTTGAGACGGAGGGAGTACAAGTTAATTCTGTATATCATCGGAAAATATCATTATAAAATGTAGAGGCAAAAACTGCAATCGATTTGATGGCGATCACCTGATCAAGCAAAAGAGCTTTTATTCCAATCTTCTTCTTGCTCAGTGAGTCCACAAAATTGTCAACGGACATCGGCTCAAAGAGAGCATCCGGACCTAGCTCAGAAATTGGAGGTACAGTTTCAGGCTGCCAACAACAATTGAGTGAGGGAACTTGTACAAAATTTAAAGGACAAGTATCTCTAGATAATTTACAAAGAAACTTGTCCATACATCATCAAATAACCGAACTCTTGCAAAGCGCCTCTTATCAGTGAAGGAAAACTCCAAGCCATCATCAAGCTGTAAATTTTAAAAGGTTAGGCACATCAAAGTTCAAAAACAACTTCAGATGAGCCTTGGCTCCAAGTGTTAACAGGTTAGAGACATCAATGATAACTCCAAGCTGTGGAGCTCCTTCCTAGCCATCTTCAGGAGGGACTAACTAGTGGGGAAATTCCAGACTTGACCAACGATTGATGAGATACTGTTTTCTTACAAGGGGGTTGGCTGTTATCCGTTGATATCATAGACCTTTTTGTACCTGCAACTCCATGAGGAGGCCCTCAGGAGCTAACTCTAGTCCTGGCCAGTAAGCCATGGCTTTAGATTCAATTAGCGTAGACACATCAATGACAAATCCAAGCCATAGAGGTCCTTCCTAGCCACATTGAGGACGGACTAACCAGTAGGAAAAGTGGAAAACTCTACGCCTAGCTACCTATCGATGAGATACTTAGTTTTATTACAGGGGAGTTAACTGCTTAATTCGTTGATATCATGGAACCTATTTGTGCTAGCCACTCCCCAGGCCTAAAGGTGCTAATTATAGTCCGGACGAGTGAGCCAGGATCTCCATATCCTATTTGCTGCCATTCCCCGGAACATGCCTACTCCTGACGAGCGAGTGATTAACTTGGAAACCTCTGTCCATGGATTTTATCAAGTGGGTAGTTTATTTGTGCAGCTGACTGTGTGTTTATTAAGCTCGTCGTCTTGGAAGGTCTGTGCTATTGGAACAGGACATTTCCGGCTTATCACATTCGCAGTGATCCTACAATTCAGCAAGAAAGATATGACAAGAGCACGGATCCTATGTAGCTTTCAACTTAGAAAATGCTAATATCACAAAGCAACACGTAACCGCTGATAAATTCCGTGTCGAAACGAAACCTAAAAGAATCTCTGCACATTGTGCTTGGGCTCCTGACCTCGACGAAAAACTTGGAGTACTTGGACGGCCAGTCGTCCGCAGAGTTGACAGCTGATCTGAAACCATCCATACGCTTCATTACATGCTGCAACTTTGCTAGTAAGTACTATCCTAGTGAAACAATCACATGTTCGCAGCTCGATACGAAACGGACAAGAGCACTTGCCTCTTGTACTTTGTGACGGCAACGCCCTTTATGTAGATCGCACCTGCCATCCCTGCAAACCCAGAGCATGCCCTTGTCAGTCCTCAGTGTCTGGCCAAGACCGAAAATTTGCCCCAATTCCAAACTCTCCGTCGCTTGGAGGATATCAATCGGCACTAATTACATCATTGGGATATCAGCAACGAGAAATTAAGCGAATCCATCGCGCCCCGATATGGAATCTGTGGGGAACCGAGCACACAAATCATCGCCAACCAAGCAATTTGCTGGAGAACAAGACTGCAATTGGCAAAGCAGGCCGAGGCAGGGCGAGTCGGGGAAACCGGTGGGTGGTGGTGGAGTAGTGGGGCTGGTACTGAGTACTGACCGAACTGGAAGGAGGGGAATGGCGGGGCGTCGAGGCGGAGCCAGAGGTTCTTGCCCCTCCGGCGCGCGGCGAGGATGGTCCTGCCCACCATGGCGCGCTCGAAGGCCACGCGCCCGGCGGCGGCGACGACGACCTTGGGGTCGTCCGCGACGGCGCAGCGCGTGATGCGGCGGCCCACGCAGTGCGCCTCCAGCGCCCGCCGCGCCGCCTCCACCTCCGGCAGTTCTGGCATCCCCGCTCTCCCCCTCTCCCCTCCCCTGAGTCCTCTCCGGCGTCAGTCTCAGGCAGGCAGGGGCAGCGTGGCGAAGGAGGCCGTCCCAACCGGGCCCAAGCGCGAATGGGTCGAGTTTGGGCGTCTCCTCACTCGTGCGTGCAAACCTGGCCAAAACTATCAAACAAGTTCCCCTCAAACAAAAAAAACTACTCCCTTCATTCAAAAAAAATTGTCTTAGATTTATGTAGATATAAATATTTCTAGTCACATTTTAATATTTAGATACATCCATTTCTAGACAAACCTATGACAAAAAAATTAAGACGAAGGGAGTATAAAAAAATGAATGATGCCTTTTAAAATTAAAAAGAGATACATCCAATTTGCATGGCTTACAAGTGATTGCCTTGGCTTCGCTTGTGAACCATCTTGTATTCGCCAATGACAACCTGCTATTTTTTTAAGGCAAATAGTATGTGAGCTACCGAGGTGAACCAGCTTCTGAAAAATTACTCTTAAGCTTCGAGCGAATCAGCCCATCAACTATCCTAAATCCTCTATTTACTTTAGCAAAGGGGTGCTAGACAGTGTTTGTAATGACATATAAGTTCTGTTGAATGTTCCTAATGAAACCCTATATGAAAAATATATGGGGATGACGTCTCGTATTGGTAGTTCCAAGAATGCTGTTTTAGAATACTTGATAGACTGTTTATGGGGCAAGATACTGGATGCATGTCTAATGGAGGAAAGGAAGTGCTAGTTAAATCAGTTGTTCACGTCATGCCAGCTTTTTCAGTTTCATATTTCAAGTAACCGAGTGGCTTATGCGAGCACCTCAATATGTTGATACGAGTTCTGGTTGGGGGTTGGGGGGGGGGGGGGCAAGTAAGAAAAACATAAACCACATTGGGTATCATTGAAAACAATGACGCAACCAAAAGGATGGGCCACTGTCACTGTCATCGCTAGTGGGTATCAAAAGACCAAAGCATTAGTTCTGATTTTTCTAGTTTCCGACCTTTTTTTTTTGGGAGGGGGGGCACTAGTCGGGACGGGGCCTTTAGCCCCGGTCCGTAAGGGGCTTTAGTCCCGGTTCACCAACCGGGACTAAAGGGGCGGGACTAAAGGCCTAACCTTTCGTCCCGGCCCTCTTACAAGCCGGGACTAAAGGTGCTCCACGTGGGCGCCCCGTAGCGTCCCAGGGGCAGACCCTTTAGTCCCGGTTCGTTACACGGACCGGGACTAAAGATTTTCAGATTTTGCTGGTTTTTGGGTTTTTTTTTGAATGAAATTATTTTTGGGTTTTAGGGTTTTAGGGTTTAGGTGTTCGGGAGATTAATGTGATGCCTCGTTTGGTGTTCGGGAATTATTTTTCATATAATTTAAATAGAAATAATTATGCATATATATATAAGATTAACTTATCTTACAAGCGATCGTATATATATACAATTATATGGAGATCTGAATTATCGGGACTAGAGCCCGTCTATTCGATTACATGGACGAACATCACTAATGGCCCTTAGCTACACTAAATCGTCATTTGTCTTCTATAGCTTCCGTCCTCAGAAATCCCGCAAGCTCCTCTGCAACAGCAATCGCGCGTTGCTCTGGTAGGACCTTCGTCCTCATGGCCGTGTGCTATATAAGAAGAGAAGATGAATATGAATATCAATCATGATAACAAAGAATGACGGGTAAAAATAGAGGTGTGAATGTTCATTTCTTACGTCGAATCTGTGATCCTTGAACTCAGAGGTAAACGTGCGAATGGTCTCGCAAACATAGTATCCGCATAGATGCGTTCCCCGTGGCTGCTGGTCGCACTTTACGAGAATAGAATATATATAATCAAAATAATAATCTAGCATCATAAATATATTGAAAATTAATAGAAGTATATCATACTACTACTTACCTGAGCCGCTCTAAAGGTCAGCTTCTCAGGAAAGTTACCGGGAGTCACGCACTTGAACCGCTTCCAAACCCTGCCCGACAAGGATAATGATTTGCTAAGTTTTTCATTAATTGATATATCAGAAAATCATCGAAAGAGAACGATAGAGCGCAAGAATGATTAAAATTACCCTTGGAGCATGTCCTGCAGGCTTTGAAACTGTTCCAAGGGTCTCGATAATGAGTCGAAGGCATCAACTCTTCCCTTATCAATTTGAATGTCCAACAGAATCCAATGGAAGCTGCACATGTATATATATATATATATATATATATATATATATATATATATATATGTGTGTGTGTGTGTGTGTGTGTGTGTGTGTGTGTGTGCGTGTGTGTGTGTGTGTCAGTAACTTATCAATTACACTTATAAGTGAATGGTAACAACAGAGTAAAGACCCTCACCTGAAGTTGTATGGAAACAGTATGTGGTCACACAAATTTTGATCTGTTAGAAACCTTAGAAGGTTTTCCTCCGTCTCCTTGGGTTTGTCAGTTAGCGTCGCTATATGTATTTTATCTGGGTCAATAAACCCAATATTTAGGATGCTCTTACTTTTACACTCCAGAATCTTCATTCTGCATAATAGAGTACAAGTTATATATAGACAATGAATTGAAATAACTAAACAAGTTATATGTAGACAACGAATTGAAAAACTTACAGACAATAGCAACTCATAAGCGATTTGTCGAGGGCGTCGCCATTGTACATCTGGAAGAGTTCATCAAAGTCGATATGGATTTCTTCGGAGCGGCCGTAGTACTCCCGTGGGACACTCAGCACGATAATCGTTCTCCCATTCTTTGATTCACTTAAGTACCATTTATGCAAGTAACGCATATTTGTTGGGAGATCATCTTTGCTGACCAAAGGCTTTCCCATGACAAACTGTGGCTTAGGGGCTACCACAGCCTTGGGTATCCTGTCGTCTTGGGAAGCCAGCAAATCTTCAACCGAGATACCACATTCATCCGTCAACTCCGTTGCTCTTTCAAAAGCTTGCCCCTGCACCGGAGGGGTAACATTCTCGGTTAACACCTTGAGGGGTGGGATCGACTGTTTGGCCTGTTGTCCAAGCTGAGGAACGTCTGATTTTTTCTTGCTTGTAGTTGAACTTGATTTGCTCCCACTTGCACTTGCACGTGAGCTGCTCTTTTTCACTTCCTTCTGCAATGTGCGTGTATAGTCATCAGGCTTATAGTGTAAGTCATACTGTGATGGAAGGGTTATCAAGTCTTTTGCCCATGCTATTTGCTTCTCGGTGTATTCCGGGCAGGGCTCGGGTTCCTTCCTTTTCATCTGCGCATCATGTTGTTCCTTTGCTATCCTGGCGTTTTCCTCGGGGGTACGATCATAAGGTCTGATAGGAAGATTAGCATGAGGTACCTTTGGGAGGGGCGACAGTTTGCGCTTTGGGGAGCTCCGTCGCTTAGAAATCTTCGACGGAGCGTTCTTGCTGGCACGCTTCCGCTTAGTATCATGTGCGGGCGGCGGCGGAGACGGACGACCCAAGTCCGGCGGCGGTGATCGAGATGGACTCGTGTTGTGCTGGCCGACGTCATGTGGAGGTCTTGGAGGTAATGGAGGTGTAGGTGACCTGCGACGACTCGGAGGCGGTGTTGTCCTTGGGGCCGAGCCTGGAAGCTTGATGTAGTTCTTGTCCCATAGGATGACTCCACCCAGTACTTCTCCGAGTGTCCTCTCTTCTTCAGGTCCAGCTATGTCGAGCTCCATATCATTAAACCCCGTCATGATTTCATCCACCCCGACTTTAGCAAAGCCAGCTGGAATCTCACGGCCATGCCAGCGTGCATCAGGGCCAGAAGGTAAAGCTTGTCCGACAGCCACCTTCATGGATATGTTCTTGAATTTCTGATGGATTTCACATGATGTTGACTCCTTGATTCCATCCACGGGGTAGCCGGGACCGCCCTCTATCATTCTTCGTTCATCGTCGGGCGGGGCCTCAGATTCAGCCACGCTGCTTTTCCACTTAGATGGGGCGCTGGTAATATCAAGTGCAGGATCTTCCTGGCGCGGTACTCCTCTAAGATCATCAATCTGCTTCTGTTGCTCGTTAATCCTGGCAAGCAACTGGTTGAACTTGTCATTCTCCTCATCCTGCTGTCGCTTCTTTGCTCTCTCTCGGCTTCTGTAAGTGTCTTGGTCTCTGGCAAACCCAAGCCACCACGGGTAAGAAGGACCGAAGCCTCGCGTTCGTCCTCCATGTTCGTCATTGCCGAGGACCAGTGTGAGCAAATCTCTATCTCTATCTGCAGTGAACTTTCTTTGTCCCTTCTTAATTTCTTTCACTATCCTTTCCCAATTCTCCCTGGGTATCCTAAGCTCGTCATTGCAGATGAGGTCCCCTGTTGTTTCGTCGTACGATCCACCATGCGCAAGGAACCAATTTCTTGCTCTCAATTCCCACTCATCACGGAGTGGTTCACATACGATGCCTTTATCTATCAGATCTTGCTCTTTCTTATCCCACTTTGGGATGGCAGTCTCATAGCCCCCTGGCCCCAGCTTGTGGTGATATTTCTTCTTGTCGGCATTTATCTTGTTCTTTTCTGATAATGCCTAGGCATCTTCTGACTCCTTGTACTCTTGAAATGCTTTCCAGTGATTCGCCTGCTTGGCTAGATACCCCTCGAATACTGGCACTTTCTTTGTCTTCAGATAGTTTTTCCATAGCTTCTTCTTCCACCTACGGAACAGTTCGGCCATCTTCTTCAGAGTCCACTGCTTGACTTTGGCCCTCAGTTTGTCTGCGGCGTCTTCATTCTCACATTCTGGCAGGTTGAAATGTGACATGAGATCATTCCAAAGATTATCTTTGTACCTTTCGGCGACATAGTCACTATCGGCTGCCCCTTTGCGCTTGTTCCACTCCCGAACGCTGATCGGGACGTGATCCCTAACGAGAACTCCGCATTGCTTCTTGAATGTGTCAGCAGCATTCTTAGGAAGCTTGGGTTCGCCCGTAGAAATATCACCTCAAATGTGTAATGCGTCCGTGCATCCAACTTTCTAGTCGGGCCTCGTTTCGTAGTTTTGCTCGATGTGGAGGCCTAAGAGGGAGAAACATTCGTCAAATGAATGTATATGTATACAATATAGAGCTATCTCCAATATTTTTCACATATTACAAGTGATTGTCGAACTTCATATGTATACCTCCTCCGCCGAGTCGACGACGAGGATGCGGGATAGGCATCGTAAAATGAACTAAAAAAATAAACTAGTTCTATTAATTTTCTTGCTAAAAATAAACTATTAACACTTAAGCATATACAATAGCAAAATTAAACTATTAACACTTAAGCATATACAATAGCAAAATTAAGCAATAATCTAAGAAACACTATTAACACTTAAGCATATACACTATACAATAGCAAAATTAAATGACAAAAAAAAAATATTTCTTCTTCTTGTAACCCTAAACTAATGTTTCCTCTTCTTCTATTTCTCCTCTTCTTCTACTTCTTCTTCTACTTCTACTTCTCCTCTTTTTGTAGTACTTCTCCTCTTCTCTTCTTCTACTTCTCCTCTCCTCTCCTCCTCTTCTAATTTTTTCTCTTCTTCTACTTCTCCTCTTCTTCTATTTTTCCTCTTCTTCTCCTCTCCTCCTCTTCTTATTCTTCTTTTTCTTCTTTTTCTTCTCCTCCTCTTCTTATTTTCATTTTTCCTAATCTTATTTTCTTATTTTTGTTCATATTTCTTCTTCTTGTAACCCTAACCTAATTCTAAATATTACTAACCCTAATAATCTAGCACAAACCTAATAACAATAGGAATTAAATGACAAAAAAATCTTCCTTTTTTTTCTTCTTTTCTTCTCCTTTTTCTTCTTTTCTTCTCCTTTTTCTTCCTTTCTTCTCCTTTTTCTTCTTCTCTTCTCCTTTTTCTTCTTTTCATCTACTCGCCAGAGTGTTGGGGAGGAGGGGGCGGGGGGCTTACCCGACAGCGAGGAGGACGGCGCGGCGACGAGGAGGAGGACGGCGAGGAGGACGGCGCGATGGCGAGGAGGACGGCGCGGCGGCGAGGAAGACGGCCGACGGCGAGGAGGACGGCAGGCGGCGGCGAGCAGGACGTGTTGGGGAACATCGCATGGGAAACAAAAATTTTCCTACGCGCACAAAGACCTATCATGGTGATGTCCATCTACGAGAGGGGATGAGTGATCTACGTACCCTTGTAGACCGTATAGCAAAAGCGTTAGTGAACGCGGTTGATGTAGTGGAACGTCCTCACGTCCCTCGATCCGCCCCGCGAACAGTCCCGCGATCAGTCCCACGATCTAGTACCGAACGGACGGCACCTCCACGTTCAGCACACGTACATCTCGACGATGATCTCGGCCTTCTTGATCCAGCAAGAGAGACGGAGAGGTAGAAGAGTTCTCCGGCAGAGTGACGGCGCTCCGGATGTTGGTGATGACCTTGTCTCAGCAGGGCTCCGCCCGAGCTCCGCAGAAACGCGATCTAGAGGAAAAACCGTGGAGGTATGTGGTCGGGCTGCCGTGGAAAAGTCGTCTCAAATCAGCCCTAAAACCCCACTATATATAGGAGGAGGAGGGGGGAGACTTGCCTTGGGGTCCAAGGACTCCCAAGGGAGTCGGCCGAGCCAAGGGGGAAGGTCTCCCCCTCCCAAACCGAAATCCACTTGGTTTGGAAGGTGGAGTCCTTCTTCCCTTTCCCACCTCCTTTTTTTTCCTTTCCTCTTTGATTTTCTTTCCTATGCGCATAGGCCTCACTTGGGCTGTCTCACCAGCCCACTAAGGGCTGGTGTGGCACCCCAAACACCCATGGGCTTCCCCGGGGTGGGTGGGCCCCCCCGGTGAACTCCCGGAACCCATTCGTCATTCCCGGTACATTCCCGGTAACTCCGAAAACCTTCCGGTAATCAAATGAGGTCATCCTATATATCAATCTTCGTTTCCGGACCATTACGGAAACCCTCGTGACGTCCGTGATCTCATCCGGGACTCCGAACAACATTCGGTAACCAACCATATAACTCAAATACGCATAAAACAACGTCGAACCTTAAGTGTGCAGAACCTGCGGGTTCGAGAACTATGTAGACATGACCCGAGAGACTCCTCGGTCAATATCCAATAGCGGGACCTGGATGCCCATATTGGATCCTACATATTCTACGAAGATCTTATCGTTTGAACCTCAGTGCCAAGGATTCATATAATCCCGTATGTCATTCCCTTTGTCCTTCGGTATGTTACTTGCCCGAGATTCGATCGTTAGTATCCGCATACCTATTTCAATCTCGTTTACCGGCAAGTCTCTTTACTCGTTCCGTAATACAAGATCCCGCAACTTACACTAAGTCACATTGCTTGCAAGGCTTGTGTGTGATGTTGTATTACCGAGTGGGCCCCGAGATACCTCTCCGTCACACGGAGTGACAAATCCCAGTCTCGATCCATACTAACTCAACGAACACCTTCGGAGATACCTGTAGAGCATCTTTATAGTCACCCAGTTACGTTGCGACGTTTGATACACACAAAGCATTCCTCCGGTGTCCGTGAGTTATATGATCTCATGGTCATAGGAACCAATACTTGACATGCAGAAAACAGTAGCAACAAAATGACACGATCAACATGCTACGTCTATTAGTTTGGGTCTAGTCCATCACATGATTCTCCTAATGATGTGATCCCGTTATCAAGTGACAACACTTGCCTATGGCCAGGAAACCTTGACCATCTTTGATCAACGAGCTAGTCAACTAGAGGCTTACTAGGGACAGTGTTTTGTCTATGTATCCACACATGCACTGTGTTTCCAATCAATACAATTATAGCATGGATAATAAATGATTATCATGAACTAAGAAATATAATAATAACTAATTTATTATTGCCTCTAGGGCATATTTCCAACAGGACGGCGGGCAGCCTGACGGCGTCGTCGAGTTCGTCGATGTGCCGCGCCGGGCAGGAGAACGAGAGGAAGAAGAAGAGAAATGGACGATTTGGGTTGGAAATTTTCGAAGTCCCGCTTATATAGGTGGATCTATAGTCCCGGTGCGTGGCTCGAGCCGGGACTAAAGACCCCCTTTAGTCCCAGGTGGAGCCACGCCCCGGGACTAAAGGCCTCTTTTCGGACAGACCAAGAGGCGGGAAGCAGGGGGTCTTTAGTCCCAGTGCTTGGCTCCAGCCGGGACTAAAGGCTATCTTTAGTCCCGGGTCGTGGCTCCACCCGGGACTAAAGCCCCTCCTCGGCTGCACGATAAGTTTAGTCCCACCTCGCCCGGCGAGGGGGACTAACACTTGTTTATAAGCCCCATCGCAGCTTGTCCATCGAGCTCCTCTCTAAAGCAGGCTTACGGGCCTAAACTTTCTCAAAATTGAAACTATATTCGAAATTGTGGAGAAAATTCAATCTGAATTCAAAGTGAGTTGAATTCACGTTGAATTTTGTCTATGATTTCTCATATAGTTTCAATTTTTTCTATTTTCAAAATTAATTATTTTGACTATCCAAACTATTAACTTATTTTGTTATTTTCAATTAAAAACTATGCTTATTAAAAATTCTTTTTGCATATTTGAGAATTTGACAAAACTATGATAATGAAAAGTGTTTGAAATTGAATAAATAATTCAAAACTATTTTCTATTTTCATAATTAATAATTTTGACTATCCAAACTATTATCTATTTTGTTATTTTCAATTAAAAACTATGTTTATTAAAAATTCTTTTTGCATATTTGAGAATTTGACAATACTATGATAATGAAAAGTGTTTCAAATTGAATAAATAATGCAAAACTATTTTCTGTTTTCATAATTAATAATTTTGACTATCCAAACTATTATCTATTTTGTTATTTTCAATTGAAAACTATGTTTATTAAAAATTCTTTTTGCATATTTGAGAATTTGACAAAACTATGATAATGAAAAGTGTTTCAAATTGAATAAATAATTCAAAACTATTTTTTATTTTCATAATTAATAACTTTGACTATCCAAACTATTATCTATTTTGTTATTTTCAATTAAAAACTATGTTTATTAAAAAATCTTTTTGCATATTTGAGAATTTGACAAAACTATGATAATGAAAAGTGTTTCAAATTGAATAAATAATGCAAAACTATTTTTTATTTTCATAATTAATAATTTTGACTATCCAAACTATTATCCATTTTGTTATTTTCAATTAAAAACTATGTTTATTAAAAATTCTTTTTGCATATTTGAGAATTTAACAAAACTATGATAATGAAAAGTGTTTCAAATTGTATAAATAATGCAAAACTATTTGAGATTTTGACTATCCAAACTATTATCTCTCGAAGTAGGAGCGTTTCGAACGACAACTCGTCTCGAAGTAGGGATTTCATTTTTTAGAACTTATTTGAACTCCATACTTTTTGTGTGTTCAAAATGCACCATTCAAAGGCACATCACAAAATTCCAACAATTTACTTCATTTGGTATATTTCGTGCATTTACTTATTTTTTTTTTGAGCTAGTTGACCCTGAAATTGAAAAGCACTACAAATGAACTCTGAAAATGTTGAAAGTTGGCATGCTATCATCATTTCACCCACACAGCATGTGTTAAAAAGTTGAGAGGGCTACGACAAAAACTGGATGCAGTTCGTGTACAAAACGGACAATCTCTCTCGAAGTAGCACCATTTCGAACGAGAACTCATCTCTTACAAAGGGATTTCATTTTTTTGAACTTATTTGAACTCCATACTTTTTGTGTGTTCAAAATGCACCATTCAAAGGCACATCACAAAATTTCAACAATTTTTGACTTCATTTGGTATATTTCGTGCATTTACTTTTTTTTTTTAGCTAGTTGACCCTGAAATTGAAAAACACTACAAATGAACTCTGAAAATGTTGAAAGTTGGCATGCTATCATCATTTCACCCACATAGCATGTGTTAAAAAGTTGAGAGGGCTACGACAAAAACTGGATGCAGTTCGTGTACAAAACGGACAATCTCTCTCGAAGTAGCAGCGTTTCGAGCGAGAACTCATCTCTTACAAACGGATTTCATTTTTTTGAACTTATTTGAACTCCATAATTTCTGTGTGTTCAAATGCACCATTCAAAGGCACATCACAAAATTTCAACAATTTTTGACTTCATTTGGTATATTTCGTGCATTTACTTTTTTTTAAGCTAGTTGACCCTGAAATTGAAAAGCACTACAAATGAACTCCGAAAATGTTGAAAGTTGGCATGCTATCATCATTTCACCCACATAGCATGTGTTAAAAAGTTGAGAGTGCTACGACAAAAACTGGATGCAGTTCGTGTACAAAACGGACAATCTCTCTCGAAGTAGCACCGTTTCGAACGAGAACTCATCTCTTACAAAGGGATTTCATTTTTTTGAACTTATTTGAACTCCATACTTTTTGTGTGTTCAAAATGCACCATTCAAAGGCACATCACAAAATTTCAACAATTTCTGACTTCATTTGGTATATTTCGTGCATTTACTTATTTTTTTTGAGTTAGTTGACCCTGAAATTGAAAAGCACTACAAATGAACTCTGAAAATGTTGAAAGTTGGCATGCTATCATCATTTCACCCACATAGCATGTGTTAAAAAGTTGAGAGGGCTACGACAAAAACTGGATGCAGTTCGTGTACAAAACGGACAATCTCTCTCGAAGTAGCAGCGTTTCGAGCGAGAACTCATCTCTTACAAACGGATTTCATTTTTTTGAACTTATTTGAACTCCATACTTTCTGTGTGTTCAAAATGCACCATTCAAAGGCACATCACAAAATTTCAACAATTTCTGACTTCATTTGGTATATTTCGTGCATTTACTTTTTTTTTGAGCTAGTTGACCCTGAAATTGAAAAGCACTATAAATGAACTCTGAAAATGTTGAAAGTTGGCATGCTATCATCATTTCACCCACATAGCATGTGTTAAAAAGTTGAGAGGGCTACGACAAAAACTGGATGCAGTTCGTGTACAAAACGGACAATCTCTCTCGAAGTAGCAGCGTTTCGAACGAGAACTCATCTCTTACAAAGGGATTTCATTTTTTTGAAATTATTTGAACTCCATACTTTTTGTGTGTTCAAAATGCATCATTCAAAGGCACATCACAAAATTTCAACAATTTCTGACTTCATTTGGTATATATTTCGTGCATTTACTTATTTTTTTGAGCTAGTTGACCCTGAAATTGAAAAGCACTACAAATGAACTCTGAAAATGGCACAAACAGAAACTAGACATATATAAATTGGTCCAAGAAGTACATGATACTAGTCCAAACAGTACATAATAATAGCTACCATAGATATATATACAAGTGTTCGACGTTCAGAACACTACTCGTTTGAATCATCTAAATCAGAATGTCCACCTTCCTCGAGGTGACGCTGGCCATAGTGGACGACTCGAATCTTGCGGTACAACTCGTATGAAACGTATGCATCTTTTGCTGCATACTCAATGTTGATATCATCAAGTGGGCCCTTCTCCCAAAGTTTGTGCTGAGACTTTGGGAAACTGGTCTTCATATCACCATATGACTCGTCGATCAAGGCAGCTGCCATATGAGCCATCGAAGTCATGTCATGTCGAAGCCTGAATATCGTTTGGAGATCAACGAGGCAACCAGCTGGTATCTCAATACTGAAGTTGTGCCTCATCTTCAGCTTGTCGTTCCTTATGTCAACGGAAGCAAAAGTGATGCCGCTGCGAAGGAACTCCATGAGTTCTGGACAATGCTTGTCACTCCTGCAACAGAAACAAATTAAAATGGAATAAATGTTACATACTGCTGCAATAAGGAAACATGTTTCACTACAACTAAAGAGAAACTTATCTTTAGGATTCAAATAGAACATATGCAATGGAACCTAGAGAGATCACTATAGCTATCCAATGGAACCTAGAGAGATCACTAGCTATATGCAATTTTCATGACTATGACATATCATATTGCTATCCAATGGAACCTAGAGAAATCACTAGCTATATTCAATTTTCATAACCTTGGATCAAAGAACACCACATAAAATTGTATCACTACAACTATGATTTCAATGGAACATATTGAACCAATCAGATTTTTCAGATTGTGGAACACTATTCCAATCAAATTGTGTTCCCTTCAACTAATCAAAATTGTTTCACTACAACTATTTGAAGCGAACCAACTATGATTCCAATGGAACATATTAAACACTAGTTGATTCTAATACGATTTTTCAGATTATGGAACACTATTCCAATCAGATTGTGTTCCCCTTCAACTAATCAAAATTGTTTCACTACAACTATTTGAAGGGAACCAACTATGATTCCAATGGAACATATTAAACACTAGTTGATTCTAATACGATTTTTCAGATTATGGAACACTATTCCAATTAGATTGTGCTCCCCTTCAACTAATCAAAATTGTTTCACTACAACTATTTGAAGGGAACCAACTATGATTCCAATGGAACATATTAAACACTAGTTGATTCTAATACGATTTTTCAGATTATGGAACACTATTCCAATTAGATTGTGCTCCCCTTCAACTAATAAAAATTGTTTCACTACAACTATTTGAAGGGAACCAACTATGATTGAAACAAATAAACTTACAATGTCATTATCTTGGATCAAAGAAAGCCTCAAAACTTACCTCGCCCATTGGAAGATCAAGACATGGCGTGCGAAGCATAGTTGGATGACGGTGTTGGAATTATGCCCTAGAGGCAATAATAAATATAGTTATTATTATAATTCCTGTATCAAGATAATCGTTTATTATCCATGCTATAATTGTATTGAATGAAGACTCATTTACATGTGTGGATACATAGACAAAACTCCGTCCCTAGCAAGCCTCTAGTTGGCTAGCCAGTTGATCAAAGATAGTCAGTGTCTTCTGATTATGAACAAGGTGTTGTTGCTTGATAACTGGATCACGTCATTAGGAGAATCACGTGATGGACTAGACCCAAACTAATAGACGTAGCATGTTGATCGTGTCATTTTGTTGCTACTGTTTTCTGCGTGTCAAGTATTTGTTCCTATGACCATGAGATCATATAACTCACTAACACCGGAGGAATACTTTGTGTGTATCAAACGTCGCAACGTAACTGGGTGACTATAAAGATGCTCTACAGGTATCTCCGAAGGTGTTCGTTGAGTTAGTATGGATCAAGACTGGGATTTGTCACTCCGTGTGACGGAGAGGTATCTCGGGGCCCACTCGGTAATACAACATCACACACAAGCCTTGCAAGCAATGTAACTTAGTGTAAGTTGCGGGATCTTGTATTACGGAACGAGTAAAGAGACTTGCCGGTAAACGAGATTGAAATAGGTATACGGATACTGACGATCGAATCTCGGGCAAGTAACATACCGAAGGACGAAGATTGATATATAGGATGACCTCATTTGATTACCGGAAGGTTTTCGGAGTTACCGGGAATGTACCGGGAATGACGAATGGGTTCCGGAAGTTCACCGGGGGGGCAGGGAAGCCCATAGGCCATGAGGGTGGCGCACCAGCCCTTAGTGGGCTGGTGGGACAGCCCAAAAGGGCCCTATGCGCCATACAAAGGAAAATCAAAGAGAAAGGAAAAAAAGGGGAGGTGGGAAGGAAGGGAAGGACTCCCACCCACCAAACCAAGTCCAACTCGGTTTGGGGGGGGGGAGCCTTCCCCCCTTGGACTCGGCCGACCCCCTTGGGGCTCCTTGAGCCCCAAGGCAAGGTCCTCTCCCTCCTACCTATATATACGGAGGTATTGGGGCTGATTTGAGACAACTTTTCCACGGCAGCCCGACCACATACCTCCACGGTTTTTCCTCTAGATCGCGTTTCTGCGGAGCTCGGGCGGAGCCCTACTGAGACAAGGTCATCACCAACCTCCGGAGCGTCGTCACGCTGCCGGAGAACTCTTCTACCTCTCCGTCTCTCTTGCTGGATCAAGAAGGCCGAGATCATCGTCGAGCTGTACGTGTGCTGAACGCGGAGGTGCCGTCCGTTCGGTACTAGATCGTGAGACTGATCGCGGGATTGTTCGCGGGGCGGATCGAGGGACGTGAGGACGTTCCACTACATCAACCGCGTTCACTAACGCTTCTGCTGTACGGACTACAAGGGTATGTAGATCACTCATCCCCTCTCGTAGATGGACATCACCATGATAGGTCTTCGTGCGCGTAGGAAAATTTTTGTTTCCCATGCAACGTTCCCCAACAATATCTCCGTTGTGGTGTTTACGTAAATAAGATGCGATCCTACTAGATACCCATGGTCACCACGTAAAACATGCAACAACAAAATTAGAGGACGTCTAACTTGTTTTTGCAGGGTATGCTTGTGATGTGATATGGCCAACGATGTGATGTGATATATTGGATGTATGAGATGATCATGTTGTAATAGATAATATCGACTTGCACGTCGATGGTACGGCAACCGGCAGGAGCCATAGGGTTGTCTTTATACTAATGTTTGTGCTTGCAGATGCGTTTACTATTTTGCTAGGATGTAGCTTTAGTAGTCATAGCATGAGTAGCACGACAACCTCGATGGCAACACGTTGATGGAGATCATGGTGTGGCGCCGGTGACAAGAAGATCGTGCCGGTGCTTTGGTGATGGAGATCAAGAAGCACATGATGATGGCCATATCATGTCACTTATGAATTGCATGTGATGTTAGTCCTTTTATGCACCTTATTTTGCTTAGAACGACGGTAGCATTATGAGATGATCTCTCACTAAAATTTCAAGACGAAATTGTGTTCTCCCCGACTGTGCACCGTTGCTACAGTTCGTCGTTTCGAGACACCACGTGATGATCGGGTGTGATAGACTCAACGTTCACATACAACGGGTGCAAAACAGTTGCGCACGCGGAACACTCGGGTTAAGCTTGACGAGCCTAGCATGTGCAGACATGGCCTCGGAACACATGAGACCGAAAAGTCGATCATGAATCATATAGATGATATGATTAGCATAGGGATGCTTACCACTGAAACTATACTCAACTCACGTGATGATCGGACTTGAGCTAGTGTAAGTGGATCAGGAACCACTCAAATGACTAGAGAGATGTACTTTTTGAGTGGGAGTTTGGCGTATAATTTTGATTAAGTTAAACTCTAATTATCTTGAACATAGTCTAAGTCCACTTTGAATATATTTGTGTTGTAGATCATGGCTCACGCGACAGTCACCCTGAATTTTAATACGTTCCTAGAGAAAGCTAAGTTGAAAGATGATGGAAGCAACTTTATAGACTGGGTTCGTAATCTTAAGCTAATATTACAAGCTGGGAAGAAGGATTATGTCATTAATGCTGCGCTAGGAGATGAACCACCCGCTACGGCTGATCGGGATGTTAAGAACGCTTGGTTAGCACGTAAGGAGGACTACTCAGTAGTTCAATGTGCAGTATTGTATGGCTTAGAATCGGGACTTCAACGTCGCTTTGAGCGTAATGGAGCATTTGAGATGTTCCAGGAGTTGAAGTTTATCTTTCAGAAGAATGCACGGATCGAGAGGTATGAGACCTCCGATAAATTCTATGCTTGCAAGATAGAGGAAAACTCGTCTGTCAGTGAACATGTACTCAAAATGTCTGGGTACTCAAACCGTCTAGCTGAGCTGGGGATTGAACTCCCGCAAGAGGCTATCACTGACAGAATCCTTCAATCACTGCCGCCAAGCTATAAAGGCTTTGTGTTGAACTACAACATGCAAGGGATGAACAAGTCTCCCGGCGAGTTGTTTGCGATGCTGAAAGTCGCAGAGTCTGAACTCCGTAAAGAGCATCAAGTGTTGATGGTGAATAAGACCACTAGTTTCAAGAGAAACGGCAAAGGCAAGAAGGGTAATTCAAAGAAGAGCGGCAAGCCTGTTGCCAATCTGACGAAGAAACCCAAAGCTGGACCTAAGCCTGAAACGGAGTGTTACTATTGCAAGGGTATGGGTCACTGGAAGCGCAATTGCCCCAAGTATCTGGCAGATAAGAAGGCGGCCAAAGAAAAATCAGGTATATTTGATATACAAGTTATTGATGTGTACTTAATCGGCTCTCGTAGTAGTGCCTGGGTATTCGATACAGGTTCTGTTGCTCATATTTGCAACTCGAAACAGGAACTGCGGAATAGACGAAGCCTGGCGAAAGATGAAGTGACGATGCGCGTAGGAAATGGTTCCAAGGTTGATGCAATCGCCGTCGGCACAGTTTCACTTCAGTTACCATCAGGATTAGTTATGAACTTAAATCATTGCTATTTAGTGCCTGCGTTGAGCATGAACATTATATCTGGATCTTGTTTATTGCGAGACGGTTACTCTTTTAAGTCAGAGAATAATGGTTGTTCTATTTCTATGAGTAACATCTTTTATGGTCATGCACCCAATGTGAGAGGATTGTTCATATTGAATCTTGATAGCGATACACACATACATAACATTGAGACCAAAAGAGTTAGAGTTAACAATGATAGCGCCATATTTTTGTGGCACTGCCGCTTAGGTCATATTGGTGTAAAGCGCATGAAGAAACTCCATGCTGATGGACTTTTGGAGTCACTTGACTTTGATTAACTTGACACGTGCGAACCATGCCTCATGGGCAAGATGACTAAGACTCCGTTCTCCGGAAAAATGGAGCGTGCAAGTGACTTGTTGGAAATCATACATATCGATGTGTGTGGTCCAATGAGCGTGGAGGCACGCGGCGGATATCGTTATTTTCTCACCTTCACTGACGATTTGAGTAGATATGGTTATGTCTACTTGATGAAGCACAAGTCTGGAACATTTGAAAAGTTCAAGCAATTTCACAGTGTGTTGAAAATCATCGTAACAAGAAGATCAAGTTCCTACGGTCTGATCGTGGAGGTGAATATCTGAGTTTCGAGTTTGGTGCTCACTTAAGACAATGTGGAATTGTTTCACAATTGACACCGCCTGGAACACCACAGCGTAATGGTGTGTCCGAACGTCGTAATCGTACTTTATTGGAGATGGTGCGATCTATGATGTCTCTTACCGATTTGCCGTTATCGTTTCGGGGTTATGCATTAGAAACAGCTGCATTCACTTTAAATAGGGCACCATCAAAATCCATTGAGACGACACCATACGAACTGTGGTATGGCAAAAGGCCAAAGTTGTCGTTTCTTAAACTTTGGGGATGTGATGCTTATGTCAAAAAGCTTCAGCCTGAAAAGCTGGAACCCAAAGCGGAAAAGTGCATCTTCATAGGTTACCCAAAAGAGACAGTTGGGTACACCTTCTATATCAAATCCGAGGGCAAAGTGTTTGTTGCTAAAAACGGAGCTTTTCTCGAGAAGGAGTTTCTCTCGAGAGAATTGAGTGGGAGGAAGATAGAACTTGACGAGGTTGTCGAACCTCTCATCCCTCTGGATGGTGGCGCAGGGCAAGGGGAAACCTCTGTCATTGCGACGCCGGTTGAGGAGGAAGTTAATGATGATGATCATGAAACTCCGGTTCAAGTTTTTGTCGAACCACGCAGGTCGACGAGACCACGTGCTGCTCCAGAGTGGTACGGTAATCCCGTCTTGTCAATCATGTTTTTGGACAACAATGAACGTGCAAATTATGAAGAAGCAATGGTGGGCCCAGATTCCAACAAATGGCTAGAAGCCATGAAGTCCGAGATAGGATCCATGTATGAGAACAAAGTGTGGACTTTGGAGGTACTGCCTGAGGGCCGCAAGGCTATTCAGAACAAATGGATCTTTAAGAGGAAGACGGACGCTGACGGCAATGTGACCGTTTATAAAGCTCGACTTGTGGCAAAGGGTTTTTCACAAGTTCAAGGAGTTGACTACGATGAGACATTCTCACCCGTGGCGATGCTTAAGTCTGTCAGAATCATGTTAGCAATAGCTGCATTTTTCGATTATGAAATCTGGCAGATGGATGCCAAAACGGCGTTCCTTAACGGTTTCCTTAAGGAAGAATTGTATATGATGCAACCCGAAGGTTTTGTCGATCCTAAGAATGCTAACAAGGTGTGCAAGCTCCAGCGATCCATTTATGGACTGGTGCAAGCATCTCGGAGTTGGAACAAACGCTTTGATGAGGTGATCAAAGCACTTGGGTTTATACAAGTGGTTGGAGAATCTTGTATTTACAAGAAAGTGAGAGGGAGCTCTGTGGCGTTTCTAACATTATATGTGGATGACATATTGCTGATTGGAAACAACGTAGAGTTTTTGGAGAGCATAAAGGATTACTTGAATAAAAGTTTCTCTATGAAGGACCTAGGAGAAGCTGCTTACATTCTAGGCATTAAGATCTATAGGGATAGATCAAAACGCCTGATAGGACTTTCACAAAGCACATACCTTGATAAAGTTTTGAAGAGGTTCAAAATGGAACAGTCCAAGAAGGGGTTCTTGCCAGTTTTACAAGGTACGAGATTGAGTAAGACTCAGTGCCCAGCAACTAATGAAGATAGAGAGCATATGCGTTCCGTCCCCTATGCTTCAGCCATAGGTTCTATCATGTATGCAATGTTGTGCACTAGACCGGACGTTAGCCTGGCCATAAGTATGGCAGGTAGGTTCCAGAGTAATCCAGGAGTGGATCACTGGACAGCGGTCAAGAATATCCTGAAGTACCTGAAAAGGACTAAGGAGATGTTTCTCGTGTATGGAGGTGACGAAGAGCTCGCCGTAAAAGGTTACGTCGATGCAAGCTTTGACACAGATCCGGACGACTCTAAGTCGCAAACCGGATACGTATTTATTCTTAATGGGGGTGCGGTAAGCTGGTGCAGTTCCAAGCAAAGCGTCGTAACAGATTCTACATGTGAAGCGGAGTACATGGCTGCCTCGGAGGCGGCTAAGGAGGGTGTCTGGATGAAGCAGTTCATGACGGATCTTGGAGTGGTGCCAAGCGCACTGAATCCAATAACCTTGTTCTGTGACAAAACGGGTGCCATTGCCTTAGCAAAGGAACCACGGTTTCACAAGAAGTCCAGACACATCAAACGACGCTTCAACCTCATCCGCGACTACGTTGAAGGAGATGACGTAAATATATGCAAAGTGCACACGGATCTGAATGTAGCAGACCCGCTGACTAAACCTATTCCACGGCCAAAGCATGATCAACACCAGAACTGTATGGGTGTTAGATTTATTACAATGTAATTCGCATGATGATGTGAGGGCTAGATTATTGACTCTAGTGCAAGTGGAAGACTATTGGAATTATGCCCTAGAGGCAATAATAAATATAGTTATTATTATAATTCCTGTATCAAGATAATCGTTTATTATCCATGCTACAATTGTATTGAATGAAGACTCATTTACATGTGTGGATACATAGACAAAACACTGTCCCTAGCAAGCCTCTAGTTGGCTAGCCAGTTGATCAAAGATAGTCAGTGTCTTCTGATTATGAACAAGGTGTTGTTGCTTGATAACTGGATCACGTCATTAGGAGAATCACGTGATGGACTAGACCCAAACTAATAGACGTAGCATGTTGATCATGTCATTTTGTTGCTACTGTTTTCTGCGTGTCAAGTATTTGTTCCTATGACCATGAGATCATATAACTCACTGACACCGAAGGAATGCTTTGTGTGTATCAAACGTCGCAACGTAACTGGGTGACTATAAAGATGCTCTACAGGTATCTCCGAAGGTGTTCGTTGAGTTAGTATGGATCGAGACTGGGATTTGTCACTCCGTGTGACGGAGAGGTATCTCAGGGCCCACTCGGTAATACAACATCACACACAAGCCTTGCAAGCAATGTGACTTAGTGTAAGTTGCGGGATCTTGTATTACGGAACGAGTAAAGGGAATGACATACGGGATTATATGAATCCTTGGCACTGAGGTTCAAACGATAAGATCTTCGTAGAATATGTAGGATCCAATATGGGCATCCAGGTCCCGCTATTGGATATTGACCGAGGAGTCTCTCGGGTCATGTCTACATAGTTCTCGAACCCGCAGGGTCTGCACACTTAAGGTTCGACGTTGTTTTATGCGTATTTGAGTTATATGGTTGGTTACCGAATGTTGTTCGGAGTCCCGGATGAGATCACGGACGTCACGAGGGTTTCCGGAATGGTCCGGAAACGAAGATTGATATATAGGATGACCTCATTTGATTACCGGAAGGTTTTCGGAGTTACCGGGAATGACGAATGGGTTTCGGGAGTTCACCGGGGGGGCAACCCACCCCGGGGAAGCCCATAGGCCTTGAGGGTGGCGCACCAGCCCTTAGTGGGCTGGTGGGACAGCCCAAAAGGGCCCTATGCGCATTGGAAGAAAAATCAAAGAGAAAGGAAAAAAAAGGAGGAGGTGGGAAAGGAAAGAGGGACTCCACCCACCAAACCAAGTAGGACTCGGTTTGGGGGGGAGTCCTTCCCCCCTTTGGCTCGGCCGAGCCCCTTGGGGCTCAAGGTCCCCTCTCTCCCACCTATATATACGGAGGTTTTAGGGCTGATTTGAGATGACTTTTCCACGGCAGCCCGACCACATACCTCCACGGTTTTTCCTCTAGATCGCGTTTTTGCGGAGCTCGGGCAGAGCCCTGCTGAGACGAGATCATCACCAACCTCCGGAGCGCCGTCACGCTGCCGGAGAACTCTTCTACCTATCCGTCTCTCTTGCTGGATCAAGAAGGCCGAGATCATCGTCGAGCTGTACGTGTGCTGAACGCGGAGGTGTCGTCCGTTCGGTACTAGATCGTGGGACTGATCGCGGGATTGTTCGCGGGGCGGATCGAGGGACGTGAGGACGTTCCACTATATCAACCGCGTTCACTAACGCTTCTGCTGTACGGTCTACAAGGGTACGTAGATCACTCATCCCCTCTCGTAGATGGACATCACCATGATAGGTCTTCGTGCGCGTAGGAAAAATTTTGTTTCCCATGCGACGTTCCCCAACAGACGGCAACACCGCGTTGATCGGCCGTGTACTCCAGATCAAGCCCCAAGAACTTCTCATGATCCGCTGCGTGGTCAAACCATCGTTCCTTCAACTGTTGAAGAAAAAACGGCACCTCCCTGCTCAGGTTCGTGTACACGACACGGAGCTTGGTCGTGCCATGTGCGAGCACCTCATGAAAGCTAGTTGGCATGGTGGAAGAAGAGAAGGGAAGAAGAGAGGAGAAGAACAGAGAGGGAGAGCGAGAGAGAAGAAGAAACAGAGAAATGTCGACTGTACGCTTCGGTTCGTGCTTTTCATCGCCCGAAACGACGCGGGATGCAAACTGTTTGGGTCTTTGGTCCCGAGTTGAGCCACAAACCGGGACTAAAGAGGTATACCAACCGTCGCCACCACTACGGCAGGCCACGTGTTAGTCCTTTAGTCCCGGGTTGAGCCACCAACCGGGACTAAAGGGGGATACGAACGGTTGCCACCACCACTGCCCGCCGCGTAGCCCTTTAGTCCCGGTTTGGGACACGATCCGGGACTAAAGGCTCCTTACGGGCCGTGACTAAAGCCTCGAGGGAGGCATTGAGAATTGGGGCGACGTGGCCGGGCCTTTAGTCCCGGCCCAGAGGCAGGCCGGGACTAAATGGTCCCGGCCAAAGGCCCGTTTTCCACTAGTGGGGGGGGGGAGGGAGGTCATTCTTAGACTCCATCCATCTCCGGAGACAGTGGCGGACGGAAGGGGGTCACCCATATAAATGTTATCTGTTTCAAAACTTATGAAAGTCATTTGCATTTTCATTTCTAGAGAGGTAGTCTTAAGAAACAAACTGCACTAATGCAGATTATCACAACATTAAAAAAAATTGATAAATAACATTCTTCAAATTGATATATCATGGTGATACGGCCACATCGAAAGAATGTGTGGCCTCTGTATATCATGATGCACATAACCAATAAGTTCAACGGACTAAAAAATAAACATCATTCATCAATAATAAATTAGTCCAGTTGTGTGGGACGGATCTTATCCGAAGATTACATTGTCGTCCGTAGAGGGAGAAAACCTCCATGACCGTATGCTCTAGCTCTGTAGACCACATAATAAAAAAGGATTTTGTCATCCGACCTCTATATCATATACCAAATATGAAATCATCGCATACATGAATAACACTCAGAAAATAAGTGTGCTTGTACAACTTCCTTTGAGACGTGTATAACTTGAAAACTAACGAAGTAATGGCATGATGGCCGTCTAAACGTCCCAACAAAACAAAAGCTTTGCGAACCAACAGTTATATCCTCAGTGGAAAACCTCAGCCCATTAGGGTTCAAGTCGTAGTGCTCGTATTTATCCTGAATTTATTTTAGAAATTTTAACGATGCACTTTTAGTGGGGGGAGACGTTTTCATCGGTTACGAGGCCCTATGGTGATTTCGTAAAATTTCAAGATGATATGTCGGCTGGGTTTATCGAAGGTGCTCCTTGAGATAGTATGTGTGTGTGTATTTTTATAGATGAGTGTATACTTATATACATGAGCGCTTGCGTCTATATTGTATTATAAAAAACTTGACAGGACGACTAACTCTTGCCCTGCACAAATTTCTTCTTCTTTTACATCTCATACAATGAAACAAACAGCCATGAGCATCACTATGTACAGGTTCTGAGCTGTAATTAACAGTTGATGTATATCATCCATGTATCATCAATCCACTCACCACAGCAAACTGCAACAAATAACTAACTGCTACAAACAAATTAACCAATCTCGCAAGCAAAACGCCTTCCTTTCTTAAATCCCCTCCTGACTCAGATCAGATCCGTTGTATCATCTGCATTCACGGTAAAATGCCATTTCGATGGCAATAATCGGGTTGTGTCCATCCCCGGATGGATGCAGAGGGTCTCCATTAACTACTAAGAATCTGATGGTACTGTGAACGACGGCATGCATGCGCATCGGTATCAGTTGGCCGGGCAGCCCATCTCGTCGCGGACCCGGAGGAACACGATGGCGGCGCCGTAGTGCGCGAGCGCGCCGGCGATGACAAGCAGGTGGAAGATCTGGTGGCTCTGCCCGCAGAGGTCGAACATCCCGGGCCTCCACCGCTCGGGCACGCGGGTGAGGTAGAAGGCGGTGCCGACGAGGTAGGAGGCGGCCATGGCGCCCTCGTAGGCCAGCGTGACGTTCCGGCGCGGCTCGTGCCAGTTGACGGCGGCGGCGTGCACGGCCGGCACGACGCCGGATAGGCCCATCCCGACGAAGAGCAGGGCGCGGTGGGCGCGGTACTTGGCGTCGCTGAGGCGGGGGGACATGAGCGCGTAGACGGTGGCGGCGCCGGCGAGCGAGATGGCGGAGAGGTAGGCGACCTGCCAGCGCGGCTCGCACTGGAAGATGTAGTAGATGGGCGGGAAGAAGGAGACGACGATCATGACGGCGATGCCGGTGTAGTCGAGGCGGATGAGGAAGAGGTTGAGGCGGTGCGAGTGGCAGGAGAGCAGGTGGCAGGCGCAGCTGCTCATCAGGCAGAACATGGCCCCCGCCAGGAACACGAAGAAGGGCCACCGCGTCGTCGGCCCCACCCCCGCCGCCGCCGCCATCGCCAGCCCCGGGCTCGCCTGCATGAACGACGCCGCACCCTGAAACAATCACATCCACCGGCCGTACGTCGTCAAACTCAAACATGTCAGCCAACTCAAACCTCACTCACCACCACCACCATGCATGCATGATTAGAAGATGAAACGGAGGCATCAAACGGACAAAGGTGACACCACAGTCTCAACCACCGCTGTGTGTGATCATATGATTCACAGCCATGAATTGCGTGCCATGCATGTGACGATGCAGGTGGTTAACGGAGGGTTTTTTTTACCGTGCATGCGTGTGCGGCTGCCCGGCAAGTTGAGTGCACCAGCCGGCAGTCCAAGCAGAGGCAGAACCAGCCGTGAGACTTGTGAATGGCATGTGAAAAACGGATGGCGCATCATCTCGCAACAGAAAGGGAAAGTGTCTCACACGGGATAAACTCCCGGATCACGCAGGCGGCGCCCGCCGGGGTACTATTACTATAGGACGATTGGCTTGATCACATCAATCAACAGAAAGCAAGCACATATGGTGCTTCCCAGCCGCTTAATCTTCCGATTACGTGTGTGCATCGATCTCGATCGATGCAGAGGCCATAAAACGACGACGAGATGAAGGTTGTCGTGGTTGAATCTTGAAAGGAACATGTGTATATTTTTGTCATGGCACTGTAAAAGTTGCAGTTTATATCTAGCAAGGTTGGTCGAGTGAAGGCAACAGGAACCGCATGCCTGTGCCCCACGCAGCATCGAAGTTAAGTCCGAACATCTAATCTACCCGTAGATAGCAGACAGCCAAGGCAGCAGCAGTAGCGACTACCAGTCTACTAGTACCACAGCTAGCTACTGAAAAGGTGAGCAATTGAATTGAATCTCCAAGACATGTGGATCTGCCTGCCACTGGCAGACAGCAGGATTTCACCTCTGACAGATCATTTCATCCTTCATCTCGTATTAGTTGAGGACACTTATGGGTGTAGGACATAGCATGCAGCACTAGTTTTCCAATGCGAAATTCCTCTTGCATATAACCTACACGACATTTTTACGTGTACAGCACGGGCTTCACTATACTCCATGTCAAAACTTGGAACATCTTATAATAGCGAACAAAGCGAATACCATTTTCTTGCTATTACTAAATTATTAATGATTATCACGGAAAAGCAGAAAGGTATTTGAAGAAAGAGAAACGGCAGGCAGGCAGGTAGGTGCTAGTACTACTCACGGAGAGGACATCGCCGATGTTGCTGGAGACATTCTCTGCGACCTTGGAGATCGGCCTGCAGTAAGAAAGTAATACCCAAAATGAGTCCAATTAGCTAGTCAATTTGAGTGAAGAAGATAGTATATACAGTAGGGATTCTGAAGGTGATTACCATGAGAGGTGGCCGATGAGGTGGGCGACCTGGGGGAAGTACTGGGCGAGGTGCCAGAGGGTGAGGCCGAGGAAGAGGAAGAACCCGAGGAGGTGCGTCCAGATGTTGATGGTCTCGTTGTGCCAGGAGAAGACGCTGAGGAAGGCGTGGAGCAGCGGCCACTCGGATCGGTAGTGGTTGAGGATGAACTCGTTCTCCTTCATGTACTCCGGCAGCTCCTCGTAGCTCACCAGCCGGTACTCCTGCTGCTGCTGCTGCCGCCTCTTCCTCCCCTCCGACGACCTCCTCTGCTTGCCCCTCCTCTTCTTCGCCATGGCCGCCGACGCCGCCGCCTCCTGCTCGTGCAGCTGCCCGCCGCCCATGCTGCTCTCCTGGTCCATGGCCACCGCGCGCACACCTAATAACTGCTTCACACCGCCTCCCCCCACCACCAGCCTCGACCCTGTTTCTCTCTCTCTCTCTCTGAAACTCTCACGGTGAGAGAGAGAAGGAAGGAGGAGGCTGTGTGTGTGGGTGTGTGACAAAGGGGAGGAGGCTGTTGCCGGGGTTAAAAAGGACGCCCGCTCACACGCGCCGCAGGCAGCTCCCCCTTGTCCTGAGCAAGCAAGGCAAGGCAAGGCAAGGCAAGAAATCTAGGATATATACGCACGCGACTAGCATAAGCATAAGCTGTTTTCATGCTCCTTTTATATGGTGGTGGAGCATATTGGTTGATTGAAATGTTGCTCGCATTTTCTCGGGTTGGTATACCTTCATCGCAACAATATTTCCGGAAAGCCTCCGCCTTGATGAGGAATGAAGTTGATGAGGACAAATGCGGGTGGAGCAGGACGGGGAGGGGCAACCACATCGGTACCGTTGGGTGGGAAAAAGGGAGGACGAAAACGAAATGAAAAATGCCGGCATTCAATTAGGAGAAGGAGTAGGGTTTATGATTTACACACGAGAGAAAAAGAAACCTGGGTTTAATACTGGCCACCTGCGCGTGGGCCCCTCTGGCAGCAGACTCGGGAACCAAGGAATGAAATGTTTTTTGCAAGGTAGATAATTTGATGCATGGGTGCGCTTCAAATTTCAAACCATTTAGATATGGGCAGTACTACGGCACGCCGGCGCGAACGCTCGCGTCCGTCGAGCTTTTTTCCTCGATGCAGCAAATTTCAACGCGATGCACCAATTTTCGTCAACGATTGTAACAAAAAAAATAATTGTAGCAAAAAAATATCTACGTGATCGTAGCAAAAAAACGAAGTTGATGATGCGTGATAGCAAAAGTCAAACGCCAATTGTATCAAATATCTACGTGAACGTGTATGTAACTTTTTTAGTGAACGGTTGCAGCAAAATATAATGCCGGTTGTAGCAAAAATTTACACAGTTGTAGCAAAAGTCAAACGCCGGTTGTAACAAAAATCCAACGAACTCGAGTTGCAACCAACTGTGGATGCAGCTTTTTAAAATGGACAAAATGTAGCAAAATGACAAACGTTTGAAGCAAAATTAAACGTGGTTACAGCAAATCGGATAAAAAAATGTTGCATGGCTGCCAGCAAGGCGCGCGGCCCGCGCGCGATCAACCGAACGATTCGGTCGGCGCGCCGGGTAGAAGCATTTACCTTTAAATATCTGAATAGCTCTCGGTAAATAACATAAATTAGGATCCAAACAGTACATGAATAGTATACTTTCAAAAAGACCTTAAATTTATTTTTTTGCAGAGAGCTACTCGGATGTCCAAGTAATTTGAAATTTGAAATGGACATCACGCATCAAATTCTCTACTAGGAAAAAAAATAGATTTCTCTGAATTTTTGTAGTACTTGTTTCAAAAAAATATTCAGCATGATGGAGATGAGTCTGGAGCCAAAACACATCACTTCATCAATAGGTCAATCAAGCCTCGGTTCGAGCAGTGACGGTTGAGGATAGGGGAAGACTATGCAACGGTGTGTGTTGGTTGAGCCCTTGAGTGGAGCGGTGTCGACTAGGGAGCGACAACAAAGTGAACGCACGGGGAAGGGGGCTCTTACGGCAATGGCAAGGGAGGGTCTAATTGAGTGGTGGTCGAGCGATTTAGGTGACACAAATATGTGGGAGGAATAGATGGTGGGCTATGCTACTCGGCTGCTAGGACCGTGGGTTTGTGGCCCAAAATATTATATGATAGTAAGTCTTAAAACTACGAGTGGGGCACGGTCCACACGGCCTACCCTCTAGGTTTGGCAACGTTGAAAATTATTGCACTTCTTGGTACTTTCGGCATTCTCTTCGACCCCCTAGTACCATCAGTAAGAGTTAGTGTCAAACTTTTAAAATGTGATTGTCAATGTTGCACTTTTTTTAACCAAAACATCGGTTGGCCTAGGGGTTCACCTCCATCAACTGGCCCAGGTGACGGTACGAGGGAGGGGAACCCCGGTACCTTGCCTTGTGTGTCGTCATTAGTTTAGGGTAATTAGGTTCGTCTCTCCACCTATGGTGTTTGGGAAAATGTGTCGGTGTTCAGAAATTACCATCGATCCAATCAACATCCCCTTCCCGATGAAGGGGGGCGAGCGATGAGATGTTAAAGAACAGGTTGTCCTCTTGTGCTCTTTTGGACGATAGTTTTGGTGTACCTCGTTGTTGTTGTTGTTATTGTTATTATTATTATGAAATGTGTGTAATGTTGGATTTTGGTTAATGGGTCAAGTTACCTTTTTATGGGGGCAGCCAAAAATATTTCATTGTTTTAGGTCAAGTTATCATAGACATCTCACAGTCAACTGAAACGCTGTCTTTCAATGTATGACCATCGCTGAAAAGCCTGAAACAATTCATAAGAATGTAAGCGCCGGTATCTCGTTAGGACCCGAACCTTAACTCGTACCGGATCCATCATATTTTTTACTGGAAAAAATATATATTAATATCATGAAGATACCAATTAATCGGATCCATCCATCGAGCTTAAACATCTAAACGCTAATTGAACCCCGTTGGGTGGGTCTGCGTGGATGTTGAGCCTCATGTGCACCCCGTTCATCTGTACAGAAATGGCATTAATGGCCACCGTGATGGGGAAAAAGAAAGGCAGAATTTTAATCCCATCCCTTTCATGTGCGAAATTCGGTTAGCTAGCCTCGTGTCGCGTCAACTAAATGTGCACTCCGTATTATAAACTGTATATATTTGACATTCATCTGTACACGCCCCCCCCCCCCCCTCCACACACACCCCGCTCTAGCTCGCAGCCTGTTCTGTTCCGTACGTTGGAGTAGCAATTATCGAGTCGTAAGAGCATCTTTAATAGATAATGTATATTTAATAAATAACTAACTTTTACATCTTTAAGATTTTGGAAACCCTACTCCAACAAATGTTGTAGATGAAGAAAAAATCTCCTTCTTTCAAAGATGTAAAATACAACATTTTGAAGTGTATATTTGCATCTTCACCTACAGAAAATGCAAAACTGATGGTCGCGCGCCTACCGCCTAAGCGCGTTCATTTCACTTCCGCCCATCTACCTCTGCCGCCGGCAATTTTTGCTCGGAAATGCCGGCTCGTTTCCCGTCCGTTCATCCCCGACCCCCGCCTCGACACCACCGCCCATCCTTGCCGCTAGCATTGTTGCCCTAGCTGCCAACAATCGCCGGCCTCCATCGTCGGTGATTTGTGCCTGAAAATGTCGGCGTCGTCCGTCCTTTCATCCCCGACGCCGTCGTGACCCTGCGGCCTATCGCCCTGCCAGACGCGTCGCCCTAGCCGTCGACGACCCATTGATTTTAGTCCTCTCGCCAATTATCGAGCGACCAATTCAGAGGTTCCCTGGTAGCTGATGCCCGCCGCCAAAGCTAGTAGTGTGGCCGCACGACCACCGCAACCTATCGAACCAGCGGTTTCTCGGTCGTTGGCAGGGGTAGACCTAGGAACAATTTTAAGTGGGTGCAAACTATAGGAGTGGGGGCAATGCTTTGTACAAATTTACATAGTTTTGACAAAAAATTCAAAAAAATATCATTAGAGTTTCATATTTTGAGTGGGGTCCTAGGCCCCCACTCCGATGAACGTGGGTCCGCCCCTATTAAAGTTACTCTTTTACATCTCCGATGTACAACATCCGTTGGAGTTGCTTCTTTTTTAAACATGTAAATTATATAAAAAATTTAAATGTAAATTTTTACATCTTCAAGTTGGCATCGTCTACTGAAGATGCTTTAATTCGCCAGAAAAATGAACAATGGACACATGGAGAGATAGCAACGGGTCGAGGCGAGGCAAGGTATAGTAAGGTAGGGTGGCATGGCGGGTTGGTCCGGGTCCTCCCCCTTCCCTTCCCCGTTGGAGTTTGAGGTTTGACCCGTTTAAGCCGAGTGGTTGGCGATTTCTGGCCACCCGACTCCCAACCTAGCTACCTGCCAGAATTTAATTCGCCAGCAGATGCACCGCTCTGTGTGTGTGTGTGTTCACTGCCCGGCGATAAGCTGCTGCATGCCTGCGGGGTTTTCTCCCTCTGTGCGTGCGTGTGGGTGTGTGGCGTGCAGTGCAGGCAACCATGCGTGCATTCAACAAACTTCCGGGGCTCCCCGGACCCGGATTATTGTTAGCAGTCTCTGGGCGTGGCGGGGCGCAACAACCGCCAGCTAACTGAAAACTCTCCCCGGGCCACGGTCCCGTCGTCGATTCATTTGGTTTGATTGAATGAAAGGAAGACGACTCACTCCATCCAGAGACCGTCTTGTGTCGTTGTGAACGAACGGCGTCGATTGAAAGGAAAACGACTCACTCCAATGCTGACACGTAAATTTGTTTCTACTAGCAAAAAAGCCCTGCGTTGCAACGGAAGCAAACCATACAACACGTTTTAACCTAATAATCATGACTTGAGATATCTTTTTAAACTTACTGCATAAATAGAATTTAAAAATTGTTAAATAAGTAAAATAACATCATATTTAGATTATACGCATCACTATAGATTCAAATTACATTATAAATAGAAATTTTAAAAATTAAATAGGTGAGATACATTAGATTTCGATTCAACACATTTTTTGAATGAAAGTTCATATGTAATAATTTAAAATTAGAGTTACAGTTTAAAAGATATAATTCTTTCAAGTATTTGTTAATTATAATTAGATCGCGGATTAATTAACAACACAGATTGGCCTCGTTATGAAAAATGGATTGTACGCTATTGATTAAAATTACAGCATAAGTATTATATAAAAATTATTAAATAAATAAAATAACATTATATTTAGATTGTGCGCATCATTATTGATTAAAATTACATTATAAACAGAATTTTAAAAAATTAAATAGATAAACTAACATTATATTCAGATTCTACATATTTTTCTAATAAAATTTCATATATAATAATGTAAAATTGGAGTTATCGTTTAAAAGATATAAATTTTGAAAGTACTTTGCATTTATAATTAAACTACAGATTAATTAATTAAAAACTGTAGGGGTGTTTCCGAAAACATACGGAAAATGATTGGTTTTTTACTCAAGTATGTACTTCGGGTTTATTTTATGAAAACTGAAGGAGGTTTCTACAAAAAATCCAAAAAACGATTCGTTCTCTCACTGTATTATGTACTGCGGGTTGATTTCGGGAAAGCACAGGGGGTTTCTTGTAAAAACAAAAAAAAACGATTCGTTTCTCACTTAAATCCGGACTGCGAGTTGATTTCAGGAAAATCCAGGGTGTTTTTTGCAAAACGACGACGACGGACGGAAGAAGCACTGCGTGCTTTATTATTAGGGAGAGATATCCGTGTGCGGACAAGAAACCGGTTCGGCCGACACGAATGCGAGAACCGGCCATCAAACACTAACCGTGTACGCTTTAAACTGGATTTAAATAAATTGAATAAAATTCATGAAAATAGGTTGTGTTCTTTTCAGAAGCACTATTAATAAAACAGGGCTTTAATCCCAATTCGTAAGGGTCTTTAGTCCCAGTTGTGCAACCGGGATTAATCAATCTGGACTAAAGGTCCCCTTTTTAGTCCCGGTCGTGCCAGAAACCTGGCCTAAAGGAGCTTCACGTGGCCGGTATGTAGCGTTCAAACATGAGGACTTTCAGTCCCGATTGGTAACATCAACCGGGACTAAAAGAAGCGTTGGGTTTTTTCTAGAGGAGGGGTTTTGGAGGGTTTCATGGTTTTATTTTGTGTTTTCCTTTTCTTTTTGCGTTTGTCATTCAATTGTTTTTCATTTAGGTTTTCATTTTAATTTTATATTTTTCATTCAACTCGACGTTAGCTATTAATAGCAATGAAGGAACCGTTACACAACATCGTCATGAATATAGAGAAGTGACATCTTTCTTCGTGCTTGGTCGAATATATGTCATATAACAACTCATCATGGCATCTATCATGGCATGGACTAAATTCTAACAACAAGAAGATATAAAAATTCTCATCTTTCATGTTCAAAGCTACCACATATGATGTTTGCATTAAATCACACAAAAATGATAAAATGGCATCTTATGCGATGAAACACGACGGCGGCGAGCTTCGGTCGCACTGGCCAACGGGGAATAAATCGACCGAGGGGAGAGAGGGGTTGAGAGCAGGAGCTCATGGCGAAGCTGTAGGGACGGTTAGCGAGGGTGACTTCTCGCACTAGTAGAAAACAGGGCTTTCGTCCTAGCCCTAATTGAGCAATAGTCCCGGTCGCTTTACGAACCGGGACTAATGCGCATTAGTCCCCGTTCGAATGGCTAGGAGCGGACGGGCGGTACTGCCATCTTTAGTCCCGGTTGGCGTGGGACCTTTAGTACCGGTGATGTCACCAACCGGGACTAAAGGGGTTGCGGCGAGAGCGACACCCTTTAGTCCCGGTTGGTGTCTCAAACCGGGACTAAATGTCCGTCTTCAGACCCGGTTTTAGACACCAACCGATACTAAAGGTCTAAGCTTTTGCTCCCTTTGGGCTACTGAAATTTAGCTTTAGTCCCGGTTGGTGGCTCTAACCAGGACTAAATACCCTTTTGTCCTGGTTGGTGGCATCAATCGGGACTAAAGGTCCATGGTATTTAACACCAACCGGGACTAAAGGTCCATGGTATTTAACTGGCGTCTTCTCCCTTCCCCCAATCTTCCCTCCATTTGCTCCCTCCCACAACGTCGAACCACCACGACGACGCCATGCTGCTGGAGATCACCATCGTCGTTCCGTCACCTCCGAGCCGTCCCCGAGTCCGTTTACCATCCCTATATGACTCATGTTCGACCTTTCGATCTCATGTGTTCCAAGGCCATGTTTGTACATGCTAGGATTGTCAAGTTTAACCCAAGTGTTCTGGATGTGCAAAATAGGCTTACGTCCGTTGTATGCGAACGTAGAGTATATCACACCGATCATCACATGGTGCTTCGAAACGAAGAACCTTCGCAATGATGAACACTTGGGAAGAACACAATTTTATTTTGATATTTTAGTGAGGGATCATCTTATAATGCTACCTCAACCTAAGCAAAATAAGATGCATAAAAGAATTAACATCACATGCAAATCATATAAGTGACATGATATGGCCATCAGCATCTTGTGCTTTTGATCTCCATCTCCAAAGCACCGGCATGATCTTCATCGTGACCGGCACGACACCATGATCTCCATCATCGTGTCATCATTTGGTTGTTGCGCCAACTATACTTCTACAAATATTGCTAACTTATAGTGATAAAGTAAAGCAAAAAAAGGCATAAATTAATTAAAGAAAACCCTATGGCTCCTGATGGTTGTCGTACTCATCGACATGAAAGTTGTGATAATTTATACAAAACATGATCATCTCATACATCACATATATCTCATCATGTCTTTGGCCATATCATATGAGAACATACCCTACAAAAATAAGTTAGACGTCATCTACTTTGCTATCGCATCTTTTCCGTAGCTGCTACGGGTGACTAGCAAGAACCGTTCTTACCTCCAAAAAGCCACAACGGTGATATTCAAGTTTCTATTTAACCTTCTACAAGGACCGTCTTTGTCCAATTCGATTCAACTAAAATGGGAAAGACAGACACCCGCCAACCATCTTTATGCAACAAGTTGCATGTCAGTCGATGGAATCGGTCTCTTGTACATGGACAGGTAAGGTTGGTCTGGGTTGCTTCATCCCACAAAACCGTCGAATCAAAATAATACTAAGGAAGTAAGAAATCTGAACATCAACGTCCACAAACACTTTGTGTTCTACTCATGCATGTTATCAACGCATAGACCTAGCTCTGATAGCACTGTTGGAGAACGATGCATGGAAAACCAAAAAAAATCCTACGATCACCAAGATCAATCTATGGAGATTAACAACTACGAAAGGGGGAGTGCATCTACATACCCTTGTAGATTGCTAAGCGGAAGCGTTAAGAAACGCGGTTGATGTATTCGAACGTCTTCATGATTCAATCATGATACGTCCCGCGATCCAATCACGAACGTCTCGATCAAGTGCCGAATGGATGACACCTCCGTGTTCAGCACACGTATGGCTCGATGACGCCTTCACCTCCTAGATCCAGCGAGCGATAGTGAATAAGTAGTTTGAGTTCCCCGGCGGCACGATGGCGTGGTGGCGGTGGAGGTGGGTCTGTCCCGGCAGGGCTTCGTTCAGCAGTGCCGTGACAGAACGAGAGAGGGGAACTACGAGATAGAGGAGGGCAGCGTCGTGGCTGTTTTCAGGTGCGGCTGCCCTCCCTCTCCTCTAGTATATATAGGAGGAGGGAGGAGGGTGGTGCCCTAGGGTTTCCTAAGGGTGGGGCGGCGCCACACGAGGTGGCTTGGCCCCCAATCTAGTTGGGGAGCCGTCCCACTCTAGACCAGCGCACCTCCTTGGTCGTATGGGCCTTAGGTGGGAGGGACGGCCAGCCCACCAGGGGCTGGTGTGCCGCCTCTCATAGCCAATGGGGCCCTCCAGGACAGGTGGACCCGCCCGATGGACCCCCGAAACAGAATTTCCGTCACAAAACGGGTAACCTTCCGAAACTCGAATACCAACTTTGCATGTATCAATTTTCACATCCAGACCATTCCGAAGCTCTTCGTCATGTCCGAGATCTCGTCCGGGACTCTGAACAACCTTTGATCACCAACAACAATGAGACGAAGGAGGCAAATGTTTTATGCAATGAGACAAGGAGGAAAAGAAGTCGAAGAGGTTTAGCACCTTCATGAAGATGCAAGAAAAGAAGCTCAAACTCGGAGAAGGAGCTTGAAACCAAGGCCGCTTCGAAGGACTCTAAAATGTTGTTCGTTGAGACATCCTAGTTGGATCCGGGACCCCTATGCAGTGAAGATTACGTGTGTGGCATGTTAAGGCACCTCGCACAAATAAGGGTAGGAAAAAAAGGTCTTTCGCACGGACAGCGGGATTGGGAGCTGGAGATTGAGGTCTGTTGCATGGCGAGGAACTTTTAGAAGGACTAGTTGTGATTGCATATGTTTACAACTACTCCCTCTGTCACGGTTTAGAAGGCATACTTGGAAAATCTCTGGGACCAAGGTAGTCACCGATTGATTGTGAGATGTAGTAGATGTAGATGCTAATGCGCCTAATCAACTGAGAAAATACTAGTACTAATACGTGAGCAGCAAATTAGGAGGACGCATGTATGAGTAATACTAGTACTAATTAATAGGAGTAATTGCTTTCGCGTCTTAAATCTTGTCTATTTTGAAAACGCACACAAGTTTAACCGTGTCTTCCAAACCGTGACGGAGGAACTAAACTTTACGCAAAATTAAATGTATGCTCAAGTTGCTATTGATCCAGATATGCATGTGAGGTGAAGGAGGCCCAGCCGAGGCAGACATTCGATGCCTAGGGTCGGACGACCTTCGCTCCTATCACTGTCCACGGACATGGTGTCCGTTCCGATGATACGCGATAGAGTTGGGCCGACAAGCTAAACCGGAAAGAAGCATCGAATTTCGAAACATTATACGGTGGAAACAGGGTTTTTTTTTTCTACTCGATCGGAACAGAGCCTCCAATTCTCGACTCCTTTTGCCCCATGTCCAGATGGTTGCTTGGACGGAGTCTTGGATTTGGACAATCAGACAATGTGGTTGCTTCCAAGCCAAAATCATTTTCTTTCTGCGCCAGGAACGCAGAGGATACCGTACGCCGTCTCCCCGTTTTCCATGGCAAGCTAGGTCCCATCAGGTGACACTGGACTGAAGCCACAACACGTGTCGTGTGCAGTGTGCAGGCCTCGACACGGGCACACGGCCGCGCCCTTTCACACGCACCCGCACGCATAAATTCTCGGGCACGACGTTGACGAGCGGGGTTTCAGCAGACGCGCGGGGCTTGGTTAACTAACAGGCGTGCCACCCACAATCCAATCCAGTCCAAGGGATACGGATGCAGATGGCCAACCACAAACCGATCACCAATCACTCCAACTGCAAATTCCCAGGGCCCGGCGGTTACGAGTTGGCATCGTCCCGTCCATATGAACGCACCTCTCTTTTCACCTGCATTCATATCCTTCAGACAGCGAAAGATGAACAAGCAACATGACCAGCCCAAGGCCAAGACCAAGGATTTCAGCCAAAAACAAGGAAAACACATGACCAAGACCAAGTTTTCCCGGGCAGAGCAAGCTCTGTTTTTGTTTTTTTTTTCAACTAGAAAAATTGCAGATGGAAAGAGGCAAAGAGGGTCGACATGGTGTGCGTGTGACCGGTGCAGCTACTGCACCAAACCATGCTGCACATGCTTTGGGTGCAAGCCATGCATACAGATACGGTGCGGTGATGCCCGTTCAGCGTCATCTACACATGCATCCTTCGCTTTGAGCGCAAGCAATGCGGGGCAACGGGGATTTATTGCCATGCTGACGATTTATTAACAGAGATTTGGAAGCCAGAGTTCTCGCCTTGCGTTACACTACATACAGTGGCCACAGCACAACGATTCACCAGTCCAACACAATGATTCACCTAGTGGTAGTCGACATCGATGAGCAACACTAAGCGACAACGACACACAAATGACGAGCTGATTAAAGACTCTTCTTTCCTGCAGATCACAAACCAATGCAACAAAGGTTTTACATGCAGAATGGAAGATCTCAACCACAAAGGAGTATACAGGTAGGAAAAAAAACTGAAGAGTGGCAAGTGACTGTGTGCCCCACTTTTCAGTAACATCAAAATACACATACTATCCTTCCTTGGTCTGGTGAGCACAAGGACAAAGAGATGGAATCTGCAAGCTTGGTCAAAAACAAAATCAGAGCTGGATCAATGCTTCCTTCAAATGTTCTCTTAACAACACTTTTGAAGCGTTCAACAGATTTCCCTCCTGCTCTGGATTCGTTCTTCATCGCCGAATTTCCACATGACAGGGCCAACATGATCGTAATGTCGTTATTCACAGCTCAAGGTGACGGCCACAACACGGCTTGCAGGCAAAATCGGTATTTCCATCCAGCATGGAAACGATAGTATATATTTGCTATATTCGTATATTGTTCGGTCCTCTCATCGTATAAAGAAAAAAAGGCAAAAATATATGTCTATGTGTCACTTCGTCGGTATGCCGAGCGTCTTCAGAGTAGGGGTCAGGTCGTCGGTGCTGCAGCCCTCGACCCCGATGATGTTCGAGCAATCGAGCGCGATGACGTCTTGCAGCGGGTACCGCCTGACCGTGTGGATTCTGTTTGCGGGTGTGTTGAACTCGCCCTTCAGGACGATCGTCTTGTGAAGGCCTCCAAACAGCTCTTCGTAATCTGAATCGCCGCTTTCACCGACAAGAATCACGACGTTTCGCAACTCTATGCCCCAACGAACAGACAGGTACCTAGAAGAACAGAGATTTTTGTTTACTAGGTGTATATAGGAATTAAATGCAAAGAAAAAGTAATTCGACAAGCCCTACAGCTTGTTGCAGAGATTTCTTTTAGGCAGTAGCAAATATTTGGGCCTAAACAGCATAAAATGTGCATTCCTTGTTCTTAAAAAAAAAAACAGGCCAAGGATAAATCTGACTCGAATATTATATTCATGGAGTCTCTAGCACTGGAATTCCACTATTTTGAAGTTACACATCATTTAGGACTTTGTGACACTTCTCTAGCTCGTCTATTTTGAAGTTACACATCATTTAGGACTTTGTGACACTTCTCTAGCTGGAATTCCTCCATTTTGAAGTTACACATCATTTAGAACTTTGTGACACTTCTCTTGCTGGAATTTCTTAAACAAAGGAAAGGACTAAAGTTTTTCCTCGACCGATATGTGTAATCGTCTACGGAATATATAGATGATTATCAACACAGAACGAATCGATGTTAAGGCCAGATCTGCATTTTGAGCCACGGTTTCTAAAAACTTTTTCCGACCCAATAATAGTGTAAATATTGTACATAAGAAGTTCAGGATATGTAACTGCATGAAGTAAGAAAATCGAAGAAAACCTTAGAGCCTGGGAGCGTGATGCATGAATTGGAATTACAGATAGCCTGGTAGCACTGTGGTTATAAAGAGCATGACAGCGTAGTGACTGGATTCTCATCAACTTCTGCAGCTCCTTCAAAGGAGGTAACTGCAAAACATGTCAATGATAATTAGAAAGTTTGCATAAAGGGCTGTCAATAAAACAATGGACTTGAACAGACCATGTAATGCTTATGCAAGCAAAATGACAACCAACTGGCAGAATGTGTTTGTTTGAAATAAAAGACTTACATAATTTGGATTGACCACTCTAAACGCAAGGCAAGATGTTGAGGAGTGTTCTGCGTCTTCAAAGATAACTTGTTTTTCAGTTCTTCCCCTTCTTTCTACTATCGAGGAAGCCCACTTCACTAGATACTTTCTTAAACCTTCTCCTCCCCAACGGTACTCGATATGGGACTGGTAATTACGGTCTAATGCAAATGTCACACGGGAAGTGCTTGGTGAATCACCAGCCCGCAAAGGGTAAAATAAATCACTCCCACTATTGCATATGAAAGCATCAAAATCTGTAGGAGCCATGCCTGCAGATATTAATAGGGAATGTATCTCTGACATTGTCAAGGAAGTCGACAACACAAAACCTGTTGAACCTGACAACGTTTCTTTATGTGTAGCCTCGATAGAATTTTTTATGATACAGACCAGATCTTTCTTACTGGCAGAATCTACGGCAATAACAATGATACACTTCCTTCCCTTGATAGGTGCCTTAATCTGGTCTTCATTGCTCGGAAAAGCAGGGTATCTTGGGCTAAGAGTTAATATCCTCGACAAGTAATTCTTGCAATGTTCAGGCCAAGAAAACCGGTGTATATTTTTCAGCCCATTTTCTCTACATCTTGACCAGAGTTGCTTGTCAGAAAGAAGCTTATAGAGTGCATCTGCAATTGCATGCTGATCGTGGGGATCAACAAGGAGACCGTTGTCCAACACCTGCATCAAAGATCACCAGAAATAAGCATGTGAATCTTCATTCCAGCCATGAGTTGATACGATTTTCCTTGTAAAATAAAGTTAATGTGATGCACTAACCTGGTGAATTTCTACAGGAGCTCCATTTTTTGTTGCAATTACAGGTAAACCATGCATGGCAGCCTGCTCTCACAAAGAACAGATTGGAGATAATTAGAATGCATAAATGGTAGCAACAACAAAACTGAATTTAAACTTCACCGATTATTACCTCTATCAAGGTGACACCGAATTGTTCAAAGTAAGCTACATTTACAAAAGCACCCTGCATATGTTCAATGGGCGATCAGCATCAGCACAAATAGTACATGATATAAGTACTACAGTAGAACTGGTAATGAATATACCTAACATCAAAAGTTATTGCTGTAAGAATTTAACTTCACATGATCAGATATTAAGACCTTCAGCCATTTGAATAATTTAATTTACTTAACTCGTGAGGATTTTATCTTACCAGAAACAGATCAAAATAAATGGAGAATTAAACATGAACACTTCAGAAGCTGGATATTTAAAACAAGGGAAAGAACGGGACCAACTGTTTTCTATGCTCAGCAACAACATACCTTTGTTCTCGCTGCTAAACGATAAATATCAAGAACTTCTGAGTGTTTGTGATGCTTTGGGTATGCCACTTGACCATACAAATCATATTCATCAATCAATGTAAGTACTGATGTCAAAACAGCTGCACTCATATTACTCATTTTGGAAATAGCCTCACGGTTACCCATAATCAGTGTCTGGAACACAACATCAAAAGTTAGTACTACCTCTGTTTCTAAATGTAAGATGTTTTGGCAGTTCAAATTGAACTGCCAAAACATCTTACATTTAGGAACAGAGGGTGTACAAAATAGTGCTAAAAGCATTTCACATAATTAACACCTATTGAACTCAATTCATTACACTTCGATATTGAAATACCATATATACAGAACATCATAATGAAGTTTTTTATCTTACTAGGTTAGCAAGCTCCCTCAATGGTCTGCATTCACCAAAAGCTTTCACAAGTGTTGTAATATTCTTTTCAGGGTATGGACGAGCAACAGCCAGAATCAAAGGTTTCCTAGGATTTGTGAAGAACCGCATTATCTGCCATCGCATACAAATTATCAGTGCATAAATAAAACGCAGGATAAACAGGCATAAACGAATAACTGAATTAGTAAGCGTTAACTGAAACGTGTATGTAACTAGTATGTGAATATTGCATGTACAAATCTCAGGAGAAATTAGCCACCTCAGACCAAATAGGTGGATCTTCGGAGGCTGGGGATGGGCTATCTTCCTCACCATCCATATCAAATTCATGAATCATATGGCCAAATTCAACACCTGGAGGAATTATCTGCACAGCAAGGAATAGAAAACTAAGAATATGAAATTGCTAGAGCAAATACGGACAGCAACGACGGCTGATGCTAAGTTGCAAACTGCCCAACTATAAAATGTAATTCACCACAATTTCTCGAATAATAATTCCACCACAATTACAAGTAATTATTATGGTTACAGAAATAAGAATCAGAGTTAGGATGTGTACAGTATACTCACAACCATACGAGGCATGTAACGTCCATAGCAGTTAGCACCCCGCTTGACTCTCGCACGAAGCTTCCTTGCAAGCATAACCTCAAAACCATCATACAAATTCCATTGCTCTTCTATCTCTTGTCTAGTACTTGCAATTACTATTTCAGATGCATCAAGAGACAATTCTTCTGCCTCAATTCGGCGCATTATTTTGTATGTCATATTTATTTCTTCCCTTGTCTGTCTCCCTTGCTTGAGAAGCCCTTCCAACTTGTCTTTCCCAAGAAAATGCCCAGTAAATACCATGTGAACGTTAAGTGCTCCAGATATCAGAGCAGCAGCAACTCCTGCACTGGCATAATGACCATGAATCACAGCAGGCCACATTGGATGTCCACAGCCGATTTCTTCACCTATGATCTTTGACATGTGCACTATATGACTGAGTGCACCATCAACAAATTCTTGCACGTAAGGCCAGAGATGTTCTTTAGCTAGATACTTATCTTTTGGTCCAAATGGTATTCGGGTGATATATGCACCACTGTTCTCTCCTCTTTCCTGTTTAAGATTCTTGGAGCTTGTTGGTACCAGTGTCTCTGACGGTTCACCATATCCACGATCATAATTAGGTGCTAATATTTGCCTCGTCAAGAGATCAACCCGGTATACTCCAGGGCAGGAACTCAATGCTTTAGCAAGTTCCACGACATATTTGACCTATTAACCGACACAATGTAGAAAGTGAAATTAAATCATTATATGATCAGTTCTGTTGCTGGCATATTTAGAAGATCAAATAGAAGTAATAGCTACCCCCAATTAACTAAAGGATAAAGTTGGAGTTATTCATGCTGGATAATACTTGTACTTAATTACACAAGTATATTCAGCAACAATACCTGCCCACTAGTGTCTGAATCCCGGCCAAGCTCCAAGTTCTCACCACGAACCAGGCCATGAAGGCTGCAGTATAATACATCACAAAGGAATTAAACAGATGCTTCATTTTAACAGAAAAAAACAGCACCTGCAAATTGCATCATATATATAACAAAGTAGGGAATAAAAGCAAGACTGCAAGAGGTGATACCACCGATTCTGAGTCTAAAAGGTTCGATTACCAGTAAGTAGGCTAAATACGTGAATGGTGGTGTTTTTTGATCGTCATTCATCATCTATTTGCTAAAGAATGGCATCATGGCAGAAGCCTTTGTACACGACCGTATATGGCATACAGGTAGTAGAATAAAGATCTTCATCTTCCCCGCTAACTGTGAGGTTATTTGCACCTCATGTGAATAATAGTTCAGTGCATAATGAATTAATTAATCTCTTGGAGATGAACTGGTGATTATTAACATGTAGTTTCCTTACAATTGCACAATTTTCCTACAAGATACAATATGAAGTTAAAGAACTATTCCATACCTGATCAATACTATGTATAGCTTGTCAACGGCACCGATCCTAGGTGTGTTCCCAGCTGAGCTGTCACCATAGGCAACAGATGCATCACCAGCATCCTCTCCTTTTTCTCCTTCAAAGAGATCTTCAGACATTTCTGCAGTAGCATCAGTTCGTGGCTTCTCTGTCTCCAGGCGACGTTTTAACCGTTTGGCATCCTCAACCTGAGTACCAGAACAATTACGTAGCAAGAAGGGATGTGAAATATGGAATTATGAAGCACAAATGTGTGTAAGAATGTAATTATGAATAAGAGTGAAATTCTGGCACTAAAATTGAACTGCGAAAAGTCCTCTTTTTTTTATGACCAACGTGGATAGGATTAGGAGAAAACGACATAGAATGCTCAGCGCAAGAAAAAACTTACTTTTATGGTGTGACTAAGCTTCTTTCGAACAAGGAGAAAGCCTATTCTATTTTTCGTTACAAAAATCAAAGTCTAACAAATACTCCCTCCGTCCCAAAATAACTGTCTCAACTTTACACTAGCTCTAGTATAAAGTTGTACTAAGCTTAAGACACTTATTTTAGGACGGAGGGAGTAAGATATTTAAAATGGGATATATCATACATCCCAACATTCACAAATATCAGTAAAACTATAAAGCCCTCGATTGTGGATAGGTCAACTATATTTCCTGAACATGTTGGAACAATTTAAATGTAGCCTGCCCCAATGATTCCTGGTTGTTGCAAATGACAGGTAGAATGTGAAAACGGTGTACTAACAATGTACGAAAGAGTGACTGACAACAGGAGGACAACTCAGTCACCTTTTTCGTTTATATTTTAATGACGGGTTTACACAGAATCAGTTTTTCCATAAATCAGTTATACCCAGCAGTTGCCTTGCCTCGGCATAAGATATCCTTATTGATTGGTCCACCTCATTTTATTTGAGCGGTTCCTCTAATAAAAATACTATCATTTGAATGTGTTGATCACTGACAAGCTCAAGAGGAGGCAACTGGAAATAGTCAACAGAGCTTGAGAGGAAATTCAGGAAAGGCTGGATGTTAATTTGCAGGCATCAATGCAGAGCTCCAAGAATCTGCTTCCTTATCAGGAAGAGGGGAGGTGTATTTTGAACTCTGAAGGGTTCTAGAATGTTGACGTTTCAGTCAAGATATGTGAGTTTGGTACTGTTACCAGTCTGTGAATGCCTTTAAGTATGTATGGTTTTGATTTTATATTTTATCACACACATAAGACAAACATTTCATCAGCTATATTAGTTAGAGTGAACGGTTAATGGACTAGAATTTAATGTGGATGTATTCAAAAATGGGGTTTGAAAAGAAATTGCAAAATGCGGGATTCCTGTGCAAAGCAAAGAAATCCTTTTGAGGACCTATGGTGAAATTCTCTTTGACGAGCATGCAAGGCTATTGATATTTCAGTATCTGGAAAGCTGAAACAACCTAAATGGATCTGAATACTCCCAAACCCATATGTTCAGTGTACTTCTCTACATATCCTTGCCTATTTGAATAGGGTCCCTTACTGGATGCACTGCAGAACACCACCTAGGCCACATCCTATTAGCAATTTAGATACACGATTGTTGCATTTTTTACCAAAGGAAAAGCAAATTCTTCCAACATCAGCAGTTCAGCACCATTTATGTTTTTCGTCATTCCAGCAGCGGTGCAACACACATGTTGCTAGATCTATCCAACTAAATCTATAATACTGTAATGCTAGTCTTCGACCATCCCTCTTGCTGCATTTGTCATATATTTGATCTGTTACCACTGGAGACAAAAATAGACTGCATTTCTGCAGTGCAACATGCTCAACTCCAGTGTCAGTGCAACCAATAGATACTGATTATTTGTAGTGCTCCCAGCATATATGATGTCCACACTAGCTTCTTTCAGATGGCACCACTTTATCGAGCGGCATTTGTAGACTGACAAAGTAACCATGGAAGGAGATGAAGAGCCAGAGACCAAGTGTGACGACGGCAGGGGAACATAAAACTTTCCCCCACAGCGCAGACAATTCGACAAGCGTGTTATGACATAATCAGATGAGGCAAGAATCTACCTAACATTGTAGTATTGCTACCACATTGAAGTGGTGCTTCCGATTAGTTGAGATCATCGAGAAGGGGAACAGATCAATGCGTGTTGGACCAACGCATTCTGCCGAAGTCGAACAGAGCCTGGTGTCAATCAAGATCATCAGTCCAGCCTTTAATTAGCCTATCATTCTTATGAGTTACGAGGGAGGAAAAACGTGTTAATCCCTAACCCACGGCTCCTCCACTTCACTGTATCCCCGGCTTTCACCGTTGCAATCGCACGCAGTAATCAGTGAATTGTTATTATTGCCAACGCCCCGGCAGGCGTCAGAAAGGTGGAGAGAGCAGAGCTACCAGGCAAGGCACCAAGCGAGAAACGAAGCACCAAGAGCGAAAAAGGCGCACCTCCTTCTTCTTCCTGGCGAGGTTCCAGATCCTCCAGGTCATGTTCTCCAGCCGCGTGTTCCTCTCCTGCGGGCTCCGCATCGCGTTCGCCTGCATCCACCACACGAGCGCCCACAATCGAGCGCGGATCGATCAGAAAAAAAAAACGGCCGCGAACCCACAAACGGAACCCGCCGGACTAGGGCGCCGCGGGGCGCATCGGTGACGTACGCGGGACCACGTCTTGTAGAGGTCGGTCTCGTCGTAGCCGGTGATGACCTCCTCGACGAAGTAGCGCGCCGGGGAGAAGTGGCCGCGCTCGCGGAGGAGGAGCGAGGGCCGGTCCCCGCCCCCGCCGCCGCCGCTCCCCGAGCCCGCGCCCTTCCCCGCGTCGAGGATGGCGTCCAGGTAGCTGTTGATCCAGTTGTCGTTCCCGTACATCGCGCCCGCCCGCCCGCCCCCGCACGCTCGCCGGCGTCGAGGGTCCGGGGCAGTCGTCGGGGGCGCTCGCTCGCCCGGCGGCCGGCGGAGGAGGAATCGGGAGGCGGCGAATGGGTTGGGGGCGGGGGCGGGGGGAGGGAGTGGTGGCGAGGAAGAGGAGGTGGCGACGCCGAACCCAATTTACTCCTACTCCACCCCCGCACCTGCACACGGGAAAGGTAGGGGGGGTCCCGGCCGATCCGGGCCGTCCGTCGCCGATCCGACGGCGCCGATCTGGCCGCCCGAACCCGTGGGCTGCCTGCCCCCGCCCCCCTGCGCGTTGGAGGATTTAAACGGCGTTACTCTCACTTATTTAATTTTTTGATTGATTTTTCTTCTTCAAGGAAAAGAAGAAAAAAAACCGTGCTCCTTTCGTGTTCTTAACCGACCAGGGGACGTCGCCGTCGCGGTATTATTGCGGAGGTGTCCTTGTGATTCCGTCACAAGTGGAATCGTTCGGTTCCTGGCCGTAGGTTTTCCGTCGACGCGAAGGAAAGGCACCTCTTCGATGTCGATGTCTGATACATTATGGATGGATTCCTCGCAAATGGTGGTGTCATTTTCCTTGCTGGCCGCTTCAGTCTGGCTTTTTCGTTAACCCGGCATTATTTTGCGGAAATAAAAAATTTAAGAGGAATTTTCATATCCGAAGCGCGCATCAGCTAGGCTTCCTCGAGTCCTCTTTCTCACGACGTAGCGGCCGTCATCGAAGGAGGTTTGTGACGAGAGATGTTCCATGCCTTGCAGGGAAAGGCAGAGAGAAAGAGAGAGGCCATTTTATATGTACTATAGTTGATAGTTGATGGTGTCATAATATACAACTGTTGTTTTTTTTTGCCATGATTATTTTACCTCCAACTCGTCTGATACTCTTGTCATGGAGATGGCAAGTTGGATTATATGTATACGACCTCACCTGATGTAAAGACATTTCACCAACCGATTAACTACACTATTATTACATGTTCTTGGAATCCACTCCTGTCCAGCTGGTCCGTGCGTGTGTGCAGATTTGGAAACATTTCCGGTCCCGGCCAAGACCCGTTCCGGGCCAGGTCCCGGCCGTACTCTTTTAAGTTTTAACCATGTGTCAGGGTCAATACTACGGTCTATTAATTGGTAGACCAGATACCATTCTTCAAAGTTATGGGGTCAACCAGGTAGGCTTTTTCTATGGGGTCGGCCATGTCATACCACCGTGTCATGGGACTGTATAAAAGTGCAAAGTGGGATGCTTTGATTGGGAGGGGTGCTGTTTGGTTCGATCTTTAGTGGCTCCAAAGGCCACTGATTAATGTATGGTATATGATAGTAAGAGAGTTAATTGGGATTACTGTTCTGGCCTTCGAGTTACCGGTAAGAAAAATCGCGTGTGCTAAACATCGAGTGGCTGGAATTTTTGGTGCCGTCGGGGCATTTTTCACGAAGCGCGGTGCCGAAGGCGGAAACGGCTTGAGGTGGGTAGGGGTGTGGGGCTTCGTCGAAGATGTTCTTCGAGGTAGGGCTTAGTGGAATGGTTAGCACAGAGGCGGGGGGAGGTCAAGGGGTGGGCGAGACGGTGAGGCGACGTGTGGTAGCATCCGACGACCGTGAGGGTGGAGGTCGGCGATTAGGGTTGTGTGGTTGTGCGAGCATCGAATGGTTGCAGAAGGAAGAAGGAGATCTCGTCATTCATTCCTGATCCGGCTTCGAGTAAAAGTAGCTGATGCTCTTCATGGAGAGTGTTTTTTTTACAAGAAAAGCCCCTACAAGCTTGCTTTAAACCTAAAGGAGAGGAAGAAGGATATCGGTCAGTCTACTAGTGAGGCGAATGGAGATAAAAGATTGTGGACTGCCATCTGGAATGCTAATGTATCCCAAAAGATCAAAGTATTTGTGTCCTATGTGGCGTCTGACAGTCTGACGACACAAATAAATAGGATAGTCCACCACCAAGTCTCCATACATCGCATTTGCGCTTCCCACACGCACGCCAGCTGCGGAATGAGGAGGAAAGCTTGCGTCAGAGTCGAATCGTCCGGTTTGCTGACGGAGGCAAAAGTCGAGAGGCGGCAAATGGGTTGCGGTAGTGGGCATGGAGGGAGTGGTGACGAGGAAAAGGGGGTATTGGTCGACGTTGAACCAATTTACTCTTAGTCCACCCCTTCCTGCACACATGAAAAGAGAGGGGGTGGGCTGGCTAGGGATCGCAGGTGGTCTTGATCGCCCGTTACCAATTTGAGGATGAGGATGTCCAAAGCAGTGGGCTACCAACTCTTTGTTGTGCGCATTAGAGGATTTAAATTGTGCTACTCTCATATTTTTTAAATAAAAAACCGTGTTCCTTCCATGTTCTTAACCGACCAGAAAAAACGCCGTTGTCACGATATTATTCTAGAGGTGTCCTTGTGCTTCCGTCACGAGGAGAATTATCTGATTTTTGGTGTCGACGCGAAGGAAAGGCGTTGTCATGATGTTGATGTCGACACATTTTGTTTTTCTTATGAGTAGTGCTAGTATTTTCCTTGTTGATTGCATCCGCTGGTTTGCTTGTTATGCAGGCATTGCTTGTGAAAAAAAAGTAAAAAAAAAAGGATGTTCAAATCCGAAGCTCGAATCAGATTTCTTTACAAAAAAAACAGAGGTGAATGGCATTCACATCTTTTAGTCCATCAAAAGATTTATCAACTCTCTTTTAACGCCGCCACAACGCCGGCCACCCAAGGAAGGATTGTAGCGAGAGATCTTCCCTGCCTTGCAGGAAAGGTCGTTCGGGGTAGAGAGAAAGTGAGAGGCGCCATTTGATCTCCTCTATACGGTATCACCAATGTTGTTGATACTGTTGTACTTTCTCCGTTTCAAAATAAGTATCGTAAATTTTGTACTAAATTGGTACAAATTTTATATTAAATCAACGCCACTTATTTTAGGACGGAGGGAGTACATATTATACTACAATTAATTACGGCTTGACCATGATTAAATTTACCACCAGCTCGCGTGATGCTCTCTTGTCACGGAGATGGCAAGTTGCATCATTTCACCGACTAATCAACCGCATGGCATGTTCTTGGAATCCACACCCGTCCAACAGGTGTGCGTGCGCGGGCAGATTTGGAAACGTTTCCGGTCCAGGCAAGACCTGCCGTGCGTGCGTGTGCGTACCCCCATACCATGCCTGCGTCCAGGTCACGGGTAAGAAAAGGCGAAAGGAAGTTCTGCAACCAGTCCAGACCAGATACTCCACTATTCTTCAAGGCGATGGGGTAGGCTTTTTCTAGGGTTGGCCATGTCATCCCACCGTGGCATGGCATGAATTATGTAATGAGAGATGATGGGGCTGCGTAAAAGTGCAATGTGGAAGGCCTTGATTGGGAGGTGCGGCTTACTTCAACCTTTCATGGCTAAAATAATTGAGGCAGGAGACGTAAATCGACACTCTATATATCAAACCCATTAACCTACGCAGAAGGGGCGTCCGCGCACATGGTCCACGTGGCACTAGAAGCAGTGCGCCGTGGATGAATGAAGGCGTTGTCCATGTGGACAGAAAGGGTTGGCGAAGCGTTACTGTTCTCGCTGTAGAGGAAATTTTCAGGCAGCTTCCTCTCTATCCCACGCACGCAACCTCCTCTCCTCTTTCCCTCTCTCCCTCTCTTGTTTTCTGTCCCTTGTGACCCGCCGCCACGACTCCTCGCCGTCGCCATCGCCATCTCCGCTCCTCCTCATCTTCCTTGCGCCCCGTCCCCTCCTTCACAGGTTCTGTGGCGGACGATCCCCTCGATGATGGATGCAGGGACGGGTCAACCTAGGCTCGATTTTGAGGCCTCTCATGGTCGTGCCCCTCCCCTCCTGCGGTGCAGCTGCTACTTCTGGAGCTTTGCTCGAACCGGAAACGAGCACCCTCCCGATCTACAAACACCGGGCGGCCGTGCTCCGGCGGCCGGCTACGCAGCTCCACCTCTCGTCCTCCCACTGGTAGAAAAAGAGGCTTCCGTCCAGCCCCATAAGTCGCGACACTGTAGGAACCGCGACTAATGATATCTTTAGTCGCGGTTCGGCAGACGAACCGCGACCAAAGGCCTGGGCCAGGGCGCTCGGTGGCCAGCTGGTGCACGTGAGGGGCTTTAGTCGCGGTTGGCCAGGCCAACCGCGACTAAAGGTGCCCAAAGGCCTTTAGTCGCGGTTTGCCATGCCAACCGCGACTAAATCTCCTCCCCTATAGATACCAGTTCAGCACACTCACTTAGCCATTTGGTGCCACTTCTCTTCACAAGCTTCACAAGGGGGTGTAGGTTTGCTTTTGGTTCCTCTTATGCACACAAGGTGTTTGATGAAATGCCCCAAGAGCGTGAAACAAACATGATATGAAGTGTTGGAGCCACACTTGAGGTTCCTCATTTATTTTTTCCTCCTCGATCGCGGTTAGCAACTTGAACCTTTCATGCATGTGTGTCATTAATAAAATATGCATGTGTGTTGTTCATTGTTTAATTTCTATTGTTTATAGCTAGTTAGTTTAACAAATGCATGATGGTTAATTATATATTTTATATTATAATAATGCAGATGAATCGGCAATGGATGTACGGTAACCGACTCTCCCGCGAGTTCACTACGGGTTTGAAAGATTTCCTCGTAGTGGCTAATGCGAACAAGCAGAAGGGTTTTGTTATCTGTCCATGTGTTGACTGTAAGAATCAGAAGGGTTACTCTTCCTCAAGAGAAGTTCACCTGCACCTGCTTCGGCACGGTTTCATGCCAAGCTATAATTGTTGGACCAAGCATGGAGAAAGAGGGGTTATAATGGAAGAAGATGAAGAAGGGGATGATTTCATGGATGAAAGCTATCTTGCTCATTTCGGTGATACTTTCATGGAGGATGCTGAAGGTGAAGGGGAAGGTGAAGGTGAAGAAGAGGCACGTGATGAGACCGTTGATGATCTTGGTCGGACCATTGCTGATGCACGGAGACGCTGCGAAACTGAAAAGGAGAGGGAGAATTTGGATCGCATGTTAGAGGATCACAGAAAGTCGTTGTACCCCGGATGCGATGATGGTCTGAAAAAGCTGGGCTGCACACTGGATTTGCTGAAATGGAAGGCACGGGCAGGTGTAGCTGACTCGGCATTTGAAAACTTGCTGAAAATGTTGAAGAATATGTTTCCAAAGAATAACGAGTTGCCCGCCAGTACGTACGAAGCAAAGAAGGTTGTCTGCCCTCTAGGTTTAGAGGTTCTGAAGATACATGCATGCATCAACGACTGCATCCTCTACCGCGGTGAATACGAGAATTTGAATGAATGCCCGGTATGCACTGCATTGCGTTATAAGATCAGAGGCGATGACCCTGGTGACGATGTTGAGGGCGAGAAACCCAGGAAGAGGGTTCCCGCCAAGGTGATGTGGTATGCTCCTATAATACCACGGTTGAAACGTCTGTTCAGGAACAAAGAGCATGCCAAGTTGTTGCGATGGCACAAAGAGGACCGTAAGTCGGACGGGGAGTTGAGACACACCGCAGATGGAACGCAATGGAGAAAGATCGACAGAGAGTTCAAAGATTTTGCAGCTGACGCAAGGAACATAAGATTTGGTCTAAGTACAGATGGCATGAATCCTTTTGGCGAGCAGAGCTCCAGCCATAGCACCTGGCCCGTGACTCTATGCATCTACAACCTTCCTCCTTGGTTGTGCATGAAGCGGAAGTTCATTATGATGCCAGTGCTCATCCAAGGTCCGAAGCAACCCGGCAACGACATCGATGTGTACCTAAGGCCATTAGTTGATGAACTTTTACAGCTGTGGGGCAGACCTGGTGTCCGTGTGTGGGATGAGCACAAAGAAGAGGAATTTGACCTACGAGCGTTGCTTTTCGTAACCATCAACGATTGGCCTGCTCTTAGTAACCTTTCGGGACTGTCAAATAAGGGATACAATGCATGCACGCACTGCTTACATGAGACTGAAAGTGTACATTTGCCAAATTGTAAGAAGAACGTGTATCTTGGGCATCGTCGATTTCTTCCGAAAATTCATCCAGTAAGAAAGAAAGGCAAGCATTACAACGGCAAGGCAGATCACCGGCCGAAGCCTGCGGAACGCACTGGTGCTGAGGTATTTGATATGGTCAAGGATTTGAAAGTCATCTTTGGAAAGGGTCCTGGCGGACAATCAGTTCCGAAGGGAGCTGACGGGCACGCAACCATGTGGAAGAAGAAATCTATATTCTGGGAGCTAGAATATTGGAAAGTCCTAGAAGTCCGCTCTGCAATCGACGTGATGCACGTTACGAAGAATATTTGCGTGAACCTCCTAAGCTTCTTGGGCGTGTATGGGAAGACAAATGATACAAAGGAAGCACGGCAGGACCAGCAACGTTTGAAAGACCCTGATGACCGGCATCCGGAATGGTTTCAAGGTCGTGCCAGCTACGCTCTGACCAAAGAAGAGAAGGTCATCTTTTTTGAATGCCTGAGCAGTATGAAGGTCCCGTCTGGATTCTCGTCCAATATAAAGGGAATAATAAACATGGCGGAGAAAAAGTTCCAAAACCTGAAGTCTCACGACTGCCACGTGATTATGACGCAATTGCTTCCGATTGCTTTGAGGGGGCTCCTGCCGCAAAATGTTCGAGTAGCCATTGTGAAGCTATGTGCATTCCTCAATGCAATCTCTCAGAAGGTAATCAATCCAGAAGTTCTACCACGGTTACAGAACGATGTGATCCAATGTCTTGTCAGTTTCGAGTTGGTGTTCCCGCCATCCTTCTTCAATATTATGACGCACCTCCTGGTTCACCTAGTCGAAGAGATTTTCGTTCTCGGTCCTGTATTTCTACACAATATGTTCCCCTTCGAGAGGTTCATGGGAGTATTAAAGAAATATGTTCGTAACCGTGCTAGGCCAGAAGGAAGCATCGCCAAGGGCTATGGAAATGAGGAGGTAATTGAGTTTTGTGTTGACTTTGTTCCTGACCTTAAGCCGATTGGTCTTCCTCGATCGCGGCACGAGGGGAGACTAAGTGGAAAAGGCACGATCGGAAGGAAATCAACGATATGTATGGACGGCCATTCTCTGACTGAAGCACACCACACTGTACTGACCAATTCCAGCTTGGTGGCTCCGTACTTTGAGAAACACAAGAATATTTTACACTCGGACAACCCGGGGAAGCCTGAATCCTGGATTAGGAAGGCCCACATGGAGACTTTCGGCAGTTGGTTGAGAAAACATTTAATGAATGACAATGATGTTGTAGATCAGCTGTACATGTTGGCCAAGACACCATCTTCGACTATAACGACTTTCCAAGGGTACGAGATAAATGGGAATACATTTTACACGATCGCCCAAGATAAAAAGAGCACCAACCAAAACAGTGGTGTCCGCTTTGATGCAGCAACCGAGAATGGGCAAGAGGTCACATATTATGGTTACATAGAGGAGATATGGGAACTTGACTATGGACCCTCCTTTAAGGTCCCTTTGTTCCGGTGCAAATGGTTCAAGCTAACAGGAGGTGGGGTAAAGGTGGACCAGCAATACGGAATGACAATGGTGGATTTCAACAATCTTGGTTACCTTGACGAACCATTCGTCCTAGCGAAAGATGTCGCTCAGGTTTTCTATGTGAAGGACATGAGTAGCAAACCGAGGAAACGGAAAGATAAGAAAACGATCAGTACATCATGCGATGATCCAAAGCGCCACATTGTTCTTTCAGGGAAAAGAAACATCGTGGGAGTGGAGGACAAGACAGACATGTCAGAAGATTATAATATGTTTGCTGAAATTCCGCCCTTCAAAGTGAACACCGACCCAAGCATTAAGTTAAATGATGAGGATGCTCCATGGATACGGCACAATCGTAAGCAAGCAGGGACACAAGGGAAGAAATGATGTGTAATAATTTATTGTACCAAACTTTGTTGAATGGATCATGTGAATTATATTACCCGTGATGTGTTTGGTGTCCATTTTCGAATGATTCGAGATACCACTGATGATACATGAAATTTGGAGTGATTTAGTCATACTCCTGCCTAGGCGTATAATATGCATACTCGTAGTCTTCATAGCCGCCGTCGTCGTTGTACTGGTAGTCGTCGCCTTCTAAGTTGCCGCCGTCGTCGTCGCTGCTGTCGTCGCTGTCGTCGGGCGGCGCTCGTGGCTCGAACTGAGGGTAGCGCAGGCGGGGGATATCGCCGGCCGTGATGTAGTCCATGACGCTCTGAAGAGTCCGGCCGTACCACCATAGCCGACGGCCGGCCTCGTGGAAGTTCCCAGGAGGCAGACCGTCCTCCTCATACCTGGCGAGCGCCCTCTCACGCCGATTGATGAAGAAGGCGTCCCAAGTATGCTGGTTATCGGGATGCCAGCGGGGATTCATCCGCTGCTCCGGCGTGAGGTCGAGGTAGTAGTGGTTCGTGATGGCCGCCCGGCGCGCAGTACCCTGAGGGACGGGAGGGACCGGCACGCCGCCGGCGCTTAGGCTCCAGCCGGTGGGGACGCGGTAGCCCGGTGGACAAGGGTAGTTCGAGGCGCAAAGCTCCTCCACCTGCTGGTAGGTTAGAGTGGGTGCGGTGGAAGCCATGAGAGAGTGATGAGAGATTGTAGAGATGTGATAATGCTGGCCAAGCCGGGCTACATATATGTAGTGAGAAATGGCGGGAAAAATGGGAGCGGGAAGACAGGAGGCGGGAAGAAAGTGGCGGGAAGAAAGAGGCGGGAAGACAGGGAAGAAATGGCGGGAAGAAGAGGAATCCAGAGCTGGTCATCTAACCTTTAGTCCCGGCTGGTTGGTGCAACCGGGACTAAATGTGGTTTTTGATATATTATTTGTATTTTTAACATTTTGAATTGAATTAGTTTTATTTTTCTTAATTTTTTGATATAATTTTTGTGTTTTTAACATATTGAATTGAATTAGTTTTATTTTTCTGAATTTTTTGATATATTATTTGTATTTTTAAGATATTGAAAAAGAAAAGTATTTTGAAAAATACCTTTAGTTGCGGTTGGCCAGACCAACCGCGACTAAAGGTCGTTGCGCGCGGGAACGAAAAAACCCTTTAGTCGCGGGTCGCCTCCCCAACCGCGACTAAAGGGTTTTTGGCGGGTTAAAAACCCGCCAAAAACCCTTTAGTCGCGGTTGGGGAGGCGACCCGCGACTAAAGGTAAACTTTAGTCGCGGGTCGCCTCCCCAACCGCGACTAAAGGGGGGGGGGGCTATAAATACAAGGGCCTGCCGCCGTCTTCTCCGATTCTCGTCTTCTCCGATTCTCTGCCGCGCGCGCCGAAGGCCTGCCGCCGTCGCCCTCGCCCTCGACGCCGCCCGCCGTCGCCCTCGCCCACCGCGCGCGCGCCGCCTCGCTCGCCCGCCCTCAACGACGCCGGCCGGCCTCGGTACTGCCGCCTCGCTCGCCCGCCCTCGCCGCCTCGCTCGCCCGCCCAACGCCGCAAATTTCTACAGAGTTTACAGAGTATAAACTTTGTATATACAATTCCAAACATATACAATACAAAAATATAACTGATGGTGTATCCAATGACATGCATTTCGTAAGTTAATGGACATAATTTGTGTGTAAACAAGGTCAAAGTTTGTGATTTTTGACTTTTGAAAAAAATCTATACATACTACATTATGGAATGGATGGAGTATAAATTTTCTTGACATGGATTGTTTAAGTTGTAGGAATAAATCCCATATGGTATAGTTTTTTCATTGATGTTTATTTTTTTATCGGGACAATAACTCCAATAACATAAACTTCCTTAAAGACTTTCACACAATCCATGTTTGTTTTAATGAATGTCCTCAACAACCATACACTGCACTACCACCAATTTATATGCCGTGTTCTCTGCATGCTTCAGACTCACTGAGTTTTGACACATCTGAGAAACCACCTGTTAGCAAAAGAGGGAAAGCACTATGCAAGAACAAAGAAAAAGAAATAAAGAAAGGGAGGTCATCACTTCATCTTGAGAATAGAAGACGTCGGGAAGAAAACGCTCAGTTGATGCGACCGCTAGCATCCCACGAAGAGAAAACATATTGTCGAGCCCTATGATTTCTCGATGCACCTGCACAGTCCCGGGTCTCATACTCGTATGGTTAGTACACACGGCAGTGATGAGAAAAAAAGTATGGTCTAAAACGTATAATCATTTGAATTTACATAAAAAATGACTTAGTTTAACAAAAACGGTAAAATAACTTAGGGTAAGAATTAGTTTAACAAAAACGGTAAAATAACTCCCTCTCCGTGACGCCGTCGTCTGCCGCCCCGTCTCGCGCTCTACCGCGACACCCTCTCCCACCCCTTCCTCGCCCCCTCCTTTTGCCACCGCCCTTTCGCCACCGCCACCGCCACCGCCCCCCTTCTTCACTTAATTAATTTGTTTTTACTACATGTTTTCAGGACTGACATAATGGAGGACGATAGAGCTGACCCGATTATGGACAACTATGATCCGGACGGTGAAGCACATATGTTCGGCATCATAAACGGCGATATTCTATATGTGCCGACCGGAGAAGAAGAAGATGATATCTCTTCTTATCTGAACCTTGACGGTGAAGATGAAGGGCGCCGTCAGCAAGATGATGCCGAACAAACGTCGATAAACGACGATCTTCAAATGGAAGTAGCAACCACCTCCGGCGCCGAGGTATATATATACATTGAGCCTCTGGTGATACAAACTAACTGATTTGAATAAATATGTGCGTACTAACGCGCGCGACTCTCTTTCTTATTTTAGCCCTCGGCCGGATCGTGGAAACAATCGAGTACGTCGTCAAAGCGTGGCGCAACCAAGACGATGAAACAAGGAGAAACATGCACCATCGAGGTTGTCGACAGTGCAACCGGCAGGCCGCTGGAGCCCCGCAAGAACGCCACCAAGTTTGTCAGCCAATGCGGAGCCGTTGTTAGAGACAACGTCTCGATCACCGTCCAGGAGTGGAATGAGCCAAAGAAGGCACGAATTGCTGGTTTCACTTTTGTCGATAAGAGAACAAAAAAAGATTGCTTCAAGAAGCTTATGGAACATTTCGTTCTACCTCCGGAATACAACAAATTCGATGAGGAGGGTAACAAGATTGAGGAAAACAAGGAGAGGAGGAGGCTAGTCAAACAGTTCGCTCTTCATAAGATGGCCGACGCATTCCGGAAATTCAAGCAAAATCTAGCCCATGACTTTGTCAAGCAGAACAAGACTCCGGATTTCAAAGGACAATATGAGAAACTGAAACATGATTGGCCAGAATTTGTGAAGCAAAAGAAATCGGAGCAGTTCATTCAAATATCGAAAAGAAATAAGGAAAATGCGGCTAAGAAGGAGTACAATCATATTATGGGGCCAGGAGGGTATCACATTTGGGTGCCTAGGTTGGAGAAGATGGAGAACGAGCTGAGGGCGCGAGGAATCCGTCCAGGTACGGAGGGATGGGACCAAAGGGCCAAAAGCTGGTGGTACGGGCATGGGGGAACGCTGAACCCGGAGACAGGGGAGTGTGTTTACCGGGGCAAATTAATTAAACCCACCCAAGCCCTTATTGACGCAATGAGGGATGCTCAAGAGGGGAAGATCAAGTTCAACAGAGAGAACGACGCGCTGACAAAAGCCCTCGGGAATCCTGAACACGGAGGACGTGTACGAGGCATGGGGAACATTCCGTGGAAAATAGGGTTCCCCCAGAACGATGACCCGTACGGTTACAGAAGCCGTAAGAGAAAGATGGATCGGGAAGCAGATGTTGTGGCGCGGTTGGCATCGGAAATGGATGTGATGAAGAAAACCGTGAGTGTACTATTAGCCGAAAGAGATGTAGCTCGGGCGCAGCATGAAGACCATCCAGCGGATCTCGGAAGCCAGCAGCGGAGAAGCAGCGTGGCTTCCACGGAGGCCCCACCAGCTGGTGCAGATGCACCGACGATCGAAATTACTGCACCGGAGCCTCTGGTGGTCGAAATTACTGCACCGGAGCCTCCTCGCTACCCCGTGGACGATATAAAGGAGATGAAAGAATGTCATCTGTATTATCCTATCGGGAACATGTCCATGAAAGTAGCCATCGGCAGTGCTTTACCATGTTTACCTGGAGCACTCCACCACAACAACCCCATTCAAGATGGCTATGCTCGTGTCACGGTGGAGGACATAGTCCAAGGGTTTGAGGACCTGGAGATTGACATTGCTACACCTGAAGGGGAGAAAAGACTTGGAGATGTCAAGCGCCATTTCATTCTATGGCAAAAGAAGTTTATCAAGTTTCCAGGCGAGGCGCCAAGGACAACAAGTCCACCCCCCTACGGTGGTGGTGGTGGCGGTGGTGGTGGTGGTGGTGGTGGTGGTGGTGACGGTTCACCTACACCTCCGTCACGTCAGCCGACGCCCCCCCAGTCCACAACGTCCGACGGGTGATCAGACGCCGCCCCCCAGTCCTCGTCCGGCGGGTGATCAGACGCCACCCCCCAATCCACCTCCGGCAAAGAAGCAGAAGCAGTCCTGGATTATTAACCCGGACCCTTATGTACCTAAGACCACAAAGGTACCGGAGCCATCACTGAAGCCTCTCCCCACAAGGCCTTGGGAACGTAGTGCCGAGGAAACTGCCGCGAGGGCGGCTGCTGATCATGAGAAATGGAAGGCGGACTGCAAGAAGAAAAGAGAGCCCGAGCCCAAGCCAGTATTTTCTGATGAGCAAAAGAAGTGGGCTAAGTCATTTTTGAGCACACCGTCCCAAGCCGCGAAGAATCTGCCTGACGACTATGCACGTGAACTTCGTAGGCAGGCATTCATGTTGAAGGAGAAGAAAGAGCGGGCGGAGAACCAGGAGAACAAAGCCTTGGAGGAGGCCGAGAAAACGGAATTAGAAAGTAAAAAAAGCGGGAAACGAGTTGCCCAGCTCGGGGAACAAAGTAAACAATCGATTGCCCCGCTTATAGTGAAAGCCGCCGGTCCGGATGACCCCGATATCATAGCAGCTGCGGCAGCACATGGATTGACTGTAACGAGTGCCAGAGAACAAGCGGCCAACTTAGGTATTACTCTTCGTGAAATGTTAGGCCTTGATGAGGCGCCAGTGAAGGAGGTAGTAATTACATATGTGAAGAATGGGCCTCTCGTCGAGCCTGCGCAGGAAGAGGATCTACCTCCACAAATGAAAGGTCTGCTGAAATGGTACAAGGGTTACATAAAAAATAAAAACGCCAAAGATTATATTTATGCGGAAGTTAGATATGAGCATCACTTCAAACATTACTATGTACAAATTCATCTGAGTGAATTGTTCCAGCTTTTCAATCTGCGCGAGCTCGACAAATCTATCATCAGTTGCTACGTTCTGTAAGTGATTTATTTATACCCCATCTCGTTCATATTGCCTGCACTATATATATGTCGTAACTATATTGTTGTGTCCGCTATTATACATGCAGAATGAAGATTAAGGAATGCAGAGTAAGGAACATCCATGATGTTGGGTTCATTGACCCACACATCGTTAATGGATATGTGTTGGAGCATCACCCCGCCGACATGGAGGCAGACCTGTGGCAGTTTCTTACAAAGCAGGAACTCAAAAGTGATATTCTATTTCCTTACCATTTTGGGTGAGTGTTTCTGTCTTGAGCACATTCTCTTTTGTTTACTCCATGCATGGTATGTGGCCGGCTAATCGATGAGTTATGCATGACGTACTGTGCATGTATCGTGTCCGCAGGTTCCACTGGATTCTGCTAGTAATTAAAGTTGACACCTCAGAATGTCTCGTCCACGACTCTCTGAATATGGATCCAAAGCTTTGGGGCGGCATGAGAAGAATGCTGCAGAAGTAATTATTTTCATTCATTTGCGCTCTATATCGATCGGCCTATTTCGTTCATTTCCTAATATCAAGTAACTAATAACTCTCTTGTTCATTTAATTTTCTTTGCCTCGTAGGGTTTGGAGACGGTTCGTAGATACAAAGGTCGGTGAATTCAAAAAAGAGCTAGAATTCAAAAGGTCAAAGGCTAAGAATGGTGGGGATATTCAGCCAGCGGGGACCAATCTATGTGGATACTATGTCTGTGAGATGATCCGGAGATACACCTCTGAGCGGGTTCCGAGTGATACCAATGCTCAGCGGAATAACCTCCGGGTGATGCTTAGTCCAGAAGCTCGCTTCCGACCACTTCAAGAGGAACTAGCTGGATGGTTCAGGAGGGAAGTCCTCCATCGTAAAGGAGAACACCATTACGAGGACGTAGAACTTTATATGCATTAAATTATGTATGGAAACTTGTTCAAAATTGTATATGGTCATCCGATGATATTGAATATATATTGTATATTCCTCTTGAATTCTTTTTGGTTCTAATTTCAAATTTGTTTGAAATTGTACATTCATATGCATGTATGTAGTACCGTAGAATATGTGAAACTCCTTCAAAATTAAAATAAAGCACAAAAGAAATAAAACAATACAAATTAAACAGAAAACAGGTTTGGGGGGGGGGGGGTTAAACCCTGTGGCGGCCTTTAGTCGCGGTTGGCCAGAAAAACCGCGACTAAAGGTCCTCCGCCCCGACGGCCGCCTGGCGCCCACGTGGACGGGCCTTTAGTTGCGGTTCTTAAGAAACCGCGACTAAAGGGGGGGGCCTTTAGTCGCGCCTATTTGGTCGCGGTTGCGCAACCGTGACTAATGGCAGTTGCGAACCGCGACCAAAGGCCCTTTTTCCACCAGTGTCCCCTCTCAATCAACCCACGACTAAAGGTCTGTAGCTTATCCCTATGAACCCTATTATGTTCCCTTTTTGTATGGCCTGATTTTGTTGAATCTGAGATTTTGTTTTCATTATAGATGTATAGTACGAAGGTACTAATGCTAGATCTGAGATATTGCTTGCTAAATCCCTCTTCTTTGTTTGCTAGAAGTGAAATGCATGTGACTCCCGTACCTGTTCTTGGTTTACTCCAGGTAAAAAATGAATGAGACTCCCATTCATGTTCTTTGTGTAAGCATTGTCCGGAAACAAACGTGCAGTGAGGGCATAGTCGGATCACGTGTTGTAGATGAATGCCCAAAGTGTATGTATGCTTTTTTAGACTGAAAACAATACTCTAGCTTTTTGAGAAAGCTAAAAGTTTGATTACAAAAACAAGCAAAGATGAGGCTGGTGTCAAAATAGCATAGTCCTGCCGAAGTTCAAATTGTTACTATGCGGGTATTTGTGTGTAGAAAGTAGGATGATCATTGCATGTCATGCCTTGAGTGATGCCAACATGTCTAGGCTTTCTAATAGTGCTTATTCTGGATTGAAATGGCATCAAGTAAAAAAAAATGCTTTGATCCATGCCACATTTGTTGGATGCAAACTCTTAGTACTTCCTACATTTCAATGTATTTTTGGTGTTGTTACCAGGTTAGGAGAGGCTAAAGCTTTGTAGTTAACTTTAAACCTGCGCTCCTTGTACATTTTGCTGGTAGTAATTGCTGATAATTGAGCTGTTTATATGAAGTATTTTAATTGTGCAATCCATTTATCATTTACTGTTTGTTGTATAAAGTATTTCCATTTTATTTTTGCAAGTCGTTCCCATTTTCTCACCGTACAAGGTCGTCCTGATTTTTCTTTAGGTCGGACCCGTTTGAAAACTTCACCGGATCATTCTTGTTAAATCTGTAGAGTATTTCTGTTGTTTCTTACTCGATGCATATTTTCTGTACCGAGTTATGTTGGTCTTCTTATGTCCAATCTTGTATTTCCAGTTTTGTAAGCTATGTGACCATGCATACAATTGAAATTCATAATGTATTGCAACATGGCTGGTTTTGGATAGTATGTGGATGTCATTCAGTCGCTCACTATCATTATAGGTTTGCAATTTAATCTCCAAAGATATAGCTGTTCAATTTCATGCAGATGGTGCCCATTGATGCTGCTACCTTCGGGATGTCGCCATGGGTATGGATTGATGACCACGGGGCATGTTTTTTCCGTGTGCTGGAGAGCAGGAGGACATGGCGTCTTCGCGGGCTAAGGAGAGGTCCAATGAGAGCAGCGACATGGTGCTGTCCGGTAGTAGTGGCAGCACTTGACAAGGCAGTGAGGCATGGCCACGGCAGTGGAGCATGGCTTCAGAACGCGGTGACATGCACCTCTTGCCGCATCAATCTCATTTGGTCAGTCCACTTGAGGCTTTTGAATTTGTGGTCTTGATCGATGGCAAGCATGAACCTGGCTGCACCAGAATTCATTAGACACGGTTGCCGATTGGTGATTCGTTGCAAAAGAATTTGGTAATATATTCGATGTTCGTTGAGCCATTGGTTTCTATATCTTGAAATAATTGATAGAAATGTTGTAGCCACACTCACAATTCATAAAAGTGATATATACATATTTCTTCAAACTGAAGAAGGGGAAACGTGCTTGCCATCGGTGGCAGTACTAATTTATAATACGGTAATTTGACTAGGCGATGGTTTGGTTTGTGAAAGGGATTAAGATGAACAGACCTAGGGTGTTGATGATGAAATATGTTCTGGGATATATTGTTATGCAGTTAACCAAACAACAACAGCTTAGTGGACCACTCAAGAGGCGCGCAATGGCGCGCCCCCGCCTCTAGTATGCACCATAGGGGCGCAAGTGACAGCTCGTTTCATCCCGCGAAACTCACTGACTTTTTTCTTTCAAAAAAAAGAAACTCAGTGACTTTTTAAAAATTAAACCCATCATTTGCCTGAAATTAACACGGTGTTTGTGCTAGGGTATTGTCCGCTAGCTTGCATCCTATTGGTGGAAAGCAAAAGGAACATGAAAGCACCACGTGAGGAAGGAATAAGAGCAGAGTCAGCTTTGGACTCGAAGATTCCCCGAGAAGGCGCAGACGGTGCAAGCAAATGATGTTCATGTTGATACCATTTGCGCTTGACAAGTATAGATTGTATTGGTTCGTGCCTGTAGGTTTCTTTCGACACGAAAGGAAGGCACTAGTATGGTTTTTGATGTTCGTTTCGTGCAAACAGCAGCAGTTCCCATGCTAACAACATCAGTTGGTTTCCTTGGTTATTAGACTATCGCTATTTGTGAAAATTTTAAGCAAAGGAACTTTCAAACCCGAAGCGTGCATCAGTATCGCTGCGACTCGGGAAGAAGCGGAGGCAGGGTAGCCCATTTGAAGCTTTCTCGGCTTGCTATATATTCTCACAACGATAGTCGCCACAACCCGAGTATGTTATGTAACAAGAAGATGTTTTGTGCCTTCCTTCCATGAAAAAGGCGGAGAGGAAGGGAGGGAGGCCATTTGATATGTTGGTGATGTCCTGATGATGTTATAAATATGACCATATTATGTTCTGACCATGATTAATTTACCTGATATGACGACATCTCACCAATTAATTAATTACACTACGTAGAACATGTTCTTGGAATCCGTGCCCATATATACAACTGGTGCGTGTGGTGGGGGTGCAAATTTGGAAACATTTCCTGTTGGAAGTGTTAGAAACCAATTAGCAGTTAGTAGCAGTTAATAGCAGTTAGCATGACGTAGGCTAACTAGGCAGTTATTATATCTGGCGTTGTCCAAACGTTGTGTCCATCCAAGAGACACCACGACTATTAGAAGAGTCGTGATATCATTGTAACCGACGTTGTAAGCGCCTGTTCAGGCAATATAAAAGCCCAGGCATCAAATCAATACAATAACTCATTCACTTCATTCCTTTCTACTCTCTTCACGTTATCATGCACGCATCACTCTAAAGCAGAGTAGGCTACAGGACAGAAGAAAGAAAACATGGCTGACATCAATAAGAAAGAATTCCAAGAACTACAAATAGATGGAAGTAACTATCTATCATGGGCCATGGATACGAAAATATTCTTAAGTGGACGTAGCATTGGTCCTTGCATTGCCGCACCCCCCGAAAATGCTCCAGAAATACCTCAAATGGCAAAGTATGCAACATTGCACTACATAAGGCACCACCTCCATCCTGATTTAAAAACTGAAAATTTGATGGAGGAGGACCCATTAGCTTTATGGGACTCCCTCAAGGAGAGATATGATCAACAAAGAGCAGTAATGTTGCGAGAAGCCCAAAGAGAATGGTCTCTTATAAGGTTTCAGGACTTTAAGTCTGTTGTTGCATATAATTCTGCCGTGCATAAAATTAACTCCAAACTGAGATTTTGTAATCAACAAGTTTCAGATGCGGACTTAATAGAGAAAACCTTATGCACTTTCCATCCCTCGATGAGAATATTGCAACAGCAGTATCGTCAACAGAAATACACAAAGTATTCTGAGCTCATATACACATTACTTCAGGCCGAGAAGCATGATGAACTTCGCATGAAGAATCACAATGCTCGCCCAACGGGTACCATGCCTATACCTGAAGCACATGCTAATGCTCATTTTACTAGTAAATTTGGAAATCGTAAAAGGAACTTCCAGAAATTCAAGGGAAAATGGAAAAAGAACAATGGTCACAAGAGCAATGGTCAAACTAAAGGGAAAGGTCATTTCAAGAAAAATGATCAAAATGACAACTCTCAAACTTGTCAAAGGTGTGGATGCATGAATCATCGTACTAATCAATGCCGAATTCCCAAGCATCTTGTGGATCTATACATGAAGTATGGCGGAAAAGGCAAACAAGTTCAAGGAAATAAAACTGAAGCTCACTTCAACGCTATTCAAGATAACCCTCAAGCTGGTCCTTCTCAAAGCGCTATTCAAGTATACAAGCCAAAGGACGATATCATCCTCGATGAAGACATGCTTGTGGATTACACCCGAGATATTTTTGGAGACCTCAGTTAATCTCCATAAACAAGTTGATGTTACTTAGCTATTTAATACTACAAGATGTTATATATTGTATAACAATAAGTAGAATAAAGTCTTTGAGACTATGTATATTATATTATGTGAATCAAACATAATGTTGTAATAAATTTAAGATTGTAATATATATATTATGTATGTAATTTGATGAATATATGAATAAGAAGTAAATTTATTCTAAAATATTCTCTTTCTATCTATAGAATTTTAAAGGGAACAATCCGATGGAAGAAGAGTTATGTTTAGTGGATAGTGCTACCACTAACACGATTCTAAGGGAAGCAAAATATTTCCAAACTCTTACTAAGATAAAGGAAAATGTTATGACCATAACAGGAAGTAACAAAGCAATTATTGGTTCAGGAAGAGACACATTCACACTCCCTATGGGTACTACCATCGTAATTCGGAATGCACTCTTGTATCCTGAATCTACACGTACCCTTATAAGTTTAAAAGATATCCGATCTAACAATTTCCATCTAAAAACAATAGAGGTGGATAACAGAGAATTTTTGCTTTTAACAAAAAGCAACGAATATGCGGAGCAAACTCTTGAAAAATTCCCATCATTTTCATCCGGATTATACTTTACATACATAAAACCCGTACCTTATGTTGCATACAAAATAACTTTTCAAAATCTTGATAAATTCAAGACTTGGCATGATCGCCTTGGTCATCCTAGAATAGGTATGATGAGAAAAATTATAAGTAATTATGTTGGTCATAATTTACCAATTAAAAGATTTCCCAAATCATCAGATTTTGTATGCACCGCCTCTGCTACCGGAAAATTAATTATTAAGCCATCTTATCTTAAAGTTAAAAATGAGTCACTTATTTTTCTTGAAAGAATTCATGGAGATATATGTGGTCCAATACAACCTCTATCCGGACCATTTAGGTACTTCATGGTGCTCATCGATGCATCTACTAGATGGTCACATGTGTGTCTATTATCCACACGTAACCATGCCTTTGCCAAATTAATTGCTCAAATTATCAAATTGAGAGCGAATCATCCTGAACACGGTACAAAAACAATAAGAATGGATAATGCTACTGAATTTAGTTCACGCGCATTTCATGATTATTGTATGGCTTTAGGAATCCATCTAGAACATTCAGTACCCTATGTTCATACTTAAAATGGAATGGTTGAATCTTTAATCAAAAGAGTAAAATTAATTGCTAGACCACTATTTCGGAATTGCAATTTACCAACCTCTTGTTGGGGACATGCGGTTTTACACGCCGCAGATCTGATGCAAGTCAGACCAACTGCATATCATGAAACTTCCCCGTTTCAAATAGTACGTGGCAATCAACCAAGTATTTCCCATCTGCGAAAATTCGGTTGCGATGTATACGTACCGATATCACCACTGCAGCGTACATCTATGGGCCCTCATAGGAAACTAGGAATCTATGTGGGATATAATTCTCCGTCAATTATAAAATATTTAGAACCCCTAACACGAGACCTGTTCACAGCTCGGTACGCTGACTCAATCTTTGATGAGGACCATTTCCCAGCATTAGGGGGAGAAACAAACCACAAAGAATGCGAGAAAATAGATTGGAATGTTACAGGCATTCAATCCTTAGATCCACGTACAAAAGAATCTGAATCTGAAGTTCAGAAAATTATAGATTTGCAACACTTTGCAAATAACCTGCCAGACGCATTTACTGATCACAAAGGTGTCACTAAATCTTATATCCCCACAGTTAATGCACCAGAACGAGTAGAGGTACCAAATAAAACTACTCAACTCCCAATTACAAATAAAAGGGGGAGAAATCTGGTCACAGGGGAAAAGGCTTCTCTAAAGCCTCCACGGAAACATAGAAAATCAAAATCTATGACAGTAAATGCAAATCAACTTCAAGTTGATGGACACCAAATAGATGTTCAACATCTAGAACCCAACATAAATGTGCACACAAATTATAATGTTGGGATATCGAAACAATTAGACTCCGTTGTTATGGGAAATCACACGGTGCGTGAAGAAATTAATGAAATATCTATAAATTATATTGATTCAGGAGAAACATACAGTAGAAGCACTAGAGTTGTCGACACATATTTCTCCTCAAAAATTGCTGAAACCCTTCAACTGGATCCAGAGCCAAAATATATGAAAGAGTGCCTCAAGCGCTCGGATTGGCCTAAATGGAAGGAAGCAATTGAGGCAGAATTACACTCGCTTAACAAAAGAGAGGTATTTTCTAAAATAATGCCTACTCCTCATAAAGTCTTCCCTGTGGGAGCTAAATGGGTTTTTGTTCGAAAAAGGAACGAAAATAATGAGGTGGTGAGATATAAAGCGAGACTAGTTGCTCAAGGATTTACGCAAAGACCCGGTATCGACTACGACGATACATATTATCCTGTAATGAGTGGAATTACATTTCGATACTTAATATCTTTGGCAGTACAAATGAATCTATCAATGCAGTTAATGGATGTAGTGACCGCTTATCTATATGGGTCACTTGATGCAGAAATTTATATGAAAGTCCCTGATGGACTTAAATTCCGAATCCTAATATAAATCGCAACATGTATTGTGTAAAACTACAAAAGTCACTCTATGGCTTGAAGCAGTCGGTAAAAATGTGTTCTAACCGACTTAGTGAGTTCCTTCTCAGTAAAGGATACTCGAATAACAATGATTGCCCATGCCTATTTATAAAGAAATCCTCAAATGGATTTTGCATCATCTCAGTATATGTTGATGATCTCAACATCATTGACAACGCAACACATATATCTGTAGCACGCAATCATTAAATGACGGAGTTTGAGATGAAAGATTTGGGGAAAACCAAATTCTGCATAGGTTTACAACTTGAGCATTTTCCCTCAGGAATACTCGTTTATCAACCCGCCTATATTCAGAAAATTTTGGAAAAATTTAACATGGATAAATCATATCCGTCTAAAACACCTATGGTCGTCCGGTCCCTTTATATGAATAAGGATCCTTTTAGACCTAGGGATGATAACGAGGAGGTATTGGGACCCGAGTTTACATACCTCAGTGCCATTGGGGCACTAATGTACCTTGCAAATTGTACTAGACCAGACATTGCCTTTGCAGTAAATTTACTGGCTCGACATAGTGCAACTCCAACAAAACGTCATTGGACGGGAGTAAAGAATATCTTCAAATATTTACAAGGTACTAAAGATCTTGGTTTATTCTATCGGAAAAATCAAGACATGACCCTGATTGGTTATACTGACGCTGGATATCTTTTCGTCCCCATAATGCCAGGTCACAAACAGGGTTTGTATTTTTATATGGTGGAACTGCTATTTCATGGAAGTCAACAAAACAAACATTGGTAGCAACTTCCACTAATCATTCTGAAATAATTGCATTATTTGAAGCTTCACGAGAATGTGTATGGCTCCACAGAATGATAAATCATATTCAGACATCATGTGGTATCGGTTCATTAGAATCACCTACTATTATCTATGAAGATAATGATGCATGTGTTGCCCAAATGCATATGGGATATATTAAAAGTAATATCACAAAACACATCTCCCCAAAACTATTTTTCCCTCACCGGTTACGGAAAGATGGAAAAATTAATATTTTGCAAATAAAATCTTGTGACAATCTTGCAGATTTGTTCACTAAGTCTTTGCCAGCAGCAACATTTCAAAAATGCATTCATGGCATTGGTATGAGACGACTACGAAATTTGCAAAATTCAGGGGGAGAAATTTCCTAGAATAATTTTTGAGTTTTCCAACGGATTTCTCATGTAGTTTTGAATAAGTGATTAAATATACTAACGATATATGATTTTCTATAGATTCTCTTATATTTTCTTACAGGGATATAAATAGTACAAAATTGAAGATTCTCAAAGTTGTAAGCTCAAGGATCAAGAAAACTCAAGACTTTCCATACTCAAGGATATATGAAGTTGAAAAACCAAGCTTGGAACACACCGTTGTCCAAGGGGGAGTGTTAGAAACCAATTAGCAGTTAGTAGCAGTTAATAGCAGTTAGCATGACGTAGGCTAACTAGGCAGTTATTAGATCTGGCGTTGTCCAAACGTTGTGTCCATCCAAGAGACACCACAACTATTAGAAGAGTCGTGATATCATTGTAACCGACGTTGTAAGCGCATGTTCAAGCAATATAAAAGCCGAGGCATCAAATCAATACAATAACTCATTCACTTCATTCCTTTCTACTCTCTTCAGAAAGCAAGACCCGTTCCTAGCCGGACCCCTGCCGTACTCCTCCTAGCCATGTGTGTAGATCACGGGTAGGAAAACAAAAGGGAAATATACTGCGGTCCAATATACTCCCTTCGTTTCTAAATATAAGTCTTTTAAGAGATTTCATGAGAAGTCTACATACACGGCAAAATGAATGAATCTACATTCTAAAATATGTCTATATATATATCCGTATGTAGTCTATTAGTGGAATCTCTAAAAAGACTTATATTTAGGAACGGAGGGAGTATGTGGTAGTACAAAACGATGCGACGCGATGGGGTCAACTAGCTAGCCTTTTTTTAAGGAGTTCCGTGTCATCAGAATTGGATATTCGAAAGTGGAAAACTTTGAATTGGAGGTTCGGCTATGCTGGATCTTTCGTGCCTCCAAAGGCCATTATATTAAACTAGTACAAATGCCCGTGCGTTGCAACGGGCTATAAATTTAATATAATTTGGCCCTTGTAATTTTTTTATAATTAATTAATTTCTATGATTAACAGTTTCATTTGCAATTTTGTTTTGTTAATTAATGATAGCATATGGATTAGAACATTTTTTTTATCTTGGTGATATATGTGTTTGCATTTGTAATCTAAGTGAGTCTTAATTTGGTTGCAAACATATTAGACAACTATATCGAAAACAATCAATTTGTAAGTACATGCATACCAAATGTTCCAGGTTGTGTATCAATATCGATATTCTTAAAAAAATAATTAGCAAAACAGTTTATGTATATGAAAAATCAAAGCTCAGCCATTTGTTTATGTAAAACTTGTATAAACAACATTGTATATTTTTTATACATTAGAAACATTTTTTTGCATGTGACATCACAAATATTATTGAGTTTTGATGTCTAATTTTTTTAATACGCATTTTACATATTTTGTATGCATCATGAATATTTTTTATATACATGCTTTACATTATTCAAATACACGATTAACATTTTTGAAAAGTTATATTTTTTATGTCTACTTTGTTCCATACACATTATATATTTTTGTATATGTTTTCTTATACACCGGAAACATTTTCCTATGCACATTTAAAATATTCTAAATACATGATCAATATTTTTCAAAAAAAAGAAATATATATTATTTATTGTCCATACGCATTGTACACTTTTTTGTCTACAAATTTGACATTTCTTTAATCCATGATTAACATGTGTGCAAAGTTTATCAAAATAAAGGCAAAAGAGGAAAAAATAGAAAAAGTGTGAAATAAAAGAACAAAAAGGGTTGTACATTTTTTATTGTCCATACGCATTATACATTTTTTGTATATGTGGAAACTTTCTTGTCTACAAATTTGACATTTCTGTAATCCATGATTAACATGTGTGCAAAGTTTATCGAAATAAAGGCAAAATAGAAAAAAAATAGAAAAATGCAAAATAGAAGAACAAAAAGGGCTTACGTGTGCAAAGTTTATCGAAATAAAGGTAAAAAAGGAAAAAAATTAGAAAAAGTGCATAATAGAAGAACAAAAAGGGTTGTAAAAATAGAAAAAATGCAAAATAGAAGAAGAAAAAGGGCTTACGTGTGCAAAGTTTATCGAAATAAAGGCAAAAGAGGAAAAAATAGAAAAAGTGCGAAATAGAAGAACAAAAAGGGTTGTACATTTTTTTATTGTCCATACGCATTATACATTTTTTTGTATATGTGGAAACTTTTTTGTCTACAAATTTGACATTTCTGTAATCCATGATTAACATGTGTGCAAAGTTTTTCCAGACGGAGGGAGTAGTTCTTTCGAAAAAAGGATAGAAAATGAATCAAATATCTCATCAACAATACATCTCTATTACACATGAACAAAACCAGAAAGCTATAACAAAAATTGAAAAAGATAAACTCAAGGAGAGTAGTACACGAGTACAACTACCAATCCAGGGTTTATTGCAGAGATGTGAGCCGCTTGGCTTTGAGAATCCTGACGCTCACATGAGCAGAAGCAGGCAAGTTCTAGATGATCGCAGCAAACCGGACAAACAAACTGGAGGTGACCAATAGACGTCTTTTATTCACCAGAGAAACAGAGAAATAGATGAACACAAATACGACCAAATTGAGAGATACACGGATACAAACAGAGACCACCACCAAAACGGGAATGCATACAACTTGGCTAGACAGATGAAACAACGTTTTCTTGAGAGGAAAAGTGTCGGGCACATCAATCTGACAAACCTTTCCTCCTCGTGCTCCGAGATGATCCACACGAGGATCGTGAGCCCGCCACCTTCGCTGAGCTGCTTGGCGTGTGCCTCCGTGCTGCCCCGGATGGACGCATACATGAGCAGATGCACCCACGCTTTCAGGATGAACTTTAACATGTCGTTGTCATTCATGTCCTCACGAAGTTCCTGCAAGGTCCGAATCCAGTACCCAAGTTTGCGCACACTTTTTTTCATCGCATTTCCAATCAAACGATGCTTTCCGTCAGACAGGAACAGAGCGATTTGAGTTCCTTCCCCGAGAGTACCAAGGCCCCAAAGACGATTCTCCTTTATTCCTCTGGTGATAGCAAAACTTTTGTCCTCGAGATGATCCACGTTTTCCAGCATCCACGTGGCGAGCTCCTTCGCCTTCTGTTCTTTTGTTGTTGTATAACTACTGCTGGGTTTATCCTCCTCTTTAATTTTTCCTATCTCCCTCAGGGTAGCTCGGGCTTTCTCGTACAGGCTGCGAAGCTTGAGGCCAGGCAGCATGCTGGGTTGTTTGGCGAGGAGGAACATCATGTAATCCGACATCGCCTTGATTGCCTTCTCATCATTTTGGGGCGCTGCTGGGACAACATTGTGGTAACACGAGAGGAAAAGGTATGTGGCGATGTGCCAGATGAGGATGGCCTCTTGGAGCTCAAGAGGGAAATTTGTGGACTTGAGGGAAGTGGCCTGCCTTTTGGGGTTGTTGATGAGTGTGGGTTGGCCATGCATGGAACCACTGCTTCAGTTTGTTCATGACGGCACCCTCCGCGGCAAAGCTCACTGCAACCTGCAATCCACAGACGACGTTCAGTGATCTGTTTATGTAGTTCTACCAACACAAACATGCAGTGCAGGCCAGGGCAGCAAGCAACTCACCTGATTCTTGGCCTGCCTCAGGTCTTCCATCGTCAGTGGCCTAAGGTCGATGAATGCTTCCTTGTCACCTTCAGCCTTGGTTTCTGAACTATCCTCTTTGCTTTCTGAACTGCCCTCTTTTCTATCTGATGAATCCACCTTCTCTGAATTGTTTTCTTTGTTATCTGAACTCACCTTCTTGCTCTCTGACTTGTCTGAATCCTCTGCTGCCGCGGCGGTTTTCTGTTCCACCTCTATTTTCCTTGTTTCCTGAGGCATCAAAATAGTATATAGGTGTTTGTTCATGGTTGGCTCAGCAGCAATTCAAAGACATCAAATAGTAAATGCAAAAAAGTTAAGAAGCAAAACATTTTCTGAGTAACCTTACCATCTCTTTCAACCGTTCTTTCTTCAGGAGCTCCCTAACCGGTCGGTAAGCAGCTGTAACACAAAGATTATGGGTGCAAAAGGAAAATTAACAACTTTCAATGATTCAGTCAGATTGACAGTAACTACCCACTGAATCAGGTTAATAAAAATGCACAAACCTTAAGATCACTGCCGCTGTAACCTTCGGTGATAGCTGCAAGCCAAAAGGGACCGGGTGGGGGGCGGTGCTCACCTGCGCCACTCGCAGAGGAGGGCGCCCTCCTCCCTGCCCATCTCGGCGAGCGGCGGCAGGACGGGGCCGTCGTCGTCCCCGCCCCTGAAGTCCGAGTCGGGGAAGAAGGGCGAGGGAGCGTACCCGCCGGAGACGTAGCGGACGGGGACCGCAGCGCCGTCGGAGTCCGCGGCGATCTCCTCGTCCACCACCTCCTCTTCCTCCTCCTCGGGACCGGCGTCGGCGAAGGAGGGGTACCCGGCGTCCACGAAGGAGGTGTACCCGGCGTCCACGAAGGAGGTGTACCCTCCCGCGCTGCCGTCGGCCGCCACGGCGTCGGTGGTGTCGTCTTCAGTGTCGTCGAAGGGTGGGAGGCGGTGCGCTGGAGGTCGTCCGTGGCGCTGCCGTCGTCGGCGGCGAAGAAGGGGTCCATGGTGAGCTCGAGATGCGGTGGATCTTGGATAGGATAGATGGGGGCGCGACGGAGGAACCGTCAAGTTCTCGTGCGGATATGATAGATCGACTTACAGAGGGACTGCGGGTTGAATACCCAAAAGTGGAGGTGCTTTTCTGCAAAAATGCCGACGGCGGACGACAGAAGCGCTACGCGCTTTATTATTAGGGGAGATTGTCTCCTTGGTCCCATCCTCAAGAGCACGGCGTCTGTGTATGTACTGTGAGTAATGCACGACAAAGGGGTACGGCCGTAGAAATGTTTTTATGTATGTATGTATGTATGTATCCAAGTAGTTTGCCTAGTCATGAATGTATGAATGAAGAATTATAATGTATCGATCATTCTGTTCCTTTCAAGCCAATGGTAGAAGTAATTTCTCAGAAGGGAAGATATCAGCGACGAATTGTGATGTCATTTTAGTGATCGGATATGTGCCTCGTGAGTTGGGAAGCCAAAGGAGCGTGGGACAAATTCATTGTTTTGTTAGCCTCTATGCGTAAAAGTTTTTCGGATCCGATCATTTTTCTATCTCTATTGTCTTTGGCCTACCACCAAGACCTTTGATGGTAGGATTAACTTACACCACCGCGCCGGTTCGATGCGAAAAAAGATCTTACTGTCATAGTCTATGGCGGTAGGAATTTGCATGCAATTATAATAAAATGATAATTGCATGTAGGTCCCTATCGTCATAGTTGTGGCGGTAGGGTATTTTCGCATCGTATGGACATGTCGGTGTTAATAAGTTCTACCGTCAAAGATTTTGACGGTAGGTTGCGTTACCCTACCACCAATAACAATGATGATAGAAAATGATCAAATACACAACAATTTTGCATATTGGGTCAAATCGTGCTAAACAAACAGTAAAAGGGTCCAAATAGTGATTTTGGCTGCATGGGGGCACCAAGAGAGAAATATTAACGACGACGATCGGCTATGGACTCGAAGCTTCTCCTCCTTGATGAGAAGGAAAGTAAATGGCGCCAACGGACGGACGAAGGGGCGTGGCCGCCCATCGGAGAGATGTAGCAACCGGCCAACCATCACGAGGTTCCCTCCATAGCCTCCCGAACAGGGGTAGCGATCATCAATCACCCTTCCATGTCGTGTCGATCGCCCTTATCGCTCGCTGGCTGGTTGCTATATAGATAGATATGAGAGCATGTACAGCCAAACTGGGCAAATATGTCCCTATACGTCCGGTCAATGATCAGGCGTCTCTCCTATTTGTCTGTTCGTGCAGTCAAATTCCTAAATTTCTTTTTCTTATATGTTCGGTCACTTGCACGTGATTATGAAGAGGAAGAGAGAGAAAGAAAATAATGAATGAAGAAAAAAAAAGATGGTCTAAGGTGGAGTCGCTCCTACGTGATGGACTAATCGAACGCGCCCGCAAGCTTCATATCCTCTTTATATTTGTTCTTAATATGAAGGTTCGTGCACAACTCAAACATAATGATGATAAAAGGGTCTGATTGAATTATTATTTTTTTTGTTTAGTCACTCATAGAATGCATTCACGAACATATGTAAAGAAAATTGAGGCATCCGGTTGTAGATGCTCTTGCTACTTGGTAGATGGATATGATATCCCCATCCCGGTCCTCCACTTGCCCGTTTGTTTGTCTAGTGTCTACGGCGCCCACACGCCCACGCCACACGACGGCGGCTATACCTATACCTCGTCCCGTCTCACCCTTGGTGCCCGCCAAGCGCCGGCGGCCGCGGTTCTCGACCTCCTTTTCTTCCCTTTTTTTTTCTTCCAATCATTGGGTGTTGGGATGGGACAGGATAGGATAGGATCATCTCGTGGCCGGAGTATACAGTTCCCTATATACCAGGGCTAATCAGAAATTTAATTAGGCTTTGACATTTTTGATTCCTGGTAGCAGCACATGCCGTAAGCTGCCCCAGAAACTAGTCGTTCATCTCGATTATGCCGATCGATCGATCTTTCTTCGATTATGCCGTGCATGCATGCATGCATGTGGCCGCTGCGTGGGCGACCATACCTGATGGCTGATAGTATACCCCACGAATCCGGCGACCAGAGGAAAATGCTGGCCACCACGCTCGCGCCCCTCCAGCGACGACCTACCCCTTGCGACGTGGACGTGACGTGGAGGCCTAGGCAGCGCCACCTATGAACTCCACTGTGCCGATACTGCCACCACCTATATGAACTCCACTGTGCCGATACTGCCACCACCTAACTGTTTTCTGATGGAGTGATGGCACGGCACGGGCAGCAACGGAAAACGACGCCGGGCCATGGCACGGCAGCCAGGGCAGGGCACCACCTGACCTGTGTACGACTAATTAACTGAGGCGATGCCGACCAAACGCCACGGCGTCATCGTTCACCAGCGGCATCGCCGTCAGCTCCTTATCGGATCCTCGTAATAAAGCTCGGGGATCCGGCTGGCCAGACTCCATGCAGCCGTCGGTTTCGGTTCCTTATCGCCCGCCGGCGACCGTCCGTCCGTCCGTCCAGCGGCGGCTATATATCGCCGTCGTGCATGAGGCCGCGAGCGTGTAGCCCATATATAGGGTTTTTTTATTAGAAAAATAAAACTGCCTATGCGGCGGCTTGTCGCAATGAGCCGAACACAAAAATACATCATATGCAGGTGAAAAGCATATGCTGTCATACGTTAAAAAGATGTATCAGAAGCAATGCTTTAAGGAATATTCGTGTGTTCCACAAATTTTTTTGTGAAAATTGTACAAATGTTTATACATGTAAAAAAACATTCGCGTAGTTTAAAGCAAAAATGTTGTCACTTAAAAAGGTACAACAATAATTTTCAAAATAATAATATTCCCATGTATTCGAAAAAGCGCTTGAAAATGTATTAAGAAATATGTATCATGTATGTCTGAAAAATGTCTAACGTGTACTGAAAAAATATTTCATGCGTGCTCTAAAAATGTGCATTTTGTACCGAGGGAAAGTAGACATGTGTTTGAAATAAAGAAAACTGATAAAGAGCCGACAAAGAAACAGGGAATCAAGGAAAACAAATGAAAACAGAAAAAAGAGCTGAAGCAAAAAGTAAAAAGGTGAAGACAGAAAACAAAAAAAATGAGAATCCCAAAATAAAACCAAAGTGAAAACCCCCACAGGAAACAGCTATGAGTTGCAGCGGCCGAGCGAGAAATAGGCCGACTTGCTATGGTCGGTACGCTAATTTCCCACCCTGGGCTTGAGCGAGTGGTCTAGCATAATACTATAGCGCCTCTGCTTGAGTTTCTTCCCCTTTTATTCTCTGTATTTTTCATATTCACGCTTATACTTTTCTTTGTTTTTTTTTGCCTTTTCTGTATTCCTCACTGAATTTCACACTTTTTACCTTCCTTTTATCAACGTATATCTATTATTTCAGTACGTCTTGTACATTTTTGGTACATGTGGAACATTTTTCTAATACACGTTCACCATTTTGAAAATACGCATTGTACATTTTTTTCCAAATACTTGTTTAAACATTTTTTGAATAGATATAAACATTTGCAAAATACACGTTGAACATTATTGTAGTTGACCAACACAGTTTCATATATTGTATAAAAATAAAAATCTCCACAAACATTTTATTCTACATTGTAGAAACATTTTTTAAATGCCATGACCATTTTGTCAAACACTTGAATATTTGTCTTAAAATGTCATGTACATTTTTTTCTTCATGGTACTTCACATATTCTTATACAACACACACTTTTGTTTTACATTGTATAGTCATTTTTCTGAAAATGTCGCACACTTTTTTGAAATGTCACGTACATTTTCAAAAAAATTGACATGTCCCGTAGTTTTTCTGAATGATACAGTTTTGTTTAATTATGTGAACATTATTTTACACTGCATAAATATTTTAAAATGTCATGAACTTGTTTTGAAAGACGTGAGTATTTCTTTAAAATTTAAAGAAAAATTACGTTGTATAGAGGTTTTGAAAATTTCACATAATTATTTTTTAAATAAGTGAGCATTTTTTGAAGTTTCAAGTACTTTTTTGAATGATATGATTTTTTTTGTTATGTGAACACTGACATTTTTGTAAGTGCATTTTTTTTTCAAATGTCATGAACATTTTTAAGATTGCGCGAACAATGTTTTACCCTGCATAACATTTTTGAAGACTTTAGTAAAATATGTATCCATTTTAGAAATATAACCAAAGTAATAAAGGAAGGGGAAAACAACTCTGGACCCCGTGATAGGTTGGCCTATTTAAGGGGGGGGGGCTTATGAGCGCGAGGGCTTGAGTATTTCTCGATCTCATGGGAGCCGACTACGACACTAAGCTTGTTGACATCGACGGCTTGATACGGGCTATGTCATAGGTTAAGTGGTCCACCCCGAATGACTCTGATTCAACAGCCGTAATCTTTTAGAAGGCCCCGCCACTGATTTCCCTCGCCTCACGGTGAAGGAAATTGCCTTATACACCATCAAGTTTTTTTGTCATTTTTGAACGACATGTTATGTGCCTATGGCTTGGGATCTCCCTTTGCCAAGTCAACCCTCATCGACGACGACTAGGAAAAAAGGTGCCCACTATGGCTCTTCCAAGGGGAAACAACCCATCTGCGACATCACAGAGCACCTTGTAGCCGTGCTCGTCCAAGGGGAAGGAGCCCATCCAGGACCAGTGAGGTAATATCCTATGAGCAAAATATTGCTTTTTCTAGCTAGCCAAGGAATTTATATCGTGAGGCTAAATTGAGAGCCTCGCTTAATGAATTTGAGAAGAATTTTGAGGGAGTTGAGTCTGATTCAGATGGCAAGTTAACCATCATTAATATTCCTTTGAATTCCATTTTACCAAGGGATACAATCTCTTGTGAGGTTGAGGTGGTTAATTCTGATTTTATTTTGAATTTTAGTGATAATGATGTGATGATACAGAAGAGAGACACTAAGTTGCAAATATGTTATGCATATATATACTCATCCTTGGGGAAGGTTCAAGTGTTGCACACAAGTTAAACCTTGCAATCACCAAGCCACAATCCCAAACCATGTTTTTATAGGTGTTGAGTTATACCTTGAGTCTTACCGGAATACACACAATAACTGTTTCTAGCATGGCAAGCATGCAAACACTAGGTCACGACAGGAAATGCTAGCTTCACGCAGAGCTGATCCTACGAGCTGGGTGGATGCAGAAACGGATGCATCTATGGAAGGGGCAGTAAATGGCCATGGCGCAGCGTGGGCCGGAGCAGGAGCGGCTGCTTCCTCGGGATGACGAGCCCCTCCCCCTCCTCCATGTCCAGCGGCGGGGCGGGCACCTCCCAGTCGAAGCACTGCACCAGCGCCGCCAGGAATGCCGGCACGGCCAGCAGGGCCAGCCCCATGCCGGGGCACGCGCGCCGCCCGCTCCCGAACGGCATCAGCTGCAGGTGCTGCCCCTTCGGGTCCACGCCCTCGCCGGCCCCGCCGGGCATGAACCGCTCCGGCCGGAACTCAAGTGGGTCCTCCCACCACGCCGCGTCGCGCCCAATGGAGTAGATGTTGAAGAAGACGGACGTCCTGGCCGGGATGGTGTACCCGCGCACGCGGATCGGCTCCACCGCCTCCCGGTGCGCGATCACCGCCGGCGGGCGCAGCCGCAGCGTCTCCTTGAGCACCGCCTGCAGGTACGGCATCTGCGCTACGTCCGGCTCGCCCACCACCCTGGACGCGCCCACCACCGCCTCCAGCTCTGCGCGCAGCTTTTGCAGGCAGTCCGGGTGCGTCAGCAGCTCCGCCAGCATCCACTCCACGGTGGTCGCCGTCGTGTCCGACCCGGCCGTGAAGATGTCCTGCTCGTTTCATTCGACATTAGACAAGCTGAGCTCACTCTGATGTCCGACCGATGGACGACAGCACGAGGAAGAGAGTGTGGAGGGAGTACTCACGAGGACGAAGGCCTTGATGTTGTCCCGGGTGAGCTTGACCTCGGCGGCGGGGTCTGCGGCGGCGTCCATGAGGATGTCGAGCAGGTCCTTGGTGTTGCCCCCGTCGGCGCCCTCGCGCCGCTCCTTCTCCTTGCCCCGGATGATGGACTCGAGCAGCGCGTCGAACCTGGCGTGCACGCCGCGCGTCCGGCGGGACAGCCCCTGCAGGTCCCAGCCGCGAAACAGCGCCACGTAGTCCTCGAGGTTGAAAGCGCCGACGAGCTCGGCCACCTGCTTGGCGCAGTCGCGGGCCAGGTCCGCCATGTCGCCGGGCAGCGCGCTGGCCACCATCCGCATCATGGCGTTGTTCGACAGCCGGATGAGCTGCCTGCTCACGTCCAGCGCCTCGCCCTCCGCGGCCGCCGCGGCGGCCGCGCCCATGACGCCGGCGAGCTCGGCGGCGCGGACGGGGCGGAGCAGCTCGATGGTGCGCGGGCCGAGCAGCTCCGCCATGCAGAGGCGCTTCATGAAGCGCCAGTGCGGGCCGTAGGGCGCGAAGGCGAAGCCGGAGGAGCCGTAGGCGAGCTGCCGCGTGACGGCCGTCTGGGGCCGCTCCGGGATGCTGCCCTCGAACTTGAGCACGTCGCGGGCGACGTCGGCGGAGCCGATGACGACGCAGTGCGTGGAGGGGCCGAGGCGGAGGTAGACGAGCGGGCCGTGGCGGGCGAGGATGCGGTGGAAGGCGCGGTGCGGGGGCTCGCGGATGAGGTGCAGGTGGCCGATGAGCGGGAGCGCCACGGGGCTCGGGGGCAGGCGGCCCTGCTTGCCGCTGCCGCCATGCCTGCTGACCAAGGTGCCGACGAGGAAGAGGGCGACGGCGACGGCGGCGACGACGAGCAGAGGCGCTGCACCAGTGTCGGCGACCACTCCCACTCCCACGCCCACTGACTCCATGGCGCCCAGTACTCTACCACTCTACCTCGTACGCGGTCGTGTCCTCCTTCCAAATGTCGCGCCCATCCGCCGTGCATTTATGGCCCGTCCGGCCGGCGGTGCATGGGTCGCTGGCCGCTGAAAACCCACGCCACGCGCGGCACCAAACAGGCACGCGCGCGCCGCCCGTACGTACATGGTGGCGCTAGAGGACAGGGAAGAGAAAGGTGGACAGTGTCCGTTCCTCACGTAGAAAGCTGGTGTGCAACTTTATCAGGCCATACACGATGGGTGACAAGGCAGTTTTATCTTAATCCCACTATCTAATATAGATATGGCAAGCAAAAATGATATTGTACTAGATTTTAGCTTTTGAATTTTCCCATTTCTAGACTCGAGCATCGTAACGGAGAAGCAAATAAAGTTGCGTATAAACTTACCAGTTTGGATTCATATTCTTTCATTTCAGAATGGTTCGACAAATAATGTTATTGTACTAATCCTCGTAAACGATGTAATGATCATTTCTAATGAATAATGCTTGATTTTATTTCAGAAAAAAATGAGATGGCAAATGAAAATGTACAACGGGTTGGGTGGTAACTTGATGTTTCTTTTCTTTTGAATTTTGATTTCGCTAACCTCATGTATCATGGGGTGTAACTTGATGTTTCTAAAACCTTGATGAGAGATATATTGCTAATAGATCATCTCTTAATTAAGAGAAGAAGGAAGGCCTTTCTTTCCCCTAGTTTTCTTTTCCTGCACGTCAGCATTTATTCTACGTGACAATGCTAATATAACACCATTGTCCTCTTGGTCCTTTGCAGAAAAAACGGGACCACTGCCATTCAAGATGGAATGCTGGCTGATTTCTTAGGCTTGGACCTGCTATTAGGAATGTCAACCTTGTAGGGTTTTTTTTCGCACCTACGCAAAGCTTGCGTATCATTTCATTGATAGATATGAGAGAACAAGAGTAACATAGATGAGAGGGGGTGGGGGGGGGGGGATACAACACATCATACACTGGCCTAACTCGAAGTCCAGCCAAGGAAGGCGAGGAGACGAGACCTAGAGCACCAGACCGCGTCACGACCAATGCAAGGCACCACCATCACACGATCACTGCTCCAAGACAGACCAAACCAATGCACCCCCACCTTAAGCGCCTAGAAGAGTTGGCAAGTAGGTTGTAGGATTCGACTAGGCAGGAGGAAGAAGCCATGGACGAGGCACCGACGACGTCGTACATTGCGCCTCGGATGCCCATACCCTCACAAGCAGCCAAAACCAAGTGTGGCGTCCAACATCAGGAATTCCAACACCCGAGACACCACGAGCAACCAAGACTATTCTTTCATGAAGGATATGACGTCGGGACACCATCATCGTCCGATCCGGTGAACCGGGCCTAGGGTTTTCCCGGGTGCTCAAAGGGGAACACATGCCATGGTAGCGCCTTCAAGAAGGACATGGCATCAGAAAATCTTGCCGCTTTGGAGTTGGATCCATTACAAATGATGTACCACCTTAAAGTTGATCGCTCTCCTTGACAATGTACTCTGGATTTCTATGAGACAAATGTCTCTTATGGCACTATGAATTTGCTATAAACATGAACTATAGTAACTTCGCCAAGCATATCTAGGCCTCGGAGGACATGCAATTGGAACGCGCAGCGTTGAGCCTCGCGGTGGTGGCGTTTGTTGGTGGAGCTATGGGGTGTTGTGGTGACACCGACGACCTTGCTCATCGCAGTGGTAGTTCTGGCCGATGGTCGCCATGCGGATTGACCTCATCGTGTGGCCCCTCCTAGGTGTCCGAGTGAAACCCTAGCGCTAGCGATGGGCCAACGTCGGAGTAGGACACAAAATGCTTGTGTTCATAGAACCATATGTGAATGTTCCTCCAAAACATTGTGCCTTTTTGCTTCGTACCATGGAACAGATCAAGGCTAGTGGCAAACTATGCCTCGCACAACAGCTCGTCCTCCCGCATGTTGAAGCTTTCTCCTCTTCCCTTCTTCTTTGGATCACCCGTTGTACCATCCGGATCATCATGGTCGCCCTCCTCCTCCTCCCCATCGGGGTGCTATTCTCTGGTGGCCCGATGCTGTTGTTGCTCTATGCCATCGTCGGTCTGGGTGTACGATTGTTGCGTGGCCTTCTGGATGTAGGACTGGTGCTGGTAGTTGCCGGACTTGGTGGGATCCTAGTCTTCCACCTGCCCGGCCTCATAGCCCCCTCCCTCGCCTTCATCGTGGATGATGTTGAGCATCTCTTTGTCCGTGTCGTATGACGGCTCCCCCGTTCTAGGCGTTGTAGCAGACACCCGCTCCTCAGGCGATGGCCGCGTCCGAAGTAGCTACGGTGAAGAATACTCGGAGAAGAGCGGTGCCGCATTAACGTCCATGTTGTAAGGCACCGTACCGCCTGGGGGTGCCGAGCTGCTTGGAGGCATAGTAGTACGGAGGCTTGTAAGTCTTCGGCCCTGATGTCGTATGTGTTATGCGCCCGCCTGTCTTGCAGCTTCCATGGCCGTGCCGACCGCCACGACCTTCACGCCCATCGCCACCAGCATGCCCACCGACAACCAACCGCTTCTTGAGCTTCTCCTCCTTTGCAACCTTCACTTTGACGCGGCGATCCTGCCGTGTCGCAGAGTTGATCTTCCGGACGAGCGCGATGGGCGGATCCTCCGGTACCTCCACGGGCTCCATCATCGGCAGGTTCTCCGACGGCTCCATGTGTCAGCGGCGGAAGGAAAGAGAGGGTGGGAGAAAAGAGCGGGAAATGGGGGGAGAGCGACAGAGAATGTGTAAGTGCATCTAGTGCCCCTTAGTGATTTTGGTGGTTTGAAGACTTATAGGTTAAGTATCTAATGTGTTTATGAGTATACACAAGATCTATAAGTCATTGAGGAGTTTGAGATATTTGAAGAATATCGACCCCTAAAAATATATATCTTTGGTTGAAGAAATTGGTCTGAAGCTGAAGAAATGAATCGCGAGGAATCTGCGATGAAATTGACATTCCTCATGAAGATACTGAAATTGATTAATTCGGTGTGTCCTGAAGAAAATCACTTTAAAGAATTTGAAGCATGAAGACTTACTCTTTCTGATTTATTTTCTTCGCATTTGAGTAATAGGAACACTGTACTGTTAAAGAGGTCGAAGTTACACTTTGGAATGAATTTCCTCATGATGCTCAACCCAAGCCTAATCCTATCAAAAGCCTCAAGTGAGGAATACGAGTGACATGAGGACTCTTACAGTTGAGGGTTCCGACCGTTTCGATAGCCACGCCAAGTCATTGGTCTTATCCACTCCAACGGTCATATTATTTAAGGGCATTAGTGTCAAATCATGTCGGGATGCTCCCAGGCTATAAATAGCCACCCCCCCACACACACAACCATTAGCTGGTTGGCTGCTCCGTTAGAATCTGACACTTGTCATAAGAGCAACCCAATTCCTCAGAGTCTTCGAGAGTAATTCATCAGTGAGGAAATACCCCATACACCAAAACCACAAACCAAACCTAGTGATTGAGCATCACTGAAGAAGTTGTTCCTCTGTGGGACTGAAGTCTTTTACCTTTGAGGACTGTGCATCCTCCAGACGGTTAGGCGTCATGGTCTAGAGCTTTCCAACAGTTAATTGTGGATCGTCGGGTGACCAAGTTTGTGAGGGTTTGGAAGTCTGCCTTGAAGACTTGCCACGAGTGTTGGGCGAGGACTGTGTGTTCTTAGCCCAAGGAGAACACGGTAGGGACTGTGTGTCCTTTGGTTTCAATACCAAGCCGCTCCAGACCAGATGTACGACTGTCACAGCAGTTGGAACTGGGTCATCAACGACTGTCTTCACTGAGAAACGGGTTCCAATTCCTCAACTCCCTACTTTCCTCGTATTATGTGTTGATGACTTTCACTGCTACTGTTTGAAGAATTTGCCAAATTCTTCACGTCAGTTAATCCTTATCTGTATTCTGCGTGCCTGCTCACTGTGCAATCTGTTTTCACATTTCTCACTCTGAAAAAAATTGTTGTTGTGAAACTTTGCACTTCTGATCCTTTACTGTTTCCGCTGTGAGTTAGTCATTAGTGAGGAATTTCCTCAAAAGGAATTTACTCAGTGATGAAATTCTAAAAATCTTCTATTCACCCCCTCTAGTCGATATAACGCACTTTCAGAATGAAGGAAGAGAAGTGAGAGATTTTGGCGTCGAAATAGTGCATTGCTCTAAAAGCGCGGGATCCATCTTCCTTTTAGATGGGCACGGGGATAGATAGCAGCGTTTCTCGTGTCCGGACTCCCGCAAACCTTCCTCATATTTGACTTTGGTTTGCGGTGGAAATTGCGTCCTCGCGGACCGATACAGAACCGTGTTAGATGACTACCATGATCGGGACCGTTACAAGAGGTTTAAGGTCCGTCTCAAAGATGCCGTTAAATAGGAAAGATAAAAAAGGGCATTCACCCGCAAAAACAGAAAGAAAAAAAGAAGAAGAATGGCATTCGTGCATGCCACTCGTGCTCGGTACCAACCAACCCACGCGCTGTAGGTTGCGGCACCTAGACGGACGAGACGAGCACCGGCAGCTCCATACCGAACCGGGGGCACAACGGCGACGTCCAGGCTGATCCGTCGCCGTCCAATCAAAGAGACAAATGGTCCTTTCGTCGTCGTCGGGACGCCCCCCGCCACAACGAAATGAATGAAGACCAGTATTCATCAAATCCCACAAGATGGATCCATCCAAGGCACATCTCCAGGACGGACTTATTCGAATGTATCCACTTAACTTAAGCAGTGCAGCTGGCTGGAATTCTAACGGCCTCTCGTATCGTGTTCTCCTTTATAGTAAATGACAGATCGTGTTCATTGTAAAGTAATACTGATACACAGTCTGCAAGAATGAAATGCCCAGGCTTCTACTACGTGTGCCTCCGTCTCCGTGGCATGAGGTCGATCCGCCGGCCGACCGAGGCCGCGAAGCGAAGCAGCAGAGCCGCTACTCCGCCGGGGCCTCTGAAACTGAAAGCCTTCTTCTTCTGCAGTATCACGTAGTAACAACAGCTGGAGGCTCCTAGAGCATGGACATGAGGTCCTCGAGGCTCTCGTACCGGAGGTGCTTCTTCTTCAGCCGCCTGCGCCGCGTGTTGCTCGCCCTGCCAAAACGACCACCAACCCAAAACACGGCGTCAGAACACAAGAGCGGGCGGGCGGCGACGGGCTTCGTCGTATCAGGGACGCGCCAGCAACCATTTACTGCCACACCAGGCTCATTGTGGGAGATTTGTAAATGAACTATCAACTGCTGCGCTCACCAGTACTGGTTGTGGAACACCACGTTGTCCGTGGGCACGTGCTTCCCGTCGTCGTTCCGGTTCCACTGGTACACGGCGTGCGTCCGGTTCACCAGCTGCAGGGTCGAGTGGCCGTAGCTCGCCTCCCTGAACGCGGAGTAGTCCGGCTGCGGGTCGCTGAACCTGCAACGTTCGACGAGCGAGCATCGGTAGGAGCGTGATAAACAGAGACTGATCAATAGTCGGTTTGCTTCGGGTTAATGTGGTCTTCTCACCTCGAGGCGAGCCCTTCCTGGTTGCCTCCATCACCGACCGTGATGTACACGGGAGCGGATTTGTCTGGCACCGGGTACCGGTTCCCCGATGTTATGTTGTAGTTGACGTTGGATATACGATACTGCAAGCAACCCACATAGAGAAAGATGATCAGAAACCAACACACAGACCTCTTACAGTAGAACCGACAAACTTGAATGATTCGATCTAATTCTAACTAGTATGAATGATCAAATGTAAAAATTCCAGACCAAATTCAGCAATTTTATTCATCAGGAAGGAGGTTGGCCCAAGAATGAACTGAAGAGATTACCGATCTCTCATAGGCATGGACATGACCTGCGAACACCAAGTCCACCTTGTACTTGACAAACCATTGCTCAAAGGCAGCCCTCATGCTCTCGCCCTCCATATAATGTGCATCATTGCTGTTGTACATGGGAGAATGCATGAGAACAATGAGCCAAGGTGTCTTCTCCCTGTCCACACGCTTGAGTTCACCCCTCAGCCACATCCATTGGGGAGTGTATTTTACTATAGAATAACCATATGCAAGTTTGTAAAACATACTTGTGTCAGAATAGGAATATTTGACAAAACTGTCAAGCGTATAGACTCAGAAAAGAACATTCAGCTGTCAAATCATGCACACTTCTAAAATATAATATATAATGGTCAGAACACCTGTCGGTGTCAAAGATTAGTACTTGTGTTGGTATATATGCATAGCATCTCATATCAAAATTGTCAGACCCAAAACAATTAGGATACAGGATTGACATTTACATAGGAATTTTGAAAACATGGTAATAGTGTGAACCCAATCCCTGTACTACGACTCGTATGAACCACAAGTTTCAAAGAACGTGTTATTTCCTACTTCTATTGGTGTCTAACTTCTATCGCTGTGTTTTCAGCTATGGTAAAAGTTTCAAATGTATCAGCAAGCCAAAAGGCAAATGAGTCTAAACTTCTCTGGTATTTACATTATTGGTTGTATCATTAAGAACATGATAAGACAATATTATTGACTTTTACCCTGCTTGACCCATGCTTTGGACGAAGTCCAAGCAATTGGAAACCCCAATCATTACTGCGAAAATCACATTCTTGTTCTTTATCAGAAACTTCCATGGCAGAAACCCAACAAAGCAAGTAGGAAGGAACTTACCGAAAGGAGAATAACTCGAGAGCACGATAATATGAGCAGATGCACGCCTGACTGCATACCACATTGGGGAACTGCTCTTTGATGCCAAATATGGTGTTGAATATCTATGCAGATATGGCTTAAATGTAGAAGTTTCTCCCTGAAATATGAAATATGAATAGGGCAGAGTTGAGAAGTGACAAGTGTGACATGATCCTTTGGAGACGGCGATAAAGCAAAAGCTCAAGACTTGTTAAGCTCAGCTGATTAAAAGTTCAAGGGAAACATGAGGCTGTTCTGAACACAAAAGGCTAAGGTTCTAAAGCATATAGCCTTGATAGTATGTGGAGCCACACAATCAAAATTGTGCAGCTTGTCAGCTACAACCAACATTGTTTGTCAGCTAAATCTAAACAAATAGGACACTATGCTTCCCAAAGGGTAATTCATAAATAATGGGAATATGCAATATGGTTCATGAAATGGACAGTGTTCACTATTCCCGATTCAATAGAAGTATATTGCAAAGAAAAGAAAAGAATGTAGATGCATGAAACATGGCCAACGGCTTTGTCAATCAGTTTCGTCTTGTAGATACATTTTGAGCTTTCAGTAGCAAAATTTTGCCAACATAAGGAGATAACATCATAACATACCAGATCAGGCCTGTATTCTATTTCATGATTTCCAGAATTCCAGATCCATGGTTGATATGCAGTGCTACGTTCAACAAATCGACCCCAAGAATCCCAACGAATACCATCATTATGTTGATATCTATCAGCATATGACAAATCCCCAACAAACAGAACACTTTCTCCTCCGCTTTTCAAATAATGTTGAAGAGTTGATAGAGAATTAAATGTTTGCCCCAGATCACCTAGCAAAATAGAGCCAGAAAAATAAGATTAAATTGCCTGAGTCGATGACTACTAGGTCTATATCTCACATATATGTTGAGTACAGATTATGGTTACTTGAACTAAAATGTTACAGTAGTGCATATGCGTAAAGTGAAAAGAATGAACTTAGAGCTAAATAGCTGAATTGCCTGCTCAAGCACCCTAGAACCCTAGCTACAGAAGATGCTGTAGAGGTCCATAGTAATGCAAGACGGTTACGAGACAAAAAAAATACAGAAGACAAACCTATGATGCCAAATGTGTATGATGCATCTGCGTCAATTGCTGGAGGTGTTTGAAACAAAAATTCTCGAGCTGAATCTCCAGTACCTATCTTGTAATGATATTTAGTGTTGTACTGCAAACCAAAAACGTAATTAGAATTTTGCATCAGCAAATTATTGTTTGCCCAAACAAGAACAGTACAATATTAGGTACAAACAGAACTCTTATTCATGAACTGGGCTGCTACGCCTACAGTCCACAGGTACAAGATGTGATGAATGAATTTCTATAGTGGACATCATGTCCAAATAAAAGAACCCAATACTGTTGAAATTTGGTGATTTTCATTTGGCCACTCCAGTTTTGTATAATGGTTGTCAGTATAGTACAAGAGTAGGTACAAACAGATATGTTCTTCATGAACTAGGATGCTACGCCCACAGTCCACAGGTACAGAAGATGTGATGAATAAATTTCTCTAGTGGATATGATGTCCAAATAGAAGAACCCAATGCTATTGAAATTTGGTGATTTCCATTCTTTGGCCAACTCCAGTTTTGCATAATGGCTGACAGTAAAGTACATCTCTTATGAAACGATGGCAAATTTATTTTGAATGGTGGCTATTTTGGATATGTGCACTCTTGAACCAGATAAATGATCTATAGTAGAGAAAACCATTGCAACTTGAGCTCCCATTTTTGGCAGAACATATATCATAACATAACAGTAATAAGGGAAATAAATTTCATACAAATATAAAGCAAACCAAAGAGGTTATCAAAATACCTCAAGGCCATCAACTAGGCAATGGTGTATGTATCCAGATTTATAGTCGTAAAATGTATAATTTGTCATTGTCCCTTCAGCTTTCTGATCATAGCGGTTCTCTTCTTTACCGTAAAACACTTGGCTCGGCGCAGGTTCCGATGGGGTGACCCACGATATTATAACAGCCTTTCCATCATAGTCACCCTGTGTGATATGAACCTGACAGCAGAACAAGCAGTGAGCACCTAACCAGACCACTAGCATCTATTAGCGTAGTTCCATACCTGCTGTGGCGCATTGTATCCCTTGGGAGCCGCAAACCACTCGCTATCCAGAGGCATATCGGTAGATGGGAACTCCGCGCGCACATAGGAGCTCGTGCGGCCAGAGTAGGCACCGTTAACCAGGCACAGCAGAACGGCCAACGATAACGCCACAAAGCCCGGCCCCCTCATCGGCCCAGAGCAACGCGGATGCAGCCCTCAGCCTGGAAACCCAACTGCAAGCAGAGCACGTATGAGGTTCGTGTGATCTGACCAATGGCTGGCCGACATAGAGCTGACATCGTGCAAGATGATTTATAAAAGAAATAACAAACAGCCGCGGCGTCGTGCAAGGTGTCGTGGATTCGACACCATCACGGCTCTGCTTGTGGATCTAGAGCGAGGCCGCCGGCGGATCGATGTGAACCGGAACCAACGGTGCTAGCTAGCTCCTCACTAGTCGTCAAACAACTAACAATCACTGTCTGCATCTATATATGCCAAGTCGAAGTCAACTGTCAACAGCAACCTGCGAGATGCTGAAACGAAAGATGGCGCGTGCCCCCCGCCGCGCCGCCGAATCAATGCGACGCTAGTCCGGCGGATCGGCCGCTGGTTGCCAGCCCGGCGCTGGTCCAATCGAGCGGGCCTGCCCTGCCATCAACCAGCAGCGCCGCCACGCCGCGCGGAAACACGAAACTAATAACGAAGAGCCCCGCCACGCGCGTGATCCGGTCAACCCGCCCCGCCCCGCGAGAGGGGCCGGAGACGGGCGGCGCGAGAGGGGGGGACGGGGGCAGGGGGGGTCGCTTACCGTCGCGGAGGGAGGGGGACGCGTTGGAGAGCGGGCGGGGAGGCGCTGGAGCGGGAGCGGGAGCGGGGAGAGGGGGTGGTGGACTGGTGGTGGAGGTGGTGGTGGCGTGGCCGCGTCGTCGCCTCGTCGGAGGCGTGTGGCGGGGAGGGAGGCCGGGGTGAGCAAGCAAGGCTGGTGGAGGAAAGAAGACGACGGGTGTGACACTGGCAGACCGACGGAGGGGCGGACTCCTGCGTCAGGGGTAGTTGCGCGGGCCCCGCCCGATGACGTCCGGGCCCACTCCCGCGGCGCGGAGCATATCCACATCCTGCCCGGCCCGCGTTGGCTCCGTGGTTGGGCCTAAAAATAGAAAATTCGATGAAGAAAACCTGTTTGATTGGTGGAGGGAAAAGAAATAAAAGGATATCCATGTAGTGATGGCGGTGATAGATAATTTCCTCGACTTCAGGTTTTAGAGTTTTTTGAACACCCTGTGAAGACCTTCATGAAAACTTTGAAATTGTAGTACCTTCGATTCTAGTTTTTTTACATAGCGGCATATCGTGAAGCTACCCCATTTAGAGCCTGTTTGGGACAGCTCTGCTTCAGAAAAGATAAGTCAAACGGGATAGCTCCACGATATGTTGTTTCATAAAAAAAATAGAATCTGTGGTACAACTTCATCACTGCCACCAGTAAGTGGATACCCCTTCATTTCTTTCCCCTCAACCAATCAAATAGATTATTTCTATCAAATTTTCTATTCTTGAAGCTGGAGCTAAATGAAAGCCAAACATTCTCTTGATAGTGCTATAACTTCTGTATGAAACTGCTTCAAAATGAATTTGATGAAGTGAAGCTGATTTTGATGAATTGAAGCAGTCCCAAACAGACCCTTAATTTGTTTTTTCTGAAACGAAGCTGAATTTTAAGAAGCACACTGTTTCAAACAGGCTCAAAGAAACGGATTTTTGTTTTGAGAAAAGGCTCAAAGAAAGGGATGGGGTGGGGAGAAGACGATGGACTCGCCGGCCCGCTCCCAGGGTGCTTGATGGCGGGGCCCACCCGATGGCCCGACCCGCGTGGCAGGCTCCGGCACTGGGCCGCCGATCAGGCCGGCTCGAATAGAGCCCGATGAAATCCAGGCCCAAGCGAAGTGGACGGCTCCTTCAGTCGCGGCCTGCTTCCTCGAAGCAGACGGACGGCACAGCAGGCGGAGGAGAAGAGAAAGCTCTCGTGCTCGCGCGACGACGACGACGGCGACGGCGACCTCGGCCGCGGCGACGATGAGCCCCATCCGCGCCCTCATCGTCCTCGCCGCCGTCCTGGCGGCGTGCCTCGGCCCCGCGGCAGCGGCGGACCAGCCCGGGTAGGCCATCCCCTCGTCCCCGCCCGTTTTTCCTCTCCGATCCGATCCGATCGGCTTAGCTGACCCCTTCTCTCGTCTCGCCCTGTGGACGCAGATCCGGCGAGGGACACACCATCGCCGGCCGCATCAAGATCGAAGGTCAGTGCCATACCCCCCATGGACGCGTGTTGCCGTTGCGCCAGTCGGTACTTTTGGGTCGCCGGGGATCGGATCCCGTCCGTGTTAGCTCGGTGCCCAATTAGGATGCACAATCCGGGTAGCTTACGCGCGCGACGTTTATCTGGGGCTCCATGCTCGGACCGGGCCAATCTGCTGGAACTGTCTCCGGGGTCTGTGCATGGACGCTTGATCCAAGCAGGGCCGAGTGTGTCGCCGCCCATGCTACCATGGACTTTGAACCGTTTCCTCGTCCCAACTCCGCCGTTGCTTACCTGGTGTGCTATATATTGCATAGTAGTGACGGATTTTACCCTGGCTCATCTTTCGATTCTGAACCAAGTTGGGATTGTCTTGTGGCTGCTGTTTATATGTTGCGTCCTTTTGTTGTGAAGTAACAGAACCAATCAACAGATGCATGCAGGAAACTGCTTATTCGGTAGCCTCCCGTAGAGAGAGGGGAAAGGGGGAATCGTCCCGGTCCACATGGCAAATCAAAGTGCCTCTCTCTTTTCCTTTGTTTGTTTTGGGCAAATGTGCTGACACGGGCCTCCAAAGCCAATGTTTCTTGGCCAACACCGGGAGTATTTTAAAACGCGTTGAGGAATGAACATTGCATCTTGTTTCTTTGACCAGTTCTCGGTATCGTCTTCCTGGTAGCATTTTTAGCATGCGAGCAACACGTCGGGTTTTTCGGTGCCGGATTATTTCAGCTCATTGTGAATCACTGAGGCGGGTTACTATGTTGGTTTCTTTGTATCCAAGTAACTTATTAGGATCTAAGACCTTGCATTTTGCTTCTTGAACTGCACATGGAGATTAAGTTCTCAATATTTGTGGAGCTGAAGGGTGCTAATGTTCTCCCATGAGGTCCATCTGATGTTGTTTTTTATCTGTTGTGCTTATAGCTGCAAGGGGCTTTGGTCTTCCAGCCAAGACATCAAACACGAAAGTGATACTTAATGGTGGTCAGAAAGTTACGTTCGCCAGGCCAGACGGCTACTTTGCTTTGTATCCTATGAGAAACATGTTATACCAGGCCCTTCCAAATTCTATTTCGACTTCTCTTATGAGGGGAAATCTGCTTTTATTTTGATCAAATCAATTTGGTCTGTTCTTTCATGCATCATTGTTTTGAATCGTCCATTTTTATGAGGATGCTTTTCTTTTCTACAAAGATGGAAGTGAATCTTGCGGGAGTGCTATGTCAAGAATTTTCCGATGTCATTATGTGTCTGTTATACTCCTTCAGTTCCTAAATATAAGCCTTTTTAGAGATTCCAATATGGACTACATATGAAGCAAAATGGGTGAATAACTGAATATACACTCTAAAATACGTTTAGTCCATATTGAAATCTCTAAAAAGGCTTATATTTAGAAACGGAGGGAGTAGTTTATTGCGTTTGTATAAATGTTTCACTGTTGGCAGCCCATGGGCAATGTTAGCAGATCATCCTGTGCTTATTGTTACCCCTTGACCTAATATCCTTAAGTCACAACGTGCCTGCTGGGACTCATTTGATCGAAGTTTCCTCACTTGGCTACTTCTTCTCACCAGTGAGTATTCATTAGAAAATTTCATTGTAATATGAGCAGAATGGGCACTAAACAGTGTATTCTTTATTCTGCTGTGTGATAGGTTCGAGTGGACATCAGTGCCAGGAATCCTGGGCATATTCAAGCAGCATTGACTGAGAACAGAAGAGTCCTAAATGAGCTGGTTTTGGAACCTCTGAAAGAAGAGCAATACTATGAGGTGTCTAATGCTATAGTTATTGTTAACCTGTTTCCTACTGCTTGTTGTTACCAAGTCCTTTCTTAACCAACATATGTATCAGTATCTATTTTCTATCAAATCCTTTCTTAACCAACATATGTGTCTGTATCTACTTTCCTCAGATGAGGGAGCCTTTCAACATTTTGTCACTTTTGAAGAGCCCCATGGGTATGATGGTCGGTTTTATGGTCGTAATGGTCTTTGTTATGCCCAAGATGATGGAGAACATAGGTACGTGACATATAAACACATTTCAAACCTTTTACATGCAAGAAAAAACTAGAAGCTTCATGTTTGTATCTTAAGCAAGTAGAAGCTTAGCAGATCAAGGTTCATGCTTAATTAGTTCTCTGCACCACGTAACTCTTATAAGCTTATACGGCAAGATATAAAATCCTTCATGCTTAATTAGTTCTCTGCACCACGTAACTCTTATAAGCTTATACGGCAAGATATAAAATCCAACTTTGTTGCGCATGTGATGTTTCCCATCCTGTTCCATTTGTTATAGTTTGAGTCCATTCACAATTAACAGTAACATGAAATGACATGTTTGGCAATAATGTTTTTAAAATAGATAAAAGCAACCTGTGCTCATTTGTATGTAGTGTATCTGAATCTTCGTTGTTACAATATATGCACTACACTGTAGCTGCCTTTTCAGCTGTTGTATCTACAGTCTGTCGCTTGCTGCTAAATGCTTTTGTGCCGGGTTGTTTGTTTCGTTTTGATACTATATGGTTTTATAGCAGCGACGCTTACAATCATAGTTGTTTGTTTCTCTAATCAGCTCTATAATTTATGCAAAACACATACTGCAGAAACTAGAAGGTGTTATATAGTTTAATGATCTGTGATATATATGCCTCAACCAATACTGATTCTTTTGAATTCGCTCCTATATCTTCCTGACTTTCTGTTGGTTTTGTACTTGAAGATCCGGAGGAGATAAAGCAAGCTCAAGAACAAATGAGGAACTCACCTGCATCCTTTTCTGGCTTGCTAGCCAGGGCAAACAGCTAGATGTAGAACATGGGAACAATATGTTGTTTAAGTGTACTATAAACTGCTTCATGCTCGAGTCAGATTATTTTTTTCCCTGGGAGACTGGGACAAGGTGTAAACTCTTTTACCCACTTTTAATGTGTTGTAAGATGTAATAGGTTTGTAATGGAGAACCTTCTGAAACACCTGGCTGAAGTAGTCAACCAGTATTTATAGCTTACATCGAGGTCAGTGTGTCAAATCTTTTTACCCGTTTGAATATTTGATTTGATGCCTTGTTGAGCGAGTCATTGACTATGGGTAGAGACATTCCTGATGCTGACCTATGGTCAATAACAAACTCCATCAAGGCATCAAGCTATGGAAGGAGAGCAAGTAGATATCCTCTCAGGTACCTATCTGAATGCAAATAGATGTATTCAACTACACAGATATGAGGGCAGGCTTATGGTTGAACTCTTCTCCAGGGCTATGTAGGACTCGTTTGCTGATAGCATTTCTCAGGTATGGATTTGACTCTCTCTCCATTTATAGACGATACTGGCTGTGTGGTCGGTCAGACGAGCTTCAATCTGCTATGATGCATTCCAGACGCTGTTCTTTTTAGTTCGGGAAGATGACATGTCTCGCTCGTAGGAACACGGTTGCGCGTCACCTTGGTTGGTTCTTAGTCTATACCCTAGCAGATTGATAGCATGATATGGTACCTGTTACAGAGTGCACAAGTGACCGGAAATCGATAGGATATATGGAACCTATTACAAAGTACGAAAGTGACCAGGAACTGATTCCTTGGCAGTTCTGTAAAACCTTTTTTGCCTAATCATAAGAGAGACTTCTGATGACCGTATCTTTAGGACATGTGTGCATATCTCCCAGAGAGAGAATACAGTTTGGTCTGCCACCAGCTCCATTGGATATGTGCACCCCTTTTCTGGATGCTGAAAATGACCTTATGCTCGGGAGCTTAGACAGATAGGCATGAAGAGCGGTGTAAGATCCAGACGTCCACGCCTCTCCTAGCGCTTTATATTTAACTATTGTAGAAAGAGTGTGTAAATGTGATCACCCTTCTTGATACCTCACCATTTTGCTTTTGTTTAAGTAGATCACCCTTGACTTTGCTGTCCATCATCTAGAGGCTACATGTAAGTAACACACTTATACTTTTGTAGTCTAGTCATATATAGGAGTATGTGTAATTTGGCATGAATGGTGTAGAATCCTTATGAAATGGAACCGGGTCAATCTGCTGACACGTGCCTTAAAACCTGCAGCAAAAATCAATTTCGACCGTAATTAGGGAAATTATCTAATCATAAGGGAGGCTTCTGAATGTGATTACCCTTCTTGGTATCTCCCTCCCCATATTTTTGTAAGCATTAAATAGATCACCATGACTTGGTGTCCATCTAGTGTAGTCTAGTCATATGGGAGTAGGCAGAATTTGACATGAACACTATATATAACTCTTATGAAATGGACCTGAATATATCAATCTCCTGACACGTGCTCCGAACCTGCAGCGATAATCAATTTCAACCGTTTTACAGGAAATTATCATATTTTCTGCAGCCATACCTGACCAAAGTCCATATAGCATAATAACCGCGTAAATATACGCCTAGGACTAGAGTCCCCTCTGAATGACAAGCTGGAAGTAAGCTAGGGACCGGATTTTATGCGCTGAAAGCCCTCCTTGGTTTGACAGTTGGGCACCATGTGGTCACCAGATGGAGCCACAGGACATGTTCTGCTAGAGAACAAGCTTTGCATCCCTCTCACTATAACTGCACACAGCTGGTCACACTCACCACCTAACAGAGGGGATGTGAATTTGTGTCCTCCATTGGCCTGGGGAAGGATAAGGCCTATCAATGGGGGGCAGGAAAAGCCTGAACCAGATCACACCTTGGGAGGGTGAGCATGAAAGCCTGAGGTGATATGTTCCACCCTAAGAATCACACACTTTTTTCCTGCTGGATAATGCACCCAAGATATATGTGTGTATATACATGTTCTTGTAAACTTCACTGTTTGGAGTTTCTGCATTATTTGCCTCCTGTCGTTTGGATATTTTTTTCTGCGTGTGTGTGTGTGTGTCTTGTCAAGTTGCTTGTTTCTCGAGCGCGGAAACCGGTTCGTTTTCGCCGTTATTTGTCGGACTCCCACAGTTAACGCGAGCCATGATGCCCGGGACCGTGATCTTTCCCGGTGGTCCGTGCTAGCCTCTGCGAGCTGCGGGATGTCGTCTTCGGTATTTTATACGGGATATTTGGAATTTGTTGTCCTTCTTTCGCGCATCCCAAACTATCCTTTCTTCTTTCTGTTGGAATATGTTCTTGGGAAGATAGAGCGGAATATTATCAAAAGAGAAGGCCACTTGCAGCAGTGAAGTCTATGATGATAAGGAGATGGAGTAATTGGTGCAATCTGTATTTTAGCTGCACCAAGCAGCCCCTTGAGGCCACTTGCTGCACTACTGACAATGCACATCAATAGGAGTAATTGGTTTGTTATTTTCCTCTGGGTTAATTAAGAACATGTCACTTGTATTGCCTCTTGGCTTCTTACCGACAGACAACACGACAGTAATAGCTGGAATTGGTTGGTTATTTTACTCTTCTAGGCTTCAACTCCAGATCCTAAGATTGTTTAATTAAGCTGCATCATATGGAAGCTGCCTGGTAACTGTTGGGTAGTATGGCTGCAGATCTTAACCTAAACTGTTGCAGCTTGATTACCTTTTTGTAGTGTCCAAATCTATCAAACTTCTCTGTCATTCTGTGCTGTATGTACCATCTGTATCTATTGTTTATTGCCCCTTGCAGAGACTAAAGTGTAGGCAGTACCGTGATGGAAGTGTGTTGCTCCCATGAATCTAGAAAGTAGACAGGGCATCACTGTCAACATCAATGGTCTCACCTACCATTAAGTAAGACAAGAAAAAGATTAGCAAATTGATCAGATTAAGAGGGAAAAATATCTTGTGGACCTGTCTGCCGTACCATCCATGGTGGGGTGAGTCCGAGAAACCCATCTTGATTTGGACAAGTGTGCACCATATGAATTTGTAGATGAATTAGCATGGCCCGGGATTGATTACTCTGTGTTAATGTGAGTTGGACATTCACATGTTGAGTAGCATCTGCCCACATGCAAATGGGAATATGGGATCAATCTTCTTGATCCCATTTCTTCCTTATTAGTCCATTTATTGTGGAAATCCTGCCATGCTCCCTTCTTGCGCCGCTATTACTCGTTACCTCTGTTTCAAAATATAAGATGTCGTTTTTTTCCTTTGCGGGAGAAAATATAAGGTATAGTTTGACTGAGCGAAGGTAATAATATATCAATGCTCTTTTTTTATTAAAAATGTTCAAGTCCTCAATAGTTGTTCCAAAGTTACATATTTCCCTCACCGGATTTGCTTACTTATCAATAGGAGCACATATACTAAAGCCAAAGCATTTATATTCACGGATTATACTCTTTATACCCATCAGAAATGCTTGATGGTCATCTTGCTTTGGCAAGATCACTGGGCATCAGACATATGTTCCCGACTTCAGTTATGATCTGAACGGATTAGCCACATATCTGGACCTAGATCCACCTAATGTTAGGACAAGTGTTTCTATTCCAGTGATGCAGCTGATGTCTCCTCTAGACCCACCAGTGGCAGCCACTCTCAACTAATTAACTCATTTGACAGACAGTGATCACCGTCACTGCGCTGTGTGATCGGCTACGTATTAAATCGTTGTCCACTGTACTGTCTTGCTCTCTCCTAAGCATTGGCCACATGCAGCTGTCCATTCATTCATAATATAATTAACTGCTCCCTCTGTTTCATAATATAAGTGTTTTTGATGCTATATTCGTGTAAAAAAACGCTCCTATATTATGAGACGGAGGGAGTAGTACTTACCTATGAGATATACAACTAATTTATTGTTGACATCGGCTCTGTTCTTTTTTAAACAAAGACATGGGCACTGCTATAAGAAATGCTGAAATAGTACCATGCTAGATACAACTTTAAGGAGACGTTCCCGTCGACAACGAAGACGTCAGTGGCAACTTCGTCAATCTCAAGATGATGTGCCGGTTTAGTCTCTCGAAAATGCTCATAGGGGTAGGGTTTGCGTGCGTGCATTCATAGGGGTGAGTGTATGCTCGTGTATGTGACCGACTTCGATTGTACTCTGCTCAAAAAAAAAAGATACAGCTCTAATTGGCTACTCCTCCATGGATCCAATCCATACGTGCATGCATGCATGTGCATTCCAAAATGCTGCAAATGCACACGGATTTGAGGTACTGCACAAGGTGGCACCGACATTGATTTGTGACCTACTTTGCCAGGTGCAAACAATGTAGACATGACAGAAACAAAACAAATGCAGAGACCATGCAGATGAAGCCATAAATCAGGCTGTTAGGCTACTAATAAGGACCATGCATGTATAGCTGGAACAGCGATGTAAGATTTTTTATTTTTTTTAAAATTCGTAAGATTTTTTTTTAAGAAAACATAGAAATAGAGGGAAAGAATGCTACTCCCAATCGTAACTGAGCACAGATCATCTAAGTCCCAGTCATAATATTATTACTAACAATACTTACCCGTGCAGCCATGTTATGCTAGAAAAAAAAAAGCATACACAAGTTCATGTTAAATCATTTTCAACGGCTCGGCATTTTCAGTATCTCAGTTATCGCATCGCTTATTTTGAGTTTTGTAGCAAGCAACCCGCAAAAAAAAAAAGAGTTTTGTAGCAAGCAAAAAAACATGCCTAAGTTTTGTAGAGACTTTTTTTTTCAAACGCAGCCTCTTAAGGCACGATTCATTAAAAAAGGGTTGATTAGTAACATGCTAGATCCAGCTTTAGGGGGAATGAAAACAAATGTTACTATTTTAAATAGTTTTTTGTTGAAAGAATTGGGAGTGTCTCCATTCGTTAATATATTATTTTTTAGAGGTTTTTTTTTAAAAAAAAGGCGATGTGCATACGAGCACCATCAACTCTCATTTAGTAAGCTAACAAGAATGATCAATATAGCATGTGACCATGTACTACACGTACTCATTATCTTAACACCACGACTAATGAAATTAGTTTCTCAACAGTGTGATCTAGTAGCAAGCATAATTATGAAGAGAGGAGTGCCATGTGGATGTAGTGGCTCACCTAGTCCGTCTTCGGTGAATATACGTGCCTTTCTCCTGCCTTCGATTTAGCCAAAAGGTATATTTTTCATGCCTTTTGCTCATGTTGATCCAACTGGTCGAGGTACAATTCGTTAAAGCATCTACCGTCGGAACTTACAAATTCGATCTCTCAGACGCCCGCGGACGCGCCTGATCAATGACCGAACGTGTCTTTTATTTATCCATTCGCGCAACCACATCCCTCATTTTCTTTCTCATATGTCCGGTCACTTGCACGTGATTGATGGAGAAGAAGAGAGAGAAAGAAAAGAATTAATAAAGAAAAGATAAAGGTGGTTCGGGGTGGGGTCGCGTCCTATGTAACGGACTGATCGGACGCGTTCGCAAGCTCTCATATCCTTCCCATATTTGAGATGGACATTAGGGTTCGTGGACAGCCTGTGCATATAGGGACGATATGAGGATCCGGTTGGATCATTCTTTTTTCCTTCTCGCTCATGTCCGGTCACTGATTGGGCGCGTATGCGGACATATGATGGGTTATTTGAGGGGTCCGGTTGTAGATGCTCTTACTATACATGTATTATCTTGTTTCTTAATGCATCACAATGACATGAAGGCCATGGATTTCGACCTCATTTTTTTATATAGAATCTTGCTTTTTATCTAAGAGAAAATAATTACGTAGTAGGGCAAGCGATATATGCTCATACCTAATATCCATCCACTTGACTTGTAGCCACAACTATCCAGCTCACTATCAAATCGATACTTTTCAATTTTTTATAAACTTTTGTATATTTATTCAGTTGCCCAGTTGGCAGATTAATTATTTGGCTTTTATGTATATATGCTGCCAAATAATTTCTTTGACCGCTTAAACATACTTCCTCCGTTTTATAATATAAAAACATTTTTGATACTAGTATAGTGTAAAAACACTCTTACGGGACGTAGGGAGCACATTAGAAGCTGTATAGAGGGATACAATTGGAACGCATGCAGATGGATATAGCTCATTTTGTTTTAGCGATTCTTACCGTACTAGCCCGAGAATTCATAGGGAGAACAATCATTCTTTGTTTACACCTAGCAAAGTTAACGAGATTAGTAAGAATGGAATATTATGGTATCATAGTGTAGTGTATGCGGCTATTGAAACTCACGTCAAATATTACCATTTGTATAATGTTAGCATTATAGTGGGAGATGTGATTGAAATTCACGCCAAATGTCATGTATATCCATGTCATCGGTCTTGTCCATGACCTTCTAGGATGTCGGTTAGATCCTTGACATTAGCAACAAGGTGGGTGGTGGTGAGTAAAAAAATTCAATTTTTTCCATTGATTACCAAATTCTATCGTACATCAAGATTGGGTTACCCGGTGTCGCGAGTTTCTAACCGATCTAACATCTCGTCCAGAAGAAGTTTCTCACACTCCTCCTCACTTTGGCCTCACATCAAAAACATGGAGAGCGCCTTGGGGGTCCGACCTGACATCAACCTCAGCAAAGACTTCACGCATTCCTCTTGAGATTGCTTCGAAATCAAGACCAATGGAAGCGGCTCCGATATTCAATCTGACATCCATCTTGGAAAATGAGTCTCATGCCATCCCAAGGCCACATCTATGACCTCGTTGCTGGCATTCGTTATTGCTTTCACAATCGTCAAGTATAACGCATACACGCCATCCACCGCTCTCTCGAATATCTGACGAAGTCATCACATCTTCCCGTTGCTAACAATGTGCCTTCCTTCATGGAAGAAAATTCCAGCTCAATGTGAGACACTTGAGACGTTAAGCCAAAACTTTGAATCATTAGTGTAAGACGCACCAGATCAATCTCATAGACTCATAGTTTTTAACCGCCAATAACATTATATAAACTAATAAGGTCGTGTTTGCTCTCGGTTCCTTGTATGAAAGTCAAAACATCGTCTATGTGCATCATGCCAACAACTGTCAACAACTACAATGTTACTACGGTCTTACAACTGGATTCATTATTGGCTTCACAACTGCTAAGTATAGCGCATACACGCCATCCGCTGCCCACCCATTCTCGCGAGTCGTGAGGCCTGAAGATCGACGAAGTCCCCGCATCTTCCCCTTGCCAGCAACGCACCGTCCACCATGGAAGAAAATCCCAGCTCATTGTCAGGCACTCAAGACGTCAAGCCAATACTTCGACCCTTTGGTAAATGCGGACAACATCGTCGTTAACCTCTCAAAACAACAACTTAATTTCCAATCGTTAACAATCTCATGGCATGAGGTCCGAAGACTTGCAAAGTCACCACATCACTATCGATACACTTGAGACGTCAAATCCAAAGCTTTGACCCTTAGGTAAACGACGCGTAATCACCGGCAAAGTTGTCAGAATCGCGATTCTGAATCGGATCGGACCTCCGTTGCTAGGATCGTGAATCGTAGAATCTTAACCATCAGAATCGTAGAAACTTAGATTCTATGAGCAAAATCATAGAATGGGAGGGGCTATTTTGGATCGTAAGATTGTAAGATTCTAAGACTTGAGTCACGATTCTGACAACTTTGATCACGGGTACTAAGCACTGAACCAATCTCATGGTTTTTAACAGCTAGAAACATAAAATCAACTAATATAATCGTGTTCGCTCTTTGTTCCTTCCACGAAAGTCAAAACATCTTCCATGTGCATCAGGCCAACAACTGCCAACAAACTATCCGAAGTGTCACGACAAAAAAAGCCTAACACTACTATGGTCTCGCAGATGGCATTCATTATTGCTTTCGCAAACACCAAGTATAACGCGTACACATCATTGGCTGCTCTCCCACTCTCGGGAGATGTGAGTTTGAAGACTCACGAAGTCACTTCATCTTCCCATATCGAACAACGCGTCGTCCATCATGGATGAGAAATCCAACTCACTCTCGATACACTTGAGACGTCAAATCCAAGACTTTGACCCTTGGGTGAACGATACATAATCACCGGTACTAAGCACCGAACCAATCACATGGTTCTTAACACCTAAGAACATCAGATCAAGTAATATGATTGTGTTTGCTCTCACTTCCTTCAATGAAAGTCAAAAGATCGTCTGTATGCGTCATGCAACAACTCTCAGCAACTATCCGAAGGGTCACGACAAAGAAAGTCAGGCGTTATTATGGTCTCGCAGACCAGACCAATCGCTTGGTTTTTAACAACTAAGAACATCAGATCAACTAATGTGACTGTGTTTGCTCTCAGTTCCTTCAATGAAAGTCATCGCTCTCCCACTCTCGAGAGAAGCGAGGTTTGAAGACTGATGAAATCACTACATCTTTCCATATCTAACAACGCGCCGTCCACCATGGATGAGAAATCTAACTCACTGTCGATACACTTGAGACGCCAAAGCCAAGACTTTGACCCTTCGATGAACGACACATAATCACCGGTACTAAGCACCAGACCAATCACATGGTTCTTAACAACTAAGAACATCAGATCAACTAATATGATTATGTTTCCTCTCAGTTGCTTCTACGAAAGTCAAAAGATCGTCTATACACGTCATGCCAGCAATTGTCAGCAACTATCCGAAGGGTCACGACAAAGAAAGACAAACATTACTATGGTCTCGCACATGGCATTCATTATTGCTTTCGCAGCCACCAAGTATAATGCGTACACGTCATCCACCGCTCTTCCACTCTCGGGAGATGTGAGGTTTGAAGGCTGACAAAGTTACTACCTCTTCCCATATCTAACAACGTGTCGTCCACCATGGATGAGAAATCCCACTCACTTTCGATACACTTGAGACGTCAAAGCCAAGACTTTGACCCTCGGGTGTATCGAGACGCCAAAGTCAAGACTTTGACCCTTGGGAGAACGATACATAATCACCGGTACTAAGCACCAAACCAATCACATGGTTTTTAACGGCTAAGAACATCAGATCGACTAATATGATTGTGTTTGCTCTCGGTTCCTTCTACGAAAGTGAAAAGATCCTCTATACGCGTCATGCCAACAACTGTCACCAACTATCCGAAGGGTCACGACAAAGAAAGACAGACATTACTATGGTCTCGCAGATGGCATTCATTATTGCTTTCGCAACCACCAAGTATAACGCGTACACAACATCCGCCGCTCTCCCACTCACGGGAGATGTGAGGTTTGAAGACTGACAAAGTTACTACCTCTTCCCATATCTAACAACATGTCGTCCACCATGGATGAGAAATCCCACTCACTTTCGATACACTTGAGACGTCAAAGCCAAGACTTTGACCCTCGCGTGTATCGAGACGCCAAAGTCAAGACTTCGACCCTTGGGAGAACAATACATAATCACCGGTACTAAGCACCAAACCAATCACATGGTTTTTAACGGCCAAGAACATCATATCAACTAATATGATTGTGTTTGCTCTCGGTTCCTTCTACAAAAGTCAAAAGATCCTCTATACGCGTCATGCCAACAACTGTCACCAACTATCCGAAGGGTCACGACAAAGAAAGACATACATTACTATGGTCTCGCAGATGGCATTCATTATTGCTTTCGCAACCACCAAGTATAACGCGTACACGTCATCCGCCGCTCTCCCACTCACGGGAGATGTGAGGTTTGAAGACTGACAAAGTTACTACCTCTTCCCATATCTAACAACGTGTCGTCCACCATGGATGAGAAATCCCACTCACTTTCGATACACTTGAGACGTCAAAGCCAAGACTTTGACCCTCGCGTGTATCGAGACGCCAAAGTCAAGACTTCGACCCTTGGGAGAACGATACATAATCACCGGTACTAAGCACCAAACCAATCACATGGTTTTTAACGGCCAAGAACATCAGATCAACTAATATGATTGTGTTTGCTCTCGGTTCCTTCTACGAAAGTCAAAAGATCCTCTATACGCGTCATGCCAACAACTGTCACCAACTATCCGAAGGGTCACGACAAAGAAAGACATACATTACTATGGTCTCGCAGATGGCATTCATTATTGCTTTCGCAACCACCAAGTATAACGCGTACACGTCATCCGCCGCTCTCCCACTCACGGGAGATGTGAGGTTTGAAGACTGACAAAGTTACTACCTCTTCCCATATCTAACAACGTGTCGTCCACCATGGATGAGAAATCCCACTCACTTTCGATACACTTGAGACGTCAAAGCCAAGACTTTGACCCTCGCGTGTATCGAGACGCCAAAGTCAAGACTTCGACCCTTGGGTGAACGATACATAATCACCGGTACTAAGCACCAGACCAATCACATGGTTTTTAACGGCTAAGAACATCAGATCAACTAATATGATTGTGTTTGCTCTCGGTTCCTTCTACGAAAGTCAAAAGATCCTCTATACGCGTCATGCCAACAACTGTCACCAACTATCCGAAGGGTCACGGCAAAGAAAGACAGACATTACTATGGTCTCGCAGATGGCATTCATTATTGCTTTTGCAACCACCAAGTATAACGCGTACACGTCACCCGCCGCTCTCTCACTCACGGGAGATGTGAGGTTTGAAGACCGGCAAAGTTACCACCTCTTCCCATATCTAACAATGCATCGTCCACCATGGATGAGAAATCCCACTCACTGTCAATACACTTGAGACGTCAAAAGCCAATACTTTGACCCTTGGGTGTATCGAGACGCCAAAGCCAAGACTTTGACCCTTGGGTGAACGATACATAATCACCGGTACTAAGCACCAGACCAATCACATGCTTTTTAACAGCCAAGAACATAATGTCAACTAATATGACTGTGTTTGCTCTCACTTCCTTCTAGGAAAGTCAAAAGATTGTCTACATGCGTCATGGCAACAACTGTCAGCAACTATCCGAAGGGTCACGACAAAGAAAGCTAGGTGTTACTACAACCTTACTGTTGGCATCCATTATTGCTTCTTCTTCATAATCGTCGCTCTCCCATTCTCTGGAGTCATAAGGTCCGAAGACCGATGGGGTCCCCACATCTATCTGGCCCCAACAACGTGCCGTTCAACATGAAAGAAAATCCTAGTTCCTTGTGAGGCACTCAAGATGTCAAGCCAAGATTATAAGCCTGGAGTGAACAACGCATAATCACTGATACTAAGTAGAAAACGAATCTTATGTTTTTTAACCGCTAACAACATGAGATCAACTAATATGGACTAGTTTGCTCCTCGATTCCTTCTACGAAAGTCAAAACATCGTATGTGTGCATCAGGCCAACAACTGTCAACAACTATCCGGCGTTACTACGACCTCGCAGCTGTCATTCATTATTTGCCTTCACAACTGCCAAATACAGTATAGCGCATGCACACCATACACGCCATCCTCGCATCTTCCCATTGCAAATAAAGCGTCGTCCGTCACGAAAGAAAAATCCACCTCATTGCAAGTCACTCAAGGCATCAAGCCAAGACCCTGACCTTTTTATGAACGGCGCGTGACCACCGCCGCCCGCCTTGAGAAACCCAGAGCAACAACAACTTGACTTTCAACCGCTAATTAACAATGTCGGAAAAACGCAAAATATGCAGGACATTCTCTTTTCACTACTACGTTTTTATCCAGAGCAAAGCTTGCACTCCCTCTTGACCAGGAGCATATGAAAGAAGGAAAAAACGGATAGAAGATTCAAGATCCTGATTGAGTCGGAGGAAGGTTCATTTCACCCTCTTGACCAGGGAGGAAGTTGAAACAGAAGATAGATGGATAGGCCAAAGACCCCAGGAATCACGGAACTGCCCTCGTGAAGCCTCCACGTCACCGCCTACACTCCGTCCTCTTCCTCTCCCCACTCCCGGCCTCCCTCTCCTCTCCGCTCCGCTTATAAAAACCGCCGCTTCCCTCACCTGCGCTCCTCTCCGGTCTCCTCCCTCCCTCCCTCCATCCCTCCCTCCCCTCTCTCGTGCTACCTAATCCTCCGCGGAAGGTGGGGGAACGGGACGAACCACCGGGACGAAGCCAGCGTACTGATCTCAGTGGCGGAGATGGTGGCGGCGGCGATCCTGCCGGAGCTGGCCACGCAGCTCGTGGTGCCGGTGGCGGCGGCGGTCGGCATCGCCTTCGCGGTGCTGCAGTGGGTGCTCGTCTCCAAGGTCAAGGTCGCCCCCGAGCCGCGCGCCGAGGGAGGGTCGGCCTCCGCCGCCGGCGGCAAGGACGGCGCCACCGAGTACCTCATCGAGGAGGAGGAGGGCCTCAACGACCACAACGTCGTCCTCAAGTGCGCCGAGATCCAGACCGCCATCTCCGAAGGTGAGACACGCACCCCCCCACACACGGTTCTTTCTCGGCGGTCGTAGCTACTGGTTCGCGCTCCGCTCGCCGGCGGGCCGGGCGTGGATCGAATCGATCCGATGTTGGGCAGGTAGATCTCGGCCATGTCGGCGCGGGCTCCGGCCTTCCGAGCGCGCAGGAACCGGCCGATACTAGTTTCTCTGCCGGTTTGACTGCTTTGTTCGCTTGCGGCTTGCCGGTCAGAAACTTACTTTGCCTGTTCGAATCCGCCGCGGCGCGTAGCGTGTGAGGTAGCATCCTAATCCAGCATACTAGATGGTGTCTTGTCTAGCAGTAATTTCATATTTTCATGCGTTGTGCATCAACAATTTCATACTTTTGATGCATGGATTCGTAATTCTGCACTGCTGTTTCACCGAGTCTCACTGTTGTTTCTGAATTTATTCTGTGCTTGTTTATGTAAGTACTTGCATCGACTGTTATCCCAGCATCACCCTGCGCTTTAGGGGTGGATCTGCGACTGCCAGCAGACATTATAGTATCGATTGTCCCCGCTTTGCGCAGCACGCGTTATAATAATCCTTGCTTCAGCGTGCGCTAATCGTGGTCAAATTAATTAACCAACCATCCGTCGCTCCCGACAGGATTTTTCTTCCCTGGAGATATTTCTCGTGGGAACGAGTGGGGATGCAGATCTGCCTGTGGGGATGGTTGACACTGTAAATCACAAGTTTTTTATTATTATTATTGTTCAGCTTCGAAAAGAAAAGAGGACTACTCCACAAGTGATGTGTTCTTGCCTGAGAGAGAAGTGAGGTCCCGATCACTACAAAGCCCAGCTGCCCTGCAGGGATAGATTCGTAGATAGGATAAGTTATAACTGCATGAAGAAGAGGACACGTTATTGCAACCGCGGTCCTCCCAGCTGCCATCTTAAGGCAAGGCGACGAATTTTCTGCGTACCCGCATTATTGTAGCATGCTGTAATTAGCTTCCGCACATGCATATTCATGTTTATGCTTGTTAACTTGGAGGAATCCTAGGAGCGCACATGGTTGGGCCCGATGTTCTTGCCCCGCTCATCACTGTTTCGTGCAAAGGCAGTTGGGGAGGAATGTTAGGTGTTGCTGATTTTAGTACTCTGTATTTGCACAAGGCTCCCGTGTTGTTGTTAGCTGGTCTATATTATTAATGATCTTCCCAACTACAATTATTTAGGTACAGAGGGAGTATAAGTTTGTTTTAAGATCTTGACAGGGTTAACTAAAAATAGGGTTAAGTATTATCTAAGAATATGTGTTGGGTCAGGTCAAGGTCATTTTTTTTTTTGATTAAAGGCCAGCATTCCTTGCTGACAGATTGCTGTATGGTTCACAGCACCTTGGAGCTGATGTGCGCCACAGTTCATTGCCATTGGTCCCACCTTTGTTATTTTGTATTTGCGTCCATGTTTTATTACTGATAAACTTCTTCCTCTTGAAAATGTTCAGTATCTACCTTTGTTGTATATGCATTTGTGGTCTAACTACTCTTGCTTGCTTGTAAACAGGAGCAACCTCCTTCCTTTTCACTGAATACAAGTATGCCGGAGGATTCATGACCATTTTCGCGGTCCTGATCTTCGTCTTCCTTGGCTCCATCGAGGGGTTCAGCACAAAGAGCCAGCCTTGCCATTACAGCGTGGGCAAGACATGCAAGCCTGCTCTTGCTAATGCTGCCTTCAGCACAATTGCCTTTGTGCTAGGTGCGGTCACCTCTCTTGTGTCTGGTTTCCTTGGAATGAAGATTGCGACCTATGCGAATGCCAGGACAACTCTCGAGGCAAGGAAGGGTGTTGGGAAGGCGTTCATCACCGCTTTCCGCTCTGGTGCCGTGATGGGCTTCCTTCTTGCTGCAAGTGGCCTTTTTGTTCTTTACGTTGCAATCAACCTGTTTGGGCTTTATTATGGTGATGACTGGGAGGGTCTATTCGAGGCTATCACCGGTTATGGTCTCGGCGGTTCTTCCATGGCTCTTTTTGGCCGTGTAGGCGGTGGGATTTACACCAAAGCTGCTGATGTTGGTGCTGATCTTGTTGGGAAAGTAGAAAGGAACATCCCTGAGGATGACCCGAGGAACCCAGCTGTAAGTGTCTTATCTTCTATTGCCGAGCAGAGTACTAATATTTTGATAGGCGTTTTTTATCTGTACGTGAATTTGATCATTCCTTCCTTCATACAGGTCATTGCAGACAATGTTGGTGACAATGTTGGAGATATTGCTGGAATGGGTTCAGATCTCTTTGGTTCCTATGCCGAGTCATCTTGTGCTGCTCTTGTTGTTGCCTCAATCTCTTCCTTTGGAATTAACCATGAATTCACCCCCATGATGTACCCACTCCTAATCAGCTCAGTGGGTATAATAGCCTGTTTGATAACAACTCTTTTTGCAACTGATTTCTTTGAGGTGAAGGAGGTAGATCAAATAGAGCCTGCCCTAAAAAGGCAGCTTATAATCTCCACTGCTGTGATGACCATTGGCATTGCACTAGTCAGTTGGTTGGGTCTCCCATATACCTTCACAATATTCAACTTTGGTGCCCAGAAGACTGTGCATAGCTGGTATCGCCATCTTTCTAATTCTTATTTATATAATTTTGTTCAGACCTTGCTCATTAAATTCATGATCTCACCTCCCCTTAAATTTTACAGGCAACTATTTTTGTGTGTGGCTGTTGGTCTCTGGGCTGGCCTAGTCATTGGATTCATTACAGAGTACTACACAAGCAATGCATACAGGTACTTGCAATTTTGGCGATATATTTAGTAGTTGCTGTAATCAACATCGTGAGTTTCAAGTTCCTGACAGTTCGACCATTTCAGTCCTGTGCAGGATGTCGCCGATTCCTGCAGAACTGGAGCTGCTACCAATGTCATCTTTGGTCTTGCTCTGGGATACAAATCAGTTATTATCCCTATCTTTGCCATTGCCTTCAGTATTTTCCTCAGCTTCAGCCTTGCTGCGATGTATGGTGTTGCTGTGGCTGCTCTTGGAATGCTCAGCACAATTGCTACTGGTCTTGCCATTGATGCCTATGGCCCTATCAGTGACAACGCTGGAGGCATTGCTGAAATGGCTGGCATGAGCCACAGAATTCGTGAAAGAACTGATGCTCTCGATGCTGCAGGAAACACAACTGCTGCCATTGGAAAGGTATAAAATCTTAACTTGTTTGCTGTCTTTGATTTGAGAGCTGAATGACCTTTATATCACATTCAAGGAAGTGCATTCCGCTGTAACTTCAATACTCTACCGAATATTTCTTCAGTCATAATTCTTTCAACAAATTTCATTTCAAACTACTAGATTCTGTTTACCATGATCTTCACCTGTAGGGCTTTGCAATTGGCTCGGCTGCCTTGGTGTCCCTTGCTCTCTTTGGTGCCTTTGTGAGCCGTGCTGGGATCACGACCGTTGATGTCCTGACACCTAATGTCTTTATTGGGCTCCTTGTTGGCGCCATGCTCCCATACTGGTTCTCTGCAATGACCATGAAAAGTGTTGGAAGTGCGGCTCTCAAGATGGTGGAGGAAGTGCGGAGGCAGTTCAACACCATCCCTGGGCTCATGGAGGGCACCGCCAAGCCCGACTATGCGACATGTGTGAAGATCTCCACTGATGCGTCCATCAAGGAGATGATCCCACCGGGTGCTCTTGTCATGCTCACACCACTCATTGTTGGGACCTTATTTGGTGTTGAGACCCTCTCTGGTGTCCTTGCCGGTGCTCTGGTTTCTGGTGTTCAGGTTTGTGGAACATTCTGTTTTCGGGATTATACTTGGCATTGTATTTTCGCTGGATGTTGCATTCATAAATACGTGATGTTTCACTCAGAACTGTGTTGTTTCTATGCAGATTGCCATTTCGGCATCGAACACCGGTGGTGCATGGGACAACGCCAAGAAGTACATTGAGGTAAAAATCCTTTTACTTCAGTAACACTCATTAGTCAGGAAGACCTTTGCCAAAATTGATTAACTGTGGGTTTCCTTTGTTTTAGGCTGGCGCATCTGAGCATGCAAAGAGCCTGGGCCCGAAAGGCTCTGACTGCCACAAGGCCGCCGTGATCGGTGACACCATCGGGGACCCTCTCAAGGACACCTCGGGCCCCTCGCTCAACATCCTCATCAAGCTCATGGCGGTTGAGTCCCTCGTGTTCGCCCCCTTCTTCGCCACCTATGGAGGAATCCTCTTCAAGATTCTGTAGAGCAAGAAGATCGACTGTCTAGTTTTGACGGTTGGGAGCGTGCTACTTCATCCACATGTTATGGAGCTCCTTCAGTTGATGACCCTCTTGTGTTTTACATTTTGTTGTTCCTGGTCTTGCGCAATCATGTTGGAACTTGTCTAGTTTTTCATTCCGGTAGCTGTAGTAGTGGTAGCAGAGGGTAGCGAAATGGACGGCCATTCGACAGGTTTGTATTAGAGTGTCTTGGGAGTTATGTTTTGCCTGTAGATGGATGATGACGACGACGACGACGATGAATCTTGTATGCGCATTGCGGATTTCGTGTCTTGAATTTTCAATGGGAGCTACTCTTAGGGTGTGTTTGGTTGCCTGTGTAGTTTCACACTGCATCGCATGAATGGTTTGCCCTGAGTCTAGCCTGGCTGGGCTGATGCAAAGATGGACTGAGATGCATGTTTGGTGGACTGTAGGATATATATGCACCTGGGATGCTGTATACAACAGATATTTTTTGGTAGACTGCATTAGAGCATCTACAGATGCTCTTAGAACTTAATTTCATGGACAAAGAAAACAAGCAAAACAAATCAAATCTGAACCTGCTGCTGCTTCCTAGCGCATTATACATGCTGATGCTCTTCGTGGATTAAACAAGTCGCACGCTGAGGACACTGTGCCTCATGTCGGTATAGTTGTAGCTCGTCGTGGTGTCCATGGCAAGCACATCATGGTTGCCTCCGCGAGCTTCAATCGCCACCGCACCCGTCCTCTCCATGACGATGTCGCGACACGCCGGGTGTTCCTGTCGAGCCGGCTCCTGCTGAGAACACGTCCGGCAGCCGGGATTGAGCGCGGACAGACGGGCGGGCGGTGGTGTCGTAGCGGACGAGGAATCTCGGTCCGGCGGCGGCGGCGCGTTGTGTGCTCGATCTGATCTGGTTCAGTTGGGAGAGAGGGAAAGAGGAAAGAGTGATGTGGGTGGTGGCAGTTTTGAAGTAAATTCAACAAACATCCGGGGCAATCACATGTACCATTTCGTATAACTGTGGATGTGGGTGCAGGCACGGGCTGGCTCGGGCAAACGCCCGATTCCTGCGTTTCTGCTCAGCCTGCCTGAGAGCACTATTTTGCATGAGTAGGGCCAGGCCCAATTAGATATGCAGTCCACCAAACAACTCAAAATTTACATGACAAATGCGAGCCAGGTGCTACACAGGCAACCAAACACCCCCTATTAATGTTTTGTAGGTGGCTGTATGGATGCAATGGAGACTTCGTGTGGACTATGTTTTTTGCGTCGAGTTTCTTTCTCAGAAAAGCATGGAAGTGTTTTTTCTCAAAAAATCATCATTTTTGTTCATGTTTTTCATGAATGTCATTTCATGATGAAACCTCGCAAGAATATTTTCCAATGTTTACTACAAGAAATTCAAAAAATCAAAAATCCATTTTTTTTCTCTATTGTATTGTTCATTCACATCCTAGAAAAACACTTTCATGAAATTAGCCGTTTCGAGGACTAGATGGTACATTGTCTCTTGTGTCAGGATCACTGGTGACTGAAGTATAACAAAAGGACAGGCATCAGAATATATCTTGTTTCCAAGGGTCCTTTCCGTCTTTAGCTGGATCGTAATGTCATTTCATTGGCATCAGCTAGTTAGTTCGAGATTAAAGAAAGTACATATGAAAGCAACATCTTAATCTTAAATTAACATAGTTGATGTACTGCAAAAGTCTTGTTGCAAAAACACCAAGACAGTCAAGAAAGAAAAGATGCGTGCCTATCAAACAAGAGAAAATTAGGCGTGGGTTAACATGTAAAGCTATATAGCCAACAGCTCACAGCAATGGTTAGGCCATGCTTCAACCTTTGTGTACTCTGCGCAGGAGCGCTCCCAAAATACCCCAAATCCAAGCATGCGCCGTACATCAAAATAGGCACCTCAAATGTCCACGGACACGTCTCGACGTGTTGATAAACAGTAGCAGTGGAGGTAGTCATCCAATGTATGCATCAAGTCCGAATAGAAAGGGTTACTAGGAGACGCGGCGTTTCGCCTCTCGGGTGCATCTGCACGCGTGCCGACGTAAAAAAATTAAAACAAATACTAAACAAATTTAAAAAATTTCAATTTTTTTATGTGGTAGATATTTTAATGCGTGGGGTTTGCTTAAAATTTCAAGTTATTTCAACATCTGAACATCTCTCGACAAAAAAATACAAAATTTGGGTCTGTGAAAAAGGTTGACTGTTTACAATTTTTTGACCCGATTTGTCTTTTTTGCCGAAAACTGCTCGGATGTCCAAATAACTTGAAATTTGAAGCGAACCTCACGCATCAAAATATCTACCACAATTTTTTTTAATTTATTTAGTATTTTTTTTAGATTTTTTTGTGAGAGGGAGCAAATGAGCTCGGGCTTAGAAGAGGATTTCTCGGTTACTAGGCAAATGTCAAGGGAAAAAAAAGGCTGCAGGGACATGTGATTGACGGTGGACCAAGCGAACGGTTTGGATTTTTTCAAAGGTACTCATATTTGGTTCATATTTACGAGAATTCAGACATCTAAACTGACCCACGGATGTTTGATGCATGTCATTGGAGAGCAAAAAGTGCTGGGGAAGTACGGCTCAAATATTTAGGCTGGTTGTAATGGGTAATATACTAGTATCATGCATATGATACTAGTATATGATACCACATCCGTAATGCATAATATCATATGTTAGTATTATAGTGTATTTCATTTATTGTCATGCAAGACACATAGTAGCACATCATTTAATATGATACAATATCATGATATGATACTCAACCCTTTCTTTCTTCATTTAATTCTATACAACCTCATCGAAAATGCCTAGTTGGCATGCATGATACTATCATTACGGACAACTTTATGGACCATTTTGCTGGACCGCAATGAAGATGCCCTAAAGGCTACGCCTCGGTCGTAAACAAAAGCAACATCGAGTCGGAAATATAGAAAATAAATAAACAATAGCAACATCGAGTACTGTCTGGACTCGTATGATTTTTCTTCTTCTTCCTTGCATCTTAAATTTAGACGCATGGTTCAAGAGGTCTCAAGAAAAATAAAAGACCCCATGCGCCGTGGCGTATAACCCGCTCGGGCAAAGCTTTCGCCTCCGCCTACGTTTGAAACGTTGCTCCAACAACCGTGAGCTGAAGGTGCGAATCGATTTTGAAACCAGGCATGTAGTAGAGGTTTCGAAGCTGTATAAGCTGTGATTTGAATCTCGCCGGTTTCGAATTAGTATTCGAAATCGTAGCCCGATTGCTTAGGAAAAGAATAAGGAGAAAACGGAGGTCCCGGCACGCAAAATTCGTCCCCCCTTCTCCGGGTCGGTCTCCCCAGCCAGCCAGCCCCCCTCCTCTCGCGTTCTCCCGCAGCGGCAGAGCGGAGACCAGCCCGCGCGCGTCGCCGGAGGCCGTCACCTCGCCACCAACGCCCAGTCAAACCAGACTCCCCCCCAACCACCGCAGCAGCCCGGGCCGAGCTCCTCTTGCCCCCCCTCCCTCGTCCCCACCAGCCCCGCAATTCCCCCAAAACCCCCGCCCCGATCCCACCCGCCCCCCATGGCGTCGGAGATCGAGGTGCTCGAGGACACCACCGCCGCCGCGGCGGAGGTGCCGTTGGCGGCGGCGGCGGCGGAGGAGGGGGAGGCGCTCAAGGACGACGTGTACACGGCGGCGGCGTACGGCGATCTGGAGAAGCTGCAGCGGCTGGTGGAGGCGGAGGGCCGCCCCGTGGGCGGCACCGACGCCTCCGGGTACTACGCGCTCCAGTGGGCCGTCCTCAACAACCGCGTCGCCGCCGCGCAGTACATCCTCGAGGTTCTTAGCTTTGCTTCCGCACCACACACGCCATGCTTGGAATCGGACATGCGGCCTTTGTAGCAGGATTCTACTCCCCCAGTTCCTAAATATAAAGTCTTTTTAGAGATTCCAATTAGAGACCACCTACCAAGCAAAACGAGTAAATCCACGCTCTAAATTATGTATGTATATACATCCGTATGTATGTATGTAGTCCGTAGTGGAACCTCTCAAAAGACTTGTATTTAGGAACCGAGGGAGTATGAAGCATGTATGAGTTCGGGGGGAGTTTCTTCAGCGGCTCATTTGGTGTCTCGGTTGAGGGGATACTTGAGTGTCCTAGTGCTGTGGCTGGGTAGGTTTGGACAGCCATATATGCTTACAATGAAGTGAGGCAGTATGTTTGAGTTGGTTAACTGTATGGATTTGTGTCTAGCGGATTCGTTCGAGGACATCGGCTTGTTGATTGTCGCATTCACCGCTCGGTTTCCGTTTAATTCCTCCACAGTTCCGAGTATAAGCGAATGAAAGTGTTAGTGTGCTCGAGATAGTCTGCTCATACAATGTAGTGTACTCCATGGCGATCAACACCATGTCTGTTAAGTACTTGAGCGCGTGAATGGGCTTTATACGTGCTACTTGTTCCTGGTAGTTGCAGATGCCTGAATGTGCTTTATTTGGCCGGGTGATGATTTTGTGCTCTTTGGACAGCATGGTGGAGATGTAAATGCTGTGGATCACACTGGGCAGACAGCACTTCACTGGAGTGCCGTACGCGGTCACATACAAGTTGCTGAACTACTTCTGAAGGAAGGAGCTAAGGTGGATGCTGCTGATTTATATGGTTATCAGGTCTGCATACTGACTTCTTCCGTGTCTTTGGCCCTTGTTTTGCCTTTGTGTTTGCGTTTGGGTGTCCAATGTTCATTCACAACTGATAGACAACTAATTGTTGGATATTTGCCTGCCAAATTGATCAACTATTCTCATCTTGTTTGTCTGCAAGTTACACGATAAGAGATTTGTAACACGACACCCGCATGTGGCATCGGAGTAGTTATTAGTTATTACAACTCTTTACACCAATATAACTCTGTTTGCAGGCCACACATGTTGCAGCGCAGTATGGTCAGACGGCATTTATTTACCACATTGTTGCAAAATGGAATGCCGGTCCAGATGTCCCTGACAACGATGGAAGAAGCCCATTGCACTGGTTCGTACCTTATGCTCTTGAGTCTTGAGTAACTCATTAGCCTAACAATTATTTCTGCTGGTACATTATGTAATATATGTCTGCTGGTACATCATTGAGTAACTCATTTACATCTCTGTTTTCTTATGTATTGCTTATTTACCTTGTAGGGCTGCTTACAAGGGGTTCGCAGATTCGATACGTCTTCTTTTGTATTTGGATGCTCATAGGGTGCGGCAGGATAAGGAAGGCATGTGCTAAATTTATTCACTGCTCTGCATCTTGGCTAGGGAGCTTGACTTTTATTTCTTTATGACAAATGCTTCCGTAGGTTGTACTCCTTTACATTGGGCTGCTATCCGGGGTAATCTAGAGGCATGCACGGTGCTAGTTCAGGCTGGCAAAAAGGATGACTTGATGGTGAAAGACAAAACTGGTTTAACTCCAGCACAGCTTGCTGCTGATAAGAATCATCGACAAGTTGCATTTTTTCTTGTGAGTAACAACACGGACCATGTCATTGCTGTTCTATAGTCTACTTGAGCTACTTTTTCCAGCACCTTGGAGGCTCAATGCACAAGCATTATATCATCTAATAGAAATTCTGTCTAGTAATTATTTGATTTGCATAAGGAAAAAAAACTATAAGCAATATTAATTTGCGTCATTATAGATTTTGCATGCCTGCTTTCTAATTGTTTAAAATCGTTAAGGAAGGCTGAGTTTCATGATGAGGTATTATTGGTGAATTTGTTGAATGATGCACATGCTTTCCGGACATGGTAATTTTATTTGTAGACTTGATAAAAGTACAGTCAAATGACATGTCTAATTGGCTATATTTACAACAAAAAGCAGATACTGGTTTGGCTAGAAAATACCAGAAGCTGGTACTTGTACATACATAGATGCAACCAAGGAGGAAAATATATTTATTCTTTGTGACCTATCCTCTTACTGTCTCACAGATATTTTGCAGATTCCATTTGAACTTTGGAATTGAAATGATTAACTATTTAGGATTTACGTGTGGTTGGCCGATTGCACTCGTAGATTAAGACTTCTTCACTTTAAATATTTGTGATGCCTTGTAGATTAACCGTTTCAGTTATCCCTCAATGCATATTATCTGCAAAAAAGCGATCATGCTGATCTTGAGTTGAATCTGTTTCCAAGAAGAATCTGAAGACTTGATTTGCTTGATTCCTTACAGGACAATGCAAGAAGGGTACATGACAGGGGATGTAATGGGAATCCGACATTTGCAAAGCTATCGAAATTAGGGCTTGCTCCTCTTCTTTGGTGTATTGCTGTTGTATTGCTTGCTACATATATGCATTCTGTTATAGCAGGTAAGCAGCGTTTCTAATGTCTTTTCACTTGCCCTGCTCTTCCGTACTGCGGTGCTTACTATATTTCCTTATTATCAGGACAATATAGCATGGGTATGACAGCAGCATTTGGGCTATTTGCATGGTCTGGAGTTTTCGTTGCAACTGCTGGGTTGGTCATGTTCTATAAATGTAGCAGGTACTGAATCATTTGGTTAGTACTCCCTCCGTTCCAAAATACTTTTCGTGGTTCTAGTTCTGAACCATGATAAGTATTTTGGAACTGGGGGAGTAGTTATGAAAAAGTTGAATCCAGCAAGCATGTTGATTCTTGTCAGTTACCACTTTTCTTGACAATACTTTCAGACAGTGACAGAGTTCATTATGTGTCTGCTTGCATATTTGCACTCATATATGACATTCTGTTTAGAATACTCTTGTATGTGTTACGTACATGGCCAATTTTTTAAACCATTATTCTTTTGCCATTGCAACGTCTATATGTGTTGCGATTTTGCTTATTACAATATAGTGCTACTTCCCTATTACCACTCAGTTAGAGATAGGCAACCTAATTATCATTAAGCAACGCCACTTATGATGTAAAATTTATGTAAAATTTACTTTTACTTTCTGCAGGAAAGACCCTGGCTACATCAGTGTGAATACAAGAGACTCACATAATCAAAGGGATGATGTAAGTTTGAAAGATTAGTTGAGTTAATTTGGTTTGCTGCAAGCACCTTTATGATCATTTGCTATTCTAGACACACTTCCAAATTTAAGGTTTAATCATATTTGAAAATGTTGCAATCCCCATTTTGCTTTTAGGAACCTTTGTTGAAGATGGAGTTAGACAATCCTGCACTTCTGACTGGTAACTGGTCACAGCTTTGTATAACCTGCAAAGTAAGTGGTACATTACTACATTAGACAGTCCTAGAATTATATTCTTAGGCCTCTGATTTCTGAATGTGTCGTTCTACAGATTGTCAGACCTGTTCGTTCGAAACATTGTTCTACATGTGATCGCTGTGTTGAGCAGTTTGACCATCACTGCCCCTGGGTATCTAATTGCGTTGGCAAGGTAGGCTTTTCAGTCATGTTATATGTGCCTACATGTGATCAAATGTAGCTATCAACTTATCACCTCTTCTGAAGATGTATTGGACAGTAGACAGTTTATGTTGCTTGATGAATATTATGTAGACAGATACCACCTTACTTTTAAGAAAGTAACACTATGAAGAGCCTCTGCTTATCACTTGCTGGTGTTTCTTTCCTTACTTTTTGTTTGAATATTGTTATTCTCTTAATATCTGCTTGTTCTTCAGTCTGATCTATAGTGGAATGTAACTGCAGAAGAACAAATGGGAATTCTTCATGTTCATCACTCTAGAAGTAATTGCAATGATCATTACTGGTTCTGCTGCCATCATAAGTATAGTCTTAAGTCTTCTGTAGCTTTTCCTTACAACATGGACTGGAAACGTTCCATAAGATTCATTACTGTTTTTGTTGCCAGGGACTGTAAGTGATCCAGCTTCTCCAGCATCCTTTGGCGATTGGCTTGGCTATTCTGTTGTTTACCATACTGGGGCTGTTTCCTTTTTCATGATGGACCTTTTCATTTTCTTTGGTGTTGCATGTCTAACAGGAGTTCAAGCATACCAGGTATTTAAAGTTATAATGTTATAAATCTTGATGTTTTTACCTAATAAAACCAAGTTATTTGTTATTTGATTCTAAAATCGCGAAGCCACTGATATGCTTGTGCATTGTGTGCACAAGCATAATCTTCAACATTGTTTAATTGCTAACTAAACTAAGGCATGAACTTGTATAAAACATCCTGAACATAACATTCTTTGTGCCTTGCTGGATCTTCTTTTACGGAAAGTACGCTACTGCGGTAACACCTTTACTATAGTTTTCCTACTCTCTCCGTCACGGTTTAGAAGGCATGCTTAGAAATTCTCTCGAACCTAGGTGGTTATTGATTGGCTGTGAGATGGGCTGAAAAATAGCATCCACACTAGGCATGCATATAGAAGTAGTACAATGGAGTAGTAATTAGCTGCTAGGAGTAAATGCAATATGCCTTAAACCTTGTCTATTGTGGAAATGCACGTAATTTAACTGTGCCTTCTAAACTGTGACGGCGGTACTAGATATTTGTGCCTTGCTGGATCATTTTTTATGGAAATTGCTGGATATGTCAGATTGGCACGTCGTTGTCAGCTCATTCATGAGTATATGACCTACAAGTATGAACGCAATGTTATAGGTCAGGCAATATAGTTAAACATTTGTCAATAAAATTGTACTTATCATGTTTAGAATTCAATAGCAAAGTCAAGAATGCAATTACTGAAAAGAGCTAAAATCAAGGCTAGATGCGAAACATCATTGTCCGCCTATTTGATTTATGAAGCTATCTGTGAGGTTTGTGTGTGGGACCATGTTTTCTATCCAGTAGTTATAGCCTCTCTGGACTACAGGAGGGACATGTTGATCTGTACCATGTATTCTTCTTCATGTCTTTTATCTCTCCCTTGTAGATAGCAAGGAACATCACAACCAACGAGATGGCCAATTCCATGAGATACACTTATCTAAGAGGTCCAGCTGGCAGATTCAGAAATCCGTTTGACCATGGGGTGCGCAAGAACTGCTCAGATTTTTTGTTAAACGGGTACAATGAGGATGTTGAGCGGCTCGAGCATGCATCACACACTGACGAAGAAATAGGAATGATACAGATGACAAGTGCAGTCTCACAGAATGGTGAGGGGCATTCCCATCATGGTAATTGCGATGACCATGCTTGTACTGATTCACATGCCAACTCAAACTCTCACAGTCAAGGCAGTTCCTCTCAGTGCTGCGACCACAGCAAGAAGAATGACAGGACACCATTCGGCCTAGGGCTGGGCCTTGGACGAAACAGTGCTTCCCGGCAGTATATCCGGAATCTTCTTCCACTATGATTCGTCGCTTGGGGATTGGGTAGGTCGTCGCTGTAGATCATACACGCTCACTGCTCAGGCCCCATCGTCCATTTAGCTCACTGTGGACATGTTTGTGCTAATATCGTCAAGGGCTGGCGGTGGAGAAGTCGGATACATTCATATCTTCGGGGCTAGCTGTAGAGAACTCGGGTCTGTTCATATTACACAGGAGAAGGGACATAACAATGGGCTCATGGATATTCGCCAGTCTGCATTTAAAAAAAAAATGTTACATAGAACAAGATAGACATTCTTTGCATATGCAGGCGTGACATGTCTTCGACATTGCCGAACCCGTCAGGATTGGTGGGAGTGTAATCGAGCTGTTCGGCACCATATACAGGCTTGGGAAAATGTAGCTGCAATTTGTAAATTCCAGGGAAATTGTAAATTGAGTAGTAGCTTCACTGTGGCTTAAGCTGCTTTCTTCCCCTCCATTTCTCATTCATTTTGCGTAGGATATCGTTATACGGGTCGACAAGAGGTTTTGCGGGTGTTGCATTATGGCACCCATTTGGTATTATTTGCTGATGCACGTGTTTATATAAACTGTATTTCTGGAGTGGTGATGAAGGAAGCTGACTTGCTGTAGGAAAATATTTCCACTTCTACATTTTTCTCCCTTTTCTTTTGAAGTGCTATTCATGGGCTGTACATTTCTTTTTTTCCTTCTTTTCTTTGGTCTTATTATCATCCTTGGCTGGCATTCATATATATTCATGTGACTATTCTCTTTTTCTGGTGCACATGAAAAACGCTGAGTTATGTAATAGCTGCGTTGCCTGCCAAAGCTAAGAGATCGTCCAACATAAAGAGCTCGCCGAGCATTTGGTGCCGCAATGAGTCAAATGTTTCTTGATTTTATCACTGTTAGAGCAAAAAAATGTCAAGATCAATAACATCAATTCGGATTTAAATTATTCATTTGTTTGTGAAATGTAACTCTTGCATTGTGAAATTAGTTCTATTTGAAACGGTATTTTCCAGTGAATATGATAGTTGAAATATCGCCTTGAGGATTGCGTATTGTTAGGAAAAAAGACACAAGTTCGAATATGATAGTTGAAATATCGCCTTGAGGATTGCGTATTGTTAGGAAAAAAGACACAAGTTCCTTTCGTTCGAGGCGCTATGAAAACTATTGAAATCAAACGGGATCTCCTGATAAAAATTAAACGTAACTCTAAAGATTGGAAAATTTACAAAGATAATGAGTCAGGTATAAATCTTGAGTTTGATTATGTTAAATCTTTTATGAAAACATATGCTTTGCAAAATATGGATTTGACTCTGAAATAATACCTACTTTCTGTGATTCCTTTGCTCCTCATGTTGATATTCCTAAGGAAAAGTGGTTTAAATTTCATCCTCCTATTGAAGAAATTTGCAAAAAATCTGTTATAGCTAAAACCGAAACAATTATTTATAATGTTGATCCAGTTATATCCACTGTGTATATTGAGAAATCACCCTTTCCTGTTAGGATTAAGAAACATGCTGAAGCTACAACTGCGATTAATAAGAGTAATATTTAAACACATAAACCTTCTGAACGAATTAGAGTGGAACCTGATGTTGCAATGATTAAAAACCTTTTGGTTGATAATATTGATGGACATGTCATATATTTCTGTGAGGAAGCAACAAGGATTGCTCAGCAAGATAAATTAAATAAAAGCAAACCGGTAGTTGGCATGCATGTTGTTTCTGTTAGAATTGAAGATCATTGTTACCATGGTTTATGTAATATGAGTGCTAGCGTAAGTGCTATTATATTTTCTTTTTATCAAGAAGTTATGCATGATATTGCACCTGTTGAGATAAAAGATATCGATGTTACTATTAAGCTTGCAAATAGAGATACTATTTCATCGCTTGGGATTGTTAGAGATGTTGATGTCTTGTCTGGTAAGATCAATACTATACTGATTTTCTAGTCCTTGAATCACCACAAGATGATTTTTGTCCCATTATATTCGATGGACCTTTTCTGAACACCGCTAATGCTAAAATCGATTGTGCTAGGGAGACAATGAGTGTTAATTTTGGTGATGCATCTCATGAATTTAGCTTGTCCAAGTTTCGTAAACAACCTCATGATAAGGAATTGCAGAACAAAGATGAAAATATTGGTTTTGCTTCTATTGTTGTACCTCTCACTGATCCATTAGAACAATATTTGCTATACGATGAAAATGATATGAATATGAATGAAACAAATAGATAAAATATTCTTTAAACAAGCACCTATCCTGGAGCATAATCTGCTTGTTGAAACTTTGGGAGATCCTATCCCACCTAAGATCAAACCTGTGTTTGAATTAAAGAAACTATCTAATACATTAAAATATGCTTATTGTGATGAAAAGAAGATATATCATGTTAGTATCAATGCTAAACTTTCAGTGCACGAAGAAATGAGATTACTCAAAACTGTAAGAAGTATCGTGCAGCAATTGGATATACTCTTGATGATTATAAGGGCATCAGTCCCACCTTATGCCCTCACAAGATTAATATGAAGCCTGATCCTAAACCTGCCGTCGATCATCAACCTCGCCTTAATCCCAAAATGAAGGATGTGATAAGAACTGAAATATTAAAGCTTCTGGAAGCAGATATAATTTATCCTATAGCTGATAGTAGATGGGTAAGTCCCATTCTTTGTGTTCCTAAGAAAGGAGGCCTTACTGTTGTTTCTAATGATAAAAATGAACTTATCTCAGAAAGAATTGTCACCGGTTATAGGATGGTAATTGATTTCAGGAAGTTAAATAAGGCTACTAAAAAGATCATTAGCCTTTGTCTTTTATTGATCAAATGTTAGAAAGATTGTCTAAGCACACACACTTCCATTTTCTAGATGGCTATTCTATTTTTTCTCAAATACGTATATCACAAGAAAATCACCTTTACTTGTTCTTTCAGAACTTATGCCTTTTGGTTTATGTAATGCACCTGCTAATTTTCAAAAGATGTATGACTGCTATATTTTTTGATTTCAGTGAGAAAATTGTTGAGGTGTTCATGGATGATTTTTCCGTTTATGTTTATGGAACCTCTTTTGATGATTGCTTGAGCAACCTTGACCGAGTTTTGCAGAGATGTGAAGAATCAAATATCGTCTTGAACTTGGTCATAAAACTTCTAAAAGAGGTATTGAGGTTGATAAAGCTAAAGTTGATGCAATTGAGAAATTGCCATGCCCTAAAGACATCAAAGGTATACAAATTTTTCTTGGTCATGCTGGTTTCTTTAGGAGGTTCCTTAAAGACTTCTCTAAAATTCAAAGACCCCTCACTAATCTCCTACAAAATATATATCTATTTATTTTTTTATGATGATTGTGTAGAAGCCTTTGAAATACTTAAGAAATCCTTTATTTTCTGAGATAACTTGTACACCCATTTGCTGAGTAAGCACCTGTTCTTCACCTCTAAATTTTCAATGCCCATACCACCTTGGTCTTTAGGCTTACAAATAATTTCTCATTTAGCAAGTCTGTATTTCGTTTTAACTTGTCACTTTGCCAGAAAAAACGTGATCGATAGAAGTCCAATCTTTTCCGTACCCCTACTGGTATCTCAAAGAAGGACAAAAGAAACATTGGCATACTCGTGAGCACTAAATTATTGAGAATTAGTCGGCCTCCATATGACATAAGTTTTCCTTTCCAGCAACTTAGTTTCTTTCCAAATTGATCTTCAATACACTTCCATTCCTTGTTAGAGAGCTTGCGATGGTGAATTGGTATGCCCAGATATGTGAAAGGCAGCGAGCCCAACCCACGTCCAAACAGTTGTTTGTAAGCTTCTTGTTTGTCCTTAGCTCTTTCAAAGCAGAACAATTCACTTTTATGGAAGTTAATCTTTAACCCCGACAACTGCTCGAATAAGCAAAACAAAAGTTTCATATTTCTTGCTTTCGCCATATCATGCTCCCTGAATATGATAGTATCATATGCATACTGTAGAATGGACACCCCACCGTCCACTAGATGGGGGCCAGACCACCATTCTTGTGTTTGGTAAGAGCAATTTTGAGGAATGGAATGGTTACATTTTAATGTTTGGTTTGAGAGATGAGACGGAATGGAATTATTCATCTCACTGAATTGGATTTTGATAGAAAACTATGCTGAATGCAAACTAAACACATGATTGTATTGATTCAGAGAACACTGGTACATCACGCTGCAGTACAGAGGTATCAGTGCTGCCAACGTCCATGGTGGCTGTGGGTGAGCAGGGGACGTTGCAGGGAGGAAGGGAAGGAAGGAACGGGAGGTGCTGTGACTCTCCAGCGTCAGACTAGTGGTGGAGGAGACGCAGACAGGGCGGCGCTGAAGCGCATACAGGGGAGCAACGACGGAGGTACACATGCCACGGTGGTCGCCATGCTGGGGTGCTGAGCACGAAGGGGGAGCGCCAAGAGTAGGACGGGGGACTCCAGGAGAGGCAGTGATACGTCTAGAACGTATCTATAATTTTTGATGGTTTCACGCTGTTATCTTGTCAACTTTGGATGTTTTATATACCTTTATATCTTTTTTGGGACTAACTTATTAATTCAGTGCCAAGTGCCAGTTCCTGTTTTTTCTGTGTTTTTGACTCTTTTCAGAACTGATTTTTGGAACGGAGTCCAAACGGAATAAAATCCCCGAAATAAAATTTTCCAGAACAGAAGAAGATCGGGGGACTTGAGGGCCAAGGCAGAGGGCCCACAGGGAGCCCACAAGCTCTGTTGCCGTGGCGCGGGGGGGGGGGGGGCGGCAACCAGGCTTGTGGCCTCCCTGGCGCTCCCCTGCCCTAGCTCTTTGACCTATAAATTCCCTAAAATCACAAAAAATAGGGCATCCATGAAAACACTTTTCCGCCGCCGCAAGCTTCCATTTCCGCGAGATCTCATCCGGAGACCCTTCCCGGTGCCCTACCGGAGGGGGCTTTGGAGTTGGAGGGCTTCTACATCAACATCATCGCCTCTCCAATGACTCGTGAGTAGTCCACTTCAGACCTACGGGTCCGTAGTTAGTAGCTAGATGGCTTCTTCTCTCTCTTGGATCTTCAATACAAAGTTCTCCATGATCTTCATGGAGATCTACCCGATGTAATCCTCTTTGGCGGTGTGTTTGTCGAGATCCGATGAATTGTGGATTTGTGATCAGATTATCTATGAATTATATTTGAGTCTTTGCTGATTTCTTATATGCATGATTTGATATCCTTGTAAGTCTCTCCGAGTCTTGGGTTTTGTTTAGCCAACTAGATCTATGATTCTTGCAATGGGAGAAGTGCTTGGTTTTGGGTTCATACCGTGTGGTGACCATTCCCAGTGACAGAAGGGGCAGCAAGGCACACATCGTGTTGTTGCCATCAAGGGTAACAAGATGGGATTTCATCATAGATTTGAGATTGTCCATCTACATCATGTCATCTTGCTTAAGGCATTACTCTGTTCTTATGAACTTAATACACTAAATGCATGCTGGATAGCGGTCGACGTGTGGAGTAATAGTAGTAGATGCAGAAAGTATCGGTCTACTTATTTTGGACGTGATGCCTATAGATATAATCATTGCCATAGATAATGTCACGACTTTGCGCGCTTCTATCAATTGCTCGACAGTAATTCGTTCACCCACCGTCTACTTGCTTTCATGAGAGAAGCCACTAGTGAACACTACGACCCCCGGGTCTATTCACAACTATCGTCTCCACTTTCACTTTTACTTCGCTTTGTTTACTTTTTGCTTTCAGTTCTCACTTTGCAAACAATCTATAAGGGATTGACAACCCCTTCATAGCGTTGGGTGCAAGCTCTTTGTGTTTGTGCATGTACTTGTGACTTGACGCGATCCTCCCACTGGATCGATACCTTGGTTCTCAAACTGAGGGAAATACTTACCACCGCTGTGCTACATCGCCCTTTCCTCTTCAAGGTAACACCAACACAAGGCTCCAAGGCCGCGGGGAAATCCTTTGCATATTTGCCAAGGAAGTCCCTATAGGCGTAGCCCGTAGCAGAAGGATTTCTGGCGCTGTTGCCGGGGAGGAGAGATCAAGTCAAGATCTATCCAAGTAGGTGTCACAAACTCATCTCTTGCATTTACCTTTTTTGCGAGTTGCCTCTCGTTTTCCTCTCCCCCACTTCACATTTGCCGTTTTCATTTGCCTTTCTCCCTTGCCATTTTCATTTGCCTTTTTGCCTCTTTGCCTTTGCCGTTTTATTTTGCCTTTTTTTCGTTTTCCTTTGCCCGTTTTCCTCGCTTCCTCTTGGGCTTGTTCGTGAGAGACCTTTCCTCATGGCCAAACCAAACTATTTCAGAAGGTTGGAAGAGATTGAAACTAGTGTCAAAGGTTTCATGTCTTCTCAGTTTGACCAAAATAGTTACTTCCGTAGGAGCAAAATTCTTTTATGGCCTGTTTGAATAAAGAAGTTGATGATATGGCCAAAGAATTCCTTGCACTAAATTCTTAGCTTGCTCACCTTGAAAAATTGGTGGGCCAAATTTCTGACAAGCAGGCTACCTTAGTCAATAAGATGGCAGCTAAACCTGAAATTTGTGATGCAAATCACGAAGATCTTAAAGTGCTTGGTGTGACTCCTCTTGAATCTTTGTTTTCTCGTGTCAAACCTATTGATGAAGGGGCTGGATATGAATCCACTTTGGTTGAAAAATGCCCTAATGATTCGGAGTCCACCTATCTTGATGATAAAGGTGTGGAGAGTGGAGTAGAAGAAATCAAAATTTTGGGTAGTAATGAAACTCCCACTTTGGATTTCAAGGAATTCAATTATGATAGTTTCTCCTTGTTTGAATGCATTTCCTAGATGCAATCCATTGCAAACTCTCCACATGCTTATAGCCAAAGCAAAGCCTTTACCGCTCATATTGTTGATGCTATGATGAAATCTCTTGAAGAGAAACTCGAATTAGAAGTCTCTATACCTAGAAAACTTCATGATGAGTGGGAACCTACTATCAAAATCAAGATAAAAAACTATGAATGCAATGCTTTGTGTGATTTGGGTGCTAGTGTTTCCGCGATTCCAAAGTCTTTATGTGATATTCTTGGTTTTCATGAGATTGAAGAGTGTTCTCTTAATTTGCATCTTGCGGATTGTACTGTCAAGAAACCCATGGGAAGGATCGATGATGTTCTTATTGTTGCAAATAAGAACTATGTACCCGTGGATTTCATTGTACTTGACATAGATTGCAATCCTTCATGTCCCATTATTCTTGGTAGACCTTTCCTAAGGACTATTGGTGCTATCATCGATATGAAGGAAGGGAATATTAGATTTCAATTTACTCTAAAGAAGGGCATGGAGCATTTTCCTAGAAATAAAATAAGATTGCCTTATGAATCTATGATGAGGGCTACTTATGGTTTGAGCACCAAAGATGACTATACGTGATTCCATCACCTTTTGCCTAGCTAAGGGCGTTAAACAATAGCGCTTGTTGGGAGGCAACCCAACGAATCTATCCTTTTTCTTTCTGTTTTGTGTTTTCTACACTTTCATAATTCTGTTATGATTGTGTTTTTTGTGTTTCTTTTGCGTTTGTGCCAAGTAAAACCGTTATGATTAGTCTTGGGGATGATCGTTTGGTCATGCTGGAAAAGACAGAAACTTTCTGCTCACGAAAAGAATTTTCATTGTTTTTCTGTAACAGATTTTGAGTTGATTATTTTTGCTTCTGATTGCTACGCAAATTCTTCAGACTGTCGTAAGTTTTCAGAATTTTTGAAGTACCAGAAGTATACGAAGTATACAGATTGCTACAGACTGGTGTGCTGTTCACATATTCTGTTTTTGTTGAGTTGGTTGCTTATTTTGATGAAACTATGGATAGTATCGGGGGGGTATTAGCCATGGAAGATTGAAAATACAGTAACCCAACATCAACATAAGTAGAATTTAAGTTTGCTACAGTACCTAAGGAAGTGGTGGTTTGCTTTCTTATACTAATGTTATCACGAGTTTCTGTTTAAGTTTCGTGTTGTGAAGTTTTCAAGTTTTGGGTGAAGTTCTTATGGACAAAAAGATAAAGAGTGGCAAGAGCTCAAGCTTGGGGATGCCCAAGGCACCCCAAGTGGATTCAAGGATGTCGTAAAAGCCTAAGCTTGGGGATGCCCCGGGAAGGCATCCCCTCTTTCGTCTTCAATACATCGGTAACGTTACTTGGGGCTATATTTTTATTCACCACATGTTATGTGTTTTGCTTGGAGCGTCTTGTATCGTAGGAGTCTTTTATTTTTGTTGTGTCACAATCTTCCTTGCTGCACACCTAGAGAGAGAGAGATATGTACTCACCGTGATTTTGTCGAGCTTCACTTATATCCTTTGGTTAGACAATTCAGCTCACATGTGCTTCACTTATATCTTTTGAGCTAGTTGATTTTGCTCTATGTGCTTCACTTATATCTTTTAGAGCACGGAAGCGCGTGGCTTGGTAGTTGACCCATGCTATGATAGTAGTCTCAAAAGGGGTAGTTATCCAAAGGGATATGAAAACTTCTACCTTCATGTGCATTGAATAGTTAGAGAAGTTTGATTCATCTCAATTAGTTTTGACTTGTGGTTGTGGTAATATTGAAGTTATACTAGTAAGGTGTTGTGGATCTAGAAATACTTGTGTTTAAGTTAGTGATTCCCGTAGCATGCATGTATGGTGAACCGCTATGTGATGAAGTCTGAGCATGATTAGTCTATTGATTGTCATCCTTTGTGTGGCGGTCGGGATCGCGCGATGGTTTATACCTACCAACCGTTTCCCTAGGAGTATGCGTTGAATGCTTTGTTTCGATTACTACTAAATTTTTTGCAACAAGTATATGAGTTCTTCATGACTAATGTTGATTCCATGGTTTAGATGCACTTACACCTTCCACCATCACTATCTTCTTTAGTGTCGTGCAACTTTCGCCGGTCCACAAAACCCACCATTAGCCTCCCTCAAAACAGCCACCATACCTACCTACTATGACTTTTTCAAAGCCATTCCGAGAAATATTGCCATGCAACTACCACCATGACATGTGCCACCACTTCTACATTGCCATTGCATGATCATAAGATAGCTAGCATGATGTTTCCATTGATGTCTATGCCATGCTAGATCATTGTCACGGTACACTACCGAAGGCATTCCATATAGAGTCATCATTGCTCTAAGTTTTGAGTTGTAAGTGTGATGATCATCATTGATAGAGCATTATCCCATGTGAGGAAGTAAAAGAGGCCAACGAAGCCCATTTACAAAAAGAGGCCAAAGATGCCCACCAAAAAAATAATAAAATAATAATAATAATAAAAAGAGGCCAAAGAGCCCACCAAAAAATGAGAGAAAAAGAGAGAAGGGACAATGCTACTATATCCTTTCCACACTTGTGTTTATTGAGCACCATGATTGAGAGTCTCTCATTTTGTCACCACCTTATAACTAGTGGGAAATTTTCATTATATAACTTTGTTGGAATTATGCCCTAGAGGCAATAATAAATATAGTTATTATTATAATTCCTGTATCAAGATAATCGTTTATTATCCATGCTATAATTGTATTGAATGAAGACTTATATACATGTGTGGATACATAGACAAAACACTGTCCCTAGCAAGCCTCTAGTTGGCTAGCCAGTTGATCAAAGATAGTCAGTGTCTTCTGATTATGAACAAGGTGTTGTTGCTTGATAACTGGATCACGTCATTAGGTGAATCACGTGATGGACTAGACCCAAACTAATAGACGTAGCATGTTGATCGTGTCATTTTATTGCTACTGTTTTCTGCGTGTCAAGTATTTGTTCCTATGACCATGAGATCATATAACTCACTAACACCGGAGGAATACTTTGTGTGTATCAAATGTCGCAACGTAACTGGGTGACTATAAAGATGCTGTACAGGTATCTCCGAAGGTGTTCATTGAGTTAGTATGAATCGAGACTGGGATTTGTCACTCCGTGTGACGGAGAGGTATCTCGGGGCCCACTCGGTAATACAACATCACACACAAGCCTTACAAGCAATGTGACTTAGTGTAAGTTGCGGGATCTTGTATTACGGAACGAGTAAAGAGACTTGCCGGGAAACGAGATTGAAATAGGTATACGGATACTGACGATCGAATCTCGGGCAAGTAACATACCGAAGGACAAAGGGAATGACATACAGGATTATATGAATCCTTGGCACTGAGGTTCAAACGATAAGATCTTCGTAGAATATGTAGGATCCAATATGGGCATCCAGGTCCCGCTATTGGATATTGACCGAGGAGTCTCTCGGGTCATGTCTACATAGTTCTCGAACCCGCAGGGTCTGCACACTTAAGGTTCGACGTTGTTTTATGCGTATTTGAGTTATATGGTTGGTTACCAAATGTTGTTCAGGGTCCCGGATGAGATCATGGACGTCACGAGGGTTTCCGGAATAGTCCGGAAACGAAGATTGATATATATAGGACGACCTCATTTGATTACCGGAAGGTTTTCGGAGTTACCGGGAATGTACCGGGAATGTACCGGGAATGACGAATGGGTTCCGGGAGTTCACCGGGGGGGGGGGGGGGGGTGGGGGGCAACCCACCCCGGGGAAGCCCATAGGCCTTGGGGGTGGCGCACCATCCCTTAGTGGGCTGGTGGGACAGCCCAAGAAGGCCCTATGCGCCATAGGAAGAAAATCAAAGAGAAAAAAAAGAGGAGGTGGGAAAAGGGGGAAGGACTCCTCCTTCCAAACCTAGTTGAACTCGGTTTGGACGGGGAGAACTCCCCCCCTGGCTCGGCCGAAGCCCTTAGGGGTCCTTGGACCCCAAGGCAAGGCTCCCCCTCTTCCCCCTATATATACGGAGGTTTTAGGGCTGATTTGACACAACTTTGCCACGGCAGCCCGACCACATATCTCCACGGTTTTACCTCTAGATCGCGTTTCTGCGGAGCTCGGGCGGAGCCCTACTGAGACGAGATCATCACCAACCTCCGGAGCGCCGTCACGCTGCCGGAGAACTCTTCGACCTCTCCGTCTCTCTTGCTGGATCAAGAAGGCCGAGATCATCGTCGAGCTGTACGTGTGCTGAACGCGGAGGTGCCGTCCGTTCGGCACTAGATCGTGGGACTGATCGCGGGACGGTTCGCGGGGCGGATCGAGGGACGTGAGGACGTTCCACTACATCAACCGCGTTCACTAACGCTTCTGCTGTACGGTCTACAAGGGTACGTAGATCACACACCCCTACTCGTAGATGGACATCACCATGATAGGTCTTCGTGCGCGTAGGAAATTTTTTGTTTCCCATGCGACGTTCCCCAACAGTGGCATCATGAGCTAGGTTCATGCATAGATGTCTTCTCGAGTAGAACACAAAAGTTTTTGTGGGCGGTGATGTGCGTTTTGCTGCCCTCCTTAGTCTTTTCTTGATTTTGCGGTATTGTTGGATCGAAGCGGCTCGGACCGACATTACTCGTATGCTTACGAGAGACTGGTTTCATCGCTACGAGTAACTCCGTTGCTCAAAGATGACTGGCGGGTGTCAGTTTCTCCAACTTTAGTTGAATCGGATTTGACCGAGGAGGTCCTTGGATGAGGTTAAATAGCAACTCATATATCTCCGTTGTGGTGTTTGCGTAAGTAAGATGCGATCCTACTAGATACCCATGGTCACCACGTAAAACATGCAACAACAAAATTAGAGGACGTCTAACTTGTTTTTGCAGGGTATGCTTGTGATGTGATATGGCCAACGATGTGATGTGATATATTGGATGTATGAGATGATCATGTTGTAATAGATAATATCGACTTGCACGTCGATGGTACGGCAACCGGCAGGAGCCATAGGGTTGTCTTTATAACTAACGTTTGTGCTTGCAGATGTGTTTACTATTTTGCTAGGATGTAGCTTTAGTAGTAATAGCATGAGTAGCACGCCAACCCCGATGGTGACACGTTGATGGAGATCATGGTGTGGCGCTGGTGACAAGAAGATCGTGCGGGTGCTTTGGTGATGGATATCAAGGAGCACATGATGATGGCCATATCATGTCACTTATGAATTGCATGTGATGTTAATCCTTTATGCACCTTATTTTGCTTAGAACGACGGTAGCATTATGAGGTGATCTCTCACTAAAATTTCAAGACGAAATTGTGTTCTCCCCGACTGTGCACCGTTGCTACAGTTCGTCGTTTCGAGACACCACGTGATGATCGGGTGTGATAGACTCAACGTTCACATACAACGGGTGCAAAACAGTTGCGCACGCGGAACACTCGGGTTAAGCTTGACGAGCCTAGCATGTGCAGACATGGCCTCGGAACACATGAGACCGAAAGGTCGATCATGAATCATATAGATGATATGATTAGCATGGGGATGCTTACCACTGAAACTATGCTCAACTCACGTGATGATCGGACTTGAGCTAGTGTAAGTGGATCATGAACCACTCAAATGACTAGAGAGATGTACTTTTTGAGTGGGAGTTTAGCGAGTAATTTGATTAAGTTAAACTCTAATTATCTTGAACATAGTCTAAGTCCACTTTGAATATATTTGTGTTGTAGATCATGGCTCACGCGACAGTCACCCTGAATTTTAATACGTTTCTAGAGAAAGCTAAGTTGAAAGATGATGGAAGCAACTTTGTAGACTGGGCTCGTAATCTTAAGCTAATCTTACAAGCTGGGAAGAAGGATTATGTCCTTAATGCTGCGCTAGGAGATGAACCACCCGCTACGGCTGATCAGGATGTTAAGAACGCTTGGTTAGCACGTAAGGAGGACTACTTAGTAGTTCAATGTGCAGTCTTGTATGGCTTAGAACCGGGACTTCAACGTCGCTTTGAGCGTCATGGAGCATTTGAGATGTTCCAGGAGTTGAAGTTTATCTTTCAGAAGAACGCCCGGATTGAGAGGTATGAGACCTCCGATAAATTCTATGCTTGCAAGATGGAGGAGAACTCGTCTGTCAGTGAACATGTGCTCAAAATGTCTGGGTACTCAAACCGTCTAGCTGAGCTGGGGATTGAACTCCCGCAAGAAGCTATCACTGACAGAATCCTTCAATCACTGCCGCCAAGCTATAAAGGCTTTGTGTTGAACTACAACATGCAAGGGATGAACAAATCTCCCGGCGAGTTGTTTGCGATGCTGAAAGTCGCAGAGTCCGAACTCCGTAAAGAGCATCAAGTGTTGATGGTGAATAAGACCACTAGTTTCAAGAGAAACGGCAAAGGCAAGAAGGGTAATTCAAAGAAGAGCGTCAAGCCTGTTGCCAATCCGATGAAGAAACCCAAAGCTGGACCTAAGCCTGAAACAGAGTGTTACTATTGCAAGGGTATGGGTCACTGGAAGCGCAATTGCCCCAAGTATCTGGCTGATAAGAAGGCGGCCAAAGAAAAATCAGGTATATTTGATATACATGTTATTGATGTGTACTTAATCGGCTCTCGTAGTAGTGCATGGGTATTCGATACCGGTTCTATTGCTCATATTTGCAACTCGAAACAGGAACTGCGGAATAGACGAAGGCTGGCGAAAGATGAAGTGACGATGCGCGTAGGAAATGGTTCCAAGGTTGATGCAATCGCCGTCGGCACAGTTTCACTTTAGTTACCATCAGGATTAGTTATGAACTTGAATCATTGTTATTTAGTGCCTGCGTTGAGCATGAACATTATATCTGGATCTTGTTTATTGCGAGACGGTTACTCTTTTAAGTTAGAGAATAATGGTTGTTCTATTTCTATGAGTAACATCTTTTATGGTCATGCACCCAATGTGAGAGGATTGTTCATATTGAATCTTGATAGTGATACACACATACATAACATTGAGACCAAAAGAGTTAGAGTTAACAATGATAGCGCCATATTTTTGTGGCACTACCGCTTAGGTCATATTGGTGTAAAGCGCATGAAGAAACTCCATGCCGATGGACTTTTGGAGTCACTTGACTTTGATTCACTTGACACGTGCGAACCATGCCTCATGGGCAAGATGACTAAAACTCCGTTCTCCGGAACAATGGAGCGTGCAAGTGACTTGTTGGAAATCATACATACCGATGTGTGTGGTCCGATGAGCGTAGAGGCACGCGGCGGATATCGTTATTTTCTCACCTTCACTGATGATTTGAGTAGATATGGTTATGTCTACTTAATGAAGCATAAGTCTGAAACTTTTGAAAAGTTCAAGCAATTTCAGAGTGAAGTTGAAAATCATCGTAACAAGAAGATCAAGTTCCTACGGTCTGATCGTGGGGGTGAATATCTGAGTTTCGAGTTTGGTGCTCACTTAAGACAATGTGGAATTGTTTCACAGTTGACACCGCCTGGAACACCACAGCGTAATGGTGTGTCCGAACGTCGTAATCGTACTTTATTAGAGATGGTGCGATCTATGATGTCTCTTACCGATTTGCCATTATCATTTTGGGGTTATGCATTAGAAACAGGTGCATTCACTTTAAATAGGGCACCATAAAAATCCATTGAGACGACACCATACGAACTGTGGTATGGCAAAAGGCCAAAGTTGTAGTTTCTTAAAGTTTGGGGATGTGATGCTTATGTCAAAAAGCTTCAGCCTGAAAAGCTGGAACCCAAAGCGGAAAAGTGCATCTTCATAGGTTACCCAAAAGAGACAGTTGGGTACACCTTCTATCTCAAATCCGAGGGCAAAGTGTTTGTTGCTAAAAATGGAGCTTTTCTCGAGAAGGAGTTTCTCTCGAGAGAATTGAGTGGGAGGAAGATAGAACTTGACGAGGTTGTCGAACCTCTCATACCTCTGGATGGTGGCGCAGGGCAAGGGGAAACCTCTGTCGTTGCGACGCCGGTTGAGGAGGAAGTTAATGATGATGATCATGAAACTCCGGTTCAAGTTTCTGTCGAACCACGCAGGTCGACGAGACCACGTGCTGCTCCAGAGTGGTACGGTAATCCCGTCTTATCAATCATGTTGTTGGACAACAATGAACCTGAAAATTATGAAGAAGCAATGGTGGGCCCAGATTCCAACAAATGGCTAGAAGCCATGAAGTCCGAGATAGGATCCATGTATGAGAACGAAGTGTGGACTTTGGAAGTACTGCCTGAGGGCCGCAAGGCTATTCAGAACAAATGGATCTTTAAGAGGAAGACGGACGCTGACGGCAATGTGACCGTTTATAAAGCTCGACTTGTGGCAAAGGGTTTTTCACAAGTTCAAGGAGTTGACTACGATGAGACATTCTCACCTGTAGCGATGCTTAAGTCCGTCAGAATCATGTTAGCAATAGCTGCATTTTTCGATTATGAAATCTGGCAGATGGATGTCAAAACGGCGTTCCTTAACGGTTTCCTTAAGGAAGAGTTGTATATGATGCAACCCGAAGGTTTTGTCAATCCTAAGAATGCTAACAAGGTGTGCAAGCTCCAGCGATCCATTTATGGGCTGGTGCAAGCATCTCGGAGTTGGAACAAATGCTTTGATGAGGTGATCAAAGCATTTGGGTTTATACAAGTGGTTGGAGAATCTTGTATTTACAAGAAAGTGAGTGGGAGCTCTGTGGCGTTTCTAATATTATATGTGGATGACATATTGCTGATTGGAAACAACGTAGAGTTTTTGGAGAGCATAAAGGATTACTTGAATAAAAGTTTCTCTATGAAGGACCTAGGAGAAGCTGCTTACATTCTAGGCATTAAGATCTACAGGGATAGATCAACACGCGTGATAGGACTTTCACAAAGCACATACCTTGATAAAGTTTTGAAGAGGTTCAAAATGGAACAGTCCAAGAAAGGGTTCTTGCCAGTTTTACAAGGTACGAGATTGAGTAAGACTCAGTGCCCAGCAACTGATGAGGATAGAGAGCATATGCGCACCGTCCCCTATGCTTCAGCCATATGTTCTATCATGTATGCAATGCTGTGCACTAGACCGGACGTTAGCCTGGCCATAAGTATGGCAGGTAGGTTCCAGAGTAATCCAGGAGTGGATCACTGGACGGCGGTCAAGAATATCCTGAAGTACCTGAAAAGGACTAAGGAGATGTTTCTCGTGTATGGAGGTCACGAAGAGCTCGCCGTAAAAGGTTACGTCGATGCAAGCTTTGACACAGATCCGGACGACTCTAAGTCGCAAACCGGATACGTATTTATTATTAATGGGGGTGCGGTAAGCTGGTGCAGTTCCAAGCAAAGCGCCATAGCAGATTCTACATGTGAAGCGGAGTACATGGCTGCCTCGGAGGCGGCTAAGGAGGGTGTCTGGATGAAGTAGTTCATGACGGATCTTGGAGTGGTGCCAAGCGCATTGAATCCAATAACCTTGTTCTGTGACAACACGGGTGCCATTGCCCTAGCAAAGGAACCACGGTTTCACAAGAAGTCCAGACACATCAAACGACGCTTCAACCTCATCCGTGACTACGTCGAAGGGGAGGACGTAAATATATGCAAAGTTCACACGGATATGAATGTAGCAGACCCGTTGACTAAACCTCTTCCACGGGCAAAGCATGATCAACACCAGAACTGTATGGGTGTTAGATTTATTACAATGTAATTCGCATGATGATGTGAGGGCTAGATTATTGACTCTAGTGCAAGTGGGAGACTGTTGGAATTATGCCCTAGAGGCAATAATAAATATAGTTATTATTATAATTCCTGTATCAAGATAATCATTTATTATCCATGCTATAATTGTATTGAATGAAGACTTATATACATGTGTGGATACATAGACAAAACACTGTCCCTAACAAGCCTCTAGTTGGCTAGCCAGTTGATCAAAGATAGTCAGTGTCTTCTGATTATGAACAAGGTGTTGTTGCTTGATAACTGGATCACGTCATTAGGAGAATCACATGATGGACTAGACTCAAAATAATAGACGTAGCATGTTAATCGTGTCATTTTATTGCTACTGTTTTCTGCGTGTCAAGTATTTGGTCCTATGACCATAAGATCATATAACTCACTAACACCGGAGGAATACTTTGTGTGTATCAAACGTCGCAACGTAACTGGGTGACTATAAAGATGCTCTACAGGTATCTCCGAAGGTGTTCGTTGAGTTAGTATGGATCGAGACTGGGATTTGTCACTCCGTGTGACGGAGAGGTATCTCGGGGCCCACTCGGTAATACAACATCACACACAAGCCTTGCAAGCAATGTGACATAGTGTAAGTTGCGGGATCTTGTATTACGGAACGAGTAAAGAGACTTGCCGGGAAACGAGATTGAAATAGGTATACGGATACTGACGATCGAATCTCGGGCAAGTAACATACCGAAGGACAAAGGGAATGTTATACGGGGTTATATGAATCCTTGGCACTGAGGTTCAAACGATAAGATCTTCGTAGAATATGTAGGATCCAATATGGGCATCCAGGTCCCGCTATTGGATATTGACCGAGGAGTCTCTCGGGTCATGTCTACATAGTTCTCGAACCCGCAGGATCTGCACACTTAAGGTTCGACGTTGTTTTATACGTACTTGAGTTATATGGTTGGTTACCGAATGTTGTTCGGGGTCCCAGATGAGATCACGGACGTCACGAGGGTTTCCAGAATAGTCTGGAAACGAAGATTGATATATAGGATGACCTCATTTGATTACCGGAAGGTTTTCGGAGTTACCGGGAATGACGAATGGGTTCCGGGAGTTCACCGGGGGGGGGGGGGGCAACCCACCCCGGGGAAGCTCATAGGCCTTGGGGGTGGCGCACCAGCCCTTAGTGGGATGGTGGGACAGCCCAAGAAGGCCCTATGCGCCATAGGAAGAAAATCAAAGAGAAAAAAAAGAGGAGGTGGGAAAAGGGGGAAGGACTCCTCCTTCGAAACCTAGTTGGACTCGGTTTGGACGGGGAGAACTCCCCCCCTTGGCTCGGTCGAAGCCCTTAGGGGTCCTTGGACCCCAAGGCAAGCCTCCCCTCTTCCCCCTATATATACGAAGGTTTTAGGGCTGATTTGACACAACTTTGCCACGGCAGCCCGACCACATATCTCCACGGTTTTACCTCTAGATCGCGTTCCTGCGGAGCTCGGGCGGAGCCCTGCTGAGACGAGATCATCACCAACCTCCGGAGCGCCATCACGCTGCCGGAGAACTCTTCTACCTCTCCGTCTCTCTTGCTGGATCAAGAAGGCCGAGATCATCGTCGAGCTGTACGTGTGCTGAACGCGGAGGTGCCGTCCGTTCGGCACTAGATCGTGGGACTGATCGCGGGATGGTTCGCGGGGCGGATCGAGGGACGTGAGGACGTTCCACTACATCAACCGCGTTCACTAACGCTTTTGCTGTACGGTCTACAAGGGTACGTAGATCACACATCCCCTCTCGTAGATGGACATCACCATGATAGGTCTTCGTGCGCGTAGGAAATTTTTTGTTTCCCATGCGACGTTCCCCAACAAACTTGGCTTGTATATTCCAATGATAGGCTTCCTCAAATTTGCCTTAGGTCTTCGTGATCAAGAAAGTTGGATGCACACCCACTAGTTTTCTTTAAGAGCTTTCACATACTCTTAGCTCTAGTGCATCATTTGTATGGCAATCCCTACTCATTCACGTTGATATCTATTGATGAGCATCTCCATAGCTCATTGTTATGCCTAGTCAATGTGACCATCTTCTCCTTGTTTGTCTTGCAACCTCCACCACACTCCACTCCACTTATAGTGCTAAAACCTTGGCTCACGCTCATGTATTGCGTGAGAGTTGAAAAGGTTTGAGAAAGTAAAGGTGTGAAAGCAATTACTTGGCCAATACCGAGGTTGTGCATGATTTAAATTCGTTGTGCAAGCATGATAGAGCATAGCCAGACTATATGATTTTGTAGGGATAACTTTCTTTTGTCCTAGTTATTTTGAAAGTTCATGATTACCTTGCTAGTTTTCTTGAATTTTTATTGTCTCCACATCAATAGCAAACTATTTTTTTGAATCTAATGGATCCGAACATTCACGTCACATAAGAGGAGTTACAAAGGAAATCTATGCTAGGTAGCAAGGAAGCATCAAAAATTCATTCTTTATCACTTCCCTACTCGAGGACGAGCAGGAGTTAAGCTTCGGGATGCTTGATACGTCTCAAACGTATCTATAATTTTTGATGGTTTCACGCTGTTATCTTGTCAACTTTGGATGTTTTATATACCTTTTATATCTTTTTTGGGACTAACTTATTAATTCAGTGCCAAGTGCCAGTTCCTGTTTTTTCTGTGTTTTTGACTCTTTTCAGATCTAATTTTGGAACGGAGTCCAAACAGAATAAAATCCCCGAAATAAATTTTCCAGAACAGAAGAAGATCGAGGGAATTGAGGGCCAAGGCAGAGGGCCCACAGGGAGCCCACAAGCCGTGTTGCCTCGGCCAGGGGGGCGCGACAACCAGGCTTGTGGCCTCCCTGGCGCGCCCCTGCCCTAGCTCTTTGGCCTATAAATTCCCTAAAATCGCAAAAAAATTTAGGGCATCCACGAAAACACTTTTCCACCGCCGCAAGCTTCCGTTTCCGCGAGATCCTATCTGGAGACCCTTCCCGGTGCCCTGTCGGAGGGGACTTTGGAGTTGGAGGGCTTCTACATCAACATCATCGCCTCTCCAATGACTCGTGAGTAGTCCACTTCAGACCTACGGGTCCGTAGTTAGTAGCTAGATGGCTTCTTCTCTCACTTGGATCTTCAATACAAGTTCTCCATGATCTTCATGGAGATCTATCCGATGTAATCCTCTTTGGCGGTGTGTTTGTCAAGATCCGATGAATTGTGGATTTGTGATCAGATTATCTATGAATTTTATTTGAGTCTTTGCTGATTTCTTATATGCATGATTTGATATCCTTGTAAGTCTCTCCGAGTCTTGGGTTTTGTTTGGCCAACTAGATCTATGATTCTTGCAATGGGAGAAGTGCTTGGTTTTGGGTTCATACTGTGTGGTGACCTTTCCCAGTGACAAAAGGGGCAGCAAGGCACGCATCATGTTGTTGCCATCAAGGGTAACAAGATGGGCTTTCATCATAGATTTGAGATTGTCCATCTACATCATGTCATCTTGCTTAAGGCGTACTCTGTTCTTATGAACTTAATACACTAGATGCATGCTGGATAGCGGTCGACGTGTGGAGTGATAGTAGTAGATGCAGAAAGTATCGGTCTACTTGTTTTGGACGTGATGCCTATAGATATAATCATTGCCATAGATAACGTCACGACTTTGCGTGGTTCTATCAATTGCTCGACAGTAATTCGTTCACCCACCGTCTACTTGCTTTCATGAGAGAAGCCACTAGTGAACACTACGGCCCCCGGGTCTATTCACAACTATCGTCTCCACTTTCACTTTTACTTCGCTTTGTTTACCTTTTGCTTTCAGTTCTCACTTTGCAAACAATCTATAAGGGATTAACAACCCCTTCATAGCGTTGGGTGCAAGCTCTTTGTGTTTGTGCAGGTACTTGTGACTTGACGCGATCCTCCCACTGGATCGATACATTGGTTCTCAAACTGAGGGAAATACTTACCGCCGCTGTGCTACATCACCCTTTCGTCTTCAAGGGAACACCAACGCAAGGCTCCAAGGCCGCGGGAAAATCCTTTGCATATTTGCCAAGGAAGTCCCTATAGGCGTAGCTCGTAGCAGCATGATTCCTGGCGCCGTTGCCAGGGAAGGTCTGTTGTCGTAGTAGCAGGCAACAACCATCAGGAAGATACGGCCTTGTCGTGTTCCCACCAGAGAGGACAGTGACGGTGAGGTAGGGTGCGGTGTGACTCGGGGGTATCACGAAAGAGGCTGCCTCGACGGCGACGAGGGTGGAACAGAATGCAAGAAGAAAAAGAATACAACATGAAGACTGCCATGAGCTTAACACATGCCTCTCGCACCACCACATCGGTCGACACCAACGGTTGTGTACTAGGAGTACGCCGTCATCATGTGATTGTGGATATTGCCGGTGTAAGAATTTGGATGGCTCTGGCGTGCATGTTCTCGTCACAGTTCCTTAGCCGTGTGAACAACATTCGCACGACATTCATCAACGCGCAGAAGGGGACGCAATCCGTCGCCACCTTCTTCGCCCACATGCGCAGCCTCGCGGACAAACTCGCTGTGGCCGGCAAGCGACTCTTGGATGACGAGCTTGTCTCCTACATCCTCCATGGGCTGTACATGGACTACCAGCCCCTCGTCTCCGCCGTCGACGCCCGTGTCATGCCGGTAACTCTTGATGAACTCTTCTCCATGATGAGAAACTTCGACCAGCGGATGGCACTCTTCCAGGGCTTCGGCGGATTCAAATCCTCTGCCAATGCCATGTATCTCGGTCGTGGTGGATCTTCTCATTCACGTGGCTCTCCTCTCACCCGAGGCAAGTCCTCCAGTGGCGGCCCCAACAATCGTGGCGGTCGGACCCCCTCCAACAACAACATGGGTCGTCGTGGTGGTTCCAACAGATCACGGATGGATTCCCCACGTTGTCAGAGCTGTGGCAAGCCTGGGCACACGGCCAAAGACTGCTGGTACCGCTATGAAGAAGATGAAGAGGACTCGCAGGACGAAAAGAAAGTAGTTGCAGTTGCTGATGGCTCCTATCGAATCGACACCAACTAGTACATCGATAGCGGTGCCACAAATCACATTACAAATGAACTTGAGAAGGTGACCATGAAGGAAAAATACCGTGGCACAAACCAAATCCACACGACTAGTGGTGAAGGTATGAGGATCAAACACATTGATCATTCAATTTTTAATACCCCTCGTCGCAAAATTCATCTTAGAAAAATCTTGCATGTTCCTAGGGCGCACAAAAATCTAATCATGCATGTTCCTAGTGCCCACAAAAATCTTCTTTCCGTCCATAGAATAGCCCTTGATAACCATGTCTTCCTCGGATTTCATCCTTATTTATTTTTGATAAAGGATCAGGTCACGAAGAAAATTCTCTATCGAGGTAGATATATTCGAGGGCTCTATCCGGTGATTCCGGAGAGTCAAAGATTCAATAAACAAGTTTGTGGAGTTGTCAATTTTGTTCCACAAGCTAGCATGATCGTCTAGGACATGCTTATTTTTCTTTAGTTGAAAGCTTGCTTAGAAAAAAATAAGCCCCCACATGTTGGTGAGCGTAATATTGAAACAATTTGTGATTCTTTTCAATGAGCAAAAAGTCATCAATTACCTTATCCTATCTCTACTAGTGTCTCTACAACACCATTACAATTGATCTTCTCCGATGTTTGGGGCCCTCCTCCTAGTTCAGTTGGTAGACACACGTATTATGTGAGTTTCATGGATGACTATAGCAAGTTTTCTTGGATCTATCTTCTTAAGAGAAGATCCGATGTTTTTCAAGTCTATAAGAACTTTCAAGCACTTGTTGAACGAAAATTTGATAGCAAAATCATTGCTGTCCAATCCGATTGGGGAGGGGAGTATGAAAAGTTGAACTCCTTCTTCCAAACCCTTGGCATATATCATTGTGTGTCTTGTCCTCATGCTCACCAACAAAACGGCTTGGCTGAGTGCAAGCATCGCCACATAGTTGAGGTCGGCTTAGCTCTTCTAGCTCATGCTTCTATGCCCCTAAAATTCTAGGATGAAGCCTTTCTTGCTGCCATTCATATCATCAACCTGCTCCCAAGTCGTGTCATCCAAAATGAAACTCCGGTAGAATGTTGATACATCTCCATCGTATCTACTTTTACAAACTCTTTTGCCCTTGTTTTGGACTCTAATTTGCATGATTTGAATGGAACTAACCCGGACTGACGCTGTTTTCAGCAGAACTGCCATGGTGTTGTTTTTGTGCAGAAATGAAAGTTCTCGAAACGTCCTGAAAATTTACGGAGAATATTTCTGGAAAATATGAAAAAATACCTGCGCAAAGATCCACCGGAGGGGATGGGTGCTACTGCAACAAAAGACCTTCCAACGGCGCCAGAAACAAGCGTGCTGACGGGAGACTATTCTTGTCTTGATACTCCTCAGCAACGGCACCAGGAATCTTTCTGCTACGGCTACGCCTTTAGGGACTTCCTTGGAAAATATGCAAAGGATTCCCCCATGGCCTTGGAGCCTTGCATTGGTGTTCCCTCGAAGCGGAAAGGGTGATGTAGCACAGCGGCGGTAAGTATTTCCCTCAGTTTTGAGAACCAAGGTATCAATCCAGTGAAGGATTTTCACAAGTACCTGAACAAACACAAAGAGCTTGCACCCAACGCTATGAAGGGGTTGTCAATCCCTTATAGATTGTCTGCCAAGTGAGAACTGAAAGCAAAAAGAAACAAAGCAAAGTAAAAGCGAAAGTGGAAACAATAGGTGTGAATAGACCCGGGGGCCGTAGTGTTCACTAGTGGCTTCTCTCATGAAAGCAAGTAGACGGTGGGTGAACGAATTACTATCGAGCAATTGATAGAACCGCGCAAAGTCGTGACGTTATCTAAGGCAATGATTATATCTATAGGCATCACGTCCAAAACAAGTAGACCGATACTTTCTGCATCTACTACTATTACTCCACACGTCAACCGCTATCCAGCATGCATCTAGTGTATTAAGTTCATGAGAACAGAGTAACGCCGTAAGCAAGATGACATGATGTAGATGGACAATCCAATATCTACGATAAAAGCCCATCTTGTTACCCTTGATGGCAACAACACGATGCGTGCCTTGCTGCCCCTTCTGTCACTAGGAAAGGTCACCACACGGTATGAACCCAAAACCAAGCACTTCTCCCATTGCAAGAATCATAGATCTAGTTGGCCAAACAAACCAAGACTCGGAGAGACTTACAAGGATATCAAATCATGCATATAAGAAATTAGCAAAGACTCAAATATATATCATAGATAATCTGATCACAAATCCACAATTCATCGGATCTCGACAAACACACCGCCAAAGAGGATTACATCGGATAGATCTTGATGAAGATCATGGAGAACTTTGTATTGAAGATCCAAGAGAGAGAAGAAGCCATCTAGCTACTAACTACGGACCCGTAGGTCTGAAGTGAACTACTCAGGAGTCATTGGAGGGGCGATGATGTTGATGTAGAAGCCCTCCAACTCCAAAGTCCCCTCCGGCAGGGCACCGGGAAGGGTCTCCAGATGAGATCTCACGGAAACGGAAGCTTGCGGCGGCGGAAAAGTGTTTTCGTGGATTCCTCTATTTTTTTTCTGTATTTTAGGGAATATATAGGCGAAGGAGCTAGGTCAGTGGGGCGCCAGGGAGGCCACAAGCCTGGTAGCCGCCGCCCCCTGATGGCGGCTAGAGGGCTTGTGGGTCCCCTGTGGCTCTCTTGCCTTGGCCCTCAAGTCCCCTGATCTTCTTCCGTTCTAGAAAAAATATTTCGGGGATTTTATTCAGTTTGGACTCCGTTCCAAAATCAGATCTGAAAAGAGTCAAAAACAGAGAAAAAACAGGAACTGGCACTTGGCAGTGAATTAATAAGTTAGTCCCAAAAAAGATATAAAAGGTACATAAAACATCCAAAGATGACAAGATAACAACATGAAACCATCAAAAATTATAGATACGTTTGGGACATATCAAGCATCCCCAAGCTTAACTCCTGCTCGTCCTCGAGAAGGGAAGTGATAAAGAATGAATTTTTGATGCTTTCATGCTACCTAGCATAGATGTCCTCTGTAACTCCTCTTATGTGACATGAATGTTCAGATCCATTAGATTTAAAACAATGGTTTGCTATTGACATGGAAACAATAATACTTCAAGCAAACTAGCAAGGTAATCATGAACTTTCAAAATAACAAGGCCAAAATAAAGTTATCCCTACAAAAGCATATAGTCTGGCTATGCTCTATCATCCTTGCACAACGAATTTAAATCATGCACAACCCCTGTATTGGCCAAGTAATTGTTTTCACACTTTTACTTTCTCAAACCTTTTCAACTCTCACGCAATACATGAGCGCGAGCCATGGTTTTAGCACTATAATTGGTGTGGAGTGTGGTCGAGGTTGCAAGACAAACAAGGAGAAGATGGTCACATTAACTAGGCATATCAATGAGCTGTGGATATGGTCATCAATAGATATCAATGTGAATGAGTAAGGATTGCCATACAAATACTGCACTAGAGCTCTCAATCATGAAGATCATCGCGCGATCCCGACCGCCACACAAAGAATGACAATCAATAGACTAATTGTCATGCTCAAGATGCGACCTTATCCTCAATTTGGCACGAAGGCCTCATCAGGGATAGAAGCGCATCTCGTCGTGTCGCAAGAATGGATATCGTTACAAGTACATGTACTGAAAAGAAGAGATATATAAATAGAATTGGCTTACACTCGCCACAAGCTACATTAGAGTCACATCAGTACATTACATAAACATCAAGAGTAAGAGCAGGGTCCGACTACGGACGAAAACAAACAAGAAAAGAAGAACGACGTCCATCCTTTCTATCCGAGGCTGCCGGCCTGGAACCCATCCTAGATTGATGAAGAAGAAGAAGAAGAAGCAACTCCAAATGAACAATCAACGCGCTCGCGTCAAGTAACCTTTACCTGTACCAGCAAATGGTGTTGTAGTAATCTGTGAGCCACACGGGACTCATCAATCTCATTTCCAAAGGTATCAAGACTAGAAAAGATTAATGGGTGAGGCAAGGTTAAGTGGTGAGGTTGCAGCAGCGACTAAGCATATATTTGGTGGCTAAACTTAAGAGTACAAGAAAATAAGAGGGGGAAGATCTATGCATAGCGGACGCGAACTACTGATGATCAAATGAATGATCTTTAACACTTACCTACGTCAGACATAACCCCACCGTGTCCTCGATCGGAGAAGGAACTCACGAAAGAGACAGTCACGTTTACGCACACAGTTGGCATATTTTAATTAAGTTAACTTCAAGTTATCTAGAACCGGTGTTAAACAAAGTTTCCAAGTTGCCACATAACCGCGGGCACGGCTTTCCGAAAAGATTTAACCCTGCAGGGGTGCTCCAACTAGTCCATCACAAATTACCACAAGCCGCATAGAAATCCTCAATCACGAAGCTCACGATCTTGTCGGATTCCCTAGTGGAAAACCTCAACTCTGAGATTACCCAAAGCTTCACCGGAATCCCAATGCACAAGATATCTCGTCAAAGGTAAAACTAATCCAGCAAGGCCGCCCGACGTGTCGACGAACCCGATAGGAGCCGCGTATCTCGTTCTCAGGACACGACGGATGGAAAAGCCTACAGGTGCCAAACCTAGAGTTGCCCCGTGGTGGCCCCGCAGTCAGTCCTTTTTGGACCAACACTCATGAGGAGCACTGGCCCGGGGGTTGATTAAATTATCCTCGGGGTCCGGAAAGTCCCTATGCAATTTTATTAGGTGATTAGGCAAATGTAGTACCAAAGTTGGGCCTTGCCTGACCAGCTTTAATCTAAAACGAATTATCAAGGGGGTCCCCATAACAACCCCTATCGTGTTAGGAGCGCTCATTTATGGAACATAACACCGGTAGGCGAAAACTAAGGGGGCAAAGGTGGAACAAAACACCAGGCTAGAAAGGCCGAGCCTTCCACCTTTTACCAAGTATATAGGTGCATTAAATTAAATAGCATTTAATATGGTGATATAACAAGGAACCCATGCTTTCACATGGAAGCATCTGCACCTGCAACTAGCAACGCTATCAACAGGGTTAAGCAAGCGGTAACATAGCCAATCAGTGGTTTGCTAGGTCGAACAGGTTGAAGATTTTCATGGCATTGTTGAGAGGCTGATATTTAACATGTGGTAGGCAACGAGACATAAACGACAGCAACGGTAAAACTAGCATGGTAATGATAGTAATGGTATCTGGGGAAATGGTCATCTTGCCTGAGATCCCGCTTGGAAGAAGAATGCCTCCATGAAGCAGACGATCCGACGTAGTCGAACGGGTCCTCACATCCGACACGCTTGCGAAGCTCTATCGAGACGGGGGAAACCGGTAACAAGCATCAACACACGATATTCACCACAAGACGCACAACACAAAATGCAACCCACATATGATGCATGAGCAGCTGAATACATGCAAGTCACGGCATGACAATTCACACAAACAAACTCTACACATTAAGTGAAGTTCAATATGCAACGAGTTGCACATTGACGAAACCCCACGCTTATTAATTTAGTTCTATCCCGATTAGGTACACGGCAATATTAAATGTGGCTAAACATGGCAAAAGGTGAAGCGTAATTAAACTACCTATCTAGGCATTTAAATGAGGTCGGAAATGACATATAGCATCTCCGAAACGACCTCATAGGTTAATTTACAATTCTGTCCAGATCTGAACTAACACATTTAATTAGTTGTTAAACAGCAAAACAAACATGTTCACGTGATTCTACGCATCATTTCAAGCAATCTACACATAAAGAACATCTTCAACGGAGCTACGGATCAAAAGTTACAAGCACCGCAAGATATGATGGCATGAATGCAATATGTGTGCAACGACGGTCACGAGCACTTCAAAACATACAACCAGCAAGAGAAAAAGAAACTACACGAGATTCTAAGCAAGTTTCATGTAGGACACGATCAAATCGGAGCTTCGGTTCAAAAACTACGAGCAAAACAAGAAAACACTACAATTTGCCAAAACCAGCCACATAGCATTTCCTACACCCCACAACTACGAGCTACAAAATCCCAACAGGCTCAAGCAAGGCATGACACGAAAAGGGCAAGAAGCACTACTACAAACAACTAACAACAACTAGCATGGCATCAAGGAACACTAGGAAAAGAAGACACAACATGACATCGCACACTATTTCAGACTTAGTGAAAATTACACCTCATGAAAGTGCAGTTTTCGATCTGGAGCTATATTGGCAGCAATAAAACCATAAGCTATATGACTCCAAATGGCATGAAAATTTACAGCATGCTAGAGAAACACAAGGGCTTCAACTAACTCCATTGGACCAACCTCAAAAGAGCTACATATCAAAAGGTAGAAGCAAGACAAGACAACAACAAATTATAACAGATGTTCAGACTTAGAAATATTTCAGCACCTCCAAATCAGCACTATTTTTAGCAACTTGAGAGCAAGCAAACCACACCTAAACATGCATTTCTATTGCAACTAAAAATACCAGGGGCTAGACAAAACATCCAAGATCAACTCTCTAGTTGACAACTTGATCAAACGAAGCACGAAATAAATCCTACAAATTAAACAAAAGGGCATCACGGCAAAATATCGCGCGAACTAACTTACTCAAAAGCTAAAACTAAATTGACAGAAAAATCCCATGGATTTTTCTACCCCGAAAGCATATAAAGTATGTGGGGTTGCGCAACAAAAATATTGTAACACGTAAATGCGAGATATTGGCCTAGACACGGAAAATAATCTAGTGGCAAATACCTACACGCAAAAATACAAATGACCGCTCTAAATACATGGAAAATAGGTTCCTAAAACATGGGCATTTCTAATACGGCATATGAGCAATCCGGACTTGCGAGAAAAATAAATACGGGGCGTATCCTATTGAAACAACATGCAAAACTAGGCGTTTGGCATGTTAAACTACGTCAAATAATTATGCAAGTTGTAAATTCGTAATCTACGCGAAATTTACCTGAATTCGTAATCTACACATTTTACATATATTAGTAATCTACACATTTGTAAATTCGTAATCTACACATTTTACATATATTAGTCGCTCCGATCCGACAGACGGATTTAAAATACGGACGTTTGAAGATCTAAATATTTACCTGAATTATATTAAATCCGAGAAACCTAGATAATTGGTACTGGGCCTAATCGCTCATGGGCTTAATAGGGCAAGCGTGAGATAGTTACATCCCGCTCGGGGCACAACATAGGGAACATGGGGATCTCACCTCACTGGGCTGGCGCAAGATGGGCATCGGCCGGTCGGGCAGGAGATGGGCCTGGGGGCGCGACCCAGCGCGGGAGGGGGCGCTGTGCTTGCGTCGTTCCCGTCCTCCCGCAACCTCCAGCACGGGATCGACCCCATGGCGTTGCCGGCGGCGGCTTGAGGCACGCGGCGGCGCGCGTCACGAGGAACTCGGGGCGGCGGCGGATCCGACTGGGGAGGCGAGGTCGGGGCGGTGGCATGCCGGTGAGGAGGCGTGGGGCTGCGGTTCCACGGGAGGCGACGGAGGGCGATGCAGGCGGCCGGGGTGGAGGGTGGAGCTGGCGGCGGGGCACACCGGCTGGAGTGCCGGCACGCGCGGGCTCGGGGGCTCCTCCCCTCGAGCTGGCGGCTGACGGCGACGACGCTGGAGATGCGGGATCCGGGGCAGATCGGGGGCGGCGGCGGCTCGGGCCCAGATGGGCTCGGGCGGGCCTGCCTCGGGCTCGTGGGCCCTGGCGGCTGGCAGGAGGTGGGAGAGAGGCTGCGCTAGGGTTGGGCATGAGAATCGAGGAAGAGAGAGAGAGGGGGCTGAAATAAATGCTTGGGCGTCTATTTATAGACAAATGGGGGGGCTAGGTTTACCGGAATCGCGTTCCGGATCCAACCACAGGGTCGGATTCGAGTAATTCCAAATGCGGGACGGACGAGTGGCTGAGAAGAGGGGTTTACCGGAGACGAGAGGGGAACGGGTGGCACATCAACGATTTATAACACACCGAAAGACGTTCGACGGTAGACCGAATACGGTGCCGCTACGGGCGACCGTTCGGGTACCAGACAGTCTCCGATCGCAACAAAATTAGACAGGCGGTCTAGCGATAACTAATTACGACCGCACGTCAAATCTCAACCCGATGAGAGAAAGTTTTCAACACACTTTTAAAACAGGGTTTCAACGATGCCGCGACGCGTGCGAGTGCGGTTGAACTCAGAACGAACAACGGTGAGAACCGGCAACTAACAACGGATGCAAATTTTGAAAACCATCGGCAACAGGGTGCCGATGCAATGCTGATGGTGCGCATGATGCGATGATGATGCGACAAAAGAAAATAGACACACGACGAAAACGGAATAGAAGGGGGGAATCTTCTGGAACGTCGGCATCGGGCTGTCACAACTCTCCTACACTACAAGAGGATCTCGCCTCGAGATCCAAGAATGAAAGGGGGAGAGGATGAGAAAGAACAAGAGGTAAAAACTTAGTCGCTTCTTTGACAAACGAGTGAAACCAACTATCCTTGAAGGTTGCAAAGAGATGAGGACTGATATGAGAGACGAGCAAGAATTCACGGAAAATTTCGGCAACACTTCGGTAGGAAAATGGGACAAAAAATTCGATAAGAAGAGAGAATTAGACAATATTCACAACAAACAAGTAAATAGAACAAGGGAACACCATGATCTTGATAGAACAACATAATAGACCCAAAAGAGCAACATCACAATGCCTCCGGAACAAGAGAATATGGACTAACTCATAGGGAAGAAGAGAATGAAGAAACAAATGACAACTATCATCACAATAGAATTGAAGAGCCTCCGGACATAGAATTGATGTAGTAGTTGGAAAACCTACAACGAAAGGAACAAGATAGTAGTGGGATTATGAAAATCATCTCAACAAATATGAGGTGACAACCAACCACTAAAAGAAACAAGGATAGATTGGGAGCAACAAGAAATCAAAACTTCTTACACCAAGAGGGTGCATGAGAACTGGGATTAATGACAAGCACCATAATAGCACAATCCATAGGAAAAGCTTTAGGTGAAGTTCAAACGAAGATAGCTCAATGAAGAAATCATGGGTTGAAAATATCTCATGATCATAGAATTGGTGGGTTTAATTATCTCATTCTTGAAAGGAAAAATCTTCAAGGCTCCTACACTAACAAGAATGCTATAACACCACCTCAAAGGACAAAGGAGAACAACACATTGGAAATGCAAGAGAAAGAATACTTGAGGTACTCCAACAAGAATCTTGAAGAACACATGAGAATGAATCACATCCTTGAAGAACCACCGTGACGAGCCTCCGTATACAAATGAATGGTGCAATGATATGAAGGTACAAAGAATAAGATTATGACCTTGCCAAGATTTAGATGAAGCAACACGAAGAGATACTTGAGAAAACTTGGAACTCCGGAAAAGAAAGATAAGAACACTAGAGAAAAGGATTTGATATCGTGAGCCACTGCAGAAGAAGAATTAAATCACTATGAACAAGAATAAGAATTATGTTATGCTTATCCTTCATCAAGTTAAATTGATGACAAGCAACGGATTTAGCGTACAACTTATTCTTCTTGAAAGAACTTGAAGAGATAGATAGATATGCACCACATGAAGCATAATTGAAGGAAGCACCGGTAAGAATTCACAATTGAATGGGAATACCATGAATTAATGGAGATACATAAGAATGAAGAGATCATGAGCCACCTGAGAGAAACTAGAACAAGGCAGTGGATAATCGAGAGACGAACGAAGAGACAACAATGGAGAAGAATTGAGGATGAAAGCTGAAAGCTGAGAACGAAGAATCTTCTAAAATGATGGCCTTCGGAGGATCGAGAATAAAAGCAACTCAGAAATGCACCGGATAGCAAGAAATTAATCACTCATGATTGGAACAATTAAGATGATGGCACCAAGCTGAAATGATGAATCTACAAGAGAATATAGCAAGATTTGAGAGAAACACTCCTTCAGTCTTCAAAGCTGAAAATGACGAGAAGAACACCACCAAGAATAACTGAGACACTCCGGAATAATGAGGAATGAAAGGTTGAGCCAAAGACGAGAATAAATTAAAATTGAACTTGGAGAAATAATATGACCGATGAAATTCATACTTACGTCATAGTTGAAATAATTAGAGATCTCCGGGAAAATATTAAAAGAGCCAGGAAAGATCCTGGGAAAGAACCTGTGGGTTATGGGCCCACTCAAAGAAACCACCGTTGGAAAGATTACTTGGAAGAGAGATATTGCACCGTTATGAAGAGAACTAGATGAGGTTGAGAACCTAGAAATAAATAAAAGAATTGAAAACACGAAACTTCCGAGATATCTTCAATACTCCGGATGAAAAGAGGAATGAGTAACCAAGATAGCCTGAAAGAATCTCCAACATGAAAAAGAATTACAAGGATAATTAGGATATGATTAACACGGATAGCTGAATTAAGTTCACCGGTAAGGATGACAAGAATGAACAAATATGACACGAATCTCCTGAGAATCTTCACAATGAATCACCGGGTAAGAGAGAAAAGAACAGAGAGCGGAAGCACAATAAAAAGAAAAATCCTGGATGAAAATTGAATCACTGAAGAAAAGGGTGGGAGGGCGGGGAAAAACAAAGACAACTTGGGACAGATGAGACAAACTCCGGTAAGAATTGAGAGAATGATCTGCAAAAAATTAGAGAGGATTGAATTCAGTTGCAGAGAAGCACACCGGTTGAATGGATTTGATAAGATGACTCCGGTTGACAAAAATTGATATGACAATTGAACGAACAAAAGAATTTGCATTCTCACATAAAAATATGAGAACACCTCTTAGGAAAGATCTGAAATCACCACTTGACATCAAAGCAACTCGAATTACCATATTCAACACAACAAAGGATGTGGCTTACAATTAGCCAGAACAAACTCATGAGAAAGATTTCGTCCGATATTTTCGTGGACACGATCGCACGGGCTCGATTTTACAGTAGCCATCAAGTGCAAGGCAGTGCACCCGACATACGAAGTGTCCCTGAGTCGTAGCAAGCTACAATGACTCTTTAAGACACAACGTGTACCGCTATAAGTCGACCGTGAACAAACGAATCCACTAGATGTCGAACCCCAACCTAACATCATGCATTTGTTGGAAGATTGTCCTACAAGAAACTACTTGAATTCTCACCTATGAATTCCCGAAATATTTGGTCATGCAATCTGGTACACGGATACAAGGAGTAATAACACACAACTCCTATACTAACCCGTCACCTGTATCACATCCGTCAACACACAACCAGAATCTCGGACCTTCATCTACAACAGACCCTAGTGATCACAATGATACAAAGTATGGCAGTACTCCCGAACAATTTGCACCAGTACTGGGGACATCGGGGTTATCTCGCCACTACTAGTATTGAAGCAATTATGAACATCCTTCGTTCTTAGATACTCAGAAACCTGAATGATAACGATGTGCTCAAGAATCCACTGGAGGTCAACTCCCCTGAAACTCAAAGCAGATAGGAGGCACCAAGACAGAACTCCGTCACATCGGCATCATATAGATTCCAAAAATATCCACGTGAACCTAATTTTTTTGAGTGAGAGGAGGAGTAGAATTAAATTATCACGTCAAGATTCCTCACCAGAGCATAGAAGAGGAGAAAAAAGAATCCTACTCTCCGACGTATAAACTAGACTCAAAGCAGTTTTTCACTAGACTCGACTCGGCCAAGTTCGATCAATCAAGGGGGCTCCTAGGTCGGTACTGCTCTGATACCAACTTTTCACGCCCAAGATGCGACCCTATCCTTAATTTGGCACGAAGGCCTCGTCAGGGATAGAAGCGCATCTCATCGTGTCACAAGAATGGATATCGTTACAAGTACATGTACTGAAAAGAAGAGATATATAAATAGAATTGGCTTACACTCGCCACAAGCTACATTAGAGTCACATCGGTACATTACATAAACATCAAGAGTAAGAGCAGGGTCCGACTACGGACGAAAACAAACGAGAAAAGAAGAACGACGTCCATCCTTTCTATCCGAGGCTGCCGACCTGGAACCCATCCTAGATTGATGAAGAAGAAGAAGAAGAAGCAACTCCAAATGAACAATCAACGCGCTCGCGTCAAGTAACCTTTACCTGTACCTGCAAATGGTGTTGTAGTAATCTGTGAGCCACACGAGACTCATCAATCTCATTTCCAAAGGTATCAAGACTAGCAAAGCTTAATGGGTGAGGCAAGGTTAAGTGGTGAGGTTGCAGCAGCGACTAAGCATATATTTGGTGGCTAAACTTAAGAGTACAAGAAAATAAGAGGGGAAAGATCTACGCATAGCGGACGCGAACTACTGATGATCAAATGAATGATCTTTAACACTTACCTACGTCAGACATAACCCCACCGTGTCCTCGATCGGAGAAGGAACTCACGAAAGAGACAGTCACGGTTACGCACACAGTTGGCATATTTTAATTAAGTTAACTTCAAGTTATCTAGAACCGGTGTTAAACAAAGTTTCCAAGTTGCCACATAACCGTGGGCACGGCTTTCCGAAAAGATTTAACCCTGCAGGGGTGCTCCAACTAGTCCATCACAAATTACCACAAGCCGCATAGAAATCCTCAATCACGAAGCTCACGATCTTGTCGGATTCCCTAGTGGAAAACCTCAACTCTGAGATTACCCAAAGCTTCACCGGAATCCCAATGCACAAGATATCTCGTCAAAGGTAAAACTAATCCAGCAAGGCCGCCCGACGTGTCGACGAACCCGATAGGAGCCGCGTATCTCGTTCTCAGGACACGACGGATGGAAAAGCCTACAGGTGCCAAACCTAGAGTTGCCCCGTGGTGGCCCCGCAGTCAGTCCTTTTTGGACCAACACTCATGAGGAGCACTGGCCCGGGGGTTGATTAAATTATCTTCGGGGTCCGGAAAGTCCCTATGCAATTTTATTAGGTGATTAGGCAAATGTAGTACCAAAGTTGGGCCTTGCCTGACCAGCTTTAATCTAAAACGAATTATCAAGGGGGTCCCCATAACAACCCCTATCGTGTTAGGAGCGCTCATTTATGGAACATAACACCGGTAGGCGAAAACTTAGGGGGCAAAGGTGGAACAAAACACCAGGCTAGAAAGGCCGAGCCTTCCACCTTTTACCAAGTATATAGGTGCATTAAATTAAATAGCATTTAATATGGTGATATAACAAGGAACCCATGCTTTCACATGGAAGCATCTGCACCTGCAACTAGCAACGCTATCAACAGGGTTAAGCAAGCGGTAACATAGCCAATCAGTGGTTTGCTAGGTCGAACAGGTTGAAGATTTTCATGGCATTGTTGAGAGGCTGATATTTAACATGTGGTAGGCAACGAGACATAAACGACAGCAACGGTAAAACTAGCATGGTAATGATAGTAATGGTATCTGGGGAAATGGTCATCTTGCCTGAGATCCCGCTTGGAAGAAGAATGCCTCCATGAAGCAGACGATCCGACGTAGTCGAACGGGTCCTCACATCCGACACGCTTGCGAAGCTCTATCGAGACGGGGGAAACCGGTAACAAGCATCAACACACGATATTCACCACAAGACGCACAACACAAAATGCAACCCACATATGATGCATGAGCAGCTGAATACATGCAAGTCACGGCATGACAATTCACACAAACAAACTCTACACATTAAGTGAAGTTCAATATGCAACGAGTTGCACATTGACGAAACCCCACGCTTATTAATTTAGTTCTATCCCGATTAGGTACACGGCAATATTAAATGTGGCTAAACATGGCAAAAGGTGAAGCGTAATTAAACTACCTATCTAGGCATTTAAATGAGGTCGGAAATGACATATAGCATCTCCGAAACGACCTCATAGGTTAATTTACAATTCTGTCCAGATCTGAACTAACACATTTAATTAGTTGTTAAACAGCAAAACAAACATGTTCACGTGATTCTACGCATCATTTCAAGCAATCTACACATAAAGAACATCTTCAACGGAGCTACGGATCAAAAGTTACAAGCACCGCAAGATATGATGGCATGAATGCAATATGTGTGCAACGACGGTCACGAGCACTTCAAAACATACAACCAGCAAGAGAAAAAGAAACTACACGAGATTCTAAGCAAGTTTCATGTAGGACACGATCAAATCGGAGCTTCGGTTCAAAAACTACGAGCAAAACAAGAAAACACTACAATTTGCCAAAACCAGCCACATAGCATTTCCTACACCCCACAACTACGAGCTACAAAATCCCAACAGGCTCAAGCAAGGCATGACACGAAAAGGGCAAGAAGCACTACTACAAACAACTAACAACAACTAGCATGGCATCAAGGAACACTAGGAAAAGAAGACACAACATGACATCGCACACTATTTCAGACTTAGTGAAAATTACACCTCATGAAAGTGCAGTTTTCGATCTGGAGCTATATTGGCAGCAATAAAACCATAAGCTATATGACTCCAAATGGCATGAAAATTTACAGCATGCTAGAGAAACACAAGGGCTTCAACTAACTCCATTGGACCAACCTCAAAAGAGCTACATATCAAAAGATAGAAGCAAGACAAGACAACAACAAATTATAACAGATGTTCAGACTTAGAAATATTTCAGCACCTCCAAATCAGCACTATTTTTAGCAACTTGAGAGCAAGCAAACCACACCTAAACATGCATTTCTATTGCAACTAAAAATACCAGGGGCTAGACAAAACATCCAAGATCAACTCTCTAGTTGACAACTTGATCAAACGAAGCACGAAATAAATCCTACAAATTAAACAAAAGGGCATCACGGCAAAATATCGCGCGAACTAACTTACTCAAAAGCTAAAACTAAATTGACAGAAAAATCCCATGGATTTTTCTACCCCGAAAGCATATAAAGTATGTGGGGTTGCGCAACAAAAATATTGTAACACGTAAATGCGAGATATTGGCCTAGACACGGAAAATAATCTAGCGGCAAATACCTACACGCAAAAATACAAATGACCGCTCTAAATACATGGAAAATAGGTTCCTAAAACATGGGCATTTCTAATACGGCATATGAGCAATCCGGACTTGCGAGAAAAATAAATACGGGGCGTATCCTATTGAAACAACATGCAAAACTAGGCGTTTGGCATGTTAAACTACGTCAAATAATTATGCAAGTTGTAAATTCGTAATCTACGCGAAATTTACCTGAATTCGTAATCTACACATTTTACATATATTAGTAATCTACACATTTGTAAATTCGTAATCTACACATTTTACATATATTAGTCGCTCCGATCCGACAGACGGATTTAAAATACGGACGTTTGAAGATCTAAATATTTACCTGAATTATATTAAATCCGAGAAACCTAGATAATTGGTACTGGGCCTAATCGCTCATGGGCTTAATAGGGCAAGCGTGAGATAGTTACATCCCGCTCGGGGCACAACATAGGGAACATGGGGATCTCACCTCACTGGGCTGGCGCAAGATGGGCATCGGCCGGTCGGGCAGGAGATGGGCCTGGGGGCGCGACCCAGCGCGGGAGGGGGCGCTGTGCTTGCGTCGTTCCCGTCCTCCCGCAACCTCCAGCACGGGATCGACCCCATGGCGTTGCCGGCGGCGGCTTGAGGCACGCGGCGGCGCGCGTCACGAGGAACTCGGGGCGGCGGCGGATCCGACTGGGGAGGCGAGGTCGGGGCGGTGGCATGCCGGTGAGGAGGCGTGGGGCTGCGGTTCCACGGGAGGCGACGGAGGGCGATGCAGGCGGCCGGGGTGGAGGGTGGAGCTGGCGGCGGGGCACACCGGCTGGAGTGCCGGCACGCGCGGGCTCGGGGGCTCCTCCCCTCGAGCTGGCGGCTGACGGCGACGACGCTGGAGATGCGGGATCCGGGGCAGATCGGGGGCGGCGGCGGCTCGGGCCCAGATGGGCTCGGGCGGGCCTGCCTCGGGCTCGTGGGCCCTGGCGGCTGGCAGGAGGTGGGAGAGAGGCTGCGCTAGGGTTGGGCATGAGAATCGAGGAAGAGAGAGAGAGGGGGCTGAAATAAATGCTTGGGCGTCTATTTATAGACAAATGGGGGGGCTAGGTTTACCGGAATCGCGTTCCGGATCCAACCACAGGGTCGGATTCGAGTAATTCCAAATGCGGGACGGACGAGTGGCTGAGAAGAGGGGTTTACCGGAGACGAGAGGGGAACGGGTGGCACATCAACGATTTATAACACACCGAAAGACGTTCGACGGTAGACCGAATACGGTGCCGCTACGGGCGACCGTTCGGGTACCAGACAGTCTCCGATCGCAACAAAATTAGACAGGCGGTCTAGCGATAACTAATTACGACCGCACGTCAAATCTCAACCCGATGAGAGAAAGTTTTCAACACACTTTTAAAACAGGGTTTCAACGATGCCGCGACGCGTGCGAGTGCGGTTGAACTCAGAACGAACAACGGTGAGAACCGGCAACTAACAACGGATGCAAATTTTGAAAACCATCGGCAACAGGGTGCCGATGCAATGCTGATGGTGCGCATGATGCGATGATGATGCGACAAAAGAAAATAGACACACGACGAAAACGGAATAGAAGGGGGGAATCTTCTGGAACGTCGGCATCGGGCTGTCACAACTCTCCTACACTACAAGAGGATCTCGCCTCGAGATCCAAGAATGAAAGGGGGAGAGGATGAGAAAGAACAAGAGGTAAAAACTTAGTCGCTTCTTTGACAAACGAGTGAAACCAACTATCCTTGAAGGTTGCAAAGAGATGAGGACTGATATGAGAGACGAGCAAGAATTCACGGAAAATTTCGGCAACACTTCGGTAGGAAAATGGGACAAAAAATTCGATAAGAAGAGAGAATTAGACAATATTCACAACAAACAAGTAAATAGAACAAGGGAACACCATGATCTTGATAGAACAACATAATAGACCCAAAAGAGCAACATCACAATGCCTCCGGAACAAGAGAATATGGACTAACTCATAGGGAAGAAGAGAATGAAGAAACAAATGACAACTATCATCACAATAGAATTGAAGAGCCTCCGGACATAGAATTGATGTAGTAGTTGGAAAACCTACAACGAAAGGAACAAGATAGTAGTGGGATTATGAAAATCATCTCAACAAATATGAGGTGACAACCAACCACTAAAAGAAACAAGGATAGATTGGGAGCAACAAGAAATCAAAACTTCTTACACCAAGAGGGTGCATGAGAACTGGGATTAATGACAAGCACCATAATAGCACAATCCATAGGAAAAGCTTTAGGTGAAGTTCAAACGAAGATAGCTCAATGAAGAAATCATGGGTTGAAAATATCTCATGATCATAGAATTGGTGGGTTTAATTATCTCATTCTTGAAAGGAAAAATCTTCAAGGCTCCTACACTAACAAGAATGCTATAACACCACCTCAAAGGACAAAGGAGAACAACACATTGGAAATGCAAGAGAAAGAATACTTGAGGTACTCCAACAAGAATCTTGAAGAACACATGAGAATGAATCACATCCTTGAAGAACCACCGTGACGAGCCTCCGTATACAAATGAATGGTGCAATGATATGAAGGTACAAAGAATAAGATTATGACCTTGCCAAGATTTAGATGAAGCAACACGAAGAGATACTTGAGAAAACTTGGAACTCCGGAAAAGAAAGATAAGAACACTAGAGAAAAGGATTTGATATCGTGAGCCACTGCAGAAGAAGAATTAAATCACTATGAACAAGAATAAGAATTATGTTATGCTTATCCTTCATCAAGTTAAATTGATGACAAGCAACGGATTTAGCGTACAACTTATTCTTCTTGAAAGAACTTGAAGAGATAGATAGATATGCACCACATGAAGCATAATTGAAGGAAGCACCGGTAAGAATTCACAATTGAATGGGAATACCATGAATTAATGGAGATACATAAGAATGAAGAGATCATGAGCCACCTGAGAGAAACTAGAACAAGGCAGTGGATAATCGAGAGACGAACGAAGAGACAACAATGGAGAAGAATTGAGGATGAAAGCTGAAAGCTGAGAACGAAGAATCTTCTAAAATGATGGCCTTCGGAGGATCGAGAATAAAAGCAACTCAGAAATGCACCGGATAGCAAGAAATTAATCACTCATGATTGGAACAATTAAGATGATGGCACCAAGCTGAAATGATGAATCTACAAGAGAATATAGCAAGATTTGAGAGAAACACTCCTTCAGTCTTCAAAGCTGAAAATGACGAGAAGAACACCACCAAGAATAACTGAGACACTCCGGAATAATGAGGAATGAAAGGTTGAGCCAAAGACGAGAATAAATTAAAATTGAACTTGGAGAAATAATATGACCGATGAAATTCATACTTACGTCATAGTTGAAATAATTAGAGATCTCCGGGAAAATATTAAAAGAGCCAGGAAAGATCCTGGGAAAGAACCTGTGGGTTATGGGCCCACTCAAAGAAACCACCGTTGGAAAGATTACTTGGAAGAGAGATATTGCACCGTTATGAAGAGAACTAGATGAGGTTGAGAACCTAGAAATAAATAAAAGAATTGAAAACACGAAACTTCCGAGATATCTTCAATACTCCGGATGAAAAGAGGAATGAGTAACCAAGATAGCCTGAAAGAATCTCCAACATGAAAAAGAATTACAAGGATAATTAGGATATGATTAACACGGATAGCTGAATTAAGTTCACCGGTAAGGATGACAAGAATGAACAAATATGACACGAATCTCCTGAGAATCTTCACAATGAATCACCGGGTAAGAGAGAAAAGAACAGAGAGCGGAAGCACAATAAAAAGAAAAATCCTGGATGAAAATTGAATCACTGAAGAAAAGGGTGGGAGGGCGGGGAAAAACAAAGACAACTTGGGACAGATGAGACAAACTCCGGTAAGAATTGAGAGAATGATCTGCAAAAAATTAGAGAGGATTGAATTCAGTTGCAGAGAAGCACACCGGTTGAATGGATTTGATAAGATGACTCCGGTTGACAAAAATTGATATGACAATTGAACGAACAAAAGAATTTGCATTCTCACATAAAAATATGAGAACACCTCTTAGGAAAGATCTGAAATCACCACTTGACATCAAAGCAACTCGAATTACCATATTCAACACAACAAAGGATGTGGCTTACAATTAGCCAGAACAAACTCATGAGAAAGATTTCGTCCGATATTTTCGTGGACACGATCGCACGGGCTCGATTTTACAGTAGCCATCAAGTGCAAGGCAGTGCACCCGACATACGAAGTGTCCCTGAGTCGTAGCAAGCTACAATGACTCTTTAAGACACAACGTGTACCGCTATAAGTCGACCGTGAACAAACGAATCCACTAGATGTCGAACCCCAACCTAACATCATGCATTTGTTGGAAGATTGTCCTACAAGAAACTACTTGAATTCTCACCTATGAATTCCCGAAATATTTGGTCATGCAATCTGGTACACGGATACAAGGAGTAATAACACACAACTCCTATACTAACCCGTCACCTGTATCACATCCGTCAACACACAACCAGAATCTCGGACCTTCATCTACAACAGACCCTAGTGATCACAATGATACAAAGTATGGCAGTACTCCCGAACAATCTGCACCAGTACTGGGGACATCGGGGTTATCTCGCCACTACTAGTATTGAAGCAATTATGAACATCCTTCGTTCTTAGATACTCAGAAACCTGAATGATAACGATGTGCTCAAGAATCCCCTGGAGGTCAACTCCCCTGAAACTCAAAGCAGATAGGAGGCACCAAGACAGAACTCCGTCACATCGGCATCATATAGATTCCAAAAATATCCGCGTGAACCTAATTTTTTTGAGTGAGAGGAGGAGTAGAATTAAATTATCACGTCAAGATTCCTCACCAGAGCATAGAAGAGGAGAAAAAAGAATCCTACTCTCCGACGTATAACTAGACTCAAAGCAGTTTTTCACTAGACTCGACTCGGCCAAGTTCGATCAATCAAGGGGGCTCCTAGGTCGGTACTGCTCTGATACCAACTTTTCACGCCCAAGATGCGACCCTATCCTTAATTTGGCATGAAGGCCTCGTCAGGGATAGAAGCGCATCTCATCGTGTCACAAGAATGGATATCGTTACAAGTACATGTACTGAAAAGAAGAGATATATAAATAGAATTGGCTTACACTCGCCACAAGCTACATTAGAGTCACATCGGTACATTACATAAACATCAAGAGTAAGAGCAGGGTCCGACTACGGACGAAAACAAACGAGAAAAGAAGAACGACGTCCATCCTTTCTATCCGAGGCTGCCGGCCTGGAACCCATCCTAGATTGATGAAGAAGAAGAAGAAGAAGCAACTCCAAATGAACAATCAACGCGCTCGCGTCAAGTAACCTTTACCTGTACCAGCAAATGGTGTTGTAGTAATCTGTGAGCCACACGGGACTCATCAATCTCATTTCCAAAGGTATCAAGACTAGAAAAGATTAATGGGTGAGGCAAGGTTAAGTGGTGAGGTTGCAGCAGCGACTAAGCATATATTTGGTGGCTAAACTTAAGAGTACAAGAAAATAAGAGGGGGAAGATCTACGCATAGCGGACGCGAACTACTGATGATCAAATGAATGATCTTTAACACTTACCTACGTCAGACATAACCCCACCGTGTCCTCGATCGGAGAAGGAACTCACGAAAGAGACAGTCACGGTTACGCACACAGTTGGCATATTTTAATTAAGTTAACTTCAAGTTATCTAGAACCGGTGTTAAACAAAGTTTCCAAGTTGCCACATAACCGCGGGCACGGCTTTCCGAAAAGATTTAACCCTGCAGGGGTGCTCCAACTAGTCCATCACAAATTACCACAAGCCGCATAGAAATCCTCAATCACGAAGCTCACGATCTTGTCGGATTCCCTAGTGGAAAACCTCAACTCTGAGATTACCCAAAGCTTCACCGGAATCCCAATGCACAAGATATCTCGTCAAAGGTAAAACTAATCCAGCAAGGCCGCCCGACGTGTCGACGAACCCGATAGGAGCCGCGTATCTCGCTCTCAGGACACGACGGATGGAAAAGCCTACAGGTGCCAAACCTAGAGTTGCCCCGTGGTGGCCCCGCAGTCAGTCCTTTTTGGACCAACACTCATGAGGAGCACTGGCCCGGGGGTTGATTAAATTATCCTCGGGGTCCGGAAAGTCCCTATGCAATTTTATTAGGTGATTAGGCAAATGTAGTACCAAAGTTGGGCCTTGCCTGACCAGCTTTAATCTAAAACGAATTATCAAGGGGGTCCCCATAACAACCCCTATCGTGTTAGGAGCGCTCATTTATGGAACATAACACCGGTAGGCGAAAACTAAGGGGGCAAAGGTGGAACAAAACACCAGGCTAGAAAGGCCGAGCCTTCCACCTTTTACCAAGTATATAGGTGCATTAAATTAAATAGCATTTAATATGGTGATATAACAAGGAACCCATGCTTTCACATGGAAGCATCTGCACCTGCAACTAGCAACGCTATCAACAGGGTTAAGCAAGCGGTAACATAGCCAATCAGTGGTTTGCTAGGTCGAACAGGTTGAAGATTTTCATGGCATTGTTGAGAGGCTGATATTTAACATGTGGTAGGCAACGAGACATAAACGACAGCAACGGTAAAACTAGCATGGTAATGATAGTAATGGTATCTGGGGAAATGGTCATCTTGCCTGAGATCCCGCTTGGAAGAAGAATGCCTCCATGAAGCAGACGATCCGACGTAGTCGAACGGGTCCTCACATCCGACACGCTTGCGAAGCTCTATCGAGACGGGGGAAACCGGTAACAAGCATCAACACACGATATTCACCACAAGACGCACAACACAAAATGCAACCCACATATGATGCATGAGCAGCTGAATACATGCAAGTCACGGCATGACAATTCACACAAACAAACTCTACACATTAAGTGAAGTTCAATATGCAACGAGTTGCACATTGACGAAACCCTACGCTTATTAATTTAGTTCTATCCCGATTAGGTACACGGCAATATTAAATGTGGCTAAACATGGCAAAAGGTGAAGCGTAATTAAACTACCTATCTAGGCATTTAAATGAGGTCGGAAATGACATATAGCATCTCCGAAACGACCTCATAGGTTAATTTACAATTCTGTCCAGATCTGAACTAACACATTTAATTAGTTGTTAAACAGCAAAACAAACATGTTCACGTGATTCTACGCATCATTTCAAGCAATCTACACATAAAGAACATCTTCAACGGAGCTACGGATCAAAAGTTACAAGCACCGCAAGATATGATGGCATGAATGCAATATGTGTGCAACGACGGTCACGAGCACTTCAAAACATACAACCAGCAAGAGAAAAAGAAACTACACGAGATTCTAAGCAAGTTTCATGTAGGACACGATCAAATCGGAGCTTCGGTTCAAAAACTACGAGCAAAACAAGAAAACACTACAATTTGCCAAAACCAGCCACATAGCATTTCCTACACCCCACAACTACGAGCTACAAAATCCCAATAGGCTCAAGCAAGGCATGACACGAAAAGGGCAAGAAGCACTACTACAAACAACTAACAACAACTAGCATGGCATCAAGGAACACTAGGAAAAGAAGACACAACATGGCATCGCACACTATTTCAGACTTAGTGAAAATTACACCTCATGAAAGTGCAGTTTTCGATCTGGAGCTATATTGACAGCAAAAAAACCATAAGCTACAGGACTCCAAATGGCATGAAAATTTACAGCATGCTAGAGAAACACAAGGGCTTCAACTAACTCCATTGGACCAACCTCAAAAGAGCTACATATCAAAACATAGAAGCAAGACAAGACAGCAACAAAATATAACAAATTTTCAGACTTAGAAATATTTCAGCACCTCCAAATCAGCACTATTTCTAGCAACTTTAGAGCAAGCAAACCACACCTAAGCATGCATTTCTATTGCACCTAAAAATACCAGGGGCTAGACAAAACATCCAAGATCAACTCTCTAGTTGACAACTTGATCAAACGAAGCACGGAATAAATCCTACGAATTAAACAAAAGGGCATCACGGCAAAATATCGCGCGAACTAACTTACTCAAAAGCTAAAACTAAAGGATTTTTCTACCCCGAAAGCATATAAAGTATGTGGGGTTGCGCAACAAAAATATTGCCACACGTAAATGCGAGATATTGGCCTAGACACGGAAAATAATCTAGCGGCAAATACCTACACGCAAAAATACAAATGACCGCTCTAAAATACATGGAAAATATGTTCCTAAAACATGGGCATTTCTAATACGACATACGAGCAATCTGGACTTGCGAGAAAAATAAATACGGGGCGTATCCTATTGAAACAACACGTAAAACTAGGCGTTTGGCACGTTAAACTATGTCAAATAATTATGCAAGTTGTAAATTTGTAATCTACGCGGAATTCTACACATTTTACATATATTACTCGCTCTGATCCGATAGACGGATTTAAAACTACGGACGTTTGAAGATCTAAATATTTACCTGAATTATATTAAATCCGAGAATCCTAGATAATTGGTACTGGGCCTAAGCGCTCATGGGCTTAGGCAAGCGTGAGATAGTTACATCCCACTCGGGGCACAACATAGGGAACAGGGGGATCTCACCTCACTGGGCTGGCGCGAGATGGGCCTCGGCCGGTCGGGTAGGAGGTGGGCCTGGGGGCGCGGCCCAGCGCGGGAGGGGGCACCGCGCTCGCGTCGTTCCCATCCTCCCGTAACCTCCAGCACGGGATCGACCCAATGGCGCTGCCGCCGGCGGCTTGAGGCACGCGGCGGCGGATCCGACTGGGGAGGCGAGGTCGGGGCGGCGGCATGCCGGTGAGGAGGCGCCGCGACGAGCCGGTGAGGAGGCGCGGGGCTGTGGTTCCACGGGAGGCGACGGTGGGTGATGCAGACGGCCGGGGTCGAGGGAGGAGCTGGCGGCGGGGCGCATCGGCCGGCGAGGCACGATGGCTGGGGTGCCGGCACGCGCAGGCTCGGGGGCTCCTCCCCTCGAGTTGGCGGCTGACGGCGGCGGCGTTGGAGATGCGGGATCCGGGGCAGATCGGGGGCGGTGGCGGCTCGGGCCCAGATGGGCTCGAGCGGGCCTGCCTCAGGCTCGCGGGCCCTGGCGGCTGGTAGGAGGTGGAGAGAGGCTGCGCTAGGGTTGGGCACGGGAACCGAGGAAGAGAGAGAGAGAGAGGGGGCTGAAATAAATGCTTGGACGTCTATTTATAGACAAATGGGGGGGGGGCTAGGTTTACCGGAATCGAGTTCCGGATCCAACCGCGGGGTCGGATTCGAGTAATTCCGAATGCGGGACGGACGAGTGGCTGAGAAGAGGGGTTTACCGGAGACGAGAGGGGAACGGGCGGCACGACAACGATTTATAACACACTGAAAGACGTCCGACGGTAGACCGAATACGGTGCTGCTACGGCGACCGTTCGGGTACCAGACGGTCTCCGATCGCAACGAAATTCGACAGGCGGTCTAGCGATAACTAATTACGACCGCACGTCAAATCTCAACCGATGAGAGAAAGTTTTCAACACACTTTTAAAACAGGGTTTCGACGATGCTGCGGCGCGTGCGAGTGCGGTCGAACTCGGAACGAACAACGGCGAGAACCGGCAACTAACAAAGGATGCAAGTTTTGAAAAACATCGGCAACAGGGTGCCGATGCAATGGTGATGATGCGCATGATGCGATGATGATGCGACAAAAGAAAAATAGACACACGACGAAAACGGAATAGAAGGGGGGAATCTTCTGGAACGTCGGCATCGGGCTGTCACACTAATCATGCTCAGACTTCATCACATAGCGGTTCATCATACGTGCGTGCTACGGGAATCACTAACTTCAACACAAGCATTTCTAGATCCACAACACCTTACTAGCATAACTTCAATATTACCACAACCACAACTCAAAACTAATTGAGATGAATCAAACTTCTCTAACTATTCAATGCACATGAAGGTGGAAGTTTTCATATCCCTTTGGATAACTAACCATTTTGAGACTACTTTCATAGCATAGATCAACTACCAAGCCACGCGCTTCCATGCTCTAAAAGATATAAGTGAAGCACATAGAGCAAAATCAACTAGCTCCAAAAGATATAAGTGAAGCACAAGTGAGCTTAATTGTCTACCAAAGGATATAAGTGAAGCTCGACAAAATCACGGTGAGTGCATGTCTCTCTATCTAGGTGTGAAGCAAGGATGATTGTGACACAACAAAAATAAAAGGCTCCTACGATACAAGACGCTCCAAGCAAAACACATAACATGTGCTGAATAAAAATATAGCCCCAAGTAACGTTACCGATGGATTGAAGACGAAAGAGGGGATGCCTTCCCGGGGCATCCCCAAGCTTAGGCTTTTACGACATCCTTGAATCATCTTGGGGTGCCTTGGGCATCCCCAAGCTTGAGGTCTTGCCACTCTTTATCTCTTTGTCCATAAGAACTTCACCCAAAAACTTGAAAACTTCACAACACGAAACTTAAACAGAAACTCGTGATAACATTAGTATAAGAAAAGCAAACCACCACTTCCTTAGGTACTATAGCAAACTTAAATTCTACTTATGTTGATGTTGGGTTACTGTATTTTCAATCTTCCATGGCTAATACCCCCATAGTTTCATCAAAATAAGCAACCAACTCAACAAAAATAGAATTTGTTAACAACAGACCAGTGTGTAGCAATCTGTATACTTCGTATACTTCTGGTACTTCAAAAATTCTGAAAAATTACGACAGTCTGAAGAATTTGCGTAGAAATCAGCAGCAAAAAGAATCAACTCAAAATCTCTTACAGAAAAAAAATAAATTCTTTTCGTGAGCAGAAAGTTTCTGTCTTTTCCAGCATGACCAAACGATCATCCCCAAGACTAATCATAACGGTTTTGCTTGGCACAAACGCAAAAAGAAACACAAAAAACACAATCCTAACAGAATTATGAAAGTGTGGAAAACAAAAAAGAAAAAGAAAAATGATAGATTCGTTGGGTTGCCTCCCAACAAGCGCTATTGTTTAACACCCTTAGCTAGGCATTGATATTTCAATGATGCTCACACAAAAGACAAGAATTGAAGCACAACGAGAGCATCATGAAACATGTGAAAATCACATCTAAGTGTAACATACTAACTATGCATAGGCATTTTATAGGAAAACAAATTGGCAAGACAACCAATAGTTACCAAATGCAAGGAAGAAGAAAGAGACAATAGCAATCTCAACATAACGAGAGGTGATTTGGTAACATGAAAGTTTCTATCACAATATTTTCCTCTATCATAGCAATTACATGTGGGATCATATTCAAATTCAACAATATAGCTATCTCATAGGATATTCTTTTCATGATCCACATGCATGGAAAGTTGACGCTCTTCAAAAATAGTGGGATTATCATCAACTAAAGTCATGACTTCTCCAAACTCACTTTCAATATTATTGCAAATATCATATTCATCATGAGGTTTAAACAAATTTTCAAGATCATAAGAAAGATCATCACCCCAATCATGCTTATTGCAATAAGTAGTGGTCATAGCAAAGCTAGCATCCCCAAGCTTAGGGTTTTGCATATTTTTAGCACGATTGTCATTAATAGAATTTATAATGAAACCATTCCAATCATGCTTTTCATCCAAGGATCCCTCGTGAACCTCTTCATAAATTTCTTCCTCACAGTTTTCAGATTCACACATCTCAAGCAAAACTCCATAAAGATAGTAAATTGCACTCAACTCACTAGCAATTGGATCAACATAATTGGATCTCTTAAAGAGATTAGCAAGTGGATGAGGATCCATATCACTAGATTTTCAGCAAGCGAAGATGCAAGCATATTGAAGGCACATGGGACACAAGCGAACAGAAAGCAAGCGAGAGAAAAGGGCGAACAAAAAGGCAAACGAGGAAGGGAATCGAAAAAGGCAAAGGAGAAAGGCAAATGAAAACGACAAATGTGAAGTGGGGGAGAGGAAAACGAGAGGCAATTGGCAAAAAAGGTAAATGCAAGAGATGAGTTTGTGACACCTACTTCCATAGTTCTCTCCTTCCCCGGCAACGGCGCCAGAAATACTTCTGCTACTGCAACAAAAGACCTTCCAATGGCGCCAGAAACAAGCGTGCTGACGGGAGACTATTCTTGTCTTGATACTCCTCAGCAACCGCACCAGGAATCTTTCTGCTACGGCTACGCCTTTAGGGACTTCCTTGGAAAATACGCGAAGGATTCCCCCATGGCCTTGGAGCCTTGCGTCGGTGTTCCCTCGAAGCGGAAAGGGTGATGTAGCACAGCGGCGGTAAGTATTTCCCTCAGTTTTGAGAACCAAGGTATCGATCCAGTGAAGGATTGTCACAAGTACCTACACAAACACAAAGAGCTTGCACCCAACGCTATGAAGGGGTTGTCAATCCCTTATAGATTGTTTGCCAAGTGAGAACTGAAAGCAAAAAAGAAACAAAGCAAAGTAAAAGCGAAAGTGGAAACGATAGGTGTGAATAGACCCGGGGCCGTAGTGTTCACTAGTGGCTTCTCTCATGAAAGCAAGTAGACGGTGGGTGAACGAATTACTGGCGAGCAATTGATAGAACCGCGCAAAGTCGTGACGTTATCTAAGGCAATGATTATATTGTTGGAAATATGCCCTAGAGGCAATAATAATATGGTTATTATCATATTTCCTTGTTCATGATAATCGTCTATTGTTCATGCTATAATTGTATTAAAAGGAAACAGTAATACATGTGTGAATAAATAGATCACAATGTGTCCCTAGCAAGCCTCTAGTTGGCTAGCTCGTTAGTCAATAGATGATCATGGTTTCCTGATCATGGGCATTAGATGTCATTGATAACGGGATCACATCATTGGGAGAATGATGTGATGGACAAGACCCAATCCTAAGCCTAGCACTAGATCGTATTGTTCGTATGCTAATGCTTTTCTAATGTCAAGCATCTTTTCCTTCGACCGTGAGATTGTGCAACTGCCGGATACCGTAGAAGTGCTTTGGGTGTATCAAACGTCACAACGTAACTGGGTGACTATAAAGGTGCACTACGGGTACCACCGAAAGTGTCTGTTGGGTTGGTACGAATCGAGATCGGGATTTGTCACTCCGTGTGACGGAGAGGTATCTCTGGGCCCACTCGGTAGAACATCATCATGAGCTCACTGTGACTAAGGAGTTAGTCACACGATTACGTGCTACGGAACGAGTAAAGAGACTTACCGGTAACGAGATTGAACAAGGTATAGGTATACCGATGATCGAATCTCGGGCAAGTTCTATACCGACAAACAAAGGGAATCGTATACGGGATTGATTGAATACTTGACATCGTGGTTCATCCGATGAGATCATCGTGGAGCAAGTGGGAGCCACCATGGGTATCCAGACCTCGCTGATGGTTATTTGCCAGAGAGGTCTCTCGGTCATGTCCGCCTGTCTCCCGAACCCGTAGGGTCTACACACTTAAGGTTCGATGACGCTAGGGTTATAGGGAATTGTAATACGAGGTTACCGAAAGATGTTCGGAGTCCTGGATGAGATCTCGGACGTCACGAGGAGCTCCGGAATGGTCCGGAGGTAAAGATTGATATATAGGACGGATGGTTTCGGATACCGGAAGTGTTTCGGGCATCACCGGTAATGTACCGGGACCACCGGGACCACCGAAGGGGGGCAACGACCCCGGGAGGTAAGGTGGGCCAAGTGGGGGTGGGAACCAGCCCCTAGGTGGGCTTGTGCGCCTCCCCACTCAGCCCAATGCGCAGGGGAGAGAAAAGGGGGGGGCAAACCCTAAGCCAGGTGGGCCTAAGGCCCACCAGTTGGTGCGCCACCCCCTCCTCCCCCCTCTGGCCGCCGCACCTCCCATCTGGGGGGGGGGGATGCCGCACCCCCTAGGGTGGGAACCCTAGGGGTGGCACCCCCTCTCCCCTCCTCCTATATATAGTGGGCACTTTTGGCCATTGGGGATCAGACTTTTCCCTCTCCCTCGGCGCAGCCCTGCTCTTCTTTCTCCTCCTCTCTGCCGGTGCTTGGCGAAGCCCTGCCGGGAGACCTCGTCTCTCCATAGACACCACGCCGTCGTGCTGCCGGAGTTCTTCCCCAACCTCTCCCTCCTCCTTGCTGGATCAAGGTGCGAGAGACGTCACCGGGCTGCACGTGTGTTGAACGCGGAGGTGCCGTAGTTCGACACTAGATCGGAATCGCTGCGAGTACGACTCCATCAACCGCGTTCTAGCAACGCTTCCGCTAAGCGATCTTCAAACATATGAAGATGCTCTTAACCTTCTCTCGTTGCTGGTCTCTCCATAGGAAGATCTGAATATGCGTAGGAAAATTTTGAATTTATGCTACGTTACCCAACAGTGGTATCAGAGCCAGGTTTTCTATGCGTAGATTCTATGCACGAGTAGAACACAAAAGTTGTGGGCGATGATTTGTCAATTTGCTTGCCGCTACTAGTCTTATTCTTTTCCGGCGGTATTGTGGGATGAAGCGGCCCGGACCGACTTTACACGTACGCTTACCGAGACTGGTTCCACGGACAGACATGCACACCGTGCATAAAGGTGGCTAGCGGGTGTCTGTCTCTCCTACTCTAGTCGGATTGGATTTGATGAAAAGGGTCCTTATGAAGGGTAAATAGCTTTGGCATATCATCGTGGTGGCTGTCACGTAGGTAAGAAGGCGTTCTTGCTAGAAACCCAAATCAGCCACGTAAAACTTGCAACAACAATTAGAGGACGTCTAACTTGTTTTTGCAGGGTTTGACATGTGATGTGATATGGCCAAAGTTGTGATGTTGCATGTATGATGTATGAGATGATCATGTTATTGTAATAGGTTTCACGACTTGCATGTCAATGAGTATGACAACCGGCAGGAGCCATAGGAGTTGTCTTAATTTATTGTATGAGATGCAACGCCATGTGCTTACTACTTATACTTCATTGTTAACGGTTAGCTATAATAGTAGTGATAGTAGTAGTTGGCATGACGACTTCACGGAGACACGATGATGGAGATCATGATGATGGAGATCATGGTGTCACGCCGGTGACGATGATGATCATGTGATGCCTGAAGATGGAGATCGAAAGAGCAAAGATGATAATGGCCATATCATGTCACTATATGATTGCATTGTGATGTTTATCATGTTTTACATCTTATTGCTTAGAACGATGGTAGCATAATAAGATGATCCCTCTTAAAATTTCGAGAACGTATTCCCCTAAGTGTGCACCGTTGCGAAGGTTCGTTGTCTCGAAGCACCACGTGATGATCGGGTGTGATAGATTCTAACGTTCGCATACAACGGGTGCAAGCCAGATTTACACACGCGAAACACCTAGGTTGACTCGACAAGCTTAGCATGTACAGACATGACCTCGAATACAAGAGACCGAAAGGTCGAACATGAGTCGTATGGTTGAATACGATCAGCATGGAGTTGCTCATCATGGTGATTAGTCCGTCTCACGTGATGATCGGACACGGGTTAGTCAACATGGATCATGTATCACTTAGATGACTAGAGGGATGTCGATTTAAGTGGGAGTTCATGCTTAATTTGAGTAAATGAACTTAATTGTCATGAACTTAGTCTAAAAAGTTGTCTTTATAAATATTGTAGATGTCCAACGTCAACCTCAATTTCAACGCATTCCTAGAGAAAAACAAGCTGAAAGATGATGGTAGCAACTATGCGGACTGGGTTCGCAACTTGAAGCTCATCCTTGAAGCAGCTAAAAAGGCTTATGTCCTTGATGCGCCGCTAGGTGACCCTCCCGCTCCCGCAGCAGCCCAGGACATTCTGAACGTCTGGCAAACGCGGAGTGATGACTACTCTCTGGTTAGGTGTGGCATGTTATACAGTTTAGAAACGGGGCTCCAAAGGCGTTTTGAGCAACACGGGGCATATGAGATGTTCCAGGAGCTGAAGCTAGTTTTTCAAGCTCATGCCCGTGTCGAGAGATATGAAGTCTCCGACAAGTTCTTTAGCTGTAAGATGGAGGAGAACAGTTCTATGAGTGAGCACATACTCAAAATGTCTGGGTTACACGGTCGTCTGACTTCACTTGGAGTCGAACTTCCGGATGATGCTATAATTGACAGAATCCTCCAGTCTCTCCCACCAAGCTACAAAGGCTTTGTGCTTAACTACAACATGCAAGGGATGGAGAAGACCATTCCCGAGTTGTACTCGATGCTCAAGTCTGCAGAAGTAGAAATCAAGAAAGAGCATCAAGTGTTGATGGTCAACAAGACCACTAGTTTCAAGAAAGGCAAGGGTAAGAAGAACTTCAAGAAAGACGGCAAAGCTGTTGCCGCGCCCGGTAAGCCAGATGCCGGGAAGAAGAAAAAGAACGGACCCAAGCCCGAGACTGAGTGCTTCTATTGCAAGGGAAAGGGTCACTGGAAGCGGAACTGCCCCAAGTACTTAGCGGACAAGAAGGCCGGCAACGTTATGTTGGGGAACGTCGCATGGGAAACAAAAATTTTCCTACGCGCACGAAGACCTATCATGGTGATGTCCATCTACGAGAGGGGATGAGTGATCTACGTACCCTTGTAGATCGTACAGCAGAAGCGATTAGAGATCTCGGTTGATGTAGTGGAACGTCCTCACGTCCCTCGATCCGCCCCGCGAACAATCCCGCGATCAGTCCCACGATCTAGTACCGAACGGACGGCACCTCCGCGTTCAGCACACGTACAGCTCGACGATGATCTCGGCCTTCTTGATCCAGCAAGAGAGACGGAGAGGTAGAAGAGTTCTCCGGCAGCGTGACGGCGCTCCGGAGGTTGGTGATGATCTTGTCTCAGCAGGGCTCCGCCCGAGCTCCGCAGAAACACGATCTAGAGGAAAAACTATGGAGGTATGTGGTCGGGCAGCCGTGAGAAAGTCGTCTCAAATCTGCCCTAAAAGCCCCATATATATAGGAGGAGGGAGGGGGACCTTGCCTTGGGGTCCAAGGGAACCCCAAGGGGTCGGCCGAGCCAGGGGGGAGGACTCTCCCCCCCCCCAAACCGAGTCCTACTTGGTTTGGTGGGAGGGAGTCCTTCCCCCTTCCCACTTCTTCCTTTTTTTTCCTTTCCTTTGATTTTTTCTTCCTTGGCGCATAGGGGATTGGTGGGCTGTCCCACCAGCCCACTAAGGGCTGGTGTGACCCCCCCAAATACCTATGGGCTTCCCCGGAGTGGGTTGCCCCCCTCCGGTGAACTCCCGGAACCCATTCGTCATTCCCGGTACATTCCCGGTAACTCCGAAAACCTTCCGGTAATCAAATGAGGTCATCCTATATATCAATCTTCGTTTCCGGACCATTCCGGAAACCCTCGTGACGTCCGTGATCTCATCCGGGACTCCGAACAACATTCGGTAACCAACCATATAACTCAAATACGCATAAAACAACGTCGAACCTTAAGTGTGCAGACCCTGCGGGTTCGAGAACTATGTAGACATGACCCGAGAGACTCCTCGGTCAATATCCAATAGCGGGACCTGGATGCCCATATTGGATCCTACATATTCTACGAAGATCTTATCGTTTGAACCTCAGTGCCAAGGATTCGTATAATCCCGTATGTCATTCCCTTTGTCCTTCGGTATGTTACTTGCCCGAGATTCGATCGTCAGTATCCGCATACCTATTTCAATCTCGTTTACCGGCAAGTCTCTTTACTCGTTCCGTAATACAAGATCCCGCAACTTACACTAAGTTACATTGCTTGCAAGGCTTGTGTGTGATGTTGTATTACCGAGTGGGCCCCGAGATACCTCTCCGTCACACGGAGTGACAAATCCCAGTCTTGATCCATACTAACTCAACTAACACCTTCGGAGATACCTGTAGAGCATCTTTATAGTCACCCAGTTACGTTGCGACGTTTGATACACACAAAGCATTCCTCCGGTGTCAGTGAGTTATATGATCTCATGGTCATAGGAATAAATACTTGACACGCAGAAAACAGTAGCAACAAAATGACACGATCAACATGCTACGTCTATTAGTTTGGGTCTAGTCCATCACGTGATTCTCCCAATGACGTGATCCAGTTATCAAGCAACAACACCTTGTTCATAATCAGAAGACACTGACTATCATCGATCAACTGGCTAGCCAACTAGAGGCATGCTAGGGACGGTGTTTTGTCTATGTATCCACACATGTAAATGAGTCTTCATCCAATACAATTATAGCATGGATAATAAACTATTATCTTGATACAGGAATTATAATAATAACTACACATTTATTATTGCCTCTAGGGCATAATTCCAACAGTCTCCCACTTGCACTAGAGTCAATAATCTAGCCCTCACATCACCATGTGAATTACATTGTAATAAATCTAACACCCATACAGTTCTGGTGTCGATCATGTTTTGGCCGTGGAAGAGGTTTAGTCAGCGGGTCTGCAACATTCAGATCCGTGTGCACTTTGCATATATTTACGTCCTCCTCCTCGACGTAGTCGCGGATGAGGTTGAAGCGTCGTTTGATGTGTCTGGTCTTCTTGTGAAACCTTGGTTCCTTTGCTAAGGCAATGGCACCAGTGTTGTCACAGAACAAGGTTATTGGATCCAGTGCACTCGGCACCACTCCAAGATTCGTCATGAACTGCTTCATCCAGACACCCTCCTTAGCCGCCTCCGAGGCAGCCATGTACTCCGCTTCACATGTAGAATCTGCTACGACGCTTTGCTTGGAACTGCACCAGCTTACTGCACCCCCATTAAGAATAAATACGTATCTGGTTTGCGACTTAGAGTCGTCCGGATCTGTGTCAAAGCTTGCATCGACGTAACCTTTTACGGCGAGCTCTTCGTCACCTCCATACACGAGAAACATCTCCTTAGTCCTTTTCAGGTACTTCAGGATATTCTTGACCGCCGTCCAGTGATCCACTCCTGGATTACTCTGGAACCTGCCTGCCATACTTATGGCCAGGCTAATATCCGGTCTAGTGCACAGCATCGCATACATGATAGAACCTATGGCTGAAGCATAGGGGACGGAGCGCATATGCTCTCTATCTTCATCAGTTGCTGGGCACTGAGTCTTACTCAATCTCGTACCTTGTAACACTGGCAAGAACCCTTTCTTGGACTGTTCCATTTTGAACCTCTTCAAAACTTTATCAAGGTATGTGCTTTGTGAAAGTCCTATCAGGCGTTTTGATCTATCCCTATAGATCTTAATGCCTAGAATGTAAGCAGCTTCTCCTAGGTCCTTCATAGAGAAACTTTTATTCAAGTAACCTTTTATGCTCTCCAAAAGCTCTACGTTGTTTCCAATCAGTAATATGTCATCCACATATAATATTAGAAACGCCACAGAGCTCCCACTCACTTTCTTGTAAATACAAGATTCTCCAACCACTTGTATAAACCCAAATGCTTTGATCACCTCATCAAAGCGTTTGTTCCAACTCCGAGATGCTTGCACCAGTCCATAAATGGATCGCTGGAGCTTGCACACCTTGTCAGCATTTTTAGGATCGACAAAACCTTCGGGCTGCATCATATACAACTCTTCCTTAAGGAAACCGTTAAGGAACGCCGTTTTGACATCCATCTGCCAAATTTCATAATCGAAAAATGCAGCTATTGCTAACATGATTCTGACGGACTTAAGCATCGCTACGGGAGAGAAAGTCTCATCGTAGTCAATTCCTGGAACTTGTGAAAAACCCTTTGCCACAAGTCGAGCTTTATAAACGGTCACATTACCGTCAGCGTCCGTCTTCTTCTTAAAGATCCATTTGTTCTGAATAGCCTTGCGGCCCTCAGGCAGCATCTCCAAAGTCCATACTTTGTTCTCATACATGGACCCTATCTCGGATTTCATGGCTTCTAGCCATTTGTTGGAATCTGGGCCCACCATTGCTTCTTCATAATTTGCAGGTTCATTGTTGTCTAACAACATGATTGATAAGACGGGATTACCGTACCACTCTGGAGCAGCGCGTGATCTCGTCGACCTGCGTGGTTCAACAGAAACTTGAACTGGAGTTTCATGATCATCATCATTAACTTCCTCCTCAACCGGCGTCGCAATGACAGAGGTTTCCCCTTGCCCTGCGCCACCATCCAGAGGGATGAGAGGTTCGACAACCTCGTCAAGTTCTATCTTCCTCCCACTCAATTCTCTCGTGAGAAACTCCTTCTCGAGAAAAGTTCCGTTCTTAGCAACAAACACTTTGCCCTCGGATTTGAGATAGAAGGTGTACCCAACTGTCACTTTTGGGTAACCTATGAAGACGCACTTTTCCGCTTTGGGTTCCAGCTTTTCAGGCTGAAGCTTTTTGACATAAGCATCACATCCCCAAACTTTAAGAAACGACAACTTTGGCCTTTTGCCATACCACAGTTCGTATGTTGTCGTCTCAACGGATTTCGATGGTGCCCTATTTAAAGTGAATGCAGCTGTTTCTAATGCATAACCCCAAAACGATAACGGCAAATCAGTAAGAGACATCATAGATCGCACCATTTCTAATAAAGTACGATTACGACGTTCGGACACACCATTACGCTGTGGTGTTCCAGGCGGTGTTAACTGCGAAACAATTCCACATTGTCTTAAGTGAGTACCAAACTCGAAACTCAGATACTCACCCCCACGATCAGACCGTAGGAACTTGATCTTCTTGTTACGATGATTTTCCACTTCACTCTGAAATTGCTTGAACTTTTCAAATGTTTCAGACTTGTGCTTCATCAAGTAGACATAACCATATCTACTTAGATCGTCAGTGAAGGTGAGAAAATAACGATATCCGCCGCGTGCCTCCACGCTCATTGGACCACACACATCGGTATGTATGATTTCCAACAAGTCACTTGCATGCTCCATTGTTCCGGAGAACGGAGTCTTAGTCATCTTGCCCATGAGGCATGGTTCGCACGTGTCAAGTGAATCAAAGTCAAGTGACTCCAAAAGTCCATCAGCATGGAGTTTCTTCATGCTCTTTACACCAATATGACCCAAGCGGCAGTGCCACAAAAATATGGCACTATCATTGTTTACTCTAACTCTTTTGGTCTCAATGTTATGTATATGCGTATCTCTATCAAGATTCAATATGAACAATCCTCTCACATTCGGTGCATGACCATAAAAGATGTTACTCATAGAAATAGAACAACCATTATTCTCAGACTTAAAAGAGTAACCGTCTCGCAATAAACAAGATCCAGATATAATGTTCATGCTCAACGCAGGCACTAAATAACAATGATTTAAGTTCATCACTAATCCCGATGGTAGTTGAAGTGACACTGTGCCGACGGCGATTGCATCAACCTTGGAACCGTTTCCTACGCGCATCGTCACTTCGTCTTTCGCCAGCCTTCGTCTATTCCGCAGTTCCTGCTTCGAGTTGCAAATGTGAGCAACAGAACCGGTATCGAATACCCAGGCACTACTACGAGAGCTGGTTAAGTACACATCAATAACATGTATATCAAATATACCTGATTTTTCTTTGCCCGCCTTCTTATCTGCCAGATACTTGGGGCAATTGCGCTTCCAGTGACCCATACCCTTGCAATAGAAGCACTCTGTTTCAGGCTTAGGTCCAGCCTTGGGTTTCTTCGGCGGATTGGCAACAGGCTTGCCGCTCTTCTTCGAATTGCCCTTCTTGCCTTTGCCGTTTCTCTTGAAACTAGTGGTCTTGCTCACCATCAACACTTGATGTTCTTTACGGAGTTCAGACTCTGCGACTTTCAGCATCGCAAACAACTCGCCGGGAGACTTGTTCATCCCTTGCATGTTGTAGTTCAACACAAAGCCTTTATAGCTTGGCGGCAATGATTGAAGGATTCTGTCAGTGATAGCTTCTTGCGGGAGTTCAATCCCCAGTTCAGCTAGACGGTTTGAGTACCCAGACATTTTGAGCACATGTTCACTGACAGACGAGTTTTCCTCCATCTTGCAAGCATAGAATTTATCGGAGGTCTCATACCTCTCGATCCGGGCGTTCTTCTGAAAGATGAACTTCAACTCCTGGAACATCTCAAATGCTCCATGACGCTCAGAGCGACGTTGAAGTCCCGGTTCTAAGCCATACAAGACTGCACATTGAACTATTGAGTAGTCCTCCTTACGCGCTAACCAAGCGTTCTTAACATCCTGATCAGCCGTAGCGGGTGGTTCATCTCCTAGCGCAGCATTAAGGACATAATCCTTCTTTCCAGCTTGTAAGATTAGCTTAAGATTACGAGCCCAGTCTACAAAGTTGCTTCCATCATCTTTCAACTTAGCTTTCTCTAGGAACGTATTAAAATTGAGGATGACACTTGCGTGAGCCATGATCTACAACACAAATATGTTCAAAGTGGACTTAGACTATGTTCAAGATAATTAGAGTTCAACTTAATCAAATTACATGCTAAACTCCCACTCAAAAAGTACATCTCTCTAGTCATTTGAGTGGTTCATGATCCACCTACACTATCCCAAGTCCGATCATCACGTGAGTCGGGAGTAGTTTCAGTGGTAAGCATCCCTATGCTAATCATATCATCTATATGATTCATGATCGACCTTTCGGTCTCATGTGTTCCGAGGCCATGTCTGCACATGCTAGGCTCGTCAAGCTTAACCCGAGTGTTCTGCGTGCGCAACTGTTTTGCAACCGTTGTATGTGAACGTTGAGTCTATCACACCCGATCATCACGTGGTGTCTCGAAACGACGAACTGTAGCAACGGTGCACAGTCGGGGATAACACAATTTCGTCTTGAAATTTTAGTGAGAGATCACCTCATAATGCTACCGTCGTTCTAAGCAAAATAAGGTGCATAAAAGGATTAACATCACATGCAATTCATAAGTGACATGATATGGCCATCATCACGTGCTTCTTGATCTCCATCACCAAAGCACCGGCACGATCTTCTTGTCACCGACGCCACACCATGATCTCTATCATCATGATCTCCATCAACGTGTCGCCATCGGGGTTGTCGTGCTACTTATGCTATCACTACTAAAGCTACATCCTAGCAAAATAGTAAACGCATCTGCAAGCACATATGTTAGTAAAAAGACAACCCTATGGCTCCTGCCGGTTGCCGTACCATCGACGTGCAAGTCGATATTTCTATTACAACATGATCATCTCATACATCCAATATATCACATCACATCATTGGCCATATCACATCACAATCATACCCTGCAAAAACAAGTTAGACGTCCTCTTATTTTGTTCTTGCATGTTTTACGTGGTGACCAAGGGTATCTAGTAGGATCGCATCTTACTTACGCAAACACCACAACGGAGATATATGAGTTGCTACTTAACCTCATCCAAGGACCTCCTCGGTCAAATCCGATTCAACTAAAGTTGGAGAAACCGTCACTTGCCAGTCATCTTTGAGCAAAGGGGGTTACTCGTAACGATGAAACCAGTCTCTCGTAAGCGTACGAGTAATGTCGGTCCAAGCCGCTTCAATCCAACAATACCGCGGAATCAAGAAAAGACTAAGGAGGGCAGCAAAACGCACATCACCGCCCACAAAACCTTTTGTGTTCTACTCGAGAAGACATCTACGCATGAACCTAGCTCATGATGCCACTGTTGGGGAACGTCGCATGGGAAACAAAAATTTTCCTACGCGCACGAAGACCTATCATGGTGATGTCCATCTACGAGAGGGGATGAGTGATCTACGTACCCTTGTAGATCGTACAGCAGAAGCGATTAGAGATCGCGGTTGATGTAGTGGAACGTCCTCACGTCCCTCGATCCGCCCCGCGAACAATCCCGCGATCAGTCCCACGATCTAGTACCGAACGGACGGCACCTCCGCGTTCAGCACACGTACAGCTCGACGATGATCTCGGCCTTCTTGATCCAGCAAGAGAGACGGAGAGGTAGAAGAGTTCTCCGGCAGCGTGACGGCGCTCCGGAGGTTGGTGATGATCTTGTCTCAGCAGGGCTCCGCCCGAGCTCCGCAGAAACACGATCTAGAGGAAAAACTATGGAGGTATGTGGTCGGGCAGCCGTGAGAAAGTCGTCTCAAATCTGCCCTAAAAGCCCCATATATATAGGAGGAGGGAGGGGGACCTTGCCTTGGGGTCCAAGGGAACCCCAAGGGGTCGGCCGAGCCAGGGGGGAGGACTCTCCCCCCCAAACCGAGTCCTACTTGGTTTGGTGGGAGGGAGTCCTTCCCCCTTCCCACTTCTTCCTTTTTTTCCTCTCCTTTGATTTTTTCTTCCTTGGCGCATAGGGGATTGGTGGGCTGTCCCACCAGCCCACTAAGGGCTGGTGTGACCCCCCCCAAATACCTATGGGCTTCCCCGGAGTGGGTTGCCCCCCTCCGGTGAACTCCCGGAACCCATTCGTCATTCCCGGTACATTCCCGGTAACTCCGAAAACCTTCCGGTAATCAAATGAGGTCATCCTATATATCAATCTTCGTTTCCGGACCATTCCGGAAACCCTCGTGACGTCCGTGATCTCATCCGGGACTCCGAACAACATTCGGTAACCAACCATATAACTCAAATACGCATAAAACAACGTCGAACCTTAAGTGTGCAGACCCTGCGGGTTCGAGAACTATGTAGACATGACCCGAGAGACTCCTCGGTCAATATCCAATAGCGGGACCTGGATGCCCATATTGGATCCTACATATTCTACGAAGATCTTATCGTTTGAACCTCAGTGCCAAGGATTCGTATAATCCCGTATGTCATTCCCTTTGTCCTTCGGTATGTTACTTGCCCGAGATTCGATCGTCAGCATCCGCATACCTATTTCAATCTCGTTTACTGGCAAGTCTCTTTACTCGTTCCGTAATACAAGATCCCGCAACTTACACTAAGTTACATTGCTTGCAAGGCTTGTGTGTGATGTTGTATTACCGAGTGGGCCCCGAGATACCTCTCCGTCACACGGAGTGACAAATCCCAGTCTTGATCCATACTAACTCAACTAACACCTTCGGAGATACCTGTAGAGCATCTTTATAGTCACCCAGTTACGTTGCGACGTTTGATACACACAAAGCATTCCTCCGGTGTCAGTGAGTTATATGATCTCATGGTCATAGGAATAAATACTTGACACGCAGAAAACAGTAGCAACAAAATGACACGATCAACATGCTACGTCTATTAGTTTGGGTCTAGTCCATCACGTGATTCTCCCAATGACGTGATCCAGTTATCAAGCAACAACACCTTGTTCATAATCAGAAGACACTGACTATCATCGATCAACTGGCTAGCCAACTAGAGGCATGCTAGGGACGGTGTTTTGTCTATGTATCCACACATGTAAATGAGTCTTCATTCAATACAATTATAGCATGGATAATAAACTATTATCTTGATACAGGAATTATAATAATAACTACACATTTATTATTGCCTCTAGGGCATAATTCCAACACGTTAAAGGTATATGTGATATACATGTTATTGATGTGTACCTTACCAGCGCTCGTAGTAGCTCCTGGGTATTTGATACCGGTGCTGTTGCTCACATTTGCAACTCAAAGCAGGAACTGCGGAATAAGCGGAGACTGGCCAAGGACGAGGTGACGATGCGCGTCGGGAATGGTTCAAAGGTCGATGTGATCGCCGTCGGCACCCTACCTCTACATCTACCATCGGGATTAGTTTTAAACCTTAATAATTGTTATTTAGTACCAGCTTTAAGCATGAACATTGTATCAGGGTCTTGCTTAATGCGAGACGGCTACTCATTTAAGTGAGAGAATAATGGTTGTTCTATTTATATGAGTGATATGTTTTATGGTCATGCTCCACTGGTGAATGGTTTATTCTTGATGAATCTCGATCGTGATGTTACACATATTCACAGTGTGAGTACCAAAAGATGTAAAGTTGATAATGATAGTCCCACATACTTGTGGCACTGCCGCCTTGGTCATATCGGCGTTAAGCGCATGAAGAAGCTCCATACTGATGGACTATTAGAGTCTCTTGACTTTGAATCATTTGACACATGCGAACCGTGCCTCATGGGCAAGATGACTAAGACTCCATTCTCAGGAATAATGGAGAGAGCAACCGACTTATTGGAAATAATACATACTGATGTGTGTGGTCCAATGAACGTTGAAGCTCGCGGTGGTTATCGTTATGTTCTCACTCTCACCGATGATTTGAGTAGGTATGGGTATATCTACTTGATGAAGCACAAATCTGAGACGTTTGAAAGGTTCAAGGAATTTCAGAGTGAGGTTGAGAATCAACGTGATAGAAAAATTAAATGTCTACGATATGATCGTGGAGGAGAATATTTGAGTCACGAGTTTGGCACACACCTAAGGAAGTGTGGAATCGTTTCACAACTGACGCCGCCTGGCACACCGCAACGCAACGGAGTGTCTGAACATCGTAATCGCACTTTATTAGATATGGTACGATCTATGATGTCTCTTACCGACTTACCGCTATCATTTTGGGGATACGCATTAGAAACTGCAGCATTCACTTTAAATAAGGCACCGTCTAAATCCGTTGAGACGACATCGTATGAACTATGGTTTGGCAAGAAACCTAAGTTGTCGTTTCTTAAAGTTTGGGGCTGCGATGCTTATGTGAAGAAACTTCAACCAGAAAAGCTCGAACCCAAAGCGGAGAAATGCGTATTCATAGGATACCCTAAGGAAACTATTGGGTATACCTTCTATCTTAGATCCGAAGGTAAAACCTTTGTTGCCAAGAACGGATCCTTTCTAGAGAAAGAGTTTCTCTCGAAAGAAGTAAGTGGGAGGAAGGTAGAACTTGATGAGGTAATTACACCCCCTCTCGAACAGGATACTAGCGCAGCGCGGGAAGTTGTTCCTGTGGCGCCTACACCGACTGAAGAGGAAGTCAATGATGATGATCATGAAGCTTCGGATCAAGTTACTACTGAACCACGAAGGTCCACAAGGGCACGCTCCGCACCAGAGTGGTACGGCAACCCTGTGATGGAAATCATGTTGTTAGACAACGGTGAACCTTCGAACTATGAAGAAGCGATGGCGGGCCCGGATTCCAACAAATGGCTTGAGGCTATGAAATCCGAGATAGGATCCATGTATGAGAAGAACGTATGGACTTTGGTGGACTTGCCCGATGACCGGCGAGCCATAGAAAATAAATGGATCTTCAAGAAGAAGACTGATGCAAACGGTAATGTAACCGTTTACAAAGCTCGACTTGTCGCAAAGGGTTTTCGACAAATTCAAGGAGTTGACTACGAAGAGACTTTCTCTCCCGTAGCGAAGCTGAAATCAGTCCGAATCATGTTAGCGATTGCCGCCTTTTATGATTATGAAATTTGGCAAATGGACGTCAAAACAGCGTTCCTTAACGGGAACCTTAAGGAAGAGTTGTATATGATGCAACCAGAAGGTTTTGTCGACCCTAAGGGTGCTAACAAAGTGTGCAAGCTCCAGCGCTCCATCTATGGGCTGGTGCAAGCATCTCGGAGTTGGAACATTCGCTTTAATGAGGTGATTAAAGCGTTTGGGTTCATACAGGTTTACGGAGAAGCCTGTCTGTACAAGAAAGTGAGTGGGAGCTCTGTAGCTTTCCTCATACTGTATGTGGATGACATATTATTGATGGGGAATAATATAGAGATGTTGGAGAGCATAAAGGCCTATTTTAACAAGAGTTTTTCAATGAAGGACCTTGGAGAAGCTGCATACATATTAGGCATCAAGATCTATAGAGATAGATCGAGACGCCTCATAGGTCTTTCACAAAGTACATACCTTGACAAGATATTGAAGAAGTTCAATATGGAAAACTCAAAGAAAGGGTTCTTACCAGTTTTGCAAGGTATGAGATTGAGTAAGACTCAGTCGCCGACCACGGCAGCAGATAGAGAGAAGATGAGTTCTGTCCCCTATGCTTCAGCCGTGGGCTCTCTAATGTATGCCATGCTGTGTACCAGACCTGATATAAACCTTGCCATAAGTTTGGTAGGGAGGTACCAAAGTGATCCATGTATGGAACACTGGATAGCAGTCAAGAATATCCTTAAGTACCTAAAAAGGACTAAGGAAATGTTTCTCGTTTATGGAGGTGACGAAGAGCTCGTCGTAAAGGGTTACGTCGACGCTAGCTTCGACACAGATCCGGATGACTCTAAGTCACAGACCGGATACGTATATGTGTTGAATGGTGGGGCAGTGAGCTGGTGCAGCAGCAAGCAAGAAGTCATGGCAGCATCTACATGTGAAGCGGAGTACATAGGTGCTTCAGAAGCGGCTCATGAAGGAATTTGGATGAAGGAGCTCATCACCGACCTTGGAGTGGTTCCAAGCGCGTCGGGTCCTATGACACTCTTCTGTGATAACACTGGAGCCATTGCCATAGCCAAGGAGCCCAGGTTTCACCGGAAGACGAAGCACATCAAACGCCGCTACAACTCCATCCAGGACCATGTCCAGAGTGGAGTGATAGATATTTGTAAAGTACACACGGATCTGAATATTGCAGACCCGTTGACTAAACCTCTTCCACGAGCAAAACATGATCAACACCATAATGCTATGGGTGTTCGATACATCACAATGTAACTAGATTATTGACTCTAGTGCAAGTGGGAGACTGTTGGAAATATGCCCTAGAGGCTATAATAATATGGTTATTATCATATTTCCTTGTTCATGATAATCGTCTATTGTTCATGCTATAATTGTATTAAAAGGAAACAGTAATACATGTGTGAATAAATAGATCACAATGTGTCCCTAGCAAGCCTCTAGTTGGCTAGCTCGTTAGTCAATAGATGATCATGGTTTCCTGATCATGGGCATTAGATGTCATTGATAACGGGATCACATCATTGGGAGAATGATGTGATGGACAAGACCCAATTTGTCACGCCCAAGATGCGACCCTATCCTCAATTTGGCACGAGGGCCTCGTCAGGGATAGAAGCGCATCTCGTCGTGTCGCAAGAATGGATATCGTTACAAGTACATGTACTGAAGAGAAGAGATATATAAAGAGTTGGCTTACACTCGCCACAAGCTACATCAGAGTCACATCAGTACATTACATATTCATCAAGAGTAAGAGCAGGGTCCGACTACAGACGAAAACAAATGACAAAAGAAGAACGACGTCCATCCTTGCTATCCCAGGCTGCCGGCCTGGAACCCATCCTAGATCGATGAAGAAGAAGAAGAAGAAGAAGAAGAAGAAGAAGCAACTCCATATGAACAATCAACGCGCCCGCGTCACGTAACCTTTACCTGTACCTGCAACTGGTGTTGTAGTAATCTGTGAGCCACAGGGGACTCAACAATCTCATTTCCAAAGGTATCAAGACTAGCAAAGCTTAATGGGTGAGGTGTGGTTAAGTGGTGAGGTTGCAGCAGTGACTAAGAAAATATTTGGTGGCTAACTTACGAGTACCAGAAATAAGAGGGGGAAGATCTACGCATAGCGGACGTGACTACTGATGATCAAATGAATGATCCTGAACAGCTACCTAAGTCAGACATAACCCCACCGTGTCCTCAATCAGAGAAAGAACTCACGAAAGAGACAGTCACGGTTACGCACACAGTTGGCATATTTTAATTAAATTAACTTCAAGTTATTGAGAACCAGTGTTAAACAAAGTATCCACGTTGCCACATAACTGCGGGCACGGCTTTCCGAAAAGATTTAACCCTGCAGGGGTGCTCCAACTAGTCCATCACAAATTACCACAAGCCGCATATAAATCCTCAATCACGAAGCTCGCGATCTCGTCGGATTCCTTAGTGGAAAACCTCAACTCTTAGTTTACCCAAAGCATCACCGGAATCCCGATGCACAAGATATCTCGTCAAAGGTAAAACTAATCCAGCAAGGCCGCCCGACGTGTCGACGATCCCGATAGGAGTCGCGTACCTCGTTCTCAGGACACGACGGATGGGTCACACTAGGAGTACCAAACGTCGGGTTGCCCCGCGGTGGCCCCGTAGTCTGCCAATTTGGACCAGCACTCATGCGGAGCACTGGCCCGGGGGGTTGATTAAATTATCCTCGGGGCCCGGGAAGTCCCTATGCAATTTTATTAGGTGATTAGGCAAATGTAGTACCAATGTTGGGCCTTGCCATACCAGCTTTAATCTAAAACGAATTATCAAGGGGGTCCCCATAACGACCCCGATCGTGTTAGGAGCGCTCATTTATGGAACATAACACCGGTAGCCGGAAACTAAGGGGGCAAAGGTGGAACAAAACACCAGGCTAGAAAGGCCGAGCCTTCCACCTTTTACCAAGTATATAGGTGCATTAAATTAAATAGCATTAATATGGTGATATAACAAGGAACCCATGTTGCCACATGGAAGCAACTGCACCTGCAACTAGCAACGCTATCAACAGGGTTAAGCAAGCAGTAACATAGCCAATCAGTGGTTTGCTAGGTCGAACAGGTTGAAGGTTAACATGGCATTGATGAGAGGCTGATATTTAACAGGTGGTAGGCAACGAGACATAATCGATAGAAGCGATAAAACTAGCATGGCAATGATAGTAATGGTATCTGGGGAAATGATCATCTTGCCTGAGATCCCGCTTGGAAGAAGAATGCCTTCATGAAGCAGACGAACCGACGTAGTCGAACGGGTCCTCACAATCCAGCACGCTTGCGAAACTCTATCGAGACGGAGGAAAACGGAAACACAAATCAACACTCGGAATTCACCACACGATGCACAACACATATGATGCATGAGCTACTGAATACATGCAAGTCACGGCATGACAATTCACACAATCAAACACTACACATTAAGTGAAGTTCAATATGCACGAGTTGCATATTGACGAAACTCCACGTTAATTATTTAGTTCTATCCCGATTAGTTACACGGCAATATTAAATGTGGTTAAACATGCAAGAGGTGAAGCAGAAGTTAAACTACCTATCTAGGCATTTTAAATGAGGTCGGAAATGTCATATAGCACCTCCGAAACGACCTCACATGTTAATTTACAATTCTGTCCAGATCTGAACTAATGCATTCAATTGGTTGTTAAACAGCAAAACAAATAGATTCACGTGATTCTACGCGTCAAGGCAAGCAATCTACACATAGAGAACATCTCCAACGGAGCTACCGATCAAAAGATACGGACACCGCAAGATATGGAGGCATGAATGCAAAATGTGTGCAACGATGGTCACGAGCACTTCAAAACATTCAAACAGCAAGAGAAAATGAAACTACACGAGATTCTAAGCAAGTTATATGTAGGACACGATCAAATCGGAGCTACGGTTCAACAACTACGAGCAAAACAAGAAATGACTACGATCTGCCAAAATCAGCCACACAACATTTTCTACGCCCCACAACTACGAGCTACACAACTCCGATATGCCCAAGCAAGGCATGGCACGGAAGAGAGCAAGAATCACAACTACAAACAACTAACAACAAATATCATGGCAGCAAGGAGCACTAGGAAAAGAAGACACAAAATGGCATCTCACACACTATTTCAGACTTAGTGAAAATTACACCTCATGAAACTGCAGTTTTCGATCTGAAGCAATATTGATAGCAGAAAAACCTATAGCTACAAGACTCCAAATGACATGAAACTTAACAGCAAGCTAGAGAAACACAAGGGGTACAACTAACTCCATTGGACCAACCCCAAAAGGGCTACAGATCACAAGATGCAAGCAAGACAAGACAGCAACAAAATACAACAGACTCCAGGCTTAGAAATATTTCAGCTCCCCTAAAACAGCACTATTTCTAGCAACTTGAGAGCAAGAAAACAACACCTAACACATGCATTTCTATTGCAACCAAAAATACCAGGGGCTAAACAAAACATCCAAGATCAACTCCCTAGTTGACAACTAATTCAAACGAGGAACGGAATAAATCCTACGAATTAAACAAAAGGGCAACTTAGCAAAATATCTCGCGAACTAACTTGCTCTAATGCTAAAACTAATTGCACAGAAAAATCCATGGGATTTTTCTACCCCGGAAACATATAAAATAAGTGGGGTTTGCAACACAAAATAATGCCGCACCTAAATGCGAGAGAAACACGTATATACAGGAAAATAAACTACCGACAAACCATACATGCAAAAATACCTATGACCGCTCTAAAATACATGGAAAAATAGCCCCTAAAACATAGGCATTTAATCTACGGGATACGGGCAGTCCGGACTTGCACGAAAATTAAATACGGACTAAATCCTATTGGGACAGCACGCTAATCTATGCGTTTGACACGTTAAACTACGCCAAAAGATTATGCAAGTTTACAAACGGGTTCTACGCGTAACACTACCCAAAAAACATATACAACTCATCGCGATCCGGCATACGGAATAAAAGATACGCGCGTTTATATATTCGTTTATATCCTGAAATTAACTAATCCGAAAAAAACCTAAATATCTAACGGGCTGAGCTGGGGGGCGACTTAGCTGCATGTCGCCTAGGCGAGGGATAGGAGGGCAGTGGGGGAGGATTTACCTCGGCCTAGCAGGCCGGCCTGGAGAGGGGGACGGGCCTCGGGGTGGAGGCGGTTGCTGCTGGGCCGGCGGGAGGAGGCCGGCCTGGCGCCCTGGAGGAGGCCGGATGGAGCGGCGAACTGGGCCGGATCTGGCCTCGCGAGACCAGCGCGAGCTGGGCCGTGGGGCACCCGAGGCCCAGGCGACCGGCTGCGTTCGGACGGGGCGAGCGGCGTCGTCTCCTCGAGCACGAGGACTCCAGCACCGAGGGAGGCGGCGGCGCATGCCTAGAGGGACTCCGGCGGGGCGAGGAAGGCGGGGGAGGCCGGATCCATGACGGGGAGCTCCGGATCCGTCCATCCCCCAGAGGTTGGAGGCGGCGCTGGCAGGGTGCTGGAGGCGGCTCGGGGAGCCTCACGACGGCGGCTGCTCGCGGTGCTGCAGGGGAAGGCCGACGGCCAGCGACGCGGAGGCGGCGGCCGGCGACGAGGCGAGGCTTCGCCTGGCGGCCAGAGGGAGGCGCGGGGCCCTGGCGAGGTACCGGCGGCGGCTGGCGGCGCGCGCATGCGCAGGGGAGGCGCAGCTCTCGGGAGGAGCGGGGCTCGGGCTGCTGCTGCCCGGCAGACGGCGGCGGCCGGCCAGATGGGCCCGGGAGGGCCCAATCCGGGCTGGGGCGGGCCGGCGGCTGCGCAGTGGAGGGAGGGAGGAGAGAGATAGCGCTAGGTTTTGGTGCGGAAAATGAGGAGGGATTAGAGGGAGGCTGTCCGAAAATTAGAAGGGGTCTATATATAGGCAAACGGGGGGCTCGGTTAACCGGAATTTCGTTCCGGATCCAACCGCGGGGTCGGATTCGGACGATTCCGAACGTGGGTATGGGTACGCGGCCGTGTAGAGGGAATATCCGGAGACGAGAGGGAGAACGGGTGGCGCGGCACGAATTTTCAGAACACCGACAGACGTCCGACGATAGACCGAATACGGTGCCGCTACGGTCGACCGTTCGGGTACCAGACGGTCTCCGATCGCGACGAAATTCGATAGGCGGCCTAGCTATAACTACTTAAGACCGCACGTCAAATCTCAACCCGATCAGATAAAGTTTTCAACACACTTTTAAAACAGGGTTTTGAACGATGCCGCGGGCGCGTGCGTGTGCGGTCGGGCTCGGAATGAACAACGACAAATGCGAAGAGAAGCGGCAACTAATAACGGATGCAAGTTTTGAAAACTGGCGGCAACGGAGATGCCGATGCAATGCAGACGGTGCGCATGATGCGATGATGACCCGACAAATAAAATAAGCCACACGACGAAAACGGAAAGAGAGGGGAATCTTCTGGAACGTCGGCATCGGGCTGTCACAACTCTCCTACACTACAAGAGGATCTCGCCCCGAGATCCAAGAATGAAAGGGAGAGAGGATGAGAAAGAATAAGAGGTAAAAACTTAGTCGCTTCTTTGACAAACGAGTGAAACCAACGATCTTTGATGGTTGTAAGGAGATGAGGAATGATAAGAGAAGAAGCAAGAATTCACGGAAAATTTCGGCAGCACTTCGGTAGGAAAATGGGACAAAAAATTCGAAAAGGTGGTAGAAATAGACAATATTCATTACAAACAACTAAAATAGAACAAGGGAACACCATGATCTTGATAGCACAACAAGATTGACCCAAATGAGCAATACCACAATGCCTCGAGAAGAAGAGAAAGGAACTAGCTCAAGCGGAAGAAGAGAATGAAGAACATAATGACAACTATCATCACAATAGAATTTAAGAACCTCCGGACAAAGAATTGACAGAGTAGTTGGAAAACCAACAACGAAGAACAAGATAGTAGTGGACTTGTGAAAATCATCTCAACAAATATGAGGTGACAACCAACCACTAAAAGAAACAAGGATTGATTGGGAGAAACAAGATATGAACAATTACTTACACCAAGAGGGTACATTGAGCACTTGGATTAATGACGAGCACCATGATAGCACAATCCATAGGAAGGCTTTAGGTGAAATCCAAACCAAGATAGCTCAATGAAGAAATCATGGGTTAAAATATCTCATGATCAAAGAATTGGTGGGTTTAATTAACTCATACTTGAAAGAAAATCTCTTTGAGGCTCCTACACTAACAAGAAGGCTATAATACCACCTCAAAGGGTAAAGGAAGAACAAATGCACTGAAAATGGAAGAGAAAGAATACTTGAGGTATTCCAACAGGAATCTTGAAGAGCACATGAGAATGAATCACATCCTTGATGAACCACCAAGAAGGACCACCGTATACAAATGAATGATGCAAAGACATGAAGGTAGAAAGAATAAGATTATGAGCTTGCCAAGATTTAGATGAAGTCTCGCAAAGAGATACTTAAAAGAACTTGGTACTCCGGAAAAGAAAGATAAGCGCTTGAGAAAAGAATTGATATCATGAGCCACTCCGGAAGAAGAATTCAGATTACTATGAACAAGAATAAGAATTATATTATGCTTATCCTTCATCAAGTTAAACTGATGACAAGCAACGGATTTAGCATATCACTTATTCTACTTCAAAGAACCTTGAAGAAATAGAGAGATAAGCACCACTTGAGGCCTAATTGAAGGAAGCACCGGTAAGAATTCACAATTGAATGGAAACACCATGAATCAATGGAGATACAAGAGAATGAAGAGATCATGAGCCACCTGAGAGAAAACTTGAACAAGGCACCGGATAATCGAGAGACGAACGAAGAGGCAGCAATTGAGGATGAAAGCTGAAAGCTGAGAACGAAGATTCTTTTGAAATGATGGCCTTCGGAGGAACGAGAATTAAAACAACTCACAGAAACACCGGGCAGCGAGAAAGGATTGCTCATGAATGACAGCAATTAAGAAGATGGCACCAAGCTGAAATGAAGAATCTCCAAAAGAATGAACCAAGATTGAGAGAAACACTCCTTCGGGTAGCAAGCTGAGAATGATGACGAGAAACAACACCAAGAATACCTGAGACACTCCGGAACAACGAAGAATGAAAGGTCAAACCAAATATGAGAATAAATTCAAATAGGCCTTGGAGAAGGGATATGACTGATGAAATTCATACTTACATCATAGTTGAAAAGAATTAAGGATCTCCGGAAAAGATTAAAGAGCCAGGTAAGATCCAGGGAAAACCCTGTGGGTTATGGGCCCACTCGAAGAAACCACCGTTGAAATGATTGCTAGAAAGAGGGATATTGCACCGTACAAAGAAACTTGATGAGGTTGAGCGCCTCGAAATAATTAAAGAATTGAAAAACAAGAAACTCTGAGACGTCTTCAGCACTCCGGATAGACTAGAGAGAAAAGAATAACAAGATAGGCTCATAAGAATTCCCAACGCAGGAAAGAATTACAAGGATGAATAGGATATAATGAACACGGACAATTGAATTAAATTCACCGGTAAGGAACAAAATGAAGAAATGATGACTCGCCTCCTGAGAATGTTCACAATGAATCACCGGTTACGAAAAGAAGAAAAGATAGCGGAAGCATCTCTGAATAAAAAGGGCGGGAGGGCGGGGAAAACAAAAGACAAATTCGGGACAGATGAGATGAACTCCAGAATAAAATGAGGGAATGATCTGCAACAACTCGAGAAGATTGAATCCAGTTGCAGAGAAGCACACCGGTAAAATGGAATTGATACGATGACTCCAGTTGACAAGAATTGATAAGACAACTGACTGAGCAAAAGAATTAGCATTCACATAAAATATGAGAACACAGATTAGGAAAGATCTGAAATCATCACTTGACATCGAAGCAACTGAATTACCATATTCAACAAAACAAGGATGCGGCTTGCAATTAGCCAGAACAAACTCATGAGAAAGATTTCGTCCGATATTTTTGTGGACAGGATCGCACGGGCACGATTTACAGTAGCTATCAAGTGCAAGGCAGTGCACCTGACATACGAAGCGTCCCCGAGTTGTAGCAAGCTACAAGGACTCTTTAAGACACAACGTGTACCGCTGTAAGTCGACCGTGAACAAACGAATCCACTAGATGTCGAACCCCAACCTAACATCATGCATTTGTTGGAAGATTATCCTATAAGAAACTACTTGAATTCCCACCTATGAATTCCCGAAATATCTGGTCATGCAGTCTGGTACACGGATACAAGGAGTAATAACACACAACTCCTATACTAACCCGTCACTTGTATCACATCCGTCACACACGACCAGAATCTCGGACCTTCATCTACAAAAGATCCTCGTGATCACAACGATACAAAGTATGGCAGTACTCCCGAACAATCTGCACCAGTATTGGGGACATCGGGGTTATCTCACCACTACTAGTATTGAAGCAATTACGAACATCCTTTGTACTGAGATACTAAGAAATCTGAATGATAACGATGTGCTCGAGAATCCCCTGGAGCTCAACTCCCCGGAAGAAGATCAAGTCAGACAGGAGGCACCAAGACAGAACTCCGTCACATCGGCATCATATAGATCCCAAGAATATCCGCGTGATCCTAAAAAAATTTGAGTGAGAAGAGGAGTAGAGTAAATTATTACGTCAAGATTCCTCACCAGAGCATAGAAGAGGAGAAAAAAGAGTCCTACTCTCCGATATATAACTAGACTCAAATAGTTTTTCACTAGACTCGACTCGACCAAGTTCGATCAATCAAGGGGGCTCCTAGGTCGGTCCTTGCTCTGATACCAACTTGTCACGCCCAAGATGCGACCCTATCCTCAATTTGGCACGAGGGCCTCGTCAGGGATAGAAGCGCATCTCGTCGTGTCGCAAGAATGGATATCGTTACAAGTACATGTACTGAAGAGAAGAGATATATAAAGAGTTGGCTTACACTCGCCACAAGCTACATCAGAGTCACATCAGTACATTACATATTCATCAAGAGTAAGAGCAGGGTCCGACTACAGACGAAAACAAACGACAAAAGAAGAACGACGTCCATCCTTGCTATCCCAGGCTGCCGGCCTGGAACCCATCCTAGATCGATGAAGAAGAAGAAGAAGAAGCAACTCCATATGAACAATCAACGCGCCCGCGTCACGTAACCTTTACCTGTACCTGCAACTGGTGTTGTAGTAATCTGTGAGCCACAGGGGACTCAGCAATCTCATTTCCAAAGGTATCAAGACTAGCAAAGCTTAATGGGTGAGGTATGGTTAAGTGGTGAGGTTGCAGCAGTGACTAAGCAAATATTTGGTGGCTAACATACGAGTACCAGAAATAAGAGGGGGAAGATCTACGCATAGCGGACGTGACTACTGATGATCAAATGAATGATCCTGAACAGCTACCTAAGTCAGACATAACCCCACCGTGTTCTCGATCGGAGAAAGAACTCACGAAAGAGACAGTCACGGTTACGCACACAGTTGGCATATTTTAATTAAATTAACTTCAAGTTATCGAGAACCAGTGTTAAACAAAGTATCCACGTTGCCACATAACCGCGGGCACGGCTTTCCGAAAAGATTTAACCCTGCAGGGGTGCTCCAACTAGTCCATCACAAATTACCACAAGCCGCATAGAAATCCTCAATCACGAAGCTCGCGATCTCGTCGGATTCCCTAGTGGAAAACCTCAACTCTGAGTTTACCCAAAGCATCACCGGAATTCCGATGCACAAGATATCTCGTCAAAGGTAAAACTAATCCAGCAAGGCCGCCGACGTGTCGACGATCCCGATAGGAGTCGCGTACCTCGTTCTCAGGACACGACGGATGGGTCACACTAGGAGTACCAAACCTCGGGTTGCCCCGCGGTGGCCCCGTAGTCTGCCAATTTGGACCAACACTCATGCGGAGCACTGGCCCGGGGGGTTGATTAAATTATCCTCGGGGCCCGGGAAGTCCCTATGCAATTTTATTAGGTGATTAGGCAAATGTAGTACCAATGTTGGGCCTTGCCAGACCAGCTTTAATCTAAAACGAATTATCAAGGGGGTCCCCATAACGACCCCGATCGTGTTAGGAGCGCTCATTTATGGAACATAACACCGGTAGCCGGAAACTAAGGGGGCAAAGGTGGAACAAAACACCAGGCTAGAAAGGCCGAGCCTTCCACCTTTTACCAAGTATATAGGTGCATTAAATTAAATAGCATTAATATGGTGATATAACAAGGAACCCATGTTGCCACATGGAAGCAACTGCACCTGCAACTAGCAACGCTATCAACAGGGTTAAGCAAGCAGTAACATAGCCAATCAGTGGTTTGCTAGGTCGAACAGGTTGAAGGTTAACATGGTATTGATGAGAGGCTGATATTTAACAGGTGGTAGGCAACGAGACATAATCGATAGAAGCGATAAAACTAGCATGGCAATGATAGTAATGGTATCTGGGGAAATGATCATCTTGCCTGAGATCCCGCTTGGAAGAAGAATGCCTTCGTGAAGCAGACGAACCGACGTAGTCGAACGGGTCCTCACAATCCGGCACGCTTGCGAAACTCTATCGAGACGGAGGAAAACGGAAACACAAATCAACACTCGGAATTCACCACACGATGCACAACACATATGATGCATGAGCTACTGAATACATGCAAGTCACGGCATGACAATTCACACAATCAAACACTACACATTAAGTGAAGTTCAATATGCACGAGTTGCATATTGACGAAACTCCACGTTAATTATTTAGTTCTATCCCGATTAGTTACACGGCAATATTAAATGTGGTTAAACATGCAAGAGGTGAAGAGGAAGTTAAACTACCTATCTAGGCATTTTAAATGAGGTCGGAAATGTCATATAGCACCTCCGAAACGACCTCACATGTTAATTTACAATTCTGTCCAGATCTGAACTAATGCATTTAATTGGTTGTTAAACAGAAAAACAAATAGATTCACGTGATTCTACGCGTCAAGGCAATCAATCTACACATAGAGAACATCTCCAACGGAGCTACGGATCAAAAGATACGGACACCGCAAGATATGGAGGCATGAATGCAAAATGTGTGCAACGACGGTCACGAGCACTTCAAAACATTCAAACAGCAAGAGAAAATGAAACTACACGATATTCTAAGCAAGTTATATGTAGGACACGATCAAATCGGAGCTACGGTTCAACAACTACGAGCAAAACAAGAAATGACTACGATCTGCCAAAATCAGCCACATAGCATTTTCTACGCCCCACAACTACGAGCTACACAACTCCGATATGCCCAAGCAAGGCATGGCACGGAAGAGGGCAAGAATCACTACTACAAACAACTAACAACAACTATCATGGCAGCAAGGATCACTAGGAAAAGAAGACACAAAATGGCATCTCACACACTATTTCAGACTTAGTGAAAATTACACCTCATGAAAGTGCAGTTTTCGATCTGAAGCAATATTTACAGCAGCAAAACCTATAGCTACAAGACTCCAAATGACATGACACTTAACAGCAAGCTAGAGAAACACAAGGGGTACAACTAACTCCATTGGACCAACCCCAAAAGGGCTACAGATCACAAGATGCAAGCAAGACAAGACAGCAACAAAATATAACAGACTCCAGACTTAGAAATATTTCAGCTCCCCTAAAACAGCACTATTTCTAGCAACTTGAGAGCAAGAAAACAACACCTAACACATGCATTTCTATTGCAACCAAAAATACCAGGGGCTAAACAAAACATCCAAGATCAACTCCCTAGTTGACAACTAATTCAAACGAGGAACGGAATAAATCCTACGAATTAAACAAAAGGGCAACTTAGCAAAATATCTCGCGAACTAACTTGCTCTAATGCTAAAACTAATTGCACAGAAAAATCCATGGGATTTTTCTACCCCGGAAACATATAAAATAAGTGGGGTTTGCAACACAAAATAATGCCGCACCTAAATGCGAGAGAAACACGTATATACGGGAAAATAAACTACCGGCAAACCATACATGCAAAAATACCTACGGCCGCTCTAAAATACATGGAAAAATAGCCCCTAAAACATAGGCATTTAATCTACGGGATACGGGCAGTCCGGACTTGCACGAAAATTAAATACGGACTAAATCCTATTGGGACAGCACGCTAATCTATGCGTTTGACACGTTAAACTACGCCGAAAGATTATGCAAGTTTACAAACGGGTTCTACGCGTAACACTACCCAAAAAACATATACAACTCATCGCGATCCGGCATACGGAATAAAAGATACGCGCGTTTATATATTCGTTTATATCCTGAAATTAACTAATCCGAAAAAAACCTAAATATCTAACGGGCTGAGCTGGGGGGCGACTTAGCTGCATGTCGCCTAGGCGAGGGATAGGAGGGCAGTGGGGGAGGATTTACCTCGGCCTAGCAGGCCGGCCTGGAGAGGGGGACGGGCCTCGGGGTGGAGGCGGTTGCTGCTGGGCCGGCGGGAGGAGGCCGGCCTGGCGCCCTGGAGGAGGCCGGATGGAGCGGCGAACTGGGCCGGATCTGGCCTCGCGAGACCAGCGCGAGCTGGGCCGTGGGGCACCCGAGGCCCAGGCGACCGGCTGCGTTCGGACGGGGCGAGCGGCGTCGTCTCCTCGAGCACGAGGACTCCAGCACCGAGGGAGGCGGCGACGCATGCCTAGAGGGACTCCGGCGGGGCGAGGAAGGCGGGGGAGGCCGGATCCATGACGGGGAGCTCCGGATCCATCCATCCCCCAGAGGTTGGAGGCGGCGCTGGCAGGGTGCTGGAGGCGGCTCGGGGAGCCTCACGACGGCGGCTGCTCGCGGTGCTGCAGGGGAAGGCCGACGGCCAGCGACGCGGAGGCGGCGGCCGGCGACGACGCGAGGCTTCGCCTGGCGGCCAGAGGGAGGCGCGGGGCCCTGGCGAGGTACCGGCGGCGGCTGGCGGGGCGCGCATGCGCAGGGGAGGCGCAGCTCTCGGGAGGAGCGGGGCTCGGGCTGCTGCTGCCCGGCAGACGGCGGCGGCCGGCCAGATGGGCCCGGGAGGGCCCAATCCGGGCTGGGGCGGGCCGGCGGCTGCGCAGTGGAAGGAGGGAGGAGAGAGATAGCGCTAGGTTTTGGTGCGGAAAATGAGGAGGTATTATAGGGAGGCTGTCCGAAAATTAGAAGGGGTCTATATATAGGCAAACGGGGGGCTCGGTTAACCGGAATTTTGTTCCGGATCCAACCGCGGGGTCGGATTCGGACGATTCCGAACGTGGGTATGGGTACGCGGCCGTGTAGAGGGAATATCCGGAGACGAGAGGGAGAACGGGCGGCGCGGCACGAATTTTCAGAACACCGACAGACGTCCGACGGTAGACCGAATACGGTGCCGCTACGGTCGACCGTTCGGGTACCAGACGGTCTCCGATCGCGACGAAATTCGATAGGCGGCCTAGCTATAACTACTTAAGACTGCACGTCAAATCTCAACCCGATCAGATAAAGTTTTCAACACACTTTTAAAACAGGGTTTCGAACGATGTCGCGGGCGCGTGCGTGTGCGGTCGGGTTCGGAACGAACAACGACGAATGCGAAGAGAAGCGGCAACTAATAATGGATGCAAGTTATGAAAACTGGTGGCAACGGAGATGCCGATGCAATGCAGACGATGCGCATGATGCGATGATGACTCGACAAATAAAATAAGCCACACGACGAAAACAGAAAGAGAGGGGAATCTTCTGGAACGTCGGCATCGGGCTGGCACACAATCCTAAGCCTAGCACTAGATCGTATTGTTCGTATGCTAATGCTTTTCTAATGTCAAGTATCTTTTCCTTCGACCGTGAGATTGTGCAACTCCCGGATACCGTAGGAGTGCTTTGGGTGTATCAAACGTCACAACATAACGGGGTGACTATAAAGGTGCACTACGGGTACCTCCGAAAGTGTCTGTTGGGTTGGTACGAATCGAGATCGGGATTTGTCACTCCGTGTGATGGAGAGGTATCTCTGGGCCCACTCGGTAGAACATCATCATGAGCTCAATGTGACTAAGGAGTTAGTCACACGATTACGTGCTACGGAACGAGTAAAGAGACTTACCGGTAACGAGATTGAACAAGGTATAGGTATACCGACGATCGAATCTCGGGCAAGTTCTATACGGACAGACAAAGGGAATCGTATACGGGATTGATTGAATCCTTGACATCGTGGTTCATCCGATGAGATCATCGTGGAGCAAGTGGGAGCCACCATGGGTATCCAGACCCCGCTGATGGTTATTAGCCAGAGAGGTGTCTCGGTCATGTCTGCCTGTCTTCCGAACCCGTAGGGTCTACACACTTAAGGTTCGATGACGCTAGGGTTATAGGGAATTGTTATACGAGATTACCGAAAGATGTTCAGAGTCCCGGATGAGATCTCGGACGACACGAGGAGCTCCGGAATGGTCCGAAGGTAAAGATTGATATATAGGACGGATGGTTTCAGATACCGGAAGTGTTTCGGGCATCACCGGTAATGTACCGGGACCACCGGAGGTGGCCCCTGGGGACCACCGAAGGGGGGAAACGACCCCGGGAGGTAAGGTGGGACAAGTGGGGGTGGGAACCAGCCCCTAGGTGGGTTGGTGCGCCTCCCCACTCAGCCCAGTGCGCAGGGGAGAGAAAAGGGGGGGGACCCTAAGCCAGGTGGGCCTAAGGCCCACCCGTTGGTGCGCCACCTCCTCCTCCCCCCTCTGGCCGCCGCACCTCCCATCTGGGGGGGCTACCGCACCCCCTAGGGTGGGAACCCTGTTGGAATTATGCCCTAGAGGCAATAATAAATGTATAGTTATTATTATAATTCCTGTATCAAGATAATAGTTTATTATCCATGCTATAATTGTATTGAATGAAGACTCATTTACATGTGTGGATACATAGACAAAACATCGTCCCTAGCATGCCTCTAGTTGGCTAGCCAGTTGATCGATGATAGTCAGTGTCTTCTGATTATGAACAAGGTGTTGTTGCTTGATAACTGGATCACGTCATTGGGAGAATCGCGTGATGGACTAGACCCAAACTAATAAGACGTAGCATGTTGATCGTGTCATTTTGTTGCTACTGTTTTCTGCGTGTCAAGTATTTATTCCTATGACCATGAGATCATATAACTCACTGACACCGGAGGAATGCTTTGTGTGTATCAAACGTCGCAACGTAACTGGGTGACTATAAAGATGCTCTACAGGTATCTCCGAAGGTGTTAGTTGAGTTAGTATGGATCAAGACTGGGATTTGTCACTCCGTATGACGGAGAGGTATCTCGGGGCCCACTCAGTAATACAACATCACACACAAGCCTTGCAAGCAATGTAACTTAGTGTAAGTTGCGGGATCTTGTATTACGGAACGAGTAAAGAGACTTGCCGGTAAACGAGATTGAAATAGGTATGCGGATACTGACGATCGAATCTCGGGCAAGTAACATACCGAAGGACAAAGGGAATGACATACGGGATTATACGAATCCTTGGCACTGAGGTTCAAACGATAAGTCTTCGTAGAACATGTAGGATCCAATATGGGCATCCAGGTCCCGCTATTGGATATTGACCGAGGAGTCTCTCGGGTCATGTCTACATAGTTCTCGAACCCGCAGGGTCTGCACACTTAAGGATCGACGTTGTTTTATGCGTACTTGAGTTATATGGTTGGTTACCGAATGTTGTTCGGAGTCCCGGATGAGATCACGGACGTCACGAGGGTTTTCGGAATGGTCCGGAAACGAAGATTGATATATAGGATGACCTCATTTGATTACCGGAAGGTTTTCGGAGTTACCGGGAATGTACCGGGAATGACGAATGGGTTCCGGGAGTTCACCGGAGGGGGGCAACCCACTCCAGGGAAGCCCATAGGTATTTGGGGGGGTCACACCAGCCCTTAGTGGGCTGGTGGGACAGCCCACCAATCCCCTATGCGCCAAGGAAGAAAAAATCAAAGGAAAGAAAAAAAAAGGAAGAAGTGGGAAGGGGGAAGGACTCCCTCCCACCAAACCAAGTAGGAGTCGGTTTGGGGGGGAGAGTCCTCCCCCCCTGGCTCGGCCGACCCCTTGGGGATCCCTTGGACCCCAAGGCAAGGTCCCCCTCCCTCCTCCTATATATATGGGGCTTTTAGGGCAGATTTGAGACGACTTTCTCACGGCTGCCCGACCACATACCTCCATAGTTTTTCCTCTAGATCGTGTTTCTGCGGAGCTCGGGCGGAGCCCTGCTGAGACAAGATCATCACCAACCTCCGGAGCGCCATCACGCTGCCGGAGAACTCTTCTACCTCTCCGTCTCTCTTGCTGGATCAAGAAGGCCGAGATCATCGTCGAGCTGTACGTGTGCTGAACGCGGAGGTGCCGTCCGTTCGGTACTAGATCGTGGGACTGATCGCGGGATTGTTCGCGGGGCGGATCGAGGGACATGAGGACGTTCCACTACATCAACCGCGTTCTCTAAACGCTTCTGCTGTACGATCTACAAGGGTACGTAGATCACTCATCCCCTCTCGTAGATGGACATCACCATGATAGGTCTTCGTGCGCGTAGGAAAATTTTTGTTTCCCATGCGACGTTCCCCAACAAACCCTAGGGGTGGCACCCCCTCTCCCCTCCCCCCTCTATATAATGGGCACTTTTGGCCATTGGGGATCAAACTTTTCCCTCTCCCACGGTGCAGCCCTGCTCTTCTTTCTCCTCCTCTCTGCCGGTGCTTGGCGAAGCCCTGCCGGGAGACCTCGTCTCTCCATCGACACCACGCCGTCGTGCTGCTGGAGTTCTTCCCCAACCTCTCCCTCCTCCTTGCTGGATCAAGGTGCGAGAGACGTCACCAGGCTGCACGTGTGTTGAACGCGGAGGTGCCGTAGTTCGGCACTAGATCGGAATCGCTGCGAGTACGACTCCATCAACCGCGTTCTAGCAACGCTTCCGCTAAGCGATCTTCAAACGTATGAAGATGCTCTTACCCCTCTCTCGTTGCTGATCTCTCCATAGGAAGATCTGAATATGCGTAGGAAAATTTTGAATTTATGTTACGTTACCCAACATATATCTATAGGCATCATGTCCAAAACAAGTAGACCGATACTTTCTGCATCTACTACTATTACTCCACACGTCGACTGCTATCCAGCATGCATGTAGTGTATTAAGTTCATGAGAACAGAGTAACGCCTTAAGCAAGATGACATGATGTAGATGGACAATCTCATATCTACGATAAAAGCCCATCTTGTTACCCTTGATGGCAACAACACGATGCGTGCCTCGCTGCCCCTTCTGTCACTGGGAAAGGTCACCACACGGTATGAACCTAAAACCAAGCACTTCTCCCATTGCAAGAATCATAGATCTAGTTGGCCAAACAAAATCCAAGACTCAGAGAGACTTACAAGGATATCAAATCATGCATATAAGAAATCAAAAAAGACTCAAATATATATCATAGGTAATCTGATCACAAATCCACAATTCATCGGATCTCGACAAACACACTACCAAAGAGGATTACATCGGATAGATCTCCATGAAGATCATGGATAACTTTGTATTGAAGATCCAAGAGAGAGAAGAAGCCATCTAGCTACTAACTACGGACCCGTAGGTCTGAAGTGAACTACTCACAAGTCATTGGAGGGGCGATGTTGTTGATGTAGAAGCCCTCCAACTCCAAAGTCCCCTCCGGCAGGGCACCGGGAAGGGTCTCCAGAAGAGATCTCGCAGAAACGGAAGCTTGCGGCGGTGGAAAAGTGTTTTCGTGGATTCCCCTATTTTTTCTGTATTTTAGGGAATATATAGGCGAAGGAGCTAGGTCAGGGTGTGCCAGAGAGGCCACAAGCCTGGTAGCCGCCCCCTGGTGGCGGCTACAGGGCTTGTGGGCCCCCTGTGGCTCTCCTGCCTTGGCCCTCAAGTCCCCTGATCTTCTTCCGTTCTGGAAAATTTTATTTCGGGGATTTTATTCCGTTTGGACTCCGTTCCAAAATCAGATCTGAAAAGAGTCAAAAACACAAAAAAAAACAGGAACTGGCACTGAATTAATAAGTTAGTCCCAAAAAAGATATAAACGCTACATAAAACATCCAAAGATGACAAGATAACAACATGAAACCATCAAAAATTATAGATACGTTTGAGACGTATCAACGGGCCAGTGGGCCACATGCCCTTTAGCCGTGGCCTCCCCCTGGCCGCGGCTACCAAGCTTGTGGGGCCCACGTGGCTCTGCCGCCCCCAATTCCAGCGCTATTTATTCCATTTCGTCCCAGAAAAAATCAAGAGAGAAGATTTCATCGCGTTTCACGATCCAGAGGCGCTGCCACATCCCGTTCTTGCCCTGGAGGGCACATCTGGAGTCCGTTTTGGGCTCCGGATCAAGGAGATCGTCGCCATCGTCATCATCAACCTTCTTCCCTCTCCAATTCCATGAAGCTCGTCATCGTTCGTGAGTAATCTATTCGTAGGCTTGCTGGATGGTGATGAGTAGGATGAGATCTATCATGTAATCGAGTTAGTTTTGACGGGGATTGATCCCTAGTATGCACTATGTTCTGAGATTGATGTTGCTACTACTTTGCCATGCTTAATGCTTGTCACTAGGGCCCGAGTGCCATGATTTCAGATCTGAAATTATTATGTTGTCACCAATATATGTGTGTTTTAGATCCGATCTTGCAAGTTGTAGTTACCTACTATGTGTTATGATCCAGCAACCCCGGAGTGACAATAACCGGAACCACTCCCGGTGATGACCATAGTTTGAGGAGTTCATGTGTTCACCAAGTGCTAATGCGTTGGTCCGGTTCTTTATTAAAAGGAGAACCTTAATATCCCGTAGTATCCATTTGGACCCCGCTTCCACGGGAGGGATGGACAATAGATGTCATGCAAGTTCTTTTCCCTAAGCACGTATGACTACACATGGAATGCATGCCTACATCACATTGACGAACGGGAGTTAGCCACATATCTCTCCGTGTTATAACTGTTGCATGATGAATGTCATCCAACAAATCACCGATCCATTGCCTACGAGTTTTTCCTTCTGCTGCTGTTACTACTGTTGCTGCTACTGTTACTTGCTGCTACTATTACTTTCTACTACTGTTACTTGCTTTGTCTTGCTGCTGCTGTTACTACTGTTGCTGCTACTGTTACTTGCTTTGTCCTGTTGCTGCTGTTACTACTGTTACTTGCTACTGTTGCTACTTGCTACTGCTGTCACTACTGCTGTTCCTTGCCACTGCTGTTACTCGTTACACTGCTACTACCTGCTACAATACTTTTCTGGCGCCATTGATACTTCGGTTAGGAATAATCTGCCGTCAACAGATTCTTTCCTAGCACCGTCGCTATCATACTACCTTTGCTGCTTATATACTTCTTGCAGATACTAATCTTTCAGGTGTGGTTGAGCCGACGACTCAACTGCTAATACTGGAGAATATCCTTTCACTCCCATCGTGTCGAACCAACAAATTTGGGTTGAATACTCTACCCTCGAAAACTGCCGCGATCCCACACGCTGGTGGACCATTGCAAGACAATTGCTAATTGTTGAGCAACTGAAAGCAGCTCTCTTCTGGCGCCATTGCCGGGGACTGCCAGCAAATGTCTTCTTCATGTCAAACCTGATTACACTTCTCTTCGTGTCTTCGGTTGTGTTTGTTGGCCAAACCTCCGCTCTTATAATAACAGGAAACTCATGTTTCATTCAAAATAATGTGCGTTTCTTGGGTATAGTGCACAACACAATGGCGTCAAATCCTGAAAATCAAATTTGATTTTTTCTTGATTTTTTGAAAAATACTAGGACTGAGAGCTGGCCTGGGGGCCACACCAGTTGGCCACAAGCCCTGTAGCCGCGGCCTCCCCCTTGGCTGCGGCTACCAAGCTTGTGGGGCCCATTGGGACCCCCTCCACTCATTCCAGCTCCCATCCTCTTCTTCTACCTCTAGAAAAAATCGTTGCACAGCTCAAACCCGTGTTCTTGCTCATTTGGCTGTGATTTTCGATCTCCTTGCTCGAAGCACCATTCTCCGAACCGTTTTGAGGAAATTACTCATTGGTAAGTGACTCCTCCATTGGTCCAATTAGTTTCTACTCTAGTGCTTTATCCTTCGTCGTATTCTTGCTACCTTGGTGACCCTGTTCTTGAGCTTGAAATGTTGATTTTTGCTGGTCCCAAGTAGTTTTAACGCGTGATACGGTCTCTAGGCACTAGTAGGAGTAGTTGCTACGAGTTGGGTTAATCCTTACTCACTTTTCTTTCGAAGTCTCTAAAAATTTCAGAATTTTTCAGAGTTAGAAAAGGGAAAAGATGAGGAGGTTCTTGAGAGGCTCTTCAAGCCGTAACCCCAAGGAGGATGAGAAGAACCACCCCAAGTACGTGGTTCCTCGAGTCACAGAAGTTCGAGCGTGCGAGTGGCCAAGTGATGAATTTTTGTGCGCCGCTGGGCTTTATGAAGACTTTTATTACTTGGTGGAGAACGCAGGTCTTACCGCGTTCATTGAAGATAGGTGCCCACAATACCTCCTTCTCACCAATATTTTCGTTCAAAGCTTCAACTTTTATCCGAGGAAGAATCCTCCTATGGTTGAGTTCATGTTATACGATATCCCCCAGCGCATGACACTACAGGATTTTTGAAATGTGTGCAAATTACCTTATATTGGGGATATTCATGATCCTCGTGCACGGGACTTGGTGGCTTTCATAGATACTATTGTTGTTGGAGAGGAGAGAGGAGTGTCTCGCCCTAGAATTGCTAGCATACATTTTCCTTTGCTTGGGTACTTCTCATTATTTGTGAGAAAATGTTTGATTGGCCGTGGGAAGGCTGGATCACTTAGCTCTCCAGACCTTGCGGTTTTGCGCGAAGGCCTTTATAACAATAAGACTTATAGCCTAGGTGCAATAGTAGCTCAGCGGTTGAACACAAACCATTCCAAGGGTGTCGTCTATGGAGGTATCTATGCTACCCGTCTTGCCAGACACTTTGAGATACCCATTAGACTGAAGGAGGAAGAAGAAATGCTTCTTCCTGAGAAATATCTGGATTATGACAGCATGGTTTGCCATGATTTTCTGGATAGAGATGCTAGTAGACGAATGATTTATAACCTGGTATTTTGTCAGGGTACTCGAGAGACTATTACTTTGCCTGCTCCTTCTTTGTTCAATCTTCATGCAGGCAGGTATAGTATTATGCCCTCGGACATCTACGCATATTGGGGCTTGGCCCAACCACAGGTGCCCGTGCCCGAGGCACCAGTCGAGTACCAAACGCTAGTTTATCAGTGGGAGCCAGAGGAGCTCACACAACAGTGGCATCCACAGTCCGCTCTGGAGTATCCCGGAGCTGGTTATTTCCCTCCTTGGGAGTAGACCAAGCTAGGCCAAAAGCCTAAGCTTGGGGGAGTACGTGTTTGCACCAACTTTACATTCATGCTTATGCTTTCACTTTGTTAGTCGGTGTTTACACTTTGCCACTGTATTATCCATGCTAGTTTATTTTCGTTTTCTTGTTTTCTTGTTTTGTGTCCTTTTGAGAAAACCCAAAAAGATTTTCCTTTCTTCTTTTGCTTGTTGGGAGCTTTCCCGTGTAAATAGTTTTCTTTTTCTTTGAGTCGAGGTAGAAGACCATGGTTACAATGTTTAGTGGCTCTCGCATGCATTGTGACAGCCCGATGCCGACGTTCCAGAAGATTCCCCCCTCTATTCCGTTTCCGTCGTGTGATTAGATTTCTTCATTGCATCATCATGTAGTTTGCATCATCGCATCATGCATGGCATCACGTCAACTGTGTTTTGTCGGTGTTGTTTGTTGCCGTGTTGTTGGGTGTTAGTGCCTTGTGAGTGGCGTTGTTTTATTGGAGCGTTGAGAGAGGTTGTGCGAGAGCCAGCGCTAAACCCCGTTGCACCGAGGACTTAAAACCTTTTCTCCCCTCCTCTCGTCTCTTATTTGTTTTTGCGGTTGCTAAGATTTCCCGTTTTAAACCTCTATTTTTAAAAGGGGTCATCTTCTTCTTTTCAATAAAAGGGTCCTTTTATTAAATGTGGGGGTAACCCTTGAGTTTTTTTATTTTAATTCTCCTTTTGTTTTATTTTAAAACCCTCCCATTTTATTTTATCTTTTAAAAGGCTTTTATTTATTCTTTAAATAAAGAGGTTTTATTTAATTCTTCAAAGGAGTTTGGTTTTATTCTTTTGCAAGAAAAGGGGTTATTTTTACTTTCTTGTTAAAAGAGTTTTACTTTAATTCTTTTTAAAAGGGTTTTGATTTTTAATTATTTTAAAAAGGGTTTTGTTTTTTTTAATTCTTTTAAGAAGGGTTTTATTTTAAATCTTAAAAGGGTTTCATTTTATTTGTTTAAAAATGCCCAAACTATTTTTAAAGTTGGGGTATAATTTTCAAAGGAGCTAATGCATTTTGTTTTATTTTTTGTTAGAAGTTTTTCTTTGTGTAAGATTTTTTTTTCTGTTTTTAAAGTAAAAAAAACAAATTGAGGGAGAGAGGAGGACCCCAGGCCATTTGGCCCAAGTGCACCCCTCGGACCTTCCCCGTGCCTGCCCTAGCGCCCAGGCCCAACTCCCCCTGCGCCTCCTTCGACCCCATCTCCCCCTCGTGCTCCCAGCCGCTGCCTCGCTCCTCCTGGTCGCCGCCGCCGGTCGCCTCGTCCCTCTGCGCCGCCTCCATGGCCTTGCCCTCGCCCCTCGCCTCGGCCTCGCTCCCTTCTGCACCGCCCTTCCTGTTCCTAGGCCGGCCCCCTCCTCCCGAGCCACGCCGCCGCGCCGCCAGCCCTCGGGCTCGCCGCGCCGCCGGCCGCCTCGCCGCCCCTGGCCTCCCGTGCTCGCCTGCAGCGACAGCGCCGCGACGTCCCTGGCCTCCGTCGCGGGAGTTGTGCCTCAGCTGCTCGCCTCGCCGCGTCGGTCGACCTCAGCTGCTCGCCGTCCCGAGGCCCTCCGCCGGCGCCGCCTCGCCGTGGTCGCCAACTCGTTCCCGCCGACCGCGCCGCCATGGTAGCCCTCCATGCCCGACCTCCTCCTCGTTGCTCGCCCTGGGGCCAGTGCCTGCGCCGTGCCGCTGATGTAGCTGCTGAATCTTGCCTGCTGCCGCTGTGTCCCTGTTGTTGCAGTAGCGAGCTATTGCCTGCAGATGCTTAGTTGATGTATGTTGCTGCTTGTTGTCAATGCTGGCTGAGCTAGCTGTTGCTAGTGCTGCTGCCTGCCTCCTGTTTGTCGATTGCCTGCTTGCGTGCTTGCTGCCGTGTTGCTCTGTCGTTGTTGCTACGTTTTGCTGTTCTGCTGCCTTAGGTGTGCCTGCTTGCCGCTGTTGCTGTTGACCGCTGCTGCTTGGAGATGCCGACGCGCCGCTGCTGTAGCTGTCGCCATTGCTGCTGGTGGTATGTTGCTGTTGTAGCTTGCTTTGCTGCTGCTAGTTTGCATTGCTACTAGTGGTAGATTGTTGCATGCTAGTGCTAGTTGTTGTGCTAGACTGCCGTTTTGCTCTGCTGCACCGCTTGCCTGTGGTTGCTAGCTGCTTAACTAGTTGCCGTAGGTTGCGGCTAGGTTGCCGTGCTGCTTGCCGTTGTCTACCAGCGCCGATGCATTTGCTGTGGTGCCGCATGCGTCGCCACGTGCGCCGTTCCCCTCCGCCGTGGAACCGACAAGTTTGCTGCGAGTACCACGACGCCCCGACGACCCCGGACATCTACGGATTCGTGAACGACTACCGATGCCGAAGACCGTGAACCACGACGCCGAGTGAACGACTACCATCGACGAGACCGTGCACGACTACTTCCACGACGACCACGACGTCCGCTTCGACCGAACCCCTCCGATTCGCACGCGTCGAAGGTATACCGATGGGACATGTCGTGTACCGTGTGCTAGTGATGTACGGATGTGTGTGTTGTACAAGTTGAATGCATGTATGCACCGTATGTATGCACCGTTTATTCGCCGTGCACGTCGTCTTCCTTTTCGTCGAGCCCTCGACACATGGGAACCCGAGATATGGGATCACCCCATCTTTATTTACCGTTCCCGCACGCATTCGTATACGTTGGCACCGGTTTCTCCTCGAGTTATCGGGACCGGAACGTTGCCGTGGCATTGTTTCCGATTTGCCGCCATGGTTTCCTCTCGCTCACCATGGCGACACCATGCTTATTTCCCTCCTTGTCGTGATGTGTTGAACTCTCATGCATGACGCATTCATGGCATATGATATTGTGTTGCATGTCTCATGTGCCGTAGCTCCGATCTATGTTTCGCGTGGTAACCGACTAGGACTTGTAGGATCATCGCTTCACCCTTGCCATGTTTAACCACATTTAATATTGCCGTGTATCTAATCGGGATAGAACTAAATAACTCGTATGTGGAGTTTCGTCAATATGCAACTCGTTGCATATTGAACTTCACTTAATGTGTAGTGTTTAATTGTGTGATTTGTCATGTCGTGACTTGCATGTATTCAACTACTCATGCATCATATGTGTTGTGCATCGTGTGGTGAATTTCGTGTGTTGATTTGTGTTTCCGGTTTGCTTTGTCTCGATAGAGTTCCGCAGCGTGCCGGATTGTGAGGACCCGTTCGGCTACGTCGGTTTGTCTGCTTCACGAAGGCATTCTTCTTCCAAGCAGGATCCCAGGCAAGATGATCATTTCCCCAGATACCATTACTATCATTGCCATGCTAGTTATCGCTTCTATCGTTTACGTCTCGTTGCCTACCACATGTTTCCATATCAGCCTTTCAACAATGCCATGATAACCCTCAACCTGTTCGACCTAGCAAACCACTGTTTGGCTATGTTACTGCTTGCTTAACCCTGTCGTTAGCGTTGCTAGTTGCAGGTGCAGATGCTTCCATGTGATAACCTGGGTTCCTTGTTATATCACCATATGTAAATGCTATTTAATTTAATGCACCTATATACTTGGTAAAAGGTGGAAGGCTCGGCCTTTCTAGCCTGGTGTTTTGTTCCACCTTTGCCCCCTTAGTTACTGGCTACCGATGTTATTTTCCATAAACGAGTGCTCCTAACACGATCGGTGTTGTTATGGGGACCCCCTTGATAATTCGTTTTAGATTAAAGCTGGTCTGGCAAGGCCCAACTTGGGTACTACATTTGCCTAATAACTAATGAACTGCATAGGGAGTAATTAACCCGCGGACTATTTTAATCAACCCCCGGGCCAGTGCTCCTCATGAGTGTTGGTCCAAAACAGAGCAGCTTATTAACGCTACCCGGGGCAACTCGGCGTTTGGCGTGGTAACCATCGCTCATCCGTCGTGTCCTGAGAATGAGGTACGCGGCTCCTATCGGGATCGTCGACACGTCGGGCGGCCTTGCTGGATTAGTTTTACCTTTGACGAGATATCTTGTGCATCGGGATTCTGGTAATGCTTTGGGTAATCTGAGAGTTGAGGTTTTCCACTAGGGAATCCGACGAGATCGCGAGCTTCGTGATTGAGGATTTCTATGCGGCTTGTGGTAATTTGTGATGGACTAGTTGGAGCACCCCTGCAGGGTTAAATCTTTCGGAAAGCCGTGCCCGCGGTTATGTGGCAACGTGGAAACTTTGTTTAATACTGGTTCTAGATAACTTGAAGTTAACTTAATTAAAACCTGCCAACTGTGTGCTTAATCGTGATTGTCTCTTTCATGAGTTCCTTCTCCGATCGAGGACACGGTGGGGTTATGTCTGACGTAGGTAGGTGTTCAGGATCATTCATTTGATCATGAGTAGTTTTCGTCCGTTATGCGTAGATCTTCCCTCTCTTTATTCTGGTACTCGTAAGTTAGCCGCCAAATATATGCTTAGCCGCTGCTGCAACCTGACCACTTATCCATACCTCACCCATTAAGCTTTCCTAGTCTTGATACCTTTGGAAATGAGATTGCTGAGTCCCCTGTGGCTCACAGATTACTACAACACCAGTTGCAGGTACAAGTAAAGGTTATTGACGCGAGCGCGTTGATTGTTCATTTGGAGCTGCTTCTTCTTCTTCTTCATCGATCTAGGATGGGTTCCAGGCCGGCAGCCTGGGATAGCAAGGATGGACGTCGTTCTTCTTTTGTCGTTTATTTTCGTCCGTAGTCGGACCCTCCTCTTGCTCTTGATGATAATGTAATGTACTGATGTGACTCTGATGTAGCTTGTGGCGAGTGTAAGCCAACTCCGTATATAACTCTTCTTTTCAGTACATGTACTTGTAACGATATCCATTCTTGCGACACGACGAGATGCGCTTCTATCCCTGACGAGGCCTTCGTGCCAAATTGAGGATAGGGTCGTATCTTGGGCGTGACATGCATACCTGTTCATTTGTTAAAGAGCCATATTACTTTGTCTTCTCATTTGTTTTTGCCTGCAGATTCAGCTTAGTCCAATGCACGAGCACTCTTATTATTGTTCACATCATTCGACCGTGCAAGTGAAAGGCAATAATGATGATATATGATGAAGTGACTGAGACTGGAAAAGCTGGTATGAACTCTATCTGTTTTGTTTTTGTAAATATGACTAGCTTGTCGTCCCAGATTCAGCTTTGTTGAGAGAGAACCATGTTTGCAATGACAACTTAGAGATCATAGTTTCTGATGCCATGCTTAATTAGCTAGGAGCTTATAATGGTTTGTCTTGAATGCCAACATAGATTTTGAGATGACTATGATGTAGTATGATAGGATGGTATTCTCCTTTGAATGATTCAAGTGGCTTGACTTGGCGCATGTTCATGCATGTAGTTGAAACAAAATCAACATAGCCTGTATGATGTTCGTGTTCATGGTGATTTATATCCTGCTCATGCTTGCACTCGATGTTAGTCAAACTCATTGCATCTTGATGACTGTTGTCGCTCTCTAGTTGGTCGCTTCCCAGTCTTTTGCTAGCCTTCACTTGTACTAAACGGAATACTGCTTGTGCATCCACTTCCATAAACCCAAAAAGTTCTTCCATGAGAGTCCACCATACCTACCTATTTGCGGTATCTACCTACCGTTCCAACTAAATTTGCATGTGCCATTCTCTAAACCTTCAAGAAATAATCTGTTTTGCATGCCCGAACCGCTCATGTGGTGACAGGGGGCTATTGGTATCTTCCATGTTAGGCGTGTTATCCTCGACATGTGTTTATTCACTGTCATTCACGAGAAAGGGGCCGGTAATTGGAATGCCCAGTTCCATGCTTAAATCGAAAACATAACTGTAAAACAAGACTCCCCCCCCCCGGGTTGATGTTAGTATGGACGGTACCCGAGGATTCGGCTAGCCGTGGAGTGTGATTGATTGGTGGTGGGGGAGTTAAAACTTTACTTTTCTGTTTGGGAACCGCCTATAGCATGAGTAACATGGAAGATATTGAGAACTCTTGGTCATTGTGTTGACAATGAAAGCATGCCACCCAAAATTATTATCTCTGTTTTCAAAGCTTGAGCTCTCGCACCTATGCAAATCAATGCACCCCTCTGCGAAGGGCCTGTCTATTTATTTTCCTGTTGAGTCATCCTCTTCTTATATAAGCACCAATTGGAGAGAAACTCTGTCATTTTTATGCTTTGCTTTTGATTGATATTGAGTATGACTATGACTGGCTCTTCGTTGCTATGAATTACATGTTTAGTCAGCCCTTGATCTTTGAAAGTGCTCTGCATTTATGTTTTGCGGCCTCAGAAAGAGCTAACGAGATACCACCTATTCATATTACTTCATGCTTGTTTTGATTGAATTGTTGGTATCTGAAACTCATTATTATTTGCTCACTAGTTGTTTATGTCATTGATATTAGTTTACCGTGAGACCTTTGTGTCACTTGCTTATGTGGTTAACTTGTGATCTTGCTGAAATTCTGGTTATGAGTTAGACATAGTTGCAACAACAAGATCAAACAGAGTTTGTCAAAGTTTTTCTTTCTATTTCAGTTTGTCAACTGAGTTGCTTGAGGACAAGCAAGGTTTTAAGCTTGGGGGAGTTGATACGTCTCCATCGTATCTACTTTTCCAAACTCTTTTGCCCTTGTTTTGGACTCTAATTTGCATGATTTGAATGGAACTAACCCGGACTGACGCTGTTTTCAGCAGAATTGCCATGGTGTTGTTTTTATGCAGAAATGAAAGTTCTCGGAACGTCCTGAAAATTTACGGAGAATATTTCTGGAAATTATGAAAAGTACTTGCGCAAAGATCCACCGGAAGGGACGGGCCAGTGGGCCACAAGCCCTGTAGCCGCGGCCTCCCCCCTGGTCGCGACTACCAAGCTTGTGGGGCCCACATGGCTTTGTCGCCCCCAATTCCAGCGCTATTTATTCCCTTTCGTCCCGGAAAAAAATCAAGAGAGAAGATTTCATCGCGTTTCACGATCCAGAGGCGCCGCCACATCCCGTTCTTGCCCTGGAGGGCACATCTGGAGTCCGTTTTGGGCTCCGGATCAAGGAAATCGTCGCCATCGTCATCATCAACCTTCTTCCCTCTCCAATTCCATGCAACTCTTCATCGTTCGTGAGTAATCTATTCGTAGGCTCGCTAGGCGGTGATGAGTAGGATGAGATCTATCATGTAATCGAGTTAGTTTTGATGGGGATTGATCCCTAGTATCCACTATGTTCTGAGATTGATGTTGCTACTACTTTGCCAAGCTTAATGCTTGTCACTAGGGCCCGAGTGCCATGATTTCAGATCTGAAATTATTATGTTGTCACCAATATATGTGTGTTTTAGATCCGATCTGGCAAGTTGTAGTTACCTACTATGTGTTATGATCCGGCAACCCCGGAGTGACAATAACCGGAACCACTCCCGGTGATGACCATAGTTTGAGGAGTTCATGTGTTCACCAAGTGCTAATGCGTTGGTCCGGTTCTTTATTAAAAGGAGAACCTTAATATCCCGTAGTATCCATTTGGACCCCGCTGCCACGGGAGGGATGGACAATAGATGTCATGCAAGTTCTTTTCCCTAAGCACGTATGACTACATACGGAATGCATGCCTACATCACATTGACGAACGGGAGCTAGCCACATATCTCTCCGTGTTATAACTGTTGCATGATGAATGTCATCCAACAAATCACCGATCCATTGCCTACGAATTTGTCCTTCTGCTGCTGTTACTACTGTTGCTGCTACTGTTACTTGCTGCTACTGTTACTTGCTTTGTCCTTCTGCTGCTGTTACTACTGTTGCTGCTACTGTTACTTGCTGCTACTGTTACTTGCTTTGTCCTGCTCCTGCTCTTACTACTATTGCTGCTACTGCTACTTGCTGCTACTGTTACTTGCTTTGTCCTGTTGCTGCTGTTACTACTGTTACTTGCTACTGTTGCTACTTGCTACTGCTGTCACTACTGTTGTTCCTTGCCACTATTGTTACTCGTTACAGTGCTACTACCTGCTACAATACTTTTCTGGCGCCATTGATACTTCAGTTAGGAATAATCTGCCGTCAACAGATTCTTTCCTAGCACCGTTGCTATCATACTACCTTTGCTGCTTATATACTGCTTGCAGATACTAATCTTTCAGGTGTGGTTGAGCCGACGACTCAACTGCTAATACTGGAGAATATCCTTTCACTCCCATCGTGTCGAACCAACAAATTTGGGTTGAATACTCTACCCTCGAAAACTGCCGCGATCCCACACGCTGGTGGACCATTGCAAGACAATTGCTAATTGTTGAGCAACTGAAAGCAGCTCTCTTCTGGCGCCATTGCCGGGGACTGCCAGCAAATGTCTTCTTCATGTCAAACCTGATTACACTTCTCTTCGTGTCTTCGGTTGTGTTTGTTGGCCAAACCTCCGCCCTTATAATAACAGGAAACTCATGTTTCGTTCAAAATAATGTGCGTTTCTTGGGTATAGTGCACAACACAATGGCGTCAAATGCCTTGACATCTCCACACGGCGTGTCTATATTTCTCGTGATGTTGTTTTCGATGAGACAAGATTTCCTTTTTCGAAACTCTATCCTAATGCCGGTGCACTTCTTCAAAAAGAAATTCTTCTTCTGCCCGGTTATGAACATGGGAATGTTAATCATTGTGATGATCATATGTTGGCTAATCCTCTTAACAGTGTCGATGAGTTTCTTGATGATGTTGTAGAAAACCGCAGCCACAATGGGGCAAAAATCGCATCAGATGAGCTTCATCACATGTGCCGCGGCATGGGGAGCATATCTCCCTCGAGATCTGCACCTGATCCCGGCAGCGAATCGGCGTCAGGTGCGCCAGGTGCGGTCACAACATGCGCGGCACCATGCACCAGCGATCCGCCACTTGCCATGCGACAGCCTGAGGCTGGTCTGGGCGGCGTGCGGTTCACCGCCGAACTGATATGCTACAAACGGCGCGCCTCTGGTCGCGATACGGGCGCGGGTTGCAGCGGGGCAACTGCCTCGCAGCAGGGCCACCCAGGATCTTCTGCGGATCCTGCTTCATCGACTCCTTAGCCCGACGCCACAGAAGATCCCGCTGTCGCTGCAGTGTCGCCTGACACGGCTGGTGCGCCTGGACTCCCATCGGGGTCCGCTGCAGCTTGGCCACAGGCTGCTAGATATTCTATGGCAGAAACTCCTGCAGCTATATCATGCCACACTAGGTTGAAAAAGGGAGTAATTGAACCCGTGAATTATAAAAATATACATAAATATGGTTTAGTTTGTTCTAGAGGTGAACCAGGCGAACCTAACACCCTTGAAGCTGATCTTGGTGATGATAAGTGGAAAAAGGCAATGTGTGAAGAATACAAAGCTCTCGAGAAAAATAAAACGTGGCACCTCGTACCTCCACAGCAAGTTAAAAACCTCACTGACTACAAGTGGGTCTTTCGAATAAAAAGAAAGGCTGATGGAACCATTGACCGCTACAAGGCTAGACTTGCTGTGAAAGGCTTTAAAAAATGGTATGGCATAGACTATGAGGACACCTTTAGTCCAGTTGTAAAAGCTGCCACCATTCGTCTTTTTCTGTCTATTGCTGTATCCAGGGGATGGAGCCTTCACCAGCTAGATGTACAGAACACGTTCCTTCATGGTGTTCTGGAGGAGGAAGTGTACATGAGACAACCTTCTGGGTTTGAAAGCAAACTGTGCACCCTCTTATGTGCGCAAATTGGATAAAGCACTATATGGACTTAAGCAAGCTCCAAGGGCTTGGTACTCCCGTCTCAGTAAAAAGATGCAGACACTTGGTTTTGCTCCTTCAAAGTCTGATACGTCATTGTTCATTTAAGTTCAATACATCAATATATGTTCTTATCTATGTTGATGATATCATTATTACATCTTCATCTGATGAGGCAATCTCAGGACTTTTGAAGGATTTGAGTGCAGAATTTTCTCTTAAGGATCTTGTAGAGTTGCATTATTTCCTTGGAATTGAGGTGAAGAAACACAAGGATGGACTTCATATTTCTCAAGAAAAGTATGCAACAGACTTGGTAAAAAAGGTTGGCCTACAAGGTTGTAAACCCACACCCACTCCTTTATCCAGTACAGAAAAACTATTTCTCATGGAAGGAAAACCTCTAGATTCAGAGGACAGTACTAAATACAGAAGTCTGGTAGGTGCTCTTCAGAATTTGACACTTACAAGACATGATATTTCTTTTGCTGTAAACAAGGTGTGTCAGTTTTTACATGCACCTACAAGAGTTCACTTCACAGCTGCCAAGCGTATAGTAAGATATGTGAAACATACCATGAGTATTGGTCTAAATTTCAGCAAGTCACCTTCTACACTTGTTAGTGCATTTTCTGATTCAGACTGGGCAGGATGTCTAGATGACAAACGTTCAACGGGTGGTTTTGCCATATTTTTTGGACCTAATCTCATTTCGTGGTCTGCTATAAAACAAGCTACCGTTTCCAGGTCTAACACCGAGGCAGAGTACAAGGCACTAGCAAATGCAACAACTGAAGTCATATGGGTGCAATCCACGCTAAAGGAGTTGGGTATAAAAAGCTCTAAGACTCCTTGTTTGTGGTGTGACAACCTTGGCACCACATATTTGTTTGCAAATCCAGTTTTCATGCTAGAACAAAGCACATTGAGATAGACTTTCATTTTGTCAGAGAGAGAGTTGCAAATAAACTCTTAGACATTATGTTTATCCATTCCAAAGATCAAGTTGCTGATGGGTTTACAAAAGCTTTATCTACAAGAAGTTTTGAAGGCTTCAAATATAATCTCAACTTGATGAAGTTGTGATTAAGGGAGGGTGTTAAACAAGCTGGTTCAGTTAGAGTTGTAACCGTATAAGAGATCTTATGGAGAGTAGTTTAAACTAGCCGAGACTTATTTCTAATTATGTTGTAACTAGCTATCTCTATCTCTCTTTTCTTTCTCCTCAAGTTGTATCAACTCAATCCGACTTGTATGCACTTTAGGGATCTTGCGCCCCTCCGTATAACATGCAACCGTCTTCCACATCGGATAAGACGTTTCCGCCATCGCACAGGTATGAAATATGAAATCATTTGAAATACTCCGAATCACACGCACACCTTTGTCCCTGTTTCCTTAACATATGGACATTAAGATGGATGCAATTTTTTTATGCATCCGTGTTATGTTCGTTATATTGCCGGCTAGTGACTTGGTAAAGTATATGTTTGGAAACAAATTGTTGTAAAGAATAAAGTCAAGTAATGCCTCCGTGCTTGCGCACAAGTGTATTTTAATGGTCAATGATAGGCTCCGGCGCGCCGGCCGAACTTTCAGCCGGTCGACCCAGAGCCCTTCGATGTGCACAGGCGCAACTATCCCCTGTCCTTCCCTTCGCTAACCTCTCACACAGGAAAAAAGGAGAAGAAAAGAGCACCAACCCCGCCCGCGCCGATGGCCCCGCCTCGTCTCCTCGTCTCCCGTTGCAGCACCGCCGTGTTCGCCGCTGACATCGGCTTCCACCACGTATTTCAGCACAAAAAGCTCAACAAATAGAAAAAAAGGATTTCCCCTAGTGGTAGCAAAACCCAGAATTTGTTCCAGCAAAAAGTTATCATGGTTCCAGCAAAAAATGCACTCGCTCCGATGGCTGCAAACAAAAATCTCGCCGGTTCCAGCTCTATTTCGGCTGGTTGTAGCAAAAACGATTGTAGGATGCAACAGAAAATCACAGCAGCAAAAACACATCTCAGCCGCCGTTGGTCACCGTCCCAGCACCATTCCTAGCCTATGCAGCAAAATCAAATGCTGGTTCCAGCAAAAATTAGAAGCGCTTCCAGCCAAAAAATTTGAAGTAGCAAAAAATCCTGCCTATGCAGCAAAACTAAATGTTGGTTCCAGCAAAAATTAAAAGTGCTTCCAGCCAAATTTGCAACGGCACCACTGTCCCTCAATTTGCAGCAAAATCGAAAGTCAGTTCGAGGAAAAAAACAGGAGTGGTTCCAGCAAAAACAAATTCAGCAAAAAATCATGGCGGCACGTGCGGTAGACCACCATCAACCTTGCCGGTTGGCCTGTTGCAGCTTGCTGGCCGCTGTCTCTACCATCCCTGTTAGCCATAATCTTAACATGTAAGAATCATGGAGCCATTTGTGTGCCCAGTCAAGTCTTTGGCGCGTGGAGAAAGACCGATTTGGCGGACATGCATGCGTTCGAGTGCGTGCTTGCATGCAGGGGTTGTTGAAGGAGGTGCAGCCAAGCCATGTCTATCTGTTGTGCGGCCAAAAGCCACTTATTGGTGCTACGTCTGGAGGCCTAGTCTTGTGTGCGTGAATCTAGATAACTGGTATGTACCCAGCTTCAGTCTTCAGAGAGGGGGAGTAGCCCTCTGTTCCTAAATATTTATTGTTGGAGAGTCTTCGATCAGTGGTCTCTAGTGTGGGCGACGACATGAGCCAAACCTTGGATAACCAGAGATGAGCGTAGTCTTCGTCGAGACTATATATGGTGTGTGCCTAGTCAGCAGGAGAGAGAGAGCTCCTCTGGATAGTGCTTCGGTTTGTTGTCGAGCCAGGTTATTTGCCCAGGAAATTAGGCCGTTCATGTGGCCAAGGCGCCGTTCGTGTGGCGGAAGCTTTAAATTTGTGCGTCGTGAAAATCGGGTGCTCCATCTTTCACTTTTGTTTGCGCGAGTGAGAGAGATATGGTTCGAGGTTTGTCCCAACAATCCCCACGGCCGGTCGTTGCTCGCCCCTGGCTCCTATAGCAGAACCCGGCCCCAACCAATACCCCTCCCTTCAGACCTTGCTATTTCTAGCCACCAGAGGGCGGATTTTGTTGCCTTGGATATCAGCGGAGGAATGGAATTACGCGAACAGAGAAGGATGTGTTCCTGGAGATGGGTGAAAATGAGTGGCGGAGCTCACGGGATGAAGAAGATAAGCATTAGAGGCAAGCGGTGCATAGGGTCCAGTGTGAAAAAAAATGGTGTGGCTGTGCAAGCGAGGGGCGAGACCAAACGTTTCCCTATTTTAATTGCAGGAAAAGGTTAGACATCTAGACCAGATGGATCAACCTATAAAAGAGTGTATTTGCCATTTGCAAGCTGCACGCGTAGAAGAAGACAGAGGCAGCTCCGTGCGCAGACATTGCTGGATGCGCAGAGAAGGGCAACTTCGAGCTAAGAGAGACCCAGACTCGGGGATGACACGGCTGGTGTCGCTGGCGGAGGAGAGTAGGAGATTGACTGCTTGGGTTGCAGGGCGGGGTGCCAGTGCCGGGGAAGAGGAGGGGATGGCGAGGGGCGGTGGGCGGTGGAAGACATGTAGAATTGACGGCTTGGGGAGAGCTGGGCAGTGAAGCATGCACGCGGGAGCGATATCACCGGATGCGGGTGGCATTGGAAGGTGGCATGGGCGATGTTGGAGGCTACGGGAGTGGAAACGATGGCGGTGAGAGGAAGAAGCTAGGACAAAAATTGACTTGCACAATAAGACGGATCAAAATTCACGAGCCATCATCTTTGGAACGCTTAATACTAGGCTCACAAGTGTGACCTTCCCCTCATCAACCTCTTAGAAAGGCGTAAATACAGACAGATACAAGGTGCTGAGGAGAACAACATACGAAGACAAGACTACATAGGGTTACATGCAACAGTACAGATGAAGAACGAATGCGGACTTGAGGCAACAGAGGCCAAACCGAGAAGAAAGGACCATTGTATTTGTATATGCTACTATACGTACAAATGGCCAGCATGCATATAATTAGCACTAATTAGGGATTAAGCCCAATAGTTTACACGGCCCATACAAACAAAAGACCAATTTGGGCATGTGGGCATGTACGTATTTTACCGACAAGGCCCTAGGCTATCTATACTGGACAAGGGTACAGACCAGAGATGATTCCTATCTTCTACTCCCTCCGTTTCTAAATATGAATATTTTAGAGGTTTCACTAGGTGGCTTCATACGGATGTATATAAATATATTATAGAGTGTAGATTCACTTATTTTTGTTTCGTATGTAGTCTTTTAATAAAATCTTTTAAAAGACTTATATATTTAGGAATGGAGGGATTACTAGTTTGCCATGGCTGCCGCCGTCTCGTGTGCCGCCACTCGCCAGGGAGAGAAACTATGTCTGAATTGATCGATTTCTGGTTCTTTGCAGTCTGAAACCTGAAGGTACGACATATAGACGATCTGAAACCTAAAAGACAGTCTAATGCATTAATCTCTTTTGAATATCTGTGGCCCTTCAAGGGTGATTGTAATGCACTGCCGCCCCGCCGCACCATTGGGCATCCGATCGTTGTCCGTTAATTATGTGTACTCATGTTGACCTAATCAAGGTACAGCTATATACAAGCTCAACTCGTAAGAATTAAGAGTGATTACTTTATTACCTTTTTACCGATAAGCTATACAATTTATATACGTAGGAGATAAATATCATATATTTATCAAATGATGTCAGATTATTAACTACTTATCCTTATATCTTGATGATTTTAGCTGCAATGACAAAGATATCATGAGCCTTAAACACTCTTCATGTCATTTTCGTTTTTATTCTACTTCTTTAAAAGACTATGTACTTACATGCCATGCCTACTATTTAAAATGATCTATCATGTCTCCTTAAACTAAGAGTTTGCTTCCGACCCCACTGGCGTCTCCCCGAGCGGCGGCCGAGGCGGCTCACCCGCCTCCTCTCTTCGCCCCCCCCCCCTCCGTCCTCTCTCCCCCGTCACCATCGGAGGGTGCTCCCGGATCTTGCTGGGTGGTTTCAGCGGTGGTGATACTTCCTTTCCCCCGCGCGGGGCGCCCTTCCCGGGGCAGGGTTCAACGACGGGTGCAACTCGACAGGTGGCGATCCAGCGTCCTGGCGGTGGGGGCCTGCGGCTAGCGCAGTGGTGACACCATCACTTGGCGACGAGGCAGCCTGGTGGCGTTGGGTGGTCGGCGGCGCGGCCCCAGCCCAGATATGGGCCCATAGGGCCCCATCTGGGTCCTAGTGGGCCGGTGCCGCGCGTGGCTTCGCTGTCTCCGGCGCGGCAAAGTGGTGGAGCGGCTCGGACAGGGAGCGGCGGCGTCGATGGCATGCCTTCTACAGTGCGGCGGCGGGAGCTTTACAGGCGTTTCAGGGCCTGGCCTGACCTGTGGGCTCACGTGCCTGGTATGGTTCTGCTATTGCGTCCGGTTTTTGTTTTGTTTTGCAGAGCTTCGACGGTGTTAGAGATCGGTGTGCCCCCTCCGTTCATCCCATCAAGAGCCACCTCTAGGAGGTGGCGGAGTGGACCACATCAGCGCCCTCCATGACGACCTTCTCCTCGTCCTCACCCGCCTCCCCTGCGCCAGCACCGCCGCGCGCACCGGCGTCCTCTCTCGCCGGTAGCGGGGCCTCTGGGCCTGCCTCCGCCAGATCGTCAGCCGCGTCGACTCTTTCGCTATTTCGATCCTTGAAATCCATGTCCCCTACGAGTGCATGCCCAACCCTATGAACGTGTATAAGCACACACCTCCGAGAGAATGAGACGGTATATCATCTTGAGATTTATGAAGTCATCTTAGGCGCCTCGTCGTCAACGAAAACGCCTCCTTCCACTAAAAACATATTGTCGGAAACACTGAAATAAATTCAGAAATAATGCAAGCACTAGGATTTAAATCCTCACGGATTAGGGATACCACTGTCCTTCTACGCATCTAACCACATATTAGTTTGCAACTATTAACGTTACCACACAAAAAACCCGGAGCCTAATCTATACCTAATAATAAAGAGACTATTGCTTCCGTCGGAAAACCCACCATGATATTTTTATAAAAAAGCTCTATAAATTTTATTATTCAACCCGCGCTACATCATTTATCTGCAACGCAAAAGGGAAAAACGATTCGCTGCAAAAATTATACCCGTACGCATCGCCTCCTCCCATCGACCCTGGGCCACCCTGGCCTGTGCCCAGGCCGCCGCCACACCACTCGCCGCCGTGGTTGTACCTCTCCCCGCTCACTGCCCCGTTGCGGCGCTCGAGCGCATCGCGTCGACCCTGGTCCACCCTGGCCTGTGCCCAGGCCGCTGCCACACCACTCGCCGCCACGGCCGACCTCAACCACCACTGCTGTCGATCTCAACCCACCCGCCTCCGCGGTCGTACCTCTGCCCGCTTGCTGCCCCCGTTTCGGCGCTCGAGCACAGCTTCTGGATCAAATCAACGCGACAGCTACATCGACTTGGGATGATGCGTCTGCTCAATGTAGAACGGCGGCGACGCGCGGATAAGGCGCGGCGGAGCGAAGTACTTGCAGGTGGAGGCGGGCTCCATGGATCACACGGGGAACTCCGAGGTTATGAAGCGGCAACGACGACTCCTTATGGCGAGATAGAGGCGCCTAACCCTTGCTCCCCTCATCGTATCCCCTCCTCCGGCAGGAACTCATCATCTGGCGAGATCCCCTCCCCATGCCTCCAACCGTGTGCCAAGCACCGGCAAGAAATTTTCTTTTATGGGAATTTGTTTGCTGATGAATAAATGTATTGAATGTAAGATTACATTGTTGTAGAGAGAAAGAATGAAACACCACCTTCAGTTTGTCATCTAATCCCATATTCTCTACCCCATGAGTGAAATAAGATAACAGTCCATTGATCAATTCACGTAGCCTCTTTGTTTTGCTTTGCTTGTCCGCTCAATTTCTCATCATGGTGAAATTAACGATGGACGGGTTGATTTCTCAACAAAATAGAATAGGACTTAGTTAGTTAATTATTTTAATAAATAAAAATGATTATAAAAAGATTAAAAGCGTGTTGTATTTTTTCTTCCGTTGCAACGCACGGACCCTTTTGCTAGTCTTTTTCAAGGGAAAAATTACCATCAAGCCAATTTGTCGTACGTACTCCAAATAGCTGGGAGGGGAACGTAGATTGTCCAAAAGAAAAACGGGAGGGGAACGTAGATTGTCAAAAAAGTTTAGGGTTTTTGTTTTGTTTTCTAAGAGCTGCGATGGAGTTGAGATCGGTGCGCCGCCTCCGTTCCTCCCAGCAGGAGCCACCTCCAGGAGGTGCCGGAGTGGACCGCATCAGCGCCCTCCACGACAACCTTCTCCTCCTCGTCCTCGCCCGCCTCCCCTGCGCCAGCGCCGCCGCGCGCACCGGCGTCCTCTCCAGCAGGTGGCGGGGCCTCTGGGCATGCCTCGGCCAGATCGTCTTCAGCGACGTCCCATTCTCCTCGCTCGAAGCGGCGCTCAGCAGCGTCGACTCTGCCGCGGTTTCGATCCTGGAAATCCACGTCCCCTACGAGTGCATGCCCGACCCTTTCCCCGACCACGCCAGCGTCGACTCGCTGCTGCGCGCCGCGGCGCGGATCGCGCCGGAGGAGTTCGTCTTCGCCCTCCCCGGGCACTTGTACAGCCCTTGTGTCGACGTCGACCTGTCTTGCTTCCACCGTGCCACCACCATCGAGCTGGACTCATGTCTCCTCGTCCTCCGTGCGCCGACCGGCGTCGACTTTCCCGCGCTCGAGACGCTGTCCCTGTCGGGCAACGTCCCGGATCTCGACCCCTTGCTCTCCTGCTGCCCGCGCATGCGCACACTAGAGCTCAGAAGCATTGTGCACGACACGGGCGACCTGAGCGTCAGCTCGGCGTCGCTGCAGGAGCTCGTCGTGTACCGCTCGAGCAAGCGGACATGCCGTGTCAACATCGTCGCCCCCGTGCTTACGCAATTGACCATGTCCTTTATCGCCTCGGATGTCGTCATCTCCGTCTTTGCACCGATGCTGGAGAAGGTCCGGTGGAACTGCTGGTACTCCACCTATGACAGGGCGTCTATTGTGTTTGGTATTTGGCGACTAGAGCAGGTGACATTGCAGATGGCAGAGAGACAAGGACAGCTCCCTTCCTTGGAGATTTGTGCCCACGCCGTGCGTCCCTTCTCCGGCTCAATTTACTGCAAAGCTTAATTACACCGAACTAAATCTGCGAATGACACATATACCCTGTCAAATTGTTTTTCCAGAGCTCGCATGTTTTTAGCAGTAAAGTGGAGGAGGACACCTTTGCACAAGAAATAGAGAAGCATATGATTGCCGAGTTTTCTGTTTTGGAGTTATATCTCACAACAAATGGACATGCTTTCAGAGCACTCGTGTTTCATCTCCTAGGGATGATCCGGATTTGTGGTTCTGTGCGGAGGCTTAAGGTCATTCTAGAGGAACCGATGGTAATTCTTTGCTCTAATTATATGACCGAATGATATAGTGTGTAGTAATTCACATATAATTTTCGGTTGTAGTTGAAAGAAGAATGCCCATTTCATTGTCGGTGTGAGCCTTCGAACTGGAGATTCCAAACAATCTCCTTGTCTGCTCTCGAGGAAGTGGAGATTAAAGGGTTTGAAGGATATGATCACGAGATTGATTTCTTGAAACTGATATTCAAATGTGCGCCGATGCTTAAAAAAATGACTATGAAGCTGTCACAGGAGGTATCAACAAGTAATGATGGATGCGCAAAGATATACGACATCTTCGAGTCATATTCCTCCGTTCAATGCAATATTGATCGTAACTATGGTGAGTATATGTTTGGCATTATTAGCATGCTCCCAGATGAAACTGAAATCTAACTGTTAGTTCATGCGGAAGATTTGTCAAAAAATTGGTGTTGACATATGCCAACTATAGACTTTAGTTGTGCATGCATCGCATTTGTTAGCTAATTAATCATGTGATATTTCCGTATTTGTGTGCTCCACCCTCATAATTTATGGAAATAGAAACCAAATGGTGGAGCGAACAATAAGTCAATATTTTACTTAGGCTTCCTTACCTAAATTGGTCTTTTGCATTTAGCAATCTTCTCTATTGAGAACACTCCCTTTTGTTTTGCGTATGTATTCAAGTTTGTAGGTTAGCTGAAGTTGTCTCATCTTAATTTATTTGCCTTGGGATCGGCACAAATTATTAGTTCTAGTTAATCTCTAAAGCATGTATTTCGCTATTTCTTTCTGTTGTCAGCATGCATCTGTTTTATTTGCCAATGCCAATAATCTGTTTTGCATCTATTCTGTAACAGAAAGATAATTTCTAGAATACCTGAAGTTAGTTGTCTGATTTAAATTTCATTGTCCATCGGGTTTCTTTCTACTCTCAGCATATTTTTGAGGAAATTGCACAAATACAAACGTTTTGGTGCTGAGGTAACACAAAACCACAACTCTTGGGATTTTAACAAAAAACCACAAATCTGTGACCAATCAGTAATAAAGACCCCAAATCTAATGACTAAGCACAAATCTATAAAGAGGGCCCCACTAGTCATAGACACATGAGATATACTTGAGCTGAGCCGACTAGATTGGAGTAAACCATTATCCAAATGGACCTTTATATATGTTTTTATCTTACGAAAACTGTACAAACCTTAAAATGGCTGGGTAAACTGACTGAATTTTTTCAATATTGATCATCTAATATGTTTTGAATTACTATTATTTAGGTTTCTTTTCAAAAAAAATTGTAAGAAAAATCGTTGAATCTTACAAGAACTATCCAAATTTTGAAATGGCTGAAAAATGGGTTTAAACATTGTTGATTGATAATTGAAGATGTATTGAATTACTAGAATTTGTTAAAGGATTTGAATTTTTCACCCAAAGTTATCCACATCTATAAAACAATTGTTAAAACTTTGAAAAAATTACCCCATTTTAAGTTTTCTTAATATTTTAATTCTGTAAGTTATCTGAGGTTAGCTTGGCTTATGCCGACCTCTCAAGCCAGGCCATCACTATAGTCAGTTAACATGGGACCCACATGTCATAATTCACCTAAACTGACTAATTGGTGCAGTGTTGTCTTTTTTGTTACTGATTAGTCCTAGAGTTGTGTTTTTTGTCAAAATCCCCTAGAGTCGTGGTTCTATGTTCCCTTAGCCCTAGAAACTTGCGTATTTGTGCAATTTCATCTTGTGTTTTATTTGCTGGTGAGAACATTCCTAAAACATATAACAACTCCACATTTGCTCGCTGTGATAGTTACCAGAGCTTGTTTCATTTTGTATCCTATGCAAGGTTAATGCAGGACAGGAAAAATTCTCCATCTACACAATACTCATCCTTATGTTTGTGGATTCATGGTGCTGATGGACAAGACCATCCTTTCCCATGCTGACCAACTCCACTACCTAGAGTCTCAGGACTTGCTTGGTTGCTCCAGCTGATCACCTGATATGTTCTCTTGGTAGTGTAATGTAGAGCTATACACGATGCGCTCTTAGTTAGATCTTGAATGGTTCTTTGCAATTCAATTATTTAAGTTAGTGCACTTTATCTATTCTAGTCAATTACTGTAAGCTACTTATTATGTTAAGCCTGCAATTATATATACAATTTCTATTTGTGATCCTTCATTGTGCCGATGGACTGCATGTTTTCACCGGAACTAAACAGTGCAGCAGTGAAAGATTACATGCCAGTCCAGTCTTAAACTGAGATTTCTATTTTGTTTACTCTCTTTTCTTACTACTGCATCCCATATGATGAATAGAAGATACTTACTGTGTCACTTTCTTGTAGCAAAATATTGTACCACTTTGTAAAGCCAGTGGTGAGAATGTCCTTACAAGTTTCCATCACGATTGTCTTGAACAAACTCACACAGTCAACCGTATCATTTATTTGCCGATATTTGATTTGGGTATAGATGAAGGGGAGCCTTGGCGCAGCGGTATAGCCGTCGCCTTATGACCATGGGATCATGGGTTCGAGTCCTCGAAACAGCCTCCTGCAGGCAAAAGGTTACGTACTAAAGAACCAAAGTGATCGTACCCTTCCCTAGACCTTGCGCAAGTGGGAGCTACATGCACTGCGCTTCCCCCTATATGTGTAAATGACCAAACATTTCAATGTACCAAAACACCAGCGGTACTTTTTTAATACAAACCTGCTAATATTAGACATCTCAAATATCGTATTACATTTTTCATTTTCGGTATAGATCGCTTCTTTACTAGTCAAGATTTATGAGACAAAGAGGAGACATCTCAAAAAGAAAATTCTGAATGAAAATATGGAATTATATCAATTGTGCTCGTGCTCAATCGCATTTGTCACCGATCGAGTGCACCTTCTCAAGCTTCTTTTCGGTTCCACATTTTATTTTTCCTTTTCGGTAATGCAAACATGCCGGTTTGGACTGGACAACTGAGAAACACGTACGTGTGAGTCCCGATAATTTGTCTTACGTATAATTGGCTGCAGCTTACGTATAATTGGACTAGTGAGGGGAACGACGTTCGCAGCCAGGTATAGTAGGGTTTCCCTTTTTTGTTTTGCAAATAGCCTCGTCTGCCTCAACTATGGCTATGGAGTTGACATCGGGGCGCCGCCACCCTTCCTCCGGGCAGCAGCTAGAGCTAGCAGGTAGCGCATGCGGCGGTGGACCGGATCGCATCAGCGCCCTCCCCGATGACCTGCTCCTCCTCGTCCTCACCCGCCTCCGCTGCGCCCGCTTAGCTGCGCGCACCAGCGTCCTCTGCCGCCGGTGGCGCGGCCTCTGGTGCCGCCCGGACATTTAAACATCAACTCCATCGGCGCCAACCTTTCTTGCTTCCACCGCGCCACCTCCATCGAGCTGGACTCGTTTTTCCTCTTCCTCCGCGTGCCGGCCGGCGTCGACTTCCCCGCGCTCGAGACGCTTTCTCTGTCTGGCAAGTTGACGGATCTCGACACCTTGCTCTCCTGCTGCCCGGGCTTGCGCACACGGCACACTCCGGCTCGGGAGCATTGCGGCTGTGGATGACAGGAACGAGCTGAGGGTCAACTCGGCATCGCTGCACGAGCTCGTCGTGGACCGCTCGTTTAAGCGGACGCGCCATGTCAACATCGTTGCCCCCCTGCTTAAGCTATTGACCTTGTCATTTGTCTCCTCGGATGTCACCGTTTCCGTCATGGCACCGATGGTGGAGAAGGTCCGGTGGGACTGCTCATACTCATACTTCATCTACGACCCGGCTTCTATTGTGTTTGGTATTTGGCGACTCGAGCAGGTGACACTACAGACGACAGATAGAGCTTCCCTGCAGATTGGTGCCCGAGCCGTGCGTCCCTTCTTCGACCCAATTTATATTACTGCAAAGCTTCACCAAATTAAACCTGTGAATGATATATATATATATATATATATATATATATATACATCCCGTCAAATTGTTTTTTCAGACCTCGAGTTTTTTACCCGGTGAAGGGAGCACCATTGCGCACGAGATAGAGAAGCATATGATTGCCGAGTTTTCTGTTTCGGAGCTACATTTCGTAACAAATGGACATGTTTTCGGAGCACTCATGTTTCAGCTATTAGGGGTGATTAGGATTTGTAGTTATATGAAGAGGCTCAAGGTTATCCTAAAGGGACCACAGGTAATTCTTTGCTTTAATTATATACCCTAATCATAGAATGTGTAGTGACTAATTCACATATAATTTTCGATTTTAGGTGAAAGAAGAATGCTCATTTCATTGTCCCTGTGAGCCTTCCAACTGGAGATCCCAAACAATCTCCTTGTTTGCTCTCGAGGAAGTGGAGATCAATGGGCTCGAAGGAGTGGATCATGAGTTTGATTTACTGAGACTGATATTCAAATGTGCGCCACTGCTTAAAAAGATGACAGTGAAGCTGTCACGCAAGACCTCAGCAGCCGCAAAGATATACGACATCTTCAATGCATATTCTTTAGTGGAATGCAATGTTTATCACAACTCTCGTGAGTATATTGTTTGTCATGCATTATCAGCAGACACTTAGATGACACAAAATATGTAATTGTTAATCCTTGTCTTGTCTAGGATTTGTCGAAACTGTGGCGATGGCATGCCAATTATAGTGTTTAGTTTTGCATACATCCCATTTATTAGCTAATTTAACATGCTATATTTCTGAAGCATTTCAGTGAAATTCAATATTTTACACGGGTTTTCCTTCCATAATAAGTTGCTCTACTTTTACATTTTGCGATCTTCTCTATTGAGATCTTGCCCTTGTGCATTGCATATGTATTCTAGTTTGTAAGTTAGCTGAAGTTGTCTCATCTGAATTTATTGGCCTTGTGGTTTGGCACAAATTATTAGTTCTAGTTACATTATTTACTTTGTTGTTTCTTTCTGCTGTCAGCATGCATTATGTTTTACCTGCCAACGCCAACAATCTGTTTTGCACCTGTATCTGTATGTATCTTGTAGCAAAAATACGGCTTCTAGACTACTTGAAGTTAATCATCTCATCTGGATTTTATTGGCAGTCGGGCTTCTTTCTACTCTCAACACATATTGTTTTATTTGACAGTGACAACATTCTTAACACATATAACAGCTTCACATTTTCTCATTGAGATAGTGACCGAAGCTTGTTTAAATTTGTCTCCTCTGTAGGCTTAATGCACTACAACTAAATTGTCCGTCAACATGATTCTCATCCTTACGTCCGTGGATTCATGGTGTGAATTGACAAGATCATACTTTACCATGCGGACCAACTCCATTACCTGGTTCGAGGCATGAGGACTTTGCTTGCTTGCTTCAAATGATCCTCTCACGTGCTCTTTTGCTAGTGTAATATAGTTATATAAAGGGTGCTCTTAGCTAAATTTCAAATGATTTCTACACCATTTAAGTATTGAAGTTAATGCGCTCTACGTATATGCCAGTTAATTACTCTAAGTTAGTTATTATGGCCTATGGTATCAATTGTTATTTGTGTTGTTTTACTTTGATGCTGCCCTGGCATGTTTTCACCGGAAGTAAATTGGGCAGCGCTCAATGCTCTTCACCTTACAGCTATTTATGTTTGTATTTGGTTAGATGAGCCAAATGAGCTCTATGATGTAGTAGCTCAGAGCCTTGAACTGAGATTTATTCTTCGTTTCATCTCATTTTCTAACTGGTTTGCCCTATATGATGCAGAGAAGCTACATCTTGTGTCCTCTGTAAATACTAGCCACTTGTAAGATAGTCCTCTCAAATTTCCGCCATGATTATCTTGAACAAACCCATTAATGCAATTGTACTAGTAATTTCCAGATATTTCTGTTGTGTACATGTATATATATGATCACTCATTTTAATGTACCAAGGGTGTTTGGAGAGTTATTTGATAGTAGCCCATTTCATGTGTCTCTCCCGCGAGAGACCGGGTGAAATCCTTGTTGGGGCTGGACAGCAACAATGAGCTGCACAAATTCACCCACACCACAAATATGCACACTACACATCCTCCTTCTCTTGTGATGAACTTTGAGGATAGCTTCAACAAACAAGTAAGCAGCGGAATAACACAAACAACAACATGCACATGTGACGCGGGATTTAACGTGGAAAAACCCTCTCAAGTTGAGGAGTAAAAAACCACGGCTGTGGACCGACCGGTCCACACAACTTCACTATGAGAATGATGAGTACAAAGTCTTCTCTAGAACCTCTAGAGAGATTTACAACACACTCTCCACATTACCAACCGGCAACAGCAACAACAACCACAAGCGGCAAGATTTCAGCAAAGCAGAGTACACACTGCTTATGTCCCCTTCACTATATTGCAAATGGCTCTTAAAACGCATAAACCAAACAACACTAAATTTGGCAGACAAGTAGACACACGAGTTTCTGAGATCCCCTTAAAATTTCAGCTCAATCGGACACTGTTTGCCTACCCAAGTTGTTCGTCTCCCAAAACTACTCTGTTCTAAAACTGGAGCAGTCAAAGCTGACAAAACTACTCTCAAATATGATGCTCCACTCACCCAATCCTCAAACCAGCTAACCAAATCGAAGTACTCAAAGTAAGGAATGAGCTCATCAAGTTTGGGGTCGATCCAAGAACGTTTGAGCCTCCAATCACTAGCTTGAACATTGTCTAGTCAGATGCACCAAATTTGAACAGAACCTCCACTTCTTCTCCTTCCTCTCTCAAACAGGTTGTGTTTTCTCTTGTGCTCTTTCTCACTCTCAGAATGGCAGCCACCACAGGCAGGGGTGGAGTGGCTAGGGTTTTCTTCTTGCTTCTCTTCCCTTGAAAGCACTCTCAACCGTTGGATGCAGCGAGGATCAACGGCTCACATGTGTTGGAATTATGGGCTGATATTGGGCTCCCAACACACCTCCATGTGGAGGGACTTAGCCCAACAAACTCCCCCTCCCTCGACATCATGGAGGGTCTCACTGCCTTTCGGCAGCCATGCCAGCGAGCCGGTGGCATACTTCGAGCTTCTTCCTTGTCACCAATTTAGTCAACATATCAGCCCCATTGTCATCGGTGTGAACCTTCTCAAGTTGCATTTGCTTGGAATACAACACATCTCGAATCCAATGGTAGCGGACTTATATATTCTTAGACCTTGAATGAAAACTTGCATTCTTACTCAAGTGGATAGCACTTTGGTTGTCACAAAACAACACATACTTGTCTTGCTTAAAACCAAGCTCACAAGCCAACCATTTCAGCCACAATAGCTCTTTGCTCGTCTCTGTTACTGTGATGAATTCAGCTTCAGTTGTATTCAGTGCCACACACTTTTGCAGCCTGCTTAGCCATGACATTGCTCCCCCTACATAGGTAACCAAGTAACGTGAAGTAGACTTCCTTCTGTCAACATCTTCAGCCATGTCTGAATCTGAAAAGGAATCAGCTTGGTCTCACCGCTACCAAAGCAAAGCTTCAGATTTGTGTTGCCCCGACGATATCTCAAAATCCACTTCACGGCTTCCCAATGAGGTCTTTCTGGATTAGACATAAATCTGCTCACAGTACTAACCGCATGAGCAATGTCAGGTCTTGTACACACCATAGCATACGTCAAACTCCCAACGGCTGAAGCATAAGGAATATTTTGCATTTCCTTTTTCTTCTCATCACTGTTAGGACATTGACTTTTGCTTAACTTGAAATGGGCTGCTAGTGGACAACTCACAACCTTAGCATTCTCCATCATGAACTTCTGAAGTACCTTCTCAATATACTTCTCTTGAGACAAGTACAACTTGTTGGAATTTCTGTCTCGCTCAATTCTCATTCCGAGAATGTTCTTTGCTGGACCTAAGTCTTTCATGGCAAAACATTTTCTCAACTCCTTCTTCAACTTAGCAATCATAGAGACATTCTTGCCAACAATCAGGATATCATCAACATAGAGCAATAATATGATAAAATCGCCACCTAAGAACCTCTGAATAAACACATACTGGTCTTAGCTACATTTCTTGTAGCCTTGCTCCCCCATGACAGTTTCAAACTTCACGTACCATTTCCTTGGTGCTTGTTTCAGGCCATATAGACTTTTCTTCAGCTTGCACACATAATCTTATTTGCCTTTCACAAGAACCCCCTCAGGTTTCTCCATGTATATTTCTTCCTCCAACTCACCATGAAGGAATGCAGTCTTGACATCCATTTGCTCAACCTCCATGTTGAGGCTTGCTGCCATGCCAAGGATTACTCTAATGGATGTCATCTTTACAACAGGAGAAAAAATCTCATCATAGTCAATGCCTTTTCTCTGGCCGAATCCTTTTACAACTAGCCTCGCCTTGTACCTTGGATGTGGTGTGTGCTCTTCTTGCTTGATTCTGTAGACCCACTTGTTCTTCAATTTTTTCTTGCCTTTCGGCAACTTCACCAACTCATAAGTATGATTCTTATGCAAGGAATCCATCTCTTCTTGCATAGCTTTTTTCCACTCCTCCTTGTGCTCCTCTTCCATTGCATCTGCAAATCATTCAAGTTCTGAACCATCAGATAATAATACCATGTATTGATCTGAGGGATACCCGCTGAAAGGAATTCGACCCCTGTTGGATCTTCTGAGTGGAGCGTCTGGTGGACTTTCTGGTGCTGGTGCTTCGTGCTGATCCGGATCATCAACTTCAGCATCATACTCTTGCTTCTGTTTGGGAGCATCTTCTTCACCTGCACCACCATGTACATCATCTTCTACATCTTCTGCATCTGCTTCAACTTGCACAGGAGCTGGAGTTGCAGGAACTGGGTCAGAATCAATCATGTCTTGCTGCTGCTGAGAAGGAACCCGCCCTTTTGTCTTCACAATATCCTCAATTGTTTGGTCTTCTACAAACACAACATCACGGCTTCTCACAACTTTCCTTGGTATAGAGTCAAACTGCTTGTAGCCAAACTCATCACCTCCATAGCCAAGAAAGATGCACTGTCGTGTCTTCGAATCAAGATTTGACCTTTCATCTTGAGGAATATGAACAAAGGCCTTGCACCCAAAAACTTTTAGGTGGTCGTATGAGATGTCCTTGTCACACCAAACCCTGTTAGGAACATCTCCCTGCAAAGGATAACTTGGTGAGAGATTAATAAGATAAACTGCAGTCATCACCCCGAAAGTGTTTACGTAGCTTTGCACTTGACAACAAACATCTAACTCTCTCCACAGTTGTCATGTTCATCCTCTCAGCAAGACCATTCAGTTGTGGTGTCTTCGAGGGAGTAAATTGATGCCTAATACCTTGCTGCTTGCAATATGCATCAAATGGCCCAATATACTCTCCTCCATTATCAGTGTGAATGCACTTGATCTTCTTCTCAGTTTCTCTCTTAACTGAGGCTTGGAATTGCTTGAATACACCTAGTACTTGATATTTGGTCCTCAAAGTGAAGGCCCAAACTTTCCTGGAAAAGTCTGTTGGAAATATGCCCTAGAGGCAATAATAAATTAGTTATTATTATATTTCTTAGTTCAAGATAATCGTTTATTATCCATGCTATAATTGTATTGATTAGAAACATAATACTTGTGTGGATACATAGACAAAACACTGTCCCTAGTAAGCCTCTAGTTGACTAGCTCGTTGATCAAAGATGGTCAAGGTTTCCTGGCCATAGGCAAGTGTTGTCACTTGATAACGGGATCACATCATTAGGAGAATAATGTGATGGACTAGACCCAAACTGATAGACGTAGCATGTTGATCGTGTCATTTTGTTGCTACTGTTTTCTGCGTGTCAAGTATTTGTTCCTATGACCATGAGATCATATAACTCACGGACACCGGAGGAATGCTTTGTGTGTATCAAACGTCGCAACGTAACTGGGTGACTATAAAGATGCTCTACAGGTATCTCCGAAGGTGTTCGTTGAGTTAGTATGGATCAAGACTGGGATTTGTCACTCCGTGTGACGGAGAGGTATCTCGGGGCCCACTTGGTAATACAACATCACACACAAGCCTTGCAAGCAATGTGACTTAGTGTAAGTTACAGGATCTTGTATTACGGAACGAGTAAAGAGACTTGTCGGTAAACGAGATTGAAATAGGTATACGGATACTGACGATCGAATCTCGGGCAAGTAACATACCGAAGGACAAAGGGAATGACATACGGGATTATACGAATCCTAGGCACTGAGGTTCAAACGATACGATCTTCGTAGAATATGTAGGATCCAATATGGGCATCCAGGTCCCGCTATTGGATATTGACCGAGGAGTCTCTCGGGTCATGTCTACATAGTTCTCGAACCCGCAGGGTCTGCACACTTAAGGTTCGACGTTGTTTTATGCGTATTTGAGTTATATGGTTGGTTACCGATTGTTGTTCGGAGTCCCGGATGAGATCACGGACGTCATGAGGGTTTCCGGAATGGTCCGGAAACGAAGATTGATATATAGGATGACCTCATTTGATTACCGGAAGGTTTTCGAAGTTACCGGGAATGTACCGAGAATGACGAATGGGTTCCGGGAGTTCACCAGGGGGGGGGGGGGCAACCCACCCCGGGGAAGGCCCATAGGCCATAAGGGTGGCGCACCAGCCCTTAGTGGGCTGGTGGGACAGCCCAAAAGGGCCCTATGCGCCAAGGATAAGAAATCAAAGGAAAAAGAAAAAAAAAGGAGGAGGTGGGAAGGGAGGGGGACTCCCTCCCACCAAACCTAGTCCAACTCGGTTTGGGGGGAGAGTCCTCCCCCTTGGCTCGGCCGACCCCCTTGAGGGTCCTTGGACCCCAAGGCAAGGCCCCCTCCCTCCCACCTATATATACGGAGGTTTTAGGGCTGATTTGAGACGACTTTCCCACGGCAGCCCGACCACATACCTCCACGGTTTTTCCTCTAGATCGCGTTTCTGCGGAGCTCGGGCGGAGCCCTGCTGAGACAAGGTCATCACCAACCTCCGGAGCGCCGTCACGCTGCCGGAGAACTCTTCTACCTCTCCGTCTCTCTTGCTGGATCAAGAAGGCCGAGATCATCGTCGAGCTGTACGTGTGCTGAACGCGGAGGTGCCGTCCGTTCGGTACTAGATCGTGGGACTGATCGCGGGATTGTTCGCGGGGCGGATCGAGGGACGTAAGGACGTTCCACTACATCAACCGCGTTCTCTAACGCTTCTGCTGTACGATCTACAAGGGTACGTAGATCACTCATCCCCTCTCGTAGATGGACATCACCATGATAGGTCTTCGTGCGCGTAGGAAATTTTTTGTTTCCCATGCGACGTTCCCCAACAGTGGCATCATGAGCTAGGTTCATGCGTAGATGTTTTCTCGAGTAGAACACAAAAGTTTTTGTGGTCGGTGATGTGCGTTTTGCTGCCCTCCTTAGTCTTTTCTTGATTCCGCGGTATTGTTGGATTGAAGCGGCTTGGACCGACATTACTCGTACGCTTACGAGAGACTGGTTTCATCGTTACGAGTAACTCCGTTGCTCAAAGATGACTGGCAAGTGTCAGTTTCTCCAACTTTAGTTGAATCGGATTTGACCGAGGAGGTCCTTGGATGAGGTTAAATAGCAACTCATATATCTCCGTTGTGGTGTTTGCGTAAGTAAGATGCGATCCTACTAGATACCCTCGGTCACCACGTAAAACATGCAACAACAAAATTAGAGGACGTCTAACTTGTTTTTGCAGGGTATGATTGTGATGTGATATGGCCAACGATGTGATGTGATATATTGGATGTATGAGATGATCATGTTGTAATAGAAATATCGACTTGCACGTCGATGGTACGGCAACCGGCAGGAGCCATAGGGTTGTCATTATACTAACGTTTGTGCTTGCAGATGCGTTTACTATTTTGCTAGGATGTAGCTTTAGTAGTAATAGCATAAGTAGCACGACAACCCCGATGGCAACACGTTGATGGATGATCATGGTGTGGCGCCGGTGACAAGAAGATCGTGCCGGTGCTTTGGTGATGGAGATCAAGAAGCACGTGATGATGGCCATATCATGTCACTTATGAATTGCATGTGATGTTAATCCTTTTATGCACCTTATTTTGCTTAGAACGACGGTAGCATTATGAGGTGATCTCTCACTAAAATTTCAAGACGAAATTGTGTTCTCCCCGACTGTGCACCGTTGCTACAGTTCGTCGTTTCGAGACACCACGTGATGATCGGGTGTGATAGACTCAACGTTCACATACAACGGGTGCAAAACAGTTGCGCACGCGGAACACTCGGGTTAAGCTTGACGAGCCTAGCATGTGCAGACATGGCCTCGGAACACATGAGACCGAAAGGTCGAGCATGAATCGTATAGTTGATATGATTAGCATAGAGATGCTTACCACTGAAACTATTCTCGACTCACGTGATGATCGGACTTGAGATAGTGGATTTGGATCATGTACCACTCAAATGACTAGAGAGATGTACTTTTTGAGTGGGAGTTCTTAAGTAATATGATTAATTGAACTAATTGTCATGAACATAGTCTAATGGTCTTTGCGAATTACGATGTAGCTTGCGCTATAGCTCTACTGTTTTTATATGTTCCTAGAGAAAATTTAGTTGAAAGTTAATAGTAGCAAACTTTGCAGACTAAGTCTATAAAACCGAGGATTGTCCTCGTTGCTGCGCAGAAGGCTTATGTCCTTAATGCACCACTCGGTGTGCTGCACCTCGAGCGTCGTCTGTGGATGATGTGAACATCTGACATACACGTTTCTGATGACTACACGATAGTTCAGTGCAAAATACTTAAATGGCTTAGAAGCAAGGCGCCGAAAACGTTTTAAAACGTCATGGAACATAAGTGATGTTCTAAAGAGATGAAATTTTGATTTCATGCTTGTGCCCTTGTTAAGAGGTACGAGACCTCCGACGAGATTCTTTGTCCACAAAGTAAAGGAGAAAGGCTCAATCGTTGAGCGTGTGCTTAGATTGTCTGAGTACGACAATCGCTTGAATCAAGTGGGAGTTAATCTTCCAGATGAGATAGTGATAGTTCTCCAAAGTCACAGCCACCAAGCTGTGAGAGCTTAGTGATGAACTATAACATATCAAGGATAGATACAATGATCCTTGAGAGATTCGCGATGTTTGACACTGCGAAAGTAGAAATCAAGAAGGAGCGTCAATAGTTGATGGTTTGTAAAACCACTAAGTTTCAAAAGGGGCAAGGGCTAGAAGGGATACTTCGTGAAACGGCAAAACAGTTGCTGCACTAATGAAGAGACCCAAGACTAAACCCAAACCCGAGACTAAGTGCTTCTGTAATGAGGGGAACAGTCACTGAGGCGGAGCAACTCTAGATACTTGGTAGATAAGAAGGCTGGCAAAAGTCGAGAGAAATATATTTGATATACATAATGTTGATGTGTACTTTACGAGTACTCCTAGTAGCATGAGGGTATTGGATACCGGTTCGGTGGCTAAGTGATTAGTAACACGAAATGAAAGCTACGGCATAGACGGAGACTAGCTAAAGGCGAGGTGACGATACGTGTTGGAAGTGTTTCCAAGGTTGATATGATCAAACGTCGCACGCTCCCTCTACCATCGGGATTGGTATTAAACCTAAATAATTGTTATTTGGTGCTTGTGTTAAGCATGAACATGATTGGATCGTGTTTATTGCAATACGATTATTCATTTAAAGAGAATAATGGTTACTCTGTTTTCTTGAATAATCACCTTCAATGGTTTATTGAATCTCGATCATAGTGTTACACATGTTCATGATATTGGTGCCAAAAGATACGAGTTGATGATGATAGTACCACTTACTTGTGGCATTGTCGCTTGAGTCATGTTAGTATAAATTGCATGAAGAGGCTCCATGCTGATGGATCTTTGTACTCACCTGATTTCGAATCACTAGTGACATGCAAATCATACCACATGAGCAAGACCTTGTTTTCATTGAGATGAAATAAGATAGTAACTTGTTGGAAGTGATACATTTTGATGTATGCAGTCCAATGGGTGCTGAGGCACGCAGTGGATATCATTATGTTCTTACTTCACTGACGATTTGAGTAGATACTAGAGTATTTACTTAATGAATCACAAGTCTGAAATATTGAAAAGTTCAATTCTGTTTCAGAGTGAAGTTCGTCGTAACAAGAGGATAAACTGTCTACGATATCATCATAGAAATGAATATCTGAGTTACGAGTTTTGGTACGCAGTTAAGACAATGTGGAAATTGTTTCGCAGTTCATGCCACCTGGAACATCATAGTGTGATGATGTGTCTGAACGTCATAGCCATGCACTATTTGGTATGGTGCATACTATGATGTCTCTTATCGAATTACCACTATCGTTTATGGGTTATGCATTAGAGACAACCGCACTCACTTTAAATAGGGCACCGCGTATTTCCGTTGAGATGACACAGTGTAGACTGAGGTTTAGAGAAATCTAAACTGTCGTTTCTTGAAAGTTTGGGGCTTCGACACTTATGTGAAAAAGTTTCAGTCTGATAAGCTCGAACCCAAAGCGGATAAATGCATCTTCATAGGATATCCAAAACAGTTGGGTACATCTCCTATCTCAGATCCGAAAGCAAAGTGTTTGTTTCTAGAAACGGATCCTTTCTCGAGGAAAGGTTTCTCTCGAAAGAATTGAGTGGGAGGGTGGTAAAACTTGATGAAGTTATTGAACCATCACTTCGACCAGTGTGTAGCAGGACGCAGGAAGTTGTTCCTGTGGCGCCTACACCAATTGAAGTGGAAGCTGATGATGGTGATCATCAAGCTTCGAATCAAGTTACTACAAACCTCGTAGGTCGACAAGGTCGCGTACTGCTGCAGAGTAGTACAGTAACCCTATCTTGGAGGTCATGTTGTTTGAGCAACAGTGAACCTACGAGTTATGGAGAAAGCGATGGTGGGCCCAGATTCCGACAAATGGCTGGAAGCCATGAAATCCGAGAGAGGATCCATGTATGAAAACAAAGTGTAGACTTTGAAAGAACTACTTGATGGTCATAAGACTATTGAGTAAAGATGGATCTTTAAAAGAAGACAGACGATGATGGTGATAAGTCACTATTAAGAAAAGCTCGACTTGTCGCAAAGATGTTTTCGACAAGATCAAACAGTTGACTATGATGAGACTTTCTCACTCGTAGCGATGCTAAAGGTCTGTTAGAATTATGTTAGTTGTTGATGCATTATTTATGAAATATTGCACGTAGGATGTCAAAACATTGTTTTCTCGACGGTTTCCTTGAGCAAACATTGTATGTGATACAGCCAGGAGGTTTTGTCGATCCTGAAGATACTAGCAAGTATGCAAGCTCCAGTGATCCTTCAATGGACTGGTGCAAGCATCTCGGAGTTGGAATATACACTTTGATGAGATGATCAAAGATTTTGGGTTTGTACAAGGTTTATGAGAAACTTGTATTTCCGAAGAAGTGAGTGGGAGCACTATAGAATTTCTGATAGGTATATGTGGTTGACATATTGTGGATCAGAAGTAATGTAGAATTTCTGTAAAGCATACAAGGTTGTTTGAAAGAAGTTTTCAAAGGAGTACCTGGATTACGCTACTTGAACGTTGAGCATCAAAGATCTATGGAGATAGATCGAAAAGCGCTTAATGGAAGTTTCAACAAGATGCATGCCTTGACAAGTTTTTGAAGGAGTTCAAAATAGATCAGCAAAGAAGGAGTTCTTGGTTGCGTTGTGAGGTGTGAATTTGAGTAAGACTCAAAACCCGACCCCGGCAGAATAAAGAGAATAGACGAAGGTCGTCTTCTATGCCTTAGCCGTAGAATCTAAAGTATGTCATGTTCTGTACCGCACCTGATGTGTGCCTTGACTCAAAGTATGTTGAGAGGTACAGAGAGTGATCCATGATTGAATCACTAGCAGCGGTCAAAATTTATCCTTAGTAACTAATGGACTAAGGAATTTTTCTCGATTATGGAGGTGGTTAAAGAGTTCGTCGTAAAGGGTTACGTCGATGCAAGTTTTGACACTAATCCGAATAACTATGAGTAGTGAAACGGATTCGTATAGTAGAGTAGATATTCTGAGTATTTCCGAATAGCACATAGTAGCAGCATCTATAAGATGACATAAAGTTTCAGAACCGTTGACTAAAACCTCTCTCACGAGCAAGACGTGATCAGACCCCAGAACTATATGGGTGTTGGATTCGTTGAAATCACATGGTGATGTGAACTAGATTATTGACTCTAATGCAAGTGGGAGACTGTTGGAAATATGCCCTAGAGGCAATAATAAATTAGTTATTATTATATTTCTTAGTTCAAGATAATCGTTTATTATCCATGCTATAATTGTATTGATTGGAAACACAATACTTGTGTGGATACATAGACAAAACAATGTCCCTAGTAAGCCTCTAGTTGACTAGCTCGTTGATCAAAGATGGTCAAGGTTTCCTGGCCATAGGCAAGTGTTGTCACTTGATAACGGGATCACATCATTAGGAGAATCATGTGATGGACTAGACCCAAACTGATAGACGTAGCATGTTGATCGTGTCATTTTGTTGCTACTGTTTTCTGCGTGTCAAGTATTTGTTCCTATGATCATGAGATCATATAACTCACGGACACCGGAGGAATGCTTTGTGTGTATCAAACGTCGCAACGTAACTGGGTGACTATAAAGATGCTCTACACGTATCTCCGAAGGTGTTCATTGAGTTAGTATGGATCAAGACTGGGATTTGTCACTCCGTGTGACGGAGAGGTATCTCGGGGCCCACTCGGTAATACAACATCACACACAAGCCTTGCAAGCAATGTGACTTAGTGTAAGTTACAGGGTCTTGTATTACGGAACGAGTAAAGAGACTTGTCGGTAAACGAGATTGAAATAGGTATACGGATACTGACGATCGAATCTCGGGCAAGTAACATACCGAAGGACAAAGGGAATGACATACGGGATTATACGAATCCTTGGCACTGAGGTTAAAACGATAAGATCTTCGTACAATATGTAGGATCCAATATGGGCATCCAGGTCCCGCTATTGGATATTGACCGAGGAGTCTCTCGGGTCATGTCTACATAGTTCTCGAACCCGCAGGGTCTGCACACTTAAGGTTCGACGTTGTTTTATGCGTATTTGAGTTATATGGTTGGTTACCGAATGTTGTTTGGAGTCCCGGATGAGATCACGGACATCACGAGGGTTTCCGGATTGGTCCGGAAACGAAGATTGATATAAAGGATGACCTCATTTGATTACCGGAAGGTTTTCGGAGTTACCGGGAATGTACCGGGAATGACGAATGGGTTCCGGGAGTTCACCAGGGGGGGCAACCCACCCCGGGGAAGGCCCATAGGCCATAAGGGTGGCGCACCAGCCCTTAGTGGGCTGGTGGGACAGCCCAAAAGGGCCCTATGCGCCAAGGATAAGAAATCAAAGGAAAAAGAAAAAAAAAGGGAGGAGGTGGGAAGGGAGGGGGACTCCCTCCCACCAAACCTAGTCCAACTCGGTTTGGGGGGGGGAGAGTCCTCCCCCTTGGCTCGGCCGACCCCCTTGAGGGTCCTTGGACCCCAAGGCAAGGCCCCCTCCCTCCCACCTATATATACGGAGGTTTTAGGGCTGATTTGAGACGACTTTCCCACGGCAGCTCGACCACATACCTCCACGGTTTTTCCTCTAGATCGCGTTTCCGCGGAGCTCGGGCGGAGCCCTGCTGAGGCAAGGTCATCACCAACCTCCGGAGCGCCGTCACGCTGCCGGAGAACTCTTCTACCTCTCCGTCTCTCTTGCTGGATCAAGAAGGCCGAGATCATCGTCGAGCTGTACGTGTGCTGAACGCGGAGGTGCCGTCCGTTCGGTACTAGATCGTGGGACTGATCGCGGGATTGTTCGCGGGGCGGATCGAGGGACGTGAGGACGTTCCACTACATCAACCGCGTTCTCTAACGCTTCTGCTGTACGATCTACAAGGGTACGTAGATCACTCATCCCCTCTCGTAGATGGACATCACCATGATAGGTCTTCGTGCGCGTAGGAAAATTTTTGTTTCCCATGCGACGTTCCCCAACAAAGTCATCAATAAAAGTCACAAGGTACTTTGCACCACCAAAGCATCTTACCAACATTTTACAAACATAGGAATGTATCAAGTCCAGCTTCGGAGGTTTCTTGTGAGGGGGTAGAGTCTTGAAGGCAACTCTGTGTTGCTTACCTGCTAGACAATCTGAACATTTCTTGATGTGAACTCCTTTCACACCCTTCAACAAATTTTTCTTCACAAGCACTGTCATCCTCTTCTCACTCATGTGCCCAAGTCTCTTGTGCCATAGAGCACAATGATCATGCTTCTTTAGTGCATTGACAGAAGCACTAAAGAGCTTAGTATGAACATGATACAAAACTGAGACCATTTTACCTCTTGCAACAATCATGTTTCGTTTGGTGAGCTTGTACTGCCCTTTTCCAAAACTGCTCAAGTAATCATCTTCATCAAGCAAACCAACTAAGATAATATTGAGACGAAGTGTCTCAACATGCCTCACAGACTTGAGGACAAACCTTGTACCATTTGCGGTCTCCAAATGCACATCTCCTTTTCCAATGATGGTCGTCCTATCATTGTTCCCCATCTTCACAACACCAAAATCACCGAATATATAGTTTGTGAAGATCTCTCTGCGAGATGTAACATGAATGGTAGCACCGCTGTCTGGTATCCAAATCATCTCGTCACCATCCACAAGGTTGACGATTTCATCAGAAACAATAGTGATCCTCTCCTCAACAGTGGAACCAAATCTGCCCTCATTTTCTTCATGCATAACAAGCATGATGTCCTCTTCTACTGCAGTAACTCAATTGCCCTCTGTGTCACTATCACTGACATCTTGCTTCTGATCTTGCTTCTTCTTTTTTCTTTTTTTCTTTCTTCCACTTGTCACATTGCCACTTAATGTGGCCCTTCTGATGGCAGTGATGGCACTCATAATCAGCATACTTGCCTCTTGATTTGCTCCTACCTCTTTCTGCCCCTTTATCTGGACCTCTGCTCTTGCTTCTCCCCCTCGACTGAGTGAACAACACCTCTAAATGTGAGGAAGAACTAGCTTCAGCCACCTTTATGGATTCTTCATTTAGTACCCTGGTTTTCACAAGATTCCAAGTAACAACTCCATTGGGTGCTGAATTGCATACCGTGACCTTAAAGGTCTCCCAGCTATCCGGTAATGAGCCTAGTAGCAACAAGGCTCTTACTTCATCTTCAAATGTTATTCCCATTGAAGAAAGCTGATTTATAATGCCTTGGAATGTATTCACATGATCTGCAATTAGAGTGCCCTCTTTGTACCTCAAACACATCAATTGTTTGATCAAAACATCTTGTTTGTACCTTATTGTCGGGCAAACAACTCTTCCAATTTATGCCATAAGGTGCGTGCATGTGTCTCACCAAAGATATGGTTCAAAATATTGCATCGACCTATTGTCGAATAAACCCACAAGCTTGACGATGAAGTACCTTCCACTGACCTTCCTCAATGCCCTCCGGCATCTTAGTGGAGAACACTGGCTTCCAGTATTCTTTCACATATAACAAGTCCTCCATATTGCCCTTCCGTGCTTGATAATTTCTACCATTCAAAGATATCATCCTGCTGGTATACACTTCCATCTTTCACCACAAGAAATTCAGCAATTTGCACAAGCAAATCAAGGCTGTGATGCCACTTTGCTGGGGCTGGACAGCAATAATGAGCTGCACAAATTTACCTACACGACAAATATGCACACTACACAGCCCCCTTATCTTGTGATGAACTTTGAGGACATCTTCAACCAACAAGTAAGCAGCGGAATAACACAAACAACATGCACATGTGACACATGATTTAACGTGGAAAAACCTCCTCAAGTTGAGGAGTAAAAAACCATGGCTATGGACCGACCGGTCCACACAACTTTACTATGAGAATGATGAGTAAAAAGTCTTCTCTAAAACCTCTAGAGAGATTTACAACACAATCTCAACATTACCAACCAGCAACAGCAACAACAACCACAAGAGGCAAGGTTTCAGCAAAGGAGAGTACACACAGCTCCTGTCCCCTTCACTATATTGCAAACTGCTCTTAAACCGCTGAACTAAACAACACCAAATTTCGTAGACAAGTAGACAGACGAGTTCCTGAGATCCCCTCAAAATTGCAGCTCAATCGTACACCGTTTACCTACCCAAGCAGTTCGTGTCCCAAAACTACTCTGTTCTAAAACTGCAGCAGTGAGAGCTGACAAAACCACTCTCAAATCTGATGCTCCACTCACCCAATCATCAAACCAGCTAACCAGTCTGAAGTAATCAAAGTAAGGAATGATCTCACCAAGTTTGGGGTTGGTCCAAGCACGTTTGAGCCTCCAATCACTAGCTTGAACACTGTCTAGTTACATGCACCAAATCTGGACAGAACCTCCACTTCTTCTCCTTCCTCTCTCAAACAGGTTGTGTTTTCTCTTGTGTGCTCTCTCTCACTCTCAGAATGTCAGCCACCATAGGCAGGGGTGGAGTGGCTAGAGTTTTCTTCTTGATTCCCTTCCCTTGAAAGCACTCTCAACCGTTGGATGCAGCGAGGATCAACGGCTCACATGTGTTGGACTTATGGGTTGATATTGGGCTACCAACACACCTCCATGTGGAGGGACTTAGCCCAACAACCCTCAGTGCCGCCAACCCGTCACTCCCTTCCACTTGTCTACGTATCGATGGGGCGTCTCAGGGCGGCAGTCGCAGTGTGGACGGGTGGTGGTCTCCGACGGCTGCCTGGCCTTGGTGATCCTCCCCTTCTCCTCTCGCCTCCGACACTTCTTTCTCAAATTCTTGCTCGGATCCAGCCGGTATGGCTCCCGATTCGGCCTTCCCGGAGACTTGCGATGTTGGATGCTTCTGTGTTGGCCCGTGGAGCTCGATGGTATGTGATGTGTGGATTCTCTGTCATGCGTGGGCTCATGCTCCTAGGATTTCATGACATGGTCAGTGGGTGCGACTGCTTCATCTTCGTCGATCGATGATCTGGAACGTCAGGGTGGACAACCGTGCTCATATTTTCTTGGTGCAGGAGGATGGGGACGGCTGCTCCTGGTCAGATTTGGTCCTCGTTGAACGATTTGATTTCGTTGGTCACTGTTCAATGGTAGGACACTACGTGGTGTGCACCTTCATCCATGGTATGTTGTGGGACTGGAAGCGAGGAGCTGTTCTATCCTGTCGCTGGTGAGAGAGGTCGTCGGGGGTCGATGTGTTGTGCGGGGGTGAGGTTGGGATCCTGGACACCGGGGCAACAACTCCGGGTAGTGTTCCATCAGATTGCCTTGTGAGCAGGCATCATGGCAGTGGTGATGGATGCATCTTATGGTTCTGTGGGCAACAGAGGATGTAGCATTTGATGATCCTGATGTCCGTGGTGCCTCATCAACGGCGGTTCCTAGATCGTGCTCTAGAGGTCTTGTTTGGTGGCGCATGTCATCCTCGGGTTGGACAGGTGCTCGAAACTCCTTGGTATAGCGCGGATGAGAGGTTTCGGGCGAGAGCCTTGTGCTCTGGCGCTACCAGCGGTGACACCTGTCGATGTCGCATCCCTTTTTGGGGCATCGTTGCGTCCCTGTTGCCGAGCCAGGGCCTCGGCTGAAAACCCTTGACTGTCTCCTCGGTATGGACTGAGGCTACGTGTAGCGTTGCTTCTCTCCTAGGGTAGTCGTCATGGAACCCATGTATCTTCCAGTGCGCTGCTTCGTCATCGGCGGACATTTTCGTATCCTCGCATGAAGCTTCCTCGCTCTGGCATGGGCGGTCTCACTTGCCTCCTATTATTTACATGGATCCACATTGTTGTTCCTCGCGGTCCTAGTTTTCCACATGCAGGCTTGGGCTCCATAATCCAGAGCTGAAGGGCAAGGGGCCCTCTCAGTGGCAATTTGGAGTGAGCGGTGCAACGAGGTCCGGAGGTTTATCTTGGCAGCGAGTCTCCTTCCTTGATGGTATGTGAAGTGGTGATAAAAAGTTACCATTTGACCACGACACCCCCTTGAACGACCTCGAGCAGGTACTGTATCATCCATGTTAGGCAATAGAATGTTATGTTTCACACAGAAGTCACGTCTCTTCCAAGAGCTGATCCAATCCATTTTCTCTTACATCCTGTAGTTTCTGCAATGTGACCCCAATCAAACTCACCGGAAGAACAATGTGCTGATCTTTCCTTTACAAACATTGCGATAACTCATTGGTCTTGCCCAATAGTTTGACATAACATGCAACCTAAAAACAAATTCGAAGCTTGCCATATGAGAAATCAAGCCACCTGTTGTGCTTCTTTGTGTTAAATTTTCTGCACCATCATGAATGTTCTCTAACACATGCAAAACAGATTTCCAGATATTTAGAAATCGACTCAAAGTTTTAGGATGTGTGCCCCATCGTGTATCCCCGGGCCATACAAGGTTGGTTGCTTGGTTTTACCCTCTTCCTGAAAAATTTCCCAGACTCCAATTGGCTTACAATATTGTCATGTTGTTGTTGAGCTAGTTCATCATATCTCTTACAGGAAGCATTGACGGTGTTAACAATCAAAGTTATGTGGTTGAAAAAATCCGCTACAGATGAACAACACTTGGCAACAGCAACAACCACTAACTGCAACCGATGGGCAAATCAATGGATATAAAATGCATAATGATTTTCATCTTGTATCAACTTTTGCAACCCATGAAATTTCCCTCTCATGTTAGAAGCTCCATCATACCCTTGCCCTCTCAATTTAGACATAGATAAACCATGTTCAAGAAACATACCATCCAAAGCTGCCTTTAGAGAAGCTACTCTTGTGTCACCAACATGCTTAATCTGAATAAACCTCTCAATCGTGTACCCTTGACTGTCGACATACCTACATGAGACAAAGAGGCACATGTAACCAAAAATCAGGTGTTACTATTAGTAGTGAACAAAACAACAATTAACATAACAAATACTAAGTTACTAACCTTAAAATCATAGCCATTTGCTCTTTTATAGATGCATCTCTGGATTCATCAACAAGTAAAGATAAATTCCTATCTCCGGTATCAACAATAATGGATTTGGTGGTCTCTTCTGCACAAGCTTGGCACAATTGAAATTGTATCTCATGTGAAGTCATCAAATGGTTCCCACCCGCACTATCAAGCAAAGTCCTAACAATTGGATCCTTCTTGCTGTACCAACTCATCGAATCCAAAAAATTCCCCCTGTTGTTTGAGCCCGAACTCTCATCATGACCACGAAAAGCATGACCTTGTAATGGAAGAAATCTGATAACACCCAAAATAATGATAAGACGAGCTTTATAGTCCTCTTCACTCTTTTTGGTACCACGATCCATCACATGTGCCACACATTGCCTTTGATTTTTGAAAGCCTCGTATTGTTGTCTAGCTTTATTGTGAGCACTATCATGTTTACCAACATGTGTATCAAGAACACTAGGTCCATCCTTCCAATTTCTAAATCCGACCCTCCTGAATGCCTCAATACCATAATTTTCAGCTCTTGGTTGCTTAAAAAGAAAGCAATAGAAACAAAAGGCCGCTTCTTTAGCAACACTATATTCCAACCAATCGCCATGGTTCTTGAACCAATTAACATGAAAGCTTCTTTCTTTTGAACAATTTCCTTGGGGTGTTTTTATATATTTATGATGAGTTGGTTGGCATGGACCCATATTTATATAAATCCTTCTAGCAGTATCTCTAATATTCGGATCTAAGCTTTCAATTGGTTTCCTAAGACCAGGATCAGGTTCAATATCACCTTTACGGAATTGAGCACGGGCATCAGCAGCAATACCATGATTGTTACTCTCTGGAGTTGGCGTTGTAGGTGGGTTGCTTGAAGTCAAAGGCGGTGGTCCCGTTTCTATGGTTGTTTCACTTTCTCTGGTTGAGTTAGTCCTATCAGTCGCTTGATTCCCTCCATCTGAAATGATAGGTGTAGATACTCTTGTTGCGGACATTGGTGAAAAAAAATCTTCATCTTGTTTTTCTACAATACAAAATATATATGACTGAAAACATAACATACATACACATTATTGCACTTAAGATTACTTTGGAGTGATACACAATAATATAGATGTTAAACTGACATTATAAAACATGATACAACTGTAAGCATGGGGAAATCGGGAAATGATAAAAAAAATACCCAGGTGCGGTCGTAGCCAAGTGCACCACACGGGCGATTGGGCGAACGATGAACGCAGTACGACGGTGGCCGAGACGGCGACGGACAACGACGTTGGTGGCTGGTGCGAGCGCTGCAGTCCTGACTCTGAAGATTGATCTTCCGTGTGCGAATTAGGTCGACCGTGACAACGGCCATGAAAAAAAAAGGCAAAGAATAATAGATGAAATACTCTGTACTTATAATAATTTTTTATGATATATTGGTATTTCGGAAAGAAAAAAAAGTGAAGCTTATAAGGGGGAAAAAAAGACTGACGTCAATCCGTACTCCTAGGCCCCCCTCATGCTGAGTTAACAGCAACTTCAGGTTACAGGCCCGTGGCTTGACCCAGCCCAGAAGTACGTGATGACTGCCTTTTGCCTCAGCAGACCCTGGACCAGCAAGCTGGTGTATATGCTTGCGTCGTCGGCGATACATGGGTCACTACCGGGCTATTTAGACCGCAAAGTACGCTCCTAAGCGAGCGGTGTGGTACTAATTTATCTTTCGGCGCGGTGCGGTCGGCGAACGGAGCGGCTCGTTCCCGACTCGCTCCCATCCTAAGCGCTCGCTGGGTCACATCCTCTTCCGCCCTGTGCAATCCTACGTGCTGCAAACCTGAACCTCCATCTCTCTCCTCCGTCGTAGCCAGTCTCTGCCGTCTCGTGCCATCAAGTCATCTCTTGTAACAAGATGCAATCAATCGTCTAAAAAAAGTGATAAGATGCAATTAACAATCGGAATACTCACGCATCTGATTGCCTACAAACTGAGCTTTCCATCTCGTTCGTTTCCATGGACTATTCGATCAATGCTCGCCGGTTCTCCTCACCTGCTCCGGCGCCAACCACGACAACTACACGTGCTTAGCTAAGCTTCAACATAAGCAAATCACCACACGAATCAGTCACTAGCATTATATATATACGCAACAGTTACAGGCATGTCCAGTCTCAGTCCAGTCCAGGTCACTACGGCTTTCCATCAAGACACGATATCATCATATCAGGAATTCAGCTTGTGTCATTGATCCATAAACCATTCAAATTTGTACACCTCCCCCGCGTCGCCGGTGCGACACAGGGGCGAAACCGCCGCCGCCCCAAGCCCCCCCTTCTTGTGCTCCTCGTCGCCGCTGCCGCCGCGGTAGAAGCGGACCCGCCGTCAAATGGTGCCGCGGGAGGCTCCTCGTCGTGGTGTTGGTATTCATTTATTTAATCTGGTATTCAAGTATTTAAGTTAATGCGCTTTGCATATTCCAGTCAGTTATCATAAGCTAGTTATTGTGTTAAGTCTACGGTTTCAATTTTTTTTAAACATAGTACATATGCAAACGCTCATAACAGGCGCATACACTCATCCCTATAAACACACACACATCCTATCTCTATGAACACCTTTGAAAGATTAAGCCGACATGTCATCTTCAGATTTGCGAAGTCGTCCCTCGTCGACACGGAATAAGCTGAGCAGAATTGAAAGATCACATGCCATCGCTGGTCTTAGCTAAGAATTATATTCTGTTTACTACCGCACCCTGTAAGATGAATAGAAGATGCATATTTGTATCACTTTGTTATAATATAATTTTGTATCACTTAGTAAAGCTAGTTGTAATGCCAAGTTTGTCTTAAACAAACTCACACATTCGAATGTATCATTTATTTGCTGATATTTAGTTTGGGTATATGATCAAGCATTTCAATGTACCAAAACAGTAGCGGCACTTTTTTTCAACATGCACATGTTATTCTCCAATATATTGTCATGCATCTCAAATAATTATAGGAGAATTACAAAGTGTTTTCCTTGGGTATAGATCACTTCTTTATCAGGCAAAGGGGGGTTTGATTACAGGAATTGACCATTAATATTTGAAGATGAAAAACTCCATCTATCTAGCTATATAAAATCGCAGAAAAATAGGAATGATTGACTTATAATTTAGTGCATCCTCGAGTAAGTGATGAACAACATCCATTGGATTTTCTTTTGACCTATGCTAAACCCCCACGTTCCAAATATCACCTAAAAATAAATAAAGCAATCTTCTTGGTGTGTCACCTCTCTATTGTACACTGCCACCTTCATTCCTCGCTGATGTGCTCTCCTGGTTTGCAATGCGGTCTCCTTGCGCACGGGGAGGGCTTCCACTAGTAGAAAACATATTTTACGTTTGGATTATTAGCCCCGGTTTGCTTCTGAATCGAGACTAATATGACCATTAGTCCCGGTTCATGAGAAAAGCTTTGAGTCTCGGTTTATTAGTAACCTCTAGTCATCAATCAGGACTAAAGGGATGGTGACAAGGTTGCGTTAGGCTGCCGTCCATGAGAGGAACATTAGTCCCGGTTAGTAATACAAACCGGACTAGAGATTCTCACCTCATTTGCTATTTTCCATGCACTTAATGATTTATTTAGCTAAATGTCTTCGAAATTGAAAAGTGCAACAAATGAACTTTGAAAAGGCTGAAACTTGGCATCGTATCATCATTTCACCCACATGGCATGTGCTAAAAAATTGGCAGGGTTACGACAAAAACAAGATGCACTTCATGTACAAACTGAACAATCCCTTTCGAAGTATCACGGTTTCGGACGAATACTCGTCTCTTACAAAGACATTTCATTTTTTAATCTTATTTCAACTCCAGACTTTTTTTGCCCTCAATATGCATCATTTAAAGTCACCTCATAAATTTTCAACCCTTTCTCACCTTATTTGCTATTTTCCATGCATTTAATGATTTTTTAGCTAAATGACCCTGAAATTAAAAAGCACTACAAATGAATTCTGAAAAGGCCGAAACTTGGCATGGTATCATCATTGCACCCACATGGCATGTGCTAAAAAGTTAGCAGGGTTACGGCAAAAACATGATGCACTTCTTGTACAAACTGAACAATCCCTTTGAAAATATCAGGGTTCTGAACGAATACTCATCTCTTACAAAGGCATTTTATTTTTTTAATCTTATTTCAACTCCAGACTTTTTGTGCCTTCAATATGCATCATTCAAAGCTACCTCATAAATTTTCAACCTTTCTCACCTCATTTGCTACTCCCTCCATTTCAGTTTATAAGTCCGGCACGTGTACCTAGGTCATCAATTTGACCAACTTACACTACAGGAATCAGCTATTTTGATGATAGGTATAATCTTGCCGTCAGCAAATCGTCGGGGCAGAAGTTTGCCGTCATGGGCACACGGCAAAGAGCTACTATCGCCAAAAATCATGAAAAGCATACGGCAAAAAAAACCACACGGCAAAAAATAGTTTTGTCGTCAACTATATGGATAGATGACGGCAAAGGCATGATTTTTGCTGTCTACTTATGCTATGGATGACGGCAAACAAAGATGTCCACGTTCCTGTTAACTGACCCAAACGGCAGGCAGTTTTGCCGTCTTGGATTAGCAAGAGAAGACGACAAAAATTAATCTTTGTCGTCACGTACGTCGTTATGAAGACGGCAAAGACTAAAAACACAGGTGGCCTACCTCCGCGAGTGGAAAAAGAACACACCAGATAAAAAAACAATGAGCGCACCAGCCCCTCCCTCTCGCGACTGGTGGTTCCCTCCCTCTGGTGAAAATATCTAGGGTTCACAGCCGCCGTCGCCGGTGCCCTCCCCGGCCGCCGCCGCCGGTGCCCTCCCAGGCCGCCCTCGTCCGTCTGCGCGACATGGCGGGAGGGTAGGCCACCTCCGGTCGGGCCTCCCTCCACCACACCTCCGGTCGGTCCTCCCGCCAGTGCCCTCCCCGGCTGACGCCGCCGGTGCCCTCCCCGACCGCCGTCGTCCATCTGCGCGACATGGCGGGAGGGTAGGCCGCCCTCCGTGCCTGTCTCCGGTCGCCACCAAGCGGGAGTGTAGGTCGAACCACCGGTCGGGCCTCCCTCCAGCACCGCTAGTGCCCTCCCCGGCTGACGCCTCCGGTAGGCCTCCCTCCACCACACCTCCCAGTCGTCGTCGTCGGACCTCTAATTCCTGTAGTGTGTATGGCATTGCTTTGTTGATATTGCTATAGCTGATTCCTGTAGTGTGTATGGCATTACTTTATTGATATTTACTCTAATGCAGTCAGTGAGTGTATTAGTTCAAGTACTTTCTTGTGTTAAGTAATACATACTAGATAGTACTCCCTCCGTTAACATATATAAGATGTTCGAACTTTTTTTCTGAATCGGATGTATATAGACACGTTTTAGTGTGTTTATTCACTCATTTCAGTCCGTATATAGTCCATATTGAAATATCCAAAACATCTTGTATATGTGAATGGAGAAAGTATCATTTATCTGAGTTCTTGTTTTTATCCTAAATTTCTCAAATCCTTTTGCTCAGTATCGTTGGATTGCTTATACGGCCATTTCCATCGGATGTTGTTTTGTTGTCGCGTTCTTGATTGGAACAAAAGAGCCAGGGTAAGATGAAAACCTTATTTGGACATCTAGATTACAAAGTTATAGTCCCATGTTCTTTTGAAAATGTTCTTAACTTTTAGTATGTTTTCTTTTGTTTTATTTTCAGTTTGTTTCTAACTTTGAATTCTGTAGGTTAAATCAATTCTGTAGGTTTATCAGTTCAGTCTTACATGTGGTGTTACACATTACATGTATCCCTTAATTGTTTTTTACTATCCTTTTCTGTGTTGTAACTATCTTATGATTATGTTTGTTTCAATTTATGTAAGAGAACATTAAAATATACTAAGTAAGAACTACTAGAATTAAAAAATAATTTGATATACAGCAGAATCACTGAGTAAAAGAAATAACTTCAAAGGAGTGATAGAATAGTAGATAGATATCCTTCAGGAGAATCCTAGATAATCAACATACCTTTTTTTTGCACGGAAAAACAGTTTTCTGCGTGTTCTGTTCATAAAGGAGGAAATAATTTAATAATCTCCTTGGTTCTACCTTGAAATAACATAAGATAACTCTGTACTTATTTGGTTGCGTATGAAATCGATGGAGGATGACAGGTTCTCTATCAGTAGCAGGTTGCGTATTGTTCTTGTATTGCCATCGTAGTGTTGCAATTTTTGTGATAGTCTAGTTTCTGATTATTTCACTTATAATGTTAAGACTTTTTAGGCACATACTATTTTAATTCTCATAATATATCATCGTGTTCTTCTACATTCCCATAGGGACCTGTTCCTGAAAAGCCCAACTAAAAGCAACCCAAGGTCCTGGTGTTCCATTGAATATGTTGAATTTGAAAATTTATAAATGGTGTACTAAATGTAAACTTATTTCTCATGTAGGATAGGACTTGAATTTTGTAGTTGATTGCCAATAGACTGCCAAACATGGTGATGTCTCTGGACAATTTAAGGGGCTTCGCCTTAGCCACATCATCGAGTGCTTTTATTGGATCTAGCTTTGTGATCAAGAAGATTGGCCTGAAGAAAGCTGGGGACGTTGGGGTAAGAGCAGGTTGTGCCTCTCTCCTATATTTGTTTCAATGTTTTTTCATCGCAGACAAGATGAAAGATAAAGTTTTAATATTTGTACTGCTTTAATCCATTAATAATTAATCTACGCTTTTTACCCTCATGATTTATAGGTTCTGGAGGCTACTCATACTTATATGAACCGTTATGGTGGATAGGAATGGTAACTAGTAAGTATCACTTACACTGAGTTGTTTCTTTATGTGGTGGCGTTACAGCAAAGGCACTCAATAGAGATACTAACCCAATTTTCTTTTCTTTGTGGGGCAACACCCCACAAAAAAACTGAGTTTTGTTGCCACACAAATATCTTCGAATAGATGTATATTTTGGTAGATTTTACGTCGGGCATTAGATATCAGGTGAGGATAGTGTCCGTGCTTGTACCATTGATGAGAAGAAGGATGGTCACCTCCTTACAATACTAGAACACAGGAGCCTAGTTTCACTATAGTTTTATTTGGAATGAACAACATTTTCTAATGATATGATGTAGGCTTGAAGTAATGTTTATCGCTCTCTATTATTTCTTGCAGTGATTCTGGATGAGGTGGCCAATTTTGCAGCATATGCATTTGCTCCAGCAATACTTGTTACTCCTCTTGGAGCATTGAGCATCATATTTAGGTTTTCCACATGCCATCCTTCCTAAGCCATAATTCTGGTGAACTGATAATAGAATGTTTCCTTAATTCTCTTTCGTTCGTGCAGCGCAGTGCTAGCACACTTCATTTTGAATGAGAGGTTGCATATGTTTGGCGTGGTTGGTTGTGCATTGTGTGTTGTTGGTTCAGTTGATATAGTGTTGCATGCCCCAATGGAAAGAAAGATTGATTCAGTTAGCGAAATATGGCAACTTGCAACTGAACCAGGTATCTCTTTTCAAGTCCTTAAATAGTTCTTGCTGCCATTTCTCATAGTTTTCCCTTTGAACGAATGTTCATTGTGACCATGTGTCCTTAATAATATACTTTGCTTTATAACCAATTTACCATCAGTGGTTGTTTGAAACGCATTGTTCGGTAAACAATAGATGCAGTAATATTTTCTAATTCTCACCAGAGTTTTCCAGTTAGTTCCATATTTTTCCCAAGTAGGGCTCAGAAATATCTTGGCTACATTATTCGACAAAAAATATATCCTTCTGTTAGCCACTCGTTTTGTGCTTGTTCCCTTATAGTGTTTGCTATTGCTCATTCTTTTAATGGATGACAGTGCTCTAGTGCTACTGATTTGGCTTTAAAAACATAAAATGCTACATACAGGAATCGGTTCCAAAGTTAACAGTTCAATTTCTTTGCTTGTTTTGTGGACAAGACATGTTGTGTCATTCTACTAGAGTTAATACCATATATGTATATATGCACTATATTTGTGTGATACTTCCATAAAAACTATATGGTGTTACACCACCAAGAAAGTATCTGAGGGAAGTTGTTTCCCTTTGTGCAACATTCTTTATGTTTGTGGTTATGTTTTCGATCCCACTTTTTCAGTAAAATATTTATGTTATCAAATCCATTTTTGACATGCAACTATAATCGGTGCTGGCAGGTTTCATAGTCTATTCTTGCTTGGTTGTAGCTCTTGCACTTGTTTTAATGTTCTGGGTTGTTCACCATACCGAGCAAAGGAAAATGCTCGCATATGTTGCAATATGTTCACTATTCGGGTCTCTTACGGTAGGTTTGCAATACATCATACCAGGACATGAGTTGTTCAAATTGATTTATAATGCCCTGATGAAGTACTATATTTGGAACAGGTTATCAGTGTTAAGGCAGTGGCCAATGCTTTAAAGCTCTCATTTAATGGAGTGAACCAATTTGTCTACATCCAAACTTGTGATTATATGTTGTTTAGTGTAGCTGAATTATTTAAACAAGGTAAGCTTTCTCGTCATATTCGATCAACTCAAGTATACTGCCATACATATGAATTGATGGTTCTACGCATCTTTGAGATCTGCTATGGTTAGTGCCTCCATATCTCATTTACAAGTAGAGACCACTTGAGATCTTCATGATTTAGAGACCACTTGAAGCTATGTATTTGACCCATTTGAACCCATAGAATGACATAGCAAAATTGTTAATATGCTCTAATTGTTAATATCATGTCATTGTTTTTGGCGGGGTAGGGAACACCGATTTTACTTTTCCATCGCTATCATATGCTTAGGTAGCAGGCACGATTGCAACAACTAAATCTAAATCTTAAGTCCTGAACCTGCAAAAAGAAATTCAGAATAAATGAGTGCTAGAACATGAACCTGATGTAGATGCGAAAAATAATATTAATGTGATAGGTTGAGCGCTGGAGATCCATATCCCCACTCCCCTCTTCCAGGTTGAAAATTGGGAGAGACACGGATCTGTTTTCATATGGAGAGTTTGAGAAAGAGATGAGAGTTTGAGAGAGAGAGAGAGAGAGAGAGGGAGGGAGGGAGAGAAACCTGAGAGATCCATAGAGGCATACATGCCGAAATTACTTGCTCCAATTCGAGAGAGACGTGGATCTCTTTCTGAACAGAATATGAGGACAACCATGGATCAAGGGAGGGAGATTGCGGGAGAGAATATGATTGCTTCAGGTCGTTTTTTTAACTGGGAAAGAAAGAAATGCTGGAGATATATATATTTGAAGGCATCTCTTTTAATTTTTTCGTAACTTGTATTAGTTAATCTGAACCGTAATAACTTGGTCCCATCATTAGATGTACGGCTCGTTTCTGAACCGTACAGCTTTGATAATAGTTAATCTGAACCGTACAGCTCATTTTTTCCCTAACTTGTATTACTTAATCTCAACCGTAATCTGAATCGTACAGCTTTGATAATATGATATATGCTTCACATGTTGTTGAACTAAAATATATGTATTAATCCAGCAACATCAGACATAGGTGTCATATGTAGCAAATAATAGGTATATGATGTTAGCTGGTGATTGAAATTGATGTAAAGAAGAATAGTGGTATCCTATCTTATGGCTTTTCCATTTTTATATTTAAGTTAGAAAGATAGCAGACAATAACTAGTCTTTTGACGAAATCGTTTTCCCTTGGTTCTACAAGTCTGTAGTATTTCTATAGGCATAACCAGACTGTCAGACTTGGACCAATCTGATAAGTCTCAAAATATACTATGGCTATAACTCCCAGACATGATAATCAGGTCATTATACTTTACCTCGTATCTTTGGTAGTGGCTCCAACGGGAATTTCATCAGGCATCTAGCTAGTGAAAAAAAATCAGGACTCTTTGTGTGAATCTATAACTATTGACTGGCGACAAATTTCATTTAGGTACAAATGATTTAGCGCACCTTATTTTGTTGTTATGGACATGAAAATCTTTATTTATTGTGTGCCAAAATCTGACATATGTGCATGACTTCATTTTATAGGTTGTCGTATGGATGTTCTTTGGACTACGATATTGACATGAAGACATTTATCGTAATGCCAAATTTTATGTAGTAATGTCAAATATTATGACATAGATGTGCTATGGATTATGCTATATATACATGGATGTGCTATGGATTATGCTATATATACATGGATGTGCTATATGTTGTATGGATTATGGATGTGTTATATGTTGTATGGATTAAGGATGTTATATATATGATGTATGGATTAAGGATGTTATATATACGATGTATGGATTATGAATGTGTTATATGTATGGATTATGGATGTTATATATATGCTCTATGGATTATGTTATATTTATATATATGTTGTATGGATTTTGTTATATATTTATATATATGTTGTATGGATTATGGATGTGCTATGTTATATATGTATATATATGCTCTATGGATTATGTTATATATATTTATGTTGTATGGATTATGTTTTATATATATGTTGTATAGATTATGTTATATATATACATTATATATTTATGCTCTTTGCTGTCATGTTCATGACGGCAAATAAATGTGGCGCCCCCAACATGTGGTTTGCCGTCTTGTGTAACTTTAGAAGACGGTAAAAGTTTGGCATATTTTGCTGTCATGTACAGGTTCCGCAGACGGCAAAAAATGTGGCATATTTTGCTGTCATGTATAGGTTAGGAAGACGTAAAAAAAATGTCATATTTTGCTGTCATGTATAGGTTAGGAAGACGGTAAAAAAGGCTAACGTCGTCCGTTAGCTAGGCCATTCTGTCTTCTGACCATTTTTTTGCCGTCTATCAAAGTAGCTGACGGCAACATAATTCCACTGACGGCAAACATTTTACCGTCTGTTGTCCCGGTCGCTGACGGCAAAGACACCCTTTGCGGGCACATGGTCTGACGACATTATTTGCCGTCATTGACTGACGGCAAAAAATTTGCCGAGTGTAATTCGCTCTTTGCCGTCTGTAGCGTCCTCACGGTAAAATGCTCGATTCTGACAAATATATATTACAAAAAATATATCATTAAAAACTTTAGATTTTCTATTTTCTAATGATATAACTATCATATTAAACAATAGATTTTATATAAGTCAAATTAACGATCTAGGTACACGTGTGTGCCTTCTAAACTGTGACGGAGGTAGTACTTTTCATGCATTTAATGATTTTTTAGCTAAATGACCCTGAAATTGAAAAGCGCTATAAATGAACTCTAAAAAGGCTGAAACTTGGCATGGTACCATCATTTCACCCACATGGCATGAGCTAAATAGTTGTAAGGGTTATAGAAAAAACAGGATGCACTTCCTGTATAAACTGGACAAACCCTTTCGAAGTATCACAGTTCCGGATAAATACTCATCTCTTACAAAGGCATTTTATTTTTTTTAATCTTATTTCAACTTCAGTCTTTTTGTGTCCTCAATATGCATCATTCAAAGCCACCTCATAAATTTTCAACCCTTTCTCACCTCATTTGCTATTTTTCATGCATTAAACGATTTTTTAAGCTAAATGACCCTCAAATTGAAAAGCGGTACAAATGAACTCTGAAAAGGCTGAAACTTGGCATGGTATCATCATTTCATCCACATGGCATGTGCTAAAAAGTTGACAGGGTTATGGCAAAAACAGGATGCACTTTGTGTACAAACTGGACAATCCCTTTCGAAGTATCACGGTTCCGAACGAATACTCATCTCTCACAAAGGCATTTCATTTTTTAATCTTATTTCAACTCCAGACTTTTTGTACCCTAAATATGCATCATTCAAAGGCACCTCATAAATTTTCAACCCTTTTCTCACCTCATTTGCTATTTTTCATGCAATTAATGATTTTCTTTTAGCTAAATGACCCTGAAATTGAAAAATGCTACAAATGAACTCTGAAAAGGCTGAAACTTGGCATGGTATCATCATTTCACCCACATGGCATGAGCTAAAAAGTTGGGAGGGTTACGGAAAAAATAGGATGAACTTGGTGTGCAAACTGGACAATCCTTTTGGAAATATCAGGGTTCCGGACGAATACTCGTCTCTTATAAAGGCACTTCGCTTTTTTAATCTTATTTCAACTCCAAACTTTTTCCGTTGTCAATATGCATCATTCAAAGCCACCTCATAAATTGTCAACCCTTTCTCACCTCATTTTCTATTTTCCATGCATTTAATGATTGTTTTAGCTAAATGGCCCTGAAATTGAAAAACGCTACAAATGAACTCTGAAAAGGCTGAAACTTGGCATGGTATCATCATTTCACCCATAGGGAATGCGCTAAAAAGTTGAGAGTGTTACGGCAAAAACAGGATGCACTTCGTGTACAAACTAAACTTTTTCTTTCGAAGTATGAGGGTTCCGGACAAGTACTCATCTCTTACAAAGCATTTCATTTTTTAATAACCTAAAAATTACCAATTTAATATAATTATAATACACACTAATATTAAACATCATATAAAAGAATGACCAAAAAATCTATTTTAAAGTGAAGTTATTCACAAACTAGGGATTCACACAAATTTCAAAAAAAATCAAATTAAAATATGTAAATTTGAAAATTACTAGCACTAATATAATTTTTTAGTTTTTTTGACCTAAACCAAAAAGATTTATTCAAAATCTATAAATAGTCTAACAGTTATTTCAAATTTAAAAATAAAAATTGTCTTGTTTATAAAAACAAAAACAATAAAAAATAAAAAATAGGCTTTTAGTCCCGGCAACCGGGACTAAAGGTCCCTTCCCGCGTAGAATTTGGGTCGTAGAAAATAGACCTTTAATCCTGGTTGGTGTCTACAACAGGGACTAAAGGTGCCTGCCAGTGGGCCGGGCGCCCCACCTTTAGTCCCAGTTGGTGGCTGGAGCCAAGACTAAAGAGTCTTTAGTCCCGGTTAGATCCACAAACCGGGACTAAAGGTCCCTGGCATATAACCGCAACCTTCTCCCCTTCCCAATCAACCACCATTTTCACAAAGAACACAGAGCAGACCGCCGCTGCCCTCTCCACCGTGACGCCGTCAGGCTGCACATTTTCGCCGGCGACCCATGCGCCCTCGATGTCGCCGTCCGGTCGGTCTGCTCCAAGCGCCGGCAGCGCCGCCACTCCTCCGTGGGCGCCTGCCTCAATCCCCACCCGCTCGATCTTCCAAGCGCCACCGCGGCCCGAGCCCGCGTCGGCACCGCTCCTCCCCGCCTCCGATGTCGTCCTCCGTCTCCGGCCGCTCATCCCGCGTCGCTCCTCCCCGCCTCCGGTGCCCTCCTCCATCTCCGGCAGGTGAGCCTCCCCTTTGCATGTTCACAGAGATCAAATTTGGAGAAACTTCACCAACAGTAATTCTTCAATTGTTTACCCCTAATTCATGATGTTATATATCCATGAATATATACTTTTATGATACGATGTTCTACAAAAGATTGGCATATATATCTAAATAATTTGAATGCATGCTATGCGAGTAGGTGATTCGCCACATTATGTGTTCACCAGATCTTGAAATATCAGTCTATGGTTAAAAAAGCGTGAGCCAGCTAACACGAGGAGAAAATTGGCCACCTATCGGGTCTCCTCGTTTGTTGTGACTAGTAAAAGGACCCGTGTGTTGCACCGGGTGTACAAAAAATATATATATGCCTAGACAGTTGGAAAAAACTACCAAAAGGGTTCGTGCGTTGCAACGGATGTATAGACAACATATTGTTAATAAAGATCTCCATGCACACCAAGCAACATTGTGTGACTTTTTTACCATTATAAAACACATTTTGATTTTTGAATTTTTTTTCTCCATCTTTTCCACGAAGCTAAAAAGTTCAAAGTATCTGTGCATCAATTATTTTAATATGTATTCGTTCAGCCCCCTTCATTTCTTTTACCGTGCGCATCATTTTCCTTTTTCTGTCACCTCGTGTCCGTTTTTCCTTTATTTCTTCGTTGTAACCCTTCCTTATTTCCTTTGTATTAAACCTTACAAGAAGGTATCTACACGGTCAACATAGAGTGACCGCAAGGGGTTGGGGTTGGGGGAGGCAATCAAGGGGGAAGTGGGTCATGGCCAATCAAAGGAGATTATGTGTACCTGAGTTGGTGTCCACATATAAACAGTTCAACGGCACTCCACATATAAGGTGGTTAAGGGGCAGCTCCAGAAAAGACAATCCCTGGTTTTCAGTTCTTCTAGGTTGCAGAGCACGCAGTTCGAATCCTCAGTGACATTGAATGTTATGCCTAAGAAGCATGCCAGTGGTGCTGGGTCTATCATTCTGGAGGAGCTATGCAAAGGCCTTAAGCTTGCAAGTGCATTTGCAGGTCTGAATCCGCTTTATAGGTGTGAGCCTGGAGGAAAAGGAAGAATAGCCCCGTAGATGGTGCAAATGCCATTGCTTTCCTTAGGTAAACATGATGGTCGAGGAGGAGCTGTTGGAGATCGTATGTTCATCAACGACTAGAAATTGGGGGGGTATGATTGCGTGTTGTAAAAAGGCTATTCTGTCATGCAGTATTAAATGCACTCTATTTGGTTTACAGTCCCGTGCATTGCAACGGTAAATAAAAATATTACGTCGTAGCCAAATAAGTATGGCTCAATATCCTCACATATGAGTGTTCTCTATTTTTCTAATTTACCACGATGGCCCATCATATTATCACTTTTTTTTGCCATCCTTCGTTGATGATGGCCCCGGTGTCCATGTTATCAAATTTTGTAACATTTTATAAAATTTCACACACATTTTCTTTGAATTCATGGATATGTTTTGAATACATCATCATTTTCAAAATCTTGAATGTTTTATATTGGATGAATATATTTTTCGAAATTGTGAATTCTTTTACGATATCGGAACAATTCTTTAAAATCATCAACATTTTTTAGTCCGTGAACATTTTATGTTTTCCTGAAAGTTTATTTAAATTACCAAACATTTTATGATTTCATGATTCGTTTTTCCAAAACTTAAAACCTTTTAAATACAGAATTTTGAAAAATTCTGAATTAATTTATAGAAGAAAAATAAATTGAAATAAGAAACATTTTATATTTTCCAGAATATATTTGTCGAAATTTTGAATTATTTTATAATATGCAAACTGTTTTTTGAAAATCATAAACAATTTTGAATTCCGCAAACAATTTATGATTTCCTGATCCTTCTTTTGAATTTCTAGACATTTTATGATTTCCTGAACATTTTTTCTATGTTTTGAATACATGATCATTTTCAAATCATGAACGTTCTATATTTTCTAAATATATTTTTGAAAATTGTGGATTCTTTTATAATATGCAAAAAAAATCAAAACTCGAAACTTTTAAAATTGGAATGTTGAAAAGTTCCGAATTAAATAAAAGAATATATTTTTGAAAATTGTGGATTCTTTTATAATATGCAAACAGTTTTTCAAAACTCGAAACTTTTAAATTTGGAATTTTGAAAAGTTCCGAATTAATTAAAAGAAGGCAACAAACAAATTGAAATAATAAAACAGAAAATCCGATGAAAAAGGTGTTGTTCAGGAATCGAACCTGGGATTCCTGGATGGAGTAGCGGCACTAAAGCCAATAGGCCAAGCTAGCTGTTGTTGCTTTCGAAGGTCTCGCCCCGTCTTTTAAGTACTGATACGGACGGTGACTTTGACAGATTCGAAAATTGAATCGTTTTCTGCACTTATGGGTGGCATAGTGGGTAATTTAATACAACATTAGGGCAATTTTAATGACGTACCACAGAAGCAATAGGTGCTTTATTAATAGGTAAAGATTGAAGTGGGTTCCACGGACGTGGAAACGGGCCAAAGGACATGGCCACCTAATGGCAAGTGGATGAGACCGAGCGCAAGGGCATGTAGCCAATCCAATACAATAAGCTACCCGAGAATGGCGCTCGCTGGTTGTGTCCATGTTGACATAGACACACTGTATGTCCGGTCATTCCCGATTTGCTTGTTGATGCTGCCTGCAATCATATATTGAGAGAGTTCAATACAATAAGCAACGCGAGAATGGCGCTCGCTGGTTGTGTCCACGTTGACATAGGCACAATGTTTGTCCGGTCACTCTCGATTTGCTTGTCGATGATGCATGCAATCATATATTGAGAGAGAGACTCGGGTATTCCTTCCCCATGTACGCCTGCCCCAGCCCCTTCCCTCCCGATGCACGCCACCTCCTTTCTTCCACTTTATCTCATCCGCTGGCAAAGGGACGGCGTCCTCAAGGCATGAGTGCGGAGATCTTGCTGGTGCCGCTAGCCACTAGCCGCTAGGGTGTCTGGGCATGGTGGGGGTGGGGGGGAAGCTTCTTCCAGCGGATGACGTGAGAGCCTCGGCCTAGTGGCAGTGCAGAACGTACCTGCCGATGAGGCCGTCGCCAAGGTGCCCAAGAAACTCAAGGATGGGTGCACGCATCGTCAATGCCTCCAGCCTTGGCCGCGTATGTGGCAGCAGCAGGGACATCCACTCATGGCACTGACAGTGGCATGGCACATGAGCATCTTCCCGGAGGCGGAGGCGGTGACTCCTCATGCACCTGGCGATGGCCGATGGAGCAATCCGGTCGACCTTCTTGATGTGGGTTTCCTCACTATGCTATGACCACCTCATCTGCAGGTCATTGGTGTTCATGTCCTATTCAGCAGCGGCGAGATATGGTAGGAGAGGTTGGATGTTGTCACGAGGTGTTCCCCTTCTGCATTCCAGGTGTTTGATGGTATGCCTATACTGATTGTTTGCTCCCCTTTTCCTCTATAGGTGGACGAGTGCTACGAGCTTGCAGTTCCTGAAGTTTTACTTGCAACCGGTTAAGGTTTTTCTCTGACTATTCCTCCAAGATTTCTTTTTTGTTACAACTTACAAGTGTTCATTTGTTTGTGAAAAGAGAGAGGTAGGAAATGAAGTGCTGGACTAGCTATTGCGATGGGGGAGGAATCTAAGAGATTAGAGGAGATGAGTTGGCAAAGATTCAGGTGATGTTCTTGCTGCTAATGTGTATGCGGCTGAAAAGTCAAAGAGTAGGAGAGATTTTTTTGATGCTAATGGATGTACGAAGAGAGAGGGGTGATGTTGCTTATTTATTACTGTACCTATTAGAATCGGTCGCCCTATGGGTTTGTTCGCGCATTTTATTGATCTGGGATGATTTTGTGTCCTTTTAACTGATGCATGTCGTGTGTTGGTTGTGTAGGGATTCCACCATTATCAGAAAGATGCGATAATTTTACGAGTCCATATTTTATGTCTAAATCTGCAAATTATATGATGTGTAACATGACGATGTAGCTGAATGGAATGAGGTTATTTTTTCCTCTTTCTAAATTTCTTGGTTTCTTTATTCTATATGGATTAATATTGTTCTGTGCGCTACCTTGTGCTTGTGATCTTCATGTCGAAAAGGCAGTACGAACAGTTAATTAGAGGATCCTAGCTCTCAGGTTCCCACTGGTTTCTGAAGGAGAGAAGTTTACAACTTCCATTTGGATTCGTTCAGTGTCCACATCTCTAGACATGGATCTCATCTACCTCATTTATATGATGGTTCAAAGGTTAAATGTATGCTCTTGATAACTTTTTAAGTATATCTATCTAATGGGCACTGAAGTTGTAGGTTTTTTGTATTCTAATTCGGTTGAGATACAATGATTGTTACTCCGCTTGCTGATGTGTGATTTGGTGTAGGAGTAAAGCACAAAATGGTGAAATTATGAATTTAATGTACTGTTCATAGCCCATTCTTTGTTGTTTAGTAGTTTATTTCAAGACCGCAGCTCATTTTATATATGTTGGATGAATAGCTCCCTTAATTATTGTAGTATTTGCTAACCAAGATGCCTTTTTTGCATTGTCACATATTGATAGTCCTATTTAAAGGACCGAGGAGAAACTTCAGCGCTTGTACTACTCAGTTTCCATAGTAGTTATGCGCTTTCTCTGAAATCAGAAGAGTCAAATACCAAAATTGTGTTGGTTCTTATCCTTTTGTTAATGACTTGTTCTAACTATATGGTTAGCATGAATTATATTTCATTAACAAGTGATACAATGTTACTTCAAGTTGATTGGTTCTTATCTTGTATTTCATTAAAAAAGACAACATAACTATGTACTCGTTCATGTGTTTGTAGGTACTCATATCAATCCAATTAATCAGCTTCATATCTAGCCGGTTAGAAGAAGCAAGGCCTCCGTATGAAGGGCAAACAAAGTAACATGCATTTCTGATGAAGCTCAAGGAGGGGGGTCTTGTCGTCGAGATCGTATCAGAGTGTGTACTGATATTATTCTTTTCATATTGATGTATGTTGCTCTCTCTAGATGAATCATCACCTCCTGAAAATTCATTTTTTCAGTGTTGAAGATGTTGTAGCAGCTCACAATTATAGGGAGACATGACTCACCGGCCCGATCATTCTGCTAGCATCTGTTTGTTTTTAGAATTATCCAGATCAGTTTCATGTGCATGTGTGAAGGCAGAGGTGTGTGCTTGGTACAAATAAGAGAGTAGAAGGGGCGCCTTCCACTTGGCACCGCCCAACTTCTTCTCAGGCGGCGCCACGGGTGGCGCCCCAACCTCTAGTTCCCACGCAAGCTAGTGCTAGTGGCATGGACCGAATTCGTGAAGTTTCATTGGCAGCCATTGAATATTCAGGATTGTTTATGCCACCAACCAAATTTTCCCTTGTCGAAAATCCGCTCATCATGATCAACACACGCACACCGACGAGAGGAGACGATGAACGCATGACAACACATAACTTGATGTAATAGGCTCACTTCATTGATGATTTCGAACGATTGATGGTTTATACTGCAATCAATGCTTTCTTGACAGCTCTAGCATCACCAGTTATCGATTAACCATAAAGATACATTCAAGATAACAATTTGCGAAATATAAGAAACCCATAGTAAATATTGAATAACGAAAAAAGGAGGGTTCCTTGTTGTTGATATATAGGGCTGGGCCTTGGACCAATCAAATAATTTCAGAAAAAATCTCTGAGGGCCCATATGGATCATATGACAATGGATGTGGTGGAAAGTTTAGTCACCGTTAGTGGAGAAAGAGTTGGACCTTCTTATAAGGGATTATCTTTCACATGACATTGGAGCTTGAGAAGAGAAATGGTTTCCGTGCATTCCTTCTCCGCGGGTTAAGGGAATGAGCCGAGCCGAGCTCACACATATTTCTCTAGGATCCTGTACGAAAGAGGGACGATTAGGTTTTTAGGAGCGTCTCCTATGCGACTGCTCGCCTTCGTCACCGTCATGGCCATCGAAGCCGACCGACTTGCTTCCGACAAGGCGGTTGTTGACAAGAAAGGCTTCCACTGCTATAACTAGGGAATACTACGTTTCTTTTGGCTCATCAATGTGTACGATGTTTATCCCGCTACTCCTTATTTCTGTCTTAGCAGTAGTAGCCATGTTCATAAATGTTTCTACTATATGCGTGGTACGTGTTTATCTAGGTCAGAATCTATGTGATTAATTCTATCAAAGTCATGTTCATGATTTATTTGTGAATTAAATTAATCAAATATTGCTAATATACTCAACTTACGACTTTTCAGATTTCTCTTCTCCCTTTCATTCTTGATTAGAACGTATCCACAAGCTCGTGCCATCCCGTGAGCAGATCATGTGTTGTACAAGACTCGCTCCGTGTTGCTGGAAACATGAGAGCTAAACCCTATGGATGCACTCGCAAAAAAAAGAAAAAAAAACTACTGATCCACACTATGCTATGATCGCATGTGGTCGACAGAAGACGTAAGCTCGTTACTTAGCCTAAACGACGAGCGCCGGTGAACTTTTTTCTTTTCTAAGGGCATGTACAATAGTGCTATCTTAGAAGGACCACATATGATAAATGATGAGGTGGAGGAGAGAGAACTTTAAAAAAAGGTTTTGCCTTCTCTTATTTAAAACAAGATAAGAGGTGATCTTTTAGAACAATATGTCTCATCATGTTTTTAGAAAATAACTAATTATTGTCAAATCAGACTACCACCATGATAATGTTTTTTCTTGGGAAGGTCCATCATCTACGTAATTGGCTGCAGCTTACGTAATTCGCTACTCAAGTACTTAGGGTTTTTGTTTTGCTTCGCTTTGCAGAGCTTCAATGGAGTGGAGATCGGGGCGGCGTCGTCGCCTCCGTTCCTCCTCCCCGACAGATGAGGATGGCATCAGCGCCCTCCCCGACGACCTGCTCCTCCTCGTCCTCGCCCGCCTCCGCTGTACCCGCGAGGCCGCGCGCACCGGCGTCCTCTCCCGCAGGTGGCGCGGCCTCTGGACCCGCCTCCACGAGATCGTCTTCCACGATCTTCCGCTCCCCTCGCTCGAACCGGCGCTCGGCCGGGTCGACTCTCCCGCGGTCTCCCTCCTCGAAATCCGCGTCCCCGACGCCGACGGCACCAAACCCCACGCCGAGGACCCTGGTTTCAACTCGCTGCTGCGCGCCGCCGCGCGGCTCGCGCCGGAGGAGTTCGTCTTCCGCACCACATTGGGCTTGCCCGATGACCGCTCAGTCGTCGTCGACCTGCCTTGCTTCCACCGCACCACCTCCATCGTCATGGACACCTATCTCATCACCCTCCGCGTGCCCGCCGGCGTCGATTTCCCCGCGCTCCAGACGCTGTCTCTGTCGGGCAGGGTCCGGGTCTCCTATCTCGACCCCTTGCTCTCCTGCTGCCCGCGCTTGCGCACGCTCCGGCTGCGCAGCATTGTCGGCGTGGGCGGCCTGACGGTCAGCTCGCCGTCGCTGCAGGAGCTCATCATCGTCGGCCTGTACCAAAGGAAGCACCGTATCGACATCGTCGCCCCCATGCTCAAGCAATTGACCATGTCCTTTCTCTCCTCGGGTGTCGCCAGCATCTCCGTCTTGGCACCAATGGCGGAGAAGGTCATGTGGGACTGCGGGTACAGCAAGGCCCGTGTTGTGTTTGCGTTTGGTTTTTGGCGACTTGATCAGGTGACGCTACGGACGGGGGAGGGACAAGCACGTCTCCCTTCACTGCAGATTTGTGCCCACGCCGTACGTGCGTCTCTTCAAAGCTTCGACCAAACTAAATATGTGAATGATGTATATACATCTGATCCCGTGAAATTGTTTTTCCAGACGTCGAGTGTTTTGGGGACGGAAGAGCATACCTTTGCAGAGGAGATAGAGAAGCACATGATTGCTAGGTTTTCTGTTCTGGAACTACATCTCACAACGAATGGACATGCTTTTGGAGCGCTCGTGTTTCATCTCCTAGGGATGGCCCGAATCTGTCGTTCTATACGGAGGCTTAAGGTCATCCTAGAGAGATCAACGGTAATTCTCTGATTTAGTTATATACCTTAATAAGAATATATTGTGTAGTAGTTCACCTATATGTGTAATAATATTTGGTTTTAGGTGGAAGAAGAATGCCCATTTGATTGTTTTTGTGAGCCTTGGAACTGGAGATCTCAAACTATCTCCTTGTCCGCTCTAGAGGAAGTGGAGATCAAAGGGTATCAAGGACACGGTCAGGAGGTTGATCTCTTGAAACTGATAATCCAATGTGCGCCGATGCTTAAAAAGACGACAATGAAGTTGTCAGAGGAGACCTCAGCAAGTAATGATGGATGCGCAAAGATTTAGAACATCGTCAAGGCATATTCTTCCGTGCAGTGCAATGTTTACTATAACTCCGGCGAGTACATATGTTTGGCATGCATTATTAGCATGAGCACTGCTGCAAAACCATAGAGTTTAGTTGTGCATGTGTCCCATTCATTACTATCTAGCTAAACGTGTGCTATATGTTTATGAATTTTTGTGCTCAGCCCTCATATTTCGATGGCCATGAGAAAGGATGTTCTTGTCGGTGCGCACCAATTCAATATTTTTGCGTGGTCTTACCCTACCTAATTTGCTCTTTTGCATTTTGTAATCTTCTCTATTATATTGGAGATCATGTCCTTTTGTTTTGCATTGGTATTTGAGTTTCTAGGTTAGCGGAAGTTGTCTTGTCTGAATTTATATGTCTTGGAGCTTGACACAAATTTTATTAGTTCCAGTCAAACTCTGCATCAAGTACTTTGCAATTTGTCTCTCCTATTAGCATGCATTCTTTTATTTGCCAATGGCAACAATCTATTTTGATAGTTTCTAGACTACCTGAAGTTAGATGTCTCGTGTGAATTTCATTGGCCACTAGGTTTCTATCTGCTCTCAGCATATTGTGTTTTATTTTCCAGTGGCAACATCCTTAATAACACATATATATAACAACTCGTTATTTTGGATTCATGGTGCGCACTGACAAGAACATCCTTTACCATGCTGACCAACTCCATTACTTAGTCTCAGGATTCAGGACTTTGCTTGGTTGCTCGAACTGATCATCTGATGTTCTTTTGGTGGTGTATAACGTAGCTACATATAAGGCACCCTTCGTTAAATCTTGAATGATTTCTCTGCCATTCAATTATATAAGTTAATGCACTCTAGCTGTTTCAGTCAATTACTGTAATCTGGTTATTATGTTAAGTCTATGGTTTCAATTTCTATTTGTGATTTTTCATTGTGCCGAGGGACTGCATGTTTTCACAGGAAGTAAGGAGCAGAAGTGAAAGGTCACATACCATCTCTGGTCTTAAACAAAGAATTATCTTCTGTTTACTCTCTTTTCTAACTAGTGCACAGTATGTAATGAATAGAAGATATATATTGTGCCACCTTGGCACGATTGTCTTGAACTGATTCACACATTCAAATGTACTCCCTCTGTCAACTAATATAAAAGCGTTTCGATCACTACAGTAGTAGTGATCGAAACGCTTTTATATTAGTTGACAGAGGGAGTATTATTTATTCTCTGATATTTGGTTTGGGTAAATGTGTATATGATCAAACATTTCAGTGTACCAAAACACTGGCGGCGCTTTTTGGTTCAATATGAAACTGTTAGTCTTGGAGAGAGATAGGAGTATTGCGCTTTCTATCTTCGGTATGGATAGCTTCTTTACTGTTCAAGGTTTGTCAGTCAAAGAGGAGATTGGTTCCAGGAATTAACCATTAAGATTTGAAGAGTGAAAACATCGCAACAACATCCTATAGAAAAGGAAGGAATGCCAGTTTCTGTTAACCGATCAACAAGAGCCATTGGATCTTCTTTTGAGCTAAACTAAACCCACCGGCCCCAACCGCACCTGAAAAGAAAAGAAAAAAAGCAAACTTCTCAGCATGTCACCTCTCTACTGGGTACCACTCCTCCGTTCCCATGTGATCCACTCTCATGATGTATCTCCTTGCGCACGGGGATGACTCTCCATCATCACGCATGTCATTTTTTCAGGTCAACAACTTGCCATGCATGTTGCTTCCTCTCTATTCCTCACTCGCTGCTCGTATGAGAGCAGGATGATTCAGTAGTCCGAAGCCGGTGGCCTATCTCAGATTGTGTCTCCTGCACACGAGGATGGAGCGGGATGAGGCTGAGTACTTCTCGGAAGCAAGTAATTACCACAACTAGGTAAGTGGCAAAACGGTGACACCACTGAGCTTCCATATGGTTTTCTTAACACCACATACAGCTCGATTAACACATTGCGCAAATCCCAGATGCAGGCTTCCTAAAAATAAATACCGATGCTAATCTTTTTTAGAAGATTATACCGATGCTAAATATGTAGAAGCTTTGGGGCAGGGAGGTACTGGAGTCATAATTCGAGATAATACGGGTAATTTGGTAAGGGCGCAAGCCCAATGGTATGCATTTCCTGCCTCTCCCAGGATGATGGACGCGTCTGCAATCAGGGATCACTAGTAGAAAACATATCTTACATTTGACCCTTTAGTCCCGGTTTGATTTTGAACCGGGACTAATGGTCACATTAGTCCTGGTTCCAGCGGCTAGGAGCGGTCGGGGTGCACGGGCACCGTTAGTCCCGGTTCAATCTGGACCTATAGTCCCGGTAACCGGGACTAAAGGTTGGTGGCAGTCTGGTGTCAGGCTGGGCCCCCACTAGCCCCTTTAGTCCCGGTTTGGATCACAAATCGGAATCCCGGTTTGTATCATAAAGCGGGACTATAGGTAGACCTTTAGTCGATACAAACTGAGACTAAAGATTTTTCTATATAAACCCCTTCGTCTAGCCCGGGCACATTGCTATGTTTCCTCCATTCTCTTCTCTTTTCTCCCCCTTGGCTCGAGCTCAACCTCCACTTTTTGTCAAGATTTGTCAAGGTTCGAGGCCCCCATCTCTTCAAGTGTTCACAAAGGTTAGCAACTTTGTCCTTTCATCTCCCATTGATGGATCGGCTCGTACAATGCTCTATAAGTATATGGTGATTTGTAGATTTTAGTTTGTGAGTAATTATGTGAGAGTTTATTTGATTTATATGCAATTTGAACTCAGATTAACTTGCTAGTTTGCATATGTGTATGTGTAGTTTACTTAGTGCCGTCCCCGTCCTAAGCACCGTCGATCGTCCGCACCGTCCCGTCGCCGTCGGCATCACCTTGGTGAGCCCCTTGTTCTTATCCTTTTTACAAAAAATATCTTATTTGTATGATTTAGATAGTTACTTGCATAATTTTCTTACTTGTATGATTGTTTGTTATACATAATGCCATGGTTATGATATTCGTGCCCGTCGGCCCTCGTCCGGTTTACGATTCGGATGTGGTATATTCTCTTTTGAACTATTTATTGCATTTCGTGTTTATGACAATTATGCCCATGAAGTTGACATAGATATTTTTATCTAGGAGGTAGTTGAACCGGAAATTTCAACGGACCCTATTGTCGAGAAGTTAAATTTAGTTAAAAAAGAAAACGAGGATTTGAAAGGAAAATTGAAAAGAGTTGAAGAAGAGAAGATGATATTGGAGTTGTACGTTGTCGATGTCGTCGATGATCACAAGATCAAGATGGATGCAATGCGTTTGAAGATTATAAGGATTAGAAAATATATACCCTTAATAAAGAGGCTTGGTATCACTATTGGATCAATTGTTACCTTAGTTGCCATCTTGATCGCATTTGTTGTTGCATTTAAATGCTTTAGCTAAAAACTCGTCTACGTTGTTTCATGAGAATAAGTGTGTATGAACCTTATTACATCTGATTTATGTACCAAGTTTAATAAATAACAAAATTTATTTGGTGGAGTATTAAAATAAAATGCAAAACCATGAGAGAATAAGAAACAGAAATAATAAAAGAAAATAGAAAATAAAACCCTGTCCAGTGTTGGACTAGACCTCAAGTGTACACGGAGGCCCAACCCGACTAGGATCATCCTCAACCTCCTGCTACACGCAGGCACGGAAATCGTGGCAGGGCATCCACGGCGTCATGGCCGCCATGCTCACGTGTCGACCATTGGCCGCACCCCGACGCTTGTAAGGGCAAGCCCGCAAACCCCGTGACGAACCCTAGCTCCCTTTCTTCCTCTCCCTCGCACCTCTCTCTTCCCCGCAACACACGCCCGTGATACGTCGCCATGGCCGACCTCGATCCCGCGGCCACCTCGCTCCCCGTTGACTAGGAGCTTGTCGAGGATCACCTCATGCGTCTTCTACCTTGACTACATAGTCGCATTCGAGCCCAGCGCCTTTACATCACCATGATCGACCTCATCCCCTTCCTTCGAGCGTCGTCGTTCAAGCTCGTCGATTGTCGTATCTGCTGCTCCTAAACTACCACCGAGCCACCTTGAGCTCTCTCGAAGAACTCCACTGTCGATTCCTCGTTTCCCCTGTCTTCTTCGCGGTTCCGTCGCCTTTTGCCATCGCCTCCGGTCGCCCCTAGCCGCTCGCTGCCCGCTGCTGCTTGCTCTGCTGCTGCCGCTATTACTCTGTTTGCTGGCTGATGATGCGTCGCTAGTTGCTGCTTACTACTACTGCTGCATGCAGCTGCCGCCGTCGCTGCTACAGCTTGCTTGTCGTGCTGCTCTGCTTGCTGTTGCCGCTACTGGTTGCTGCTCTTGCCGCCGCTACTGTGTGTTGAGTAAATAGGCAATTTTCCGAGTGTATTAATCCATGAGATAATAACTAGCATGGCATTGACTAGACTAATGATGTACTGATCTTGAACTAACCTAGCACATACTACGCATATAGTTGATACATCTATGAATGCAAGTAGAATTGCTAGGATAAATACGAACATGAGGATAAACGAGTCATACCCTTCAATAGGCCAGTTGGCCGTAGCAGCAGCGTTGGCATTGGACGCGGCCGTAGCAGCAGCAGCATCCTCTGCCCTCTTCTTCTCAGCTTCAAGGGCGAGACGATCGGCCTCGGATGGTGACGACATGGCGATGACGAGGACGACGCGGATGTAGACGAAGCAGACGAACGGAGGCGAGCAGTCGCGTGATCGCTCCTCAAAAATCTAATCGCCCCTCTCTCGTACAGGAACCGGAGAGGCGGGGTTTCGGAGGCCTGCTCTCCCGTCGACCGTGTACGCGGTAACGGGACGGAGTCGCCAGCGACAGCAGCAGCAAAGGGAACAAACACGTGAGGCAGATGTGATCTGATTCTCGTGACGGCTAGGGTAGGCATTAGCCTGCTTATAAAGGCGGCTGGGCGGAGAGACGTGGGCCGAACCCACGTCCGAGTCGGTAACAGCCCACGATCCGACGTCTCGGATCGTGCCATGTCCGTTACGTATTCTCCGTTCCTGACCGACAAAAATAAGCGTGACAAGGCGTGGCGTGGCGTGGCGAGGCGGGCGGCGGAGGGTGCGCGAGGGCACCTTCTCTTCTCACTCTCCAATAGCATGTGGAAGAGAGACCCTTATAAAGGGGTCCAACTTCTCCTCCACTAGCGGGGTGGGACTAAACTTCCCACCACCACTTTGTCATGCCACCACCTACATGGGCCCTTGGAGATTTTCTGAAATTCTCTTATGGGCCTAAGGCCCACTACTAATTTCAACAATCCCCCACCATATCTCAAGGGCACATCGTGTTCCCTCGTTCCAATCACTGTTTTAATATACCAGCATTTCAGTAAAAACCTGTTAAGGTTGAGCTTCACCTAGAGCAAGCAGCTACACTCCTTTACAACTGAACAATGGACTATGCCTTGAATTGTCAGTTTGGCGTAAAGAAGCTTCACCACAAGTCTTACTGGTACTAGGTTGCCGAAAGTGACCCCTCGGGTGGAGCATATTAGTCACACTCCTGGCCTATTCATGAGTTTACTAGAGATCACCCAAATCTCATAGACTGTGACCAGCAGTCAAGCTCATATAGGTGTGTTTCTCCAAAGATCGCTCTGTAGGACAGCATCTTGCTTACACATAAGCTTTAGAACACATTAAGAGAGTAGTCATCCTGCCATACAGTATCCGAGAGCATTGCATCTCCAATGGAGTGGGTTAGTAAAGTTACTCTCCTCAGTTTACCACTGGCTTGTTTTCTCAGGTCCTACTTCACGGGATCTCCGATCATATAGGTTGGGTTACTGCCATGGCAACTCATGTGGGTCTCATACCCATCTCCCTCGATGCACTATCTATCACAAACGTGATAACCCTTTAGTAAAGGGATCTGCCAGATTCTTAGCCGTTTGGATGTAATCCAGCGCTATCACTCCGGAGTTTCTCAAACGTGTGACAGACTTCAATCTCATTCTTATATGTTTGTTGGACTTCATATTGTCCTTTGAACTCTTCACTTTGACAATAACCGTCTAATTATCGCAGTTCATAAGGATAGCCGGAACCGACTTCTCAACCACAGGTAAGTCCATCAAAAGATCTCGAAGAAATTTTGCTTCGACACCAGATGTGTCTAATGTTGTTAATTCTGCTTCCATTGTCGATCTCGTTAAGATCGTTTGCTTGCAAGACTTCCAGGAAACAACACCACCCCCAAGAGTAAACATATACCCAGTAGTGGCCTTCATCTCATCAGCATCAGAGATCCAATTCGCATCACTATACCCTTCAAGTACCGATGGGTATCCGTATAGTGAAGTCCGTGGTTGACAATACCTTTCAGGTAGCGCATAATTCTTTCAACAGCACGCCAATGAACATCGCCCGGGTTTGCAACAAACCGGCTAAGTTTGCTCACAGCAAACGCGATGTCAGGCCTCGTTGCGCTAGCTAGGTACATAAGCGAACCGATAATTTGAGAGAATCTCAATTGATCTATAGCTGTGCCTTTAAACTTTCGAATAAGCACACTAGGATCATATGGTGTTTGAGAAATTTTGAAGTCCGAATATCCAAAGCGACTCAAAATCTTCTCAACATAGTGGGATTGCAGAAGTGTAATCCCACCCTCATCATCTCTCAAAAGCTTGATGTTCAAGATAACATCAGCCACCCCAAGGTCCTTCATCTCAAAGTTTTGAGACAGAAAAGACTTAACCTCCTCAATTACTTCGAGGTTGGTTCCAAATATCAGTATGTCATCAACATACAAGCACAATATAACTCCTTCGCCCCCACCATGGCGATAGTATACACATTTGTCAGCTTCATTAACAACGAAGCCAACAGATGTCAGAGTTGTATTAAACTTCTCATGCCATTGCTTAGGTGCTTGTCTCAGACCATATAAAGATTTCAGCAACTTACACACCTTTCCTTCCTGACCTTCTATCACAAAGCCATCTGGCTGTTGCATATAGATTTCCTCATTTAGCTCTCCATTCAGGAAAGCCGTCTTAACGTCCATTTGATGAACGAGAAGACCATGAGAGGCCGCCAATGAGAGTAGTACTCGAATGGTGGTCAGTCTAGCCACATGTGAGTAAGTATCAAAGAAATCTTCTTCTTCTTTCTGGGCATAGCCCTTGGCCACAAGCCTAGCCTTGTACTTTTCAATTGTACCATCGGGCCTAAGCTTCTTTTTGAACACCCACTTGCATCCCAATGGTTTGCAAGCATAGGGACGATCAGTGATTTCCCATGTCCCGTTAGCCATGATGGAATCCATCTCGCTACGGACCGCGGCTTTCCAGTAATCAGCATCTGGAGAAGCATACGCTTCTGAAATAGAAGTGGGATTATCATCCACGAGGTATACGAAGAAATCATCACCAAAGGTCTTTGAAGTCCTTTGTCTCTTGCCCCTACCAAGGGTTTCCTCGTCATCCTCCTCGGGATTATCATCATGTGTTTGTTCATAATATTCCATAGGAATTGCAGGCTCAGGAGTTATCTCAGATTCCTGTCTAGAAGTGCTTTGCATATCTCTCATGGGAAATATATCCTCAAAGAATGTAGCATCCCTCGACTCCATTATTGTACCGACCTTCACGTCAGGTACCTCAGATTTCACTACTAGAAATCTATAGCCTACACTATTCTTAGCGTATCTCAAATTAACGCAGTCCACAGTCTTTGGTCCAAGCTTATGCTTCTTGGGGATCGGTACATTGACTTTCGCCAAGCAGCCCCAAGTACGTAAGTACGAGAGCGTCGTCCTTCTCTTCGACCACTCCTCATAGGGAGTGACCTCATTATCTTTTGTAGGAACTTTATCCAGGACATGACACGCGGTCAATATAGCCTCCCCCCACCATGCCTTGGATAAACCCGATGTATCTAACATGGCGCTAACCAAATCAGTTAGAGAACGGTTTTTCCGCTCGGAAACCCCGTTTGACTGGGGTGAATAGGGAGGCGTCCTCTCATGAATAATGTCGTGTTCCGCACAAAATGAATCAAATTCGTTTGAGAAGTACTCTCCACCACGATCAGACCGGACTCGTTTAATTTTCTTTTCAAGTTGATTCTCAACTTCTGCCTTATAGATTTTAAAGTAGTGTAGAGCCTCATCTTTAGTATTTAACAGATACACATAGCAAAATCTAGTGGAATCATCTATCAATGTCATGAAGTATTTCTTTCCACCTTTAGTCAACACACCATTCATCTCACAAAGATCAGAATGTATGAGTTCTAATGGTGCCAAATGTCTCTCCTCTGCAGCCTTGTGAGGCTTGCGAGGTTGCTTTGCTTGCACACACGAATGGCACTTAGAACCTTTGGCTAAAGTGTACGTCGGGATTAAATTCAGTTTTGCTAGTCGCGACATAACACCGAAACTTACGTGACAAAGACGTGAATGCCAAACTTCAGATTCATTAACACTCGAATGAATATTGTTCACACCTTTATTACAAAAATCTGCAAGAGAAAGGCGGAACAGACCTCCGCATTCATAAACCTTTCCAACGAAAAGTCCATATTTCGTAACAACTACTTTATTAGACTCGAATACCAACTTAAACCCTTCTCTACACAAAAGGGATGCACTAACGAGATTCTTCTTGATGGCGGGGACATGCTGCACGTTCTTCAGCTACACAATCCTTCCCGAAGTAAACTTCAGATCGACCGTGCCAACACCAAGAACAGAAGCACTCACGCCATTCCCCATCAATACGGACCCGCGACCGGTGGCCTGATAAGAAGAAAACAATGATATCTCAGCACACACATGAATATTTGCACCCGTGTCCACCCACCAATCGGTGGACTGACAAACTGAAAATACAGTAAGTAAATTACCGTACCCAGATGCACCACTTTCATTGTTGCCCACAATCATATTGGCAGACTTGGAGTCCTGCGCCGGCTTCTTGTACTTGTTTGGGCATTTGTTCGCCCAATGTTCCTCTGAACCACAAGTATAGCAGCCATCTCCCTTCTTATTCTTCTTGAAGGTCTTCTTTCCCTTCTTCTTGAAGTCGGCATTCTGTTGGACATAATTCTTTCCCTTGGGCTTGTGGGAATTGAAGTTCCTCTGATGTACCATATTGGCAGCAGAAGAGCTTTCCACCGCTTTTCCATTTGAGTCCTTTGCTCTCGAGTTCTGCTCAACACTCAGATGGCCGATGATGTCCTCTACTAAGAACTCACGCCTCTGATGTTTCAGAGTAGTAGCAAAGTTCCTTCAGGAATTAGGGAGCTTAGCAATTATACAACCCGCGACAAACTTGCCCGGCAAATTGCACTTAAGAACCTCAAGTTCTTTAGCTATGCATATTATCTTGTAATCGTGGAACTCCTCCATAACATACATCTCACTCCCAGCATCGGTGGCCCCGAATTTAGATTCGAGCGCCTCCCACAGGTCTTTGGTAACATGCATATGTAAGTATGCGTCAACCAGCTTATCTTCGATCACGCTTGTGACTGCTCCAAGGAATAGGACGGTGGCCTCCGCGAACATCTTCTCCTGTTCAAGAGAGATCGTTCCCGTTGGAGTGACACCGGCTACCCAGAACACGTTCATCACCGTGAGCCATAAGCTGGTTCTCGTTTGCCAACGCTTGAAATAAGTACCGGTAAACTTGTCCGGTTTCAGTGCAGCAGCAAAACCATTACTCGAAAAATTCCTACACGCATTAGGTTTTTGGATTGTTGAGTAAATAGGCAATTTTCCGAGTGTATTAATCCACGAGATAATAACTAGCATGGCATTGACTAGACTAATGATGTACTGATCTTGAACTAACCTAGCACATACTACGCATATAGTTGATACATCTATGAATGCAAGTAGTACTCCCAGGATAAATACGAACATGAGGATAAACGAGTCATACCCTCCAATAGGCCAGTTGGCCGTAGCAGCAGCAGCATCCTCTACCCTTTTCTTCTCAGCTTCAAGGGCGAGACGATCGGCCTCGGATGGTGATGACATGGCGATGACGAGGACGACGCGGATGTAGACGAAGCAGACGGACGGAGGCGAGCAGTCGCGTGATCGCTCCCCAAAAACCTAATCGCCCCTCTCCCGTACAGGAACCGGAGAGGCGGAGTTTCGGAGGCCTGCTCTCCCGTCGACCGTGTACACGGTAAACGGGACGGAGTCGCCGGCGACAGCAGCAGCAAAGGGAACGAACGCGTGAGGCAGATGTGATCTGATTCTTGTGACGGCTAGGGTAGGCGTTAGCCTGCTTATAAAGGCGGCTGGGCGGAGAGACGTGGGCCAAACCCACGTCCGAGTCGGTAACAGCCCACGATCCGACGTCTCGGATCGTGCCGTGTCCGTTACGTATTCTCTGTTCCTGACCGACAAAAATAAACGCGTAGGTATGAGCTCGGCTCGGCTCATACCCGCAACCCGCGTCGTGACGAGGCATGGCGGGCGGGCACCTTCTCTTCTCACTCTCCAATATCATGTGGAAGAGAGACCCTTATAAAGGGGTCCAACTTCTCCTCCACTAGCGTGGTGGGACTAAACTTCCCACCACCACGTTGTCATGCCACCACCTACATGGGCCCTTGAAGATTTTCTGAAATTCTCTTATGGGCCTAAGGCCCACTACTAATTTCAACACTGTGCCCGCCTCTGTTGCCCCGTACGCCGACGTCGCCTCACCGCGCCTCGGTCGGACCCCGGCCCGTGCATGGGCGGCGGTTGCTGCTGCTGGCCATGGCCAAGGCCATGGGCGAGCAGCCATGTGGGCGCGTGTGTAGGTGTGGTGTGTGTGATGTGTGTGTGTGGATGGTGTGCCACTACCAGGTGGGTCGGCCCTGTTCAATTAGTTGAGGATTAAATTAGTGATTAATTAGTCTAATAGCCACTGACAGTAGGCCTCTCTAGCTAAATAAAATTGATTAGAATTTCAATTAAAGAATCTTTCCTTGACATGTGGGTCCCCTGGACCCAGTTGACCAGTGCACTGCTGACTGGGCTGCCTGAGTCAATGACATGCGGGCCCATTTGACCATGTTGACTAGACAACTTTGACTGGCTAACTGCTAACTGTATGTGCTGAATGGACCCCCTTGGCCCCACTAGTCAGCCTTTACTGCACCTGTGTGTGCACTACATCGCGTGCACCTAACATTTTAACCGTTTAATTTTCAAATTAATATTATTTCAGATAATTCAAAAAATCATTAAAACTTTGAATAATCATATAAAATAAACCGTAACTCGGATGAAAATAATTTATACATGAAAAATAATGGGAAAATATAACGAATTCGATTATGCCATCCACATATCTGTGAAACCCCTCTAACATAATGAACATGGACAATTTGCATTAGGATCATATGATCGGATAATAAGTGGAGCTGGGAAAATATTACTAAATATTTCCCCCCTCTTTTAAAATGCTTGGGGATGCATTAGTGCATGTCACCCACGCATCATGCTTTGCCATTGCATTTATGTTGCATTTGATTGCTCCGTTATTTATTTGTCCCCCGTCCGTTACTTCTTTTATGGTAGACCCCGAGACCGATGTTGATCTGGTGATCGACTACTTCACTGTCGAGGATCGATCTGTCTACAGAGCAACCATGCAAGCAAAAAAACCATTTATCATTCTTATATCGGTCATTCCTTCTCTCTCATGCTTGCATTAGATTTTGCTACTGTTGTTGATAGCTCATATTCTGATGCATAGCATGTTTATGATAAATCGTTGTACTTAGAATCGGCTTAGTATAGGTTGGTTAGTGATCCACCAGCGACCCCCACTTTGTCCCTCTTGCCATCGCTTCATCATTGATGACTCGATCAACCTGATCAACGTCCTGAGCCGACACATAACATCACACCCCTTAGTTGTACGACTCTGATGAGTTAATATTGACTGTCGAGGGTGATGGAAGATCCAATCCAGGCGATCAACGAGACAAGACTGGCGCATCATCACACACCCCCTTGGGTGTACAATGCTACAGAACTACTATCGACTATCGAGGGTGATACCTTCTAGTTCACCCTCATGGTTACATCAAATGGAAACCCATTGAGGGTGATTCTTCGGAATTCTCCCCTTGATGACAAGGACACATTGTTACATTTACCTGTTGCCCCTTCACCCCAAAATGGCTCAACTAATCGGGGGAGTTCAGGGAGATATCAACCACCTAAAAGTCCTATATAACATGAAACAATGGGAAGCAGGGGCGGAGCTGCATGGAGCTACCCTGTTGCACGGGCAACAGGGTCAAGTAGTTTTTTTACACATAGTTTAGCACTTGGATCAAGTATGTGTATAAGTGCATCAAGCTAAACTAGCAACGGTGCAACATGGTAGATACAGATGCAGCTCCGTCCCTGATGGGAAGCAAACCAAAATGATAACAACTATTGTGATAGCCTGGCTTATTAGGGATGATAGACTGCTCATATCAATAAGGAATTCCTTCTTTTCCGGGAGCCCATTCGAACAGAACTCCCAGGTTAAGCGTGCTTGGCTTGAAGTAGTTCTAGGATGGGTGACCGACCGGGAAGTTGATCCCGGGTGCGCATGAGTGAGGATAAAGTGCGCAGAAAAGACTAGTATTGATATGTGGGGCCAGTCTAGATCCCGCTAGGAGTAACGACCGCCGGCGAGTGTGTCCGGGGCGTTATCAGAGCCGACCCTCGCGGTTACACGGATGTTTGCGGACAGGTGTGCAGTCATGTTGTTCATGACGTTTGTGACCCGTCGTGGCACACGACATGGTACATGTACTGGACTGGATGCACAGACGTTTGTACCAAGAGGGAACGCTCCTCTGAGTGGTGGTGTATGTGATAGCCTGGCTTATTAGGGAACCCATTCGAACAGAACTCCCAGGTTAAGCGTGCTTGGCTTGGAGAAGTTCTAGGATGGGTGACCGACCGGGAAGTACCCTCGGCAATATCATTCTTCGGTGAGGCACTCCAGATACTAGTGCCCCACAAACAACAACAGGCAAAAAAAACTCAGGAGCTTATCAACGTGCACTTGATAGTATTTCTTCTTCCCACTCTTGGTGAGTAACCCACAAATCTATTCAACTTCTTATGGATATAAAGAATCACCCTTAGTCAGACAAACTCGTCAAAATATGCTAAGAGTTGAATTTAAACCTACAAAAGTTGCCAATGATTCAATACACACCAATGACTAAGTTGGGTTCACGAAGTTATCTGCTACCTTTAAGATCCTAGCCCAAAGGACGATCTCAATTATCAAGCAGCACTAACCTCATATTACTAAATCCATTACTCATTCATGAGTGCACCTTAATCATGGAACAAGAATAGTCCCATTGTGAGTGTGCTCCAATCACATGGACATCCGAACTTCGATGTGAAGAGATCATCATCTATATTTCAAGTGGACCTCTATCGCACAATTCCAAATTGATCTAATGTTGGTCTATAGTCGGGCTACATCCCTTGGTGGTGTGCACCTTGGCAATAGTCACCCCTTCGCCTCCTCATCTTGATCTACAACTTCCTCTTCTCATACAAAGTCATCTTCTCCACTTCGTGTAAATCTGTTATGACAAGCAGGTCCTCCACCCGCCCTCGCTAAGATCAAGCATTGCTTAGTTCTCCTTGTCTCCCCATGCAAAATTCCCTTTGTGATCCCAACTTCCCGACGATCTCACACCGTAGGCAGGTGACCAAGACAACCTCGAGTGTATAGCCCGAGTAGTATTAATTTGTGCAGCCACGTTGGCAGGCTTTCAGTAGATACTACCAAGGAAATCCAAAACCCTAGGTTTTACGCTACAGGGATGGGTACCACTATTTTTAAATAGTTGATCCCCACTAAGAGCAAGTACAGTAAGGTACAATCAGCAGGCTGTAACGATTAAAATACTATATTTCTGTTGAGTTGGATGAGAGAGAAGAGGAGAGAGAAGGGAAGCGGGCTCTTCGTGAAGAGCCAACTCTAGCACGTGCTCCTAGACGCTTTGTGAGAAGGAAACGTGGACTATATATGATAAAAGTAGTACTCTTTTATAGCTAACTATTGTATAAGCTAGCTATAAAGTAGACTATAAGACTGCTTATAGCCAGCAGTTGGCTATACTATTAACCATGCTCTAAGTCTAATTCTCTCAACATGGGGGCTTCCACCTCACCAAATGTGCCATGTCACCATCCACTAACACTATTTTACAACCCCATGCAAACGACATGCATACTCTTTGTTTACACATAGCGCAAGTACGAAACATATATACATTACAAAAGTATCTCTTGATTTGGATCATTTCCTTCAAACACAATACATCTGAAATTAACATTCAAATTCCCGCCGCAACGTGTGGAGAAATCACCTACTTGCTATGGTTTCCACGAACGAAGCACATCTTGGACTCCCGCAAAAAGAAAAGCACATCTTGGAAAAAAACAAAATCATCTTTTGTGAGAGAGCGTGCGTGTTAGCAGAATAGTAAAAAAAAGTATAAATAACCTTTTTTTAGGGGACTAGCAAAAGGGCCCGTGCGTTGTAACGGAAGAATAAAATACCACACACTTTTAATCTTTTTATAATCATTTTGATTTATTAAAATAATAAGCTAACTAACTAATGTAGTCAGTCATATCCCATTTTGTTGAGAAATCAACCCGTCCATTGTTAATTCCACCATGATGAGAAATTGAGCGGGACAAGCAAAACAAAACAAAGAGGCTACGTGAATTGATCAATGGACTCCTATCTTATTTCACTCATGGAGTAGAGAATGTGGGATCAAATGACATTGGAAGGTGGTGTTTCATTCTCTCTCTCTACGACAATGCAATCTTACATTCAATACATTCATTCATCGGCAAACAAATTCCCACAAAATAAAATTTCTTGCCGGTGCTTGACACACGGTTGGAGGCATGGGGAGGGCATCTCACCAGATGATGAGTTCCTGCCGGAGGAGGAGATACGATGAGGGGAGCAAGGGTTAGGCGCCTCTATCTAGCCATGAGGAGTCGCCGTTGCCGCGCCATAACCCCGGAGTTCCCCGTGTGAGCCATGGAGGCCCGCCTCCACCTGCAAGTACTTCGCTCCGACGCGCCTTATTCGCGCGCCGCCGCCGTTCTGCATCGAGCAGACGCATCATCCCATGTCGATGTAGCTGTCGCGTTGATTTGATCCAGAAGTTGTCCTCGAGCGTCGAAACGGGGGCAGCAAGCGGGCAGAGGTACGACCGCGGAGGCGGGTGGGTTGAGATCGACAACAGTGGTGGTTGAGGTCGGCAGCGGCAGCGAGTGGTGTGGCAGCGGCCTGGGCACATGCCAGGGTGGACCAGGGTCGACGCGATGCACTCGAGCGCCGTAACGGGGGCAGTGAGCGGGGAGAGGTACAGCTACGGAGGCGGGTGGGTTGAGATCGGCAGCGGTGGCGGTTGAGGTCGGCCGCGGCGGCGAGTGGTGTGGCGGCGGCCTGGGCACAGGCCAGGGTGGCCCAGGGTCGATGGGAGGAGGCGATGCGTACGTGTATAATTTTTGCAGCGAATCGTTTTTTCCTTTTGCGTTGCAGATAAATGATGAAGCGTGGGTTGACTAACAAAAAATACATGGCTTTTTAATAAAAATGTCGTGATGGGTTTTCCGACGGAAGCAATAGCCGCTTTATTTGTTATATAGCAAAAGGGCCCGTGCGTTACAACGGGAGAAAAAAATACCACACACTTTTATTCTATTTATAATCATTTTAATTTATTAAAATAATAAGCTAACTAACTAATGTAGTCAGTCCTATCCTATTTTGTTGAGAAATCAACCCGTCCATTGTTAATTCCACCATGATGAGAAATTGAGCGGGACAAGCAAAGCAAAACAAAGAGGCTACGTGAATTGATCAATGGACTATTATCTTATTTCACTCATGAGGTAGAAAATGTGGGATCAGATGACAAACCGAAGGGCACATGCCAGGGTGGACCAGGGTCGACGCGATGCGCTTGAGCGCCGCAACGGGGGGGGGGGCAGTGAGCGGGGAGAGGTACGTCCGCGGAGGCGGGTGGGTTGAGATTGGCAGCGGTGGCGGTTGAGGTCGGCCGCGGCGGCGAGTGGTGTGGCGGCGGCCTGGGCACATGCCAGGGTGGCCCAGGATCGACGGAAGGAGGCGATGCGTACGGGTATAATTTTTGCAGCGAATTGTTTTTTTTCCTTTTGCGTTGCAGATAAATGATGGAGCGTGGGTTGGATAACAAAAATTATAGGTTTTTTTTTTAATAAAAATTCCGTGGTGGGTTTTCCGACGAAAGCAATAGCCGCTTTATTATTGGTATAGAAAAGGAAAGAACTTGTTTTTTCAGGGAAAGAAGAGAATGATTTTTTTTATACAAGAAAAGGGAAGAACTTGTAATAATTGGAATACTGGGCAGTCTGGTCTGGCCCAAAACAGAACGCCCCGATGGACCGGACCTGGGAAGAGAAGCTGGACCTAACTAACCCACCCACCCACACGGCCCAAACAAAACCACCCAAGCTGACTGACCTACCGCGGCCTCACCCTTTGCCCCCCCTTCCTCCTCGCGCCGCCGCCCCAAACCCCCTCTAAAACCCTCGCCGCCGGCGCACCCTTCAGAGTCCAGACCAGAGAAGCCCTCGACGTCCGCCGCGGCCGGGGGGAGGGATGGGGATCTTCGAGCCGTTCCGCGCGATCGGGTACATCACCACGGGCGGCGTGCCCTTCTCCCTGCAGCGCCTCGGCACCGAGACCTTCGTCACCGTCAGCGTCGGCAAGGCCTTCCACGTCTACAACGTAAGCGTCTTTTCCCGCCCGCCCGTCCGTCCATCGCCGCCGCAAGCTGGAGTTGCTTATTGTCGTAGCCAGGGAGCTCGGAGGGGCCCGCTGCTCGTTCCCCCGTCAGTATTTAGGGTTGGTACACCACTAGAGGCAGCGATGTGTTGGCTTCTCTCTGGAGCTCATGCGGAGCTCAGCGCTGAATTCCTGCTGGCTGCTCGCCACACCAGGCTTAATGCGACTGGTCGAGCTTGTGTTCGCATTAACCTAGCACTGCATTACTGTACCTGTCTTCTCTTGCTTTCATCGGCTGTACATGTAGCTCCGATGCAGCCGACTTCCATTTTGCTGATATAGCTAATCACACTGTTTTCTGTCCTTGTTGTGCAGTGTGCCAAGCTCACGTTGGTCCTTGCCGGTGAGCCTGCTGCTTCGTATGCTCGGTTTCTTAAGTTCAGTGTTTTTTTTTAAACCGCTCATGGTGTGTGAACTTTCTTTGCGATTGAAGGACCTCAACTGCCCAAGAAGATCCGCGCCCTTGCGTCCTTCAAGGAATACACATTTGCTGCGTACGGAAGCGATATCGCGGTTTTCAAACGGACTGATCTGGTAAGGGAATTGCTGTGTTTAGTATAGCTGATGAATTAGTGTATCAACCCTAAGTGTGTGGTGCCTGGTGAATGAAATGATTATTGGCTACTTATTCCAAACTTGTAAAATCGAGTTCCTGACCAGAAAATGCCGTCATCTCGGATGTACTTGTAGATCTTTTGTGAAATCGGATGTTGATTGTGGAATTATAGGTGCGCTTGTAATGTTCTGCGAAACAACTTGTTTGATGATGCGGTTATACAAAAAAAGATAAAATGTCGGCACTTTCAGTTTCTATATTAGCTCCTCTTCCTTGTTTCTACAGCACACAAGTAGACATGTTTTTGCAAGTGGACACATCATTCTACAATCTACATATAGTATAACCATTTCGTACTTCTGCAAATTTGCAAATTCTTGTTTGGAAAAGAAACCGTTGGAGCAAATGCACCCAGGACCAAAGTATCTGCTCTTGATCCAGACCCCACTATATCATGTCCATCAATTATTATCCTCGTTAAAAAAGCGCTATTAGGCGCTCGCTTAAGCGCTGGGCGTTGGCCTAGCGCCTAGCTTTGGCCCAAGGCGCTAAAAAAAACCCGGCTGGCGAGGTCCTCCAGCAAAAAATCAGTCTCTCCGGCGAGGAATCATGTTTCTCAGGCGAGAAATCAATTTCCCCGACGAGGATTCTACCTCCCCTGCGAGGATTCATCCTAGCCGACGAGGGATTCAGCTACTCCGACGACAAATTGACTGATTCCGGCGAGGGATAAGGCTTCTCCGGTGAGGGATCGAGCTTCTCTGGCAAGGGACAGAGGAAGAGGGAGAGAAGCAGCCTCGTGTAGCAAGGGAGAGAGGACGAGGGGAAGAGGCGGCGTGAGGAGGAAACCTAAATTTCCTGTCGACTGCACCACATACAAGAGCTTTAGTAGGAAGATATGAAGATGGGCCTGTGGTTTAATGGGCTAGGCCGGCTCATCTAGCTTATTTCTTCATCCTACAGTACTAACGCCTAATTGCGCCCAATTTCGCCTAATCAGGCCTAAGCTAGAAAAGCGCAAGTAGGTGGTCGAACACATAATTAAGGCCTAGCGCTTTTTTCAATTTTGATTATTATTGAAGTTTTGAGGCTTTGTTTTTACGTTTTCTCTTCAAAAATCAGGTGGTTACCTTTACTAAACATGAAGAGAAGGTCAACATGTTGTACCTGTTTGGAGAATACATTCTCAGTGCAGATATTAAAGGTAATATATTTATCTGGGCCTTCAGAGGAGCTAAACCAAGCAGTGAGCCTGTTGGAAACATATCACTTGGAGACAAGTTTACTCCAACCTGCATTGTGCATCCGGATACTTACCTAAATAAGGTGCCTGCAATTATTGATTTCTTTGGAGATAGTTTGCTTTCCGAATTTTGTGCGTGTTGACAAGTCTGATCATCATTGATACATCAGGTCATTATTGGTAGTGAAGAGGGACCCTTGCAGCTGTGGAATATCAGCACAAAGAAAAAAATTTATGATTTTAAGGGTTGGAATTCATCAGTACGTTGTTGTGTTTCTTCACCTGCTCTGGATATGGTTGCAGTCGGTTGCTCCGATGGATCAATTCATGTTCACAATATACGATATGATGAAGAGTTGATGTCTTTCAACCATGAAATCCGGGGTGCTGTAACTGCCCTGTCATTTCGAACAGGTGATTTTATCTGACATGATATACAGTATAACCTTTTATAATTCATATTTGCTCATCCTGTTACAGTAATGAAATTCACACACAAATCCTGGTTTATTCAAGTCCTCAACTTCGGTTTGTGATTATGATTATATCGTATTTATGATGCAAATTCGTTGATTCGGAGATCCAGTTCAGAAAATGTGGCTGACACATTCTTTTTGGCTTTATGAATTTTCTTTATATTTTTTTGGAGATTTGACTTCTCTATAAAACCTTTACTGACTTGCGTCCTAGTTCAAACTAAATAACGATGATATTTGGTATGCTTGAATTAAATTCTAGAGCCTGTGTAGTTTATTGTGGAAATACGTATACGGGGCTAAATTTTATGACCAGTCGGTGGATACTTTACTGCCACCAGGTTGTTTTTCATGGTTATATATAGCTTTGGCTCTCCCTGTTTGTAACAAGGAGGTGCATTGTTTTATTTTAATAATTTGCATTTTCACGCTTCTACATGTCAAGCTTAAGTGTTATTTTCTCAAATTTGCTTTGTCTGCCAGATGGGCAACCCCTTCTAGCATCTGGAGGTTCCTCGGGTGTTATTAGCATTTGGAATCTTGAGAAGAGAAGGCTGCACTCTGTGATTAGGGAGGCCCATGATGGTTCTATTGTATCACTTCATTTCTTTGCCAATGAACCTATTTTGATGAGCTCAGCAGCTGATAATTCAATAAAAGTAAGTGCTGTTTTCTTGTCTTCTTTTTTCACATTATTGCTAGTGAAACCTTTGTATCTTATTAGCTGTTGAGCTGTAACATATGAAGTTCAAAAGCTGCTGCATGTTGCCTGACCTAATGCTTAGCCTGTTACATAGAACACCATCCCCCTTTTTTCTATTTATACCACATTGCCTTATTTGGCGGGAGCATATAAGGTTCCTCCTACTGAATCGAGCTTTGTGGCAGGTTAATAAGTAACAAAATCAGCCAAGAAAAACAAAGTCAATACTGGTGTGAGATATATTTGCTTTGACAATCAGATTAAGTTAGCTGCAACACCTTAGTTTCAGTTTACATTTGAAACTTAGTAATCTAATATACTGTATCCAGATGTGGATATTTGATAATAATGAAGGAGATGCTCGTCTGTTACGATTTCGAAGTGGACATAGCGCTCCACCTCGGTGCATAAGGTAACAAATGAGCTCTAAGTTTGTTGTGCCTATACTTTTGTTTCAGTTCTGTTTTATTGAGTCAGCCTATTGTTGCTAGATTTTATGGCAACGGAAAATTCATCTTATCTGCTGGTCAAGACCGTGCCTTCCGTCTTTTCTCAGTTGTTCAGGTAATTTATAACCTTGGTAACAGTAATTTTTACAGCCGCACACTGGGGCACCTGTCGTCATTTCCTGCATTTTTTTGTCCTCTCAAAATGCTATTGTAGTAATCGTGTTCACTTCATGCCGCACACTCATCTTTACCCTGAATTCCTGCATGTTTGTCTTCTCAGGTTGTTTTTTCCGTTTCAAGCAAAATGAGTTTATGTTTGCTGTTTTTCAATCCTATTGAAGTAACACTTTTTGACAGGATCAACAAAGCAGAGAGCTTTCTCAGCGGCATGTGGCAAAAAGAGCAAAAAAGCTTAGAGTAAAGGTGAATTTTTATTACTATTCCTTTATCGCCTTCCGTTTCATCGTTTCCTTATTGGGATTTTGACATGTTCTTCTTCTCTACAGGCGGAAGAGATAAAGCTAAAACCAGTTATTGCATTTGATTGTGGTAATTCTTCGGTCCTGACAATACTATAGTTCATATCATGTTCTTCTGTTTTTCTATCTGTGTAATTTCCTAGAAGTTAGAAACCATGATAACCTTCAATCTGTACTATTTATATTTGGTGCAAAGGGCATACATGTTAACACATAATAAACCACTGTACCAGTATTCTGTGCACCTGTACTAGTGTTGAACAGAAACCACACTGTTATCTTTTTTAGATAAAATTGCTTATTCACCAATGGAATCAACTGTTGTTCAGCTGAGATACGTGCACGTGATTGGTGTAATGTTGTTACATGCCACATGGATACTTCAAAGGCATATGTATGGCGTCTTCAGAACTTTGTTATAGGTGAACATATTCTTACACCATCGTCAGAGACTGAGTCACCGATTAAGGTAATGCTTGTTTTTGTAATCTGAATATACTATAAGGGCTGGATCAGAACAAGCTTTCTTGGTACTACCAAGACAGCTGTTAAATGATAGAAGTATTTCCCTACTTTAAGAAATTACTTTTATTTTCTGGCAGGCTTGTACTATAAGTGCATGTGGTAATTTTACTATCTTGGGCACCGAAGGAGGTTGGATCGAAAAATTTAACCTTCAATCTGGGATTAGTCGTGGTAGTTACATTGATAGCTCGCTGTCATTGCAATGTGCACATGAAGGGGAAGTTGTTGGATTAGCGTGTGATGCTACAAATGGCTCTCTGATTAGTGCTGGATACCGTGGGGATATTAAGGTTAGATGATGGTGTTGCACTTCAGCTACAATTTATTTAAACCATGATTCCATTACTCAGCTATTGGCTTGTCTCCTGCAGGTGTGGGATTTTAAAAGTTGCAAGCTAAAATCCAAATTCAATGTTGGTAAATCTGTAACTAAGATTGCATATCACCGGGCAAATGGTAATATTCAACATTTTTTTGTTATTCCCTTGTAGTATGCCATGGATAATTAACAGTTTTTGTTGCTATTTATATGGCAGGTCTTCTTGCTACTGTAGCAGATGATATGGTGCTTGTATTGTTTGATACAGTATCTATGAAAATGGTCCGTAGATTTGAAGGACATACAGATCGTATCACTGATCTGTGTTTCAGTGAGGATGGGAAATGGCTCATTTCGTCTAGTATGGATGGGACGCTCAGAATATGGGATATCAGTTTAGCAAGACAGATAGATGCGATGCGCGTTGATGTATCTATAACATCCGTCTCTATGTCTCCTAATATGGATGTGCTGGCAACCACCCATGTTGATCAAAATGGCGTGTATCTTTGGTAGGCTTTCATTGTTTCTTGTGCTCACCCTGTGCATTTGCATACCTTTGATAGCTACTCCCCCGTCCCTAAATATTAGTCTTTTTAGAGATCCTACTACGGACTACATATGGATGTATATAGACATACTTTAGAGTGTAGATTCACTCATTTTGCTTCGTATGTACTCCCTCCGTTCCTAAATATTTGTCTTTTTAGAGATTTCACTACGGACTACATGCAGATGTATATATACATAATTTAGATTGTAAGTTTACTTATTTTGCTCCGTATGTAGTCCATAGTTGAATCTTTAAAAAGACAAATATTTAGGAATGGAGGGAGTAGTACCTAGTGGAATATCTAAAAAGACTTATATGTAGGAGCGGAGGGGAGTACATATTTAAGGAAAATATCATAAGATGAGTTTCCAAGCTGGTGTAATTTGCGCTAATCATGTCACATCTCATTTAGGCAAATTAATACCACTTCCAGTCCACATTGTACCAATGTACATAATGAACTAAAATTTCATACCGTCGCATGCAACCAACCAACCACCCGTATAATCTAAAGAAAGATGAGTTCATCACTGGACAACACTTTTTTTTATGGAAATGTTCATTTCTACTCCATTGATAAAACTATGCTAGAGCCAAGACTATGACAATATAAGTAGTTTTATAGTATATAAGTTATGAGTTACTGCTGACTGGTTGCCACATGGAACAGCTTCTGAAAAACGTAACTTTTGTGACATGTTCACTGTGGCCCTTATGTTGGTCATGCACGGAGGACAGTTTCTCAGAACACCTCATAAGTAAGGTCAACTTAAGGATACAGATTTACAGTTTTGCTTTCCATGAAATTGAATGTCCTTAAAAGCAGAGAGTTGAATGCAAGCAGAGGCAACTCAAGATTGATAGTGTTTTTACCTCCTGTTATGTTTCTACTTCATAACCTTCTGCCATTATGAATAACAAACATACGTAGTTTATTGGTGTTCTGCAGTTTATGATTTAGCTTATATATAAAGCTCATACTTCTCTTAATAACAGGGTTAATCAAGCTTTGTTCTCGCCCTCGACAAATGTTGACAGCTATGCAAGTGGTAAACATGTCCGGAATGTGCTTTTGCCAACTGTTTCATCAGCCGAAAGATCTGAGGAGGAAGAACCCATTAAAAAATCACAAGATTCAAATGAATCCAATATTAAACCTTTTGTCATAATGGATCATCAAATACCAAATATGATCACACTCTCACTACTCCCAAGGAGTCAATGGCAAAGCTTGACAAATCTTGACATTATAAAGGTAATGTACTTTTGTCTCTGTTTTAACCCTCAAAATTTCTGCTGCAAAGTAATGAATCCTGTTACCTCACATTAACTATGCTAGTCCCTCGAGTTAGAATTAGGTGGTGTATATAATAGAATGTGTGTAGAAGATCTATTCTAATATTGGCTGAGTATTTTGACGAACATTTAGACCATCCATACAAACATGAAACATGATAGCGAGTTTCTATTAAAAATTGGCTGGTAATATTGTAAATTTGTAAGTTTGAAAAATATAATACAATATGAAGTGATCGTCAAAGTTTTGCTTGGTGACTGTAAATGTTTTAAAGGACACTTTTTTGTGACTGAAAAGAGTACAAATTTAAGGAATATTTTTGTTTTGTGAGTCATCGTCACATTCCTGTGTCTTTAGGTTCGAAACAAACCGATCGAGCCACCTAAGAAGCCTGAGCAGGCGCCATTTTTCTTGCCCTCGGTTCCATCCCTTTCTGGGGAGATATTGTTTGAGCCTCCTTCCAGTAAAGAAACAGATGGCAGCACTACTGAGGACACAGGTCACAAAAAGATGGCTGATCTCTCCTCCCACTTCAGTCGGCTGTTACAATCCTCTGGAGAACTTGAGAGCTGTAAGTATTTATAACTATCTCTGGTCAAGCAAACTACCTAAATAAAAAACAGAGATTTTGGTTCATTGTCTGTTGATGAGACTGTAAGAAGTTCCATCTTCGTCATGGTAAGTGCTGACTTGGATTCTGTTTTGCAGATTCAGCGTTCACCGACTACCTAAAAGGACTATCTCCGTCATCTTTAGATATGGAACTGCGGATGCTACAGATAATAGATGACGATGATGTGGAAGAGTCGGAGGAACCAAGACCCGAGCTCCAGTCCATCTCATTGCTGCTGGACTACTTCATTCATGAGCTTTCCTGCAGGAACAACTTTGAGTTTGTTCAAGCTGTTCTGAAATTGTTTCTCAAGGTACGCACTAACATGTACGCCATCTTAACCCATCGAGTCGGTGCTTACAACATATTTCATCTTCCTTGGAAGCAGATACACGGTGAAACAATACGGCGTCACTCAGTGCTACAGGAGAAAGTGAGGAAACTTCTTGATGTCCAGAGCAAGGTTTGGCAGAAGATCGACAAAATGTTTCAGAGCGCACGATGCATGGTCACATTCCTCAGCAACTCGCAGTTTTAGTTGCAGGTAATTTGTGTACTAGTGTTTTACGATACTTAGTTGGAGCTGGAAAATATTTTGTACCTCAATGTGCCAACATTGTCGTCACCTAGATGAGCTTTACCGATACACTATATTGCTGTAGAAAATGATATTTTTCTCCCTGCAGCTTCTTCTGGATCTTATAAACAACTAAATATCCTATTTCCATGTCGTCCACAGGTCCAAATCTCTGAAATCAATGCATACTTGGAGTCCATGTGGCTGTTGTACCATTCTGCTGCACCCTACCGTTCGTCGTCATGGTGAAAGCTGCAAGGCATATATATGGGGTTAATAGCGATAACCACAGAGATTGTGCTGCTGATGATCATGCAACAGTTTTGCAGTTTTGTTCCTGTATTCTTTTGTAACATACTGATGTATCAGAATGGTCCTGCAAGAAACATTCGGGAATGTTAGAGATTTGGGCAAATATCCCTAGAATGCTTATTCAGCATTTTATTATAATGACTGCCCTCTGTGTTCATCTTTGGGGGTTTTGAATTCTAAAATCCCTTCAATTCATGTTCACAATAAAATTCTTCTCGAGCTTGATAATTCCTGAAAAGCAAGCGGATTTCAAGCCGAGGATTAAGGTAACATGTGGTTATTCTTATTTTTCGTCCCCCCAACTTATTAAGGTAAAAACTTTGCTTCCCGTCCAGTGCCCACTTGTAGAATGACTAATGGATGTTGGAAAATGATATGTAAAGCGATGAATCACGCACATAAATTCTCTCAGTTTTCTGTGTACAGTTCTTTCGATGAGAATATAGAAAAAAGCGATGAATGCTGCAAGAATAGCCCAGTGTCCACACTTTATGCTACCTGCCTTGAGTCGTCCTTGGTAGTTTGATTATGTTCCAGGACCGTCATCATCTTCTAGTTGTTCCTTTTTCTGCTTTAACTTTGAAACTGTTAAGCTGGAGGAACTGTTTTGTGTACTGTACCTGACTATTCAGGCTTCTTTCTTGCAATCGAGCCGGGGAAGCCATCCCTGTTATTCTAAAAAAAAAATCCAGAATTGAAATGACAAAGATTACATTCTCTGAACTCAACATTCATCACGACATTTTAGATCACTACTTTAGTTCCAGTCCCCCACTTGGAAAAATGAAGTGTAAATCAATGAACCACATAATACATATTTATCAGAGTAAACTTTTTCTCCAGTAGGCCTGTAAAATTGTTTCAGTGAGAATAGATAGTCATAAAAAATACTGCAAGAATACCCAGAGTTGGAATGACAAGCTCCAGTAGATGAGAATGACATAGATACATTCTCTGAACAACATTCATCATATCATGCACAGAGATAGGTTTTCTGAATGCAAAATTCATTAAGAAGGTAGATTTTCTGAATGCAGCTTTCGTCATATCATAGGCAAACAAGAAGTAACCTCAGTACAAAACCCGGGTTGATTCATTGCCTCGATCAGAAAGAAGACCCAGGATACACATGTATATATATATATATATCTAAGAACAAATAGAAGAAGAAAAATACATCAAAGAATATGGTCCAAAAGTACAAGAATGCCCACCAACAACATATGAAACAACCCTGTAGGTGAACAAAATGTGTAGTATGATGAGCTTTGCTCAGCAGCTCAGCTGGAACTGGTGTACCTGCTAACTAGTGTATTCTGGCAGTGGTAATACAGTCTCTGTATAACAAGCCCTAGAAATATAGTAATCCTGATGATCAATCCATCACTCACTCAGACTTGCTCCTCAGGCTGTACACGTTTCCCACGACCCCGACGACGCTCACGACGATGGCCAGCCCCAGCATTCCGAGCGACAGGAGCCTCTCGCCGCGCCCCAGGCACTCCCCCTCCTTGTCCAGCCGCAGCGCCACGAGGGCTGGGAACATGAAGCCCAATGCCAGCCCCGTCGTTGCGCCGGTGAACTTGAAGGCCATCCAGATGTTGGGTATCATGGTCGAGCCGAGGTAGATAAGGGCCAGCAGAACTACTGTCAGGGAGAGCATCCTCTTCCTGCTGTGGGGCGCGAGCTCGCCGAAGACCAGCGAGTCCACCGTCTGCCTCAGCGAGAAGTGGACGACCGGGAAGACGAGGACCAGGTGGATGATGTACCCGATCCTCACAATGTAGTTGAGCACCGTGCTGAACTTGATCCCGAGGTCCTTGTCGAAGTTGGTGAGCACGTCGGACTCGGTGTCGTCGCCAAACAGGAGGTACCCCGAGATGGCAGTCAGCGCGTAAACGACGACGCAGAGCACGGTGGAGATCCGGCCGACGTTGTACATGTTGCGGGGTGTCTTCTCCTTGAGCTCATTGTAGATGGGCTGCACGTTGAAATGGCAGATGTAGGCATTGGTCATGATGGGTATCACAACGAGAAGGTCAAGGATCGCCGCCCTCGAGCTAAAATCCGGCCCCATCCTCGGCGCGGCGAGCTTGCCCTCGACGAGCTTCACAACCGCGATCATGCACGAGACCGCCACAAAAACAACGGCGAGCCCGACAGACGCAGCAGACGACAAGCTCAGCGAGTCAATCTTCTCGAGGGCACACAACGGGGATAGAAACACCACGAGAACGAACAGGATGAGCAGCCTCCGGTTGTCCCACTCGCCGTGGCCGATGAGCTGGTCCATGACGCCCATGTGCTTGAGCGACCCGGACATGACGTCGCCGATGATGATGAGGTAGACGACGAGGATCCCGGCGTTGTTGACGATGATGCAGAACTGCGCGACGACGCTGGCCGGGCGGCCGAGCGCCCGGTGCACGAGCTCGCCGTAGGACAGCGCGCGGCAGCGCACCGAGAACCGGACGAGCAGCTCGATGGTGACCTCAGAGAGCACCCCCATGACGAGGATGGAGACGAGCCCCACGGCGACGCCGAGCACCTTCATGGTCGCCGGGAGCGCCATGATGCCCGCCCCGATGATGGAGGTCGCGAGGTTGAACACCGCGCCGGAGACCCCCGAGCCCTCGGGGGGACCCGCCGGGCCGTCGTCGCCGATGAGCGGCAGCTCGTCGTGCTCGGCGGCGGTGGCGTGGGCGTCGTCGTCCTCGACCTCACCCAGGAAGGAGTCCTGCTTGGTGAGCTTGGCGTGTGCCGCGCCATTGGCTGCGGCGCCAGATTTGGGAGGATGCGGCGGCGGGTGGGCGGACTGCAGCTCGATGGCGGTGGCGGTGAGCGGGAGCGCCGAGTAGTTAGAGTTCACCATGCTCCCCGGCGCGCCAATGGCGCTGGCGCCCAAAAGCAAGATCGACGGCGACGAGAGGCCGATCCTGCGGCCGGAAACAGGGGACAGAAAAAAAAATGGAAATCTCCGCCCAATCCGCCGCTCCGGCAAAGCAAGAACCAGGTCACCGCGCGGGAAAGGGGGCAGGATCCCGATCCCCGCCACGCAGGCCGGGAAGGCGTCACGGGAACCAGGCCGGCATTGGCCGCAGCCGCCGGGGCAAATCTCGGTTCTTGGCGAGATTCGGGCGGAGAAACACACAACCGGAGATCCGTATGCTCTGCCGGAGCAGGGACCGACGAGGATCCTGGCGAGGCGGATGTGCCGCCGCCGGCGACGGATGGATGGATGGATGGGTTGGAGGGCGGAGATCTGGTGAGCTTCGTCCCTCCCCTGCTGTTGCCTCGTTGCTTCCCTTTCTTCCGGCCAGGCAGCGCTACCGGTCGATTTACGTTAATTCCTTGCTAAAATCGTAAAGTCGGGTGCACCAACCCCGTGCTACCCGTGCGCGTGCGCCCTCACTGGCGGGTGGGGACGGCCGCTCCGCACTGTAGCACGCGCGTGGGAGGGTAGACCGTAGACGTAGATGCATTTCTCCTGTGGTGCCCGGGGCACGTGGGAGCACATCACCCCCGGTACGGCTGCCTGCCTGTCACCGACGGGTGGGGCCTGCGTTCTGGCCGCCTCCTTCCACCTGGCGTCACGGGCCCACCTGTCAGCCGGTCGATTGCCGCCGATTTGATTTTCCGCGGCGGCTCATTCAAATTTTCTCACAAATGATCGTGGAATGCCGCTTCTTGTGCGAGGACCATGTTTTGATGGAACCTCAAGTGTAATTGCGGGTTTGGAAGGGAGGAATGATCCCCTCACGAAAAAGGATTAGATCAAACGCCTTCCGGGAACACTTGTGCATTTTGCAAAAAAAGTCATCCAAGAGTCTTGAAGTTGCATGCTGGTACAACAACTCCTCAAATGACGTCGGATCTGAGATTCAACGGTCCAGAAGCTCGTATCACCGTAGAGTATGAAGACCGGTATCATTTGAATCTCTTCCGAGAATCCCCACCGGGGGGGGGGGGGTTGAATTTCTCGGTTATATGAAATGGCATTGCTTATTCATATGATTTTTTAAACTTGAAGCGTATTGTATTTATATAGAAGGGAAAGAGAAACTACGTGAAGACTATCCTCATTGCAACAACAAGCGTAGCACATGCTCCAAACCAAGGCCGTCCGGAGACAAGCCAACACACATGTTACAACTGTAACACAAGGTGTCTGCCTTAGACCGGATGACAAAGCTATGTCTCGACCAACACCGGACGCTTCTAAAGACAACACATCACCTTGACTTCTTTAATCAATGCACTATCCAACCGTGATTGCATAAAGAAGGTTGGCGAGTAGGTGACGGGACTTAATCGGTCTCAAGAAAGGCATCATCTTGGATGCGTACATAACAAGCACCAACTGATCGCAACATCCACTCTCTGCCTTCATACACGATGCTCTTAACAGAGGAGTGACATCGAGAACATCGCCATTGTCGATTCAAAACCGAGCCTAGGCTTTCGCCGGAGACAACAGCCAAACACCAATGCAAGAGGGGAGATGCCGACACGCGTCGGCGACGCCTCCAAAGAAAGGAACGACACCCACGGCCACCGGCAGTGTTGTCATTGGCATCACCGCATCAGCGTGCTCCAACGACACCCACACCTTCATATTACATGGTACGGGCAGTCGGGCCTTCATTTCTTTTTTCTGACGCTTTTACGTTCATATTATATGACAGAGCTTCCATGTAGAAGACGTGCTAGTGGACGAGGGTAGCCGAGCCGAAGTAGTCTACACGTACACTACACAGATGATCTTATCATACTCGGTTTCCTCTGACCAAGAAATAAATAAATTGTGCTGATCAGATTCATTGAAAGATTTCTGGTTGACCAAGCGCAGCTGGAAGCTTCCGAGTTCCCTTTCGAAACAAAGTAAAATTAAGAAAATAGGAGTAATAAATAGCGTAACTGATGATGCAGCAGCAGTTCTTTTTCTTACTTAATTTTACTGCTTTGGAAGAGAGAAATGGTTCCCCGCAAAAGTAAACAAACAGATAATGAGAAATGGTAGGGGAAAAAGCATGCTTCGCAAGAGACCAAGAGACGATATCTGAGTATTAACCACCCGAGGAGACGGCTTTCTCGGTTATACTATGAAATGCCGTTTTTCTTCTTCTTCTTCTTGCAGGGAATGAAATGACGTCCCTTATTCATACGGTTTAAGAACTTTATGCATCGTGCATTCACAAACTAGCTACTCCCTCCCTCCGTTCCTGAATAAAAATTTCATCAGAAAACTACATATGAAGTAAAATAAATAAATTTATATTTTAAAATATATCTATATACATTCGTATGTAGTCCTTTAGTAAGAACTTTAAAAGAATTTTTATTTTAAAACGGAGGGAGTAGTACAACTTTAGTTTTGTCTTACTTAATTTGTGCAACCTTAGTACAACTTTAGTTTTGTCAATTAAGTCCGGATCGGCAGGAGTTACTTTATGTTGCTCCCTCTGTCTCAAAATATGAGACCTTTTCTTAACACTATTTTATGATAGAGGTTCCTCATGGAAGAATGGATGTTATGCTCGTGAATGCTTTTGCACTCTTTATTAATCTAAAGAAAAGTCTGAAATTGTATTTTAGAGGTTATATAATATTTATAATGGAAAAATATATTCAGGGCTACCTAATTAACAACACAGATTTGCTAATTCTCATCTAGATGAAAGTTAGTAAAGTCTCATCTAACCTCTATACATCATTTAAGTGTTCAAATAAAGTATAAAAAATAAAAACATACATGAACTTTTATAAAAATTAAATAGCATATGAGTTACTCCCTTCGTCACAGTTTAGAAGGCATGCATGTGTACCTAGATCATTAATTTGATTTATATAAAATATATTATTTAACATAAAAATTATACCATTAAAAAATAAAACATCTATAGTTTCTAATGATATATTTTCTGTTATATATGCCTTTTATTAAATTGGTCAAATTGATAATGTAGATATATATGTCGGACTTGTAAACTAAGACGGAGGTAGTAAATGTGATTTGGTTATTATGTGCTACCGGACGAGGTAGTGGAAGGGAAGTAGTCTACAGTACGTACACAGTCGATCTTATCATGTTCGGTTTGATCTGACCAAGAAATAAACTAATACTAGCCCCAGATTCACTGAACGGGTTTTGGTTGACCAGGCGCTCTCGAAGCTTTCAAGTTCCCTTTCGAAACAATTGAAAATTAAGAAAACAGATAGCGTAACTGATGTGCAAACAATTGCTTTTACAACTCGATGGACTACGTACGTGCTATATATAATTTCATTCACAGTAAAAAAAAAGACGGGTTCTGGTAGAAATGCTTGTCCACAACTCCACAAGTAAAACGTGTGTGTGTGAAATAGTATCGATCTTATTAGATTTGTGTTCAGGGGTACTTATGGCGTTGGTTTGTTTGATACACAACCAGCAGCGATTGTTGGTCAAAATCTTGTCTTGAACAAGATGCCCCCCGGCCAGCGCATTTCACGACGTACGTATTACAACGTTAAGCAGTTGGCTTTGTTTGACTGCAAAACCTTTGAAAACACCCACCATCGGGCCTTTCTTCATCGAGATTTCCCATAGACACTTCATATTTTGTAAGCTCTGATTGAAACCCATGCTTCTTTTTTTTTTGGTGGGGAAAACCCATGCTTCTTGTTCTTTTTTGCGGGGGAAACCCATGCTCAGGGCCGGTCCTGACTTTCCACGGGCCCGGGACAAACTTAAAAATTAGGCCCAATAGTAAAGAAATTTTACATCTATGCAAAGTACAATATTTTTTTTTCTTTCTTAAAAGCATCTTTTTGTTTCATTACCAAATAAAGTATATCAGATCTAAAATATCTACTAGCACTTTCTTTCTTCTTTTCTCAAAACCAGACAAATGTTTTAGGTGACATTTTAACAAGAAAGGGGTGCAAATACCTGAATTTGTTGAAGGAAAAATAGATTAAATCCAGCTATACACTCCAAGCATATCGGATCTTGCTAGGCAGCTAGGGTCCTCGTATCCTAAAATGAGCAACCTGCACAAAAAGTAGGAGATCGGCCATGGAATCACTATAGGAAACAAAAAAAAGTACAAAGATCAAGTGGAAAAAGACTCCGAAATTGCAAGAACTTTTTAAGCCTTTGAACTGAGAAACTACCATGTTGCAACTTGCAAAGCGGCTGAGCTGGTGAAGCGTTGCCTTTGACTGCTATCGTCCGCTAGATTGGAATACTTATATGCATATACATAGGGGAGTATGATGGAGAAATTGAAAGTTGATGAAAGAAATTAGCTACAACAGCAATATCCATTAATTTGCTAGACATGCTTCTTGCTTCGGGAGTAGGAGCTGAACGGGGAACGAGAAGACAAAGGAAGAAGAAACGACGGCGGCTGGTGTTTTATGAGATGAGTCAGTTGAATGAAAACTGGATTAGTGCCTTTCGCAATTCACATAACCTACTAGTACTAGCTTTTTCTCATGAAAACATGTACTAACGTACTAATAAGCAAGTACTCCCTCCGTTCTTAAATATAAGTCTTTTAATAGATTTCACTAGGGGTCTATATACGAAACAAAATGAATGAATCTACATTCTTAAATGTGTCTATATACATCCGGTTCATTAATGGAACCTCTAGAAAGACTTATATTTAGGAACGGAGGAAGTAGTTAATTGCCCTTTTCGTTCAGCTGTGTAATAGACATGCATAGGTTCAGGCCCCCCCAGCAGGCTGGGCCCTAGGGCGTCGCACTTCTTGCCCCTGCCCATGCTTCTTGTTCTTGGGTCTGGCGGACAAAGCTGAAGATCTCAAGAGAATGCTCAGGTCATCTTTTTTTTTAACCATGCAGAAGAATTGCATGTGATCATAATAAAAAGAGCGACATACAAAATTCATGGTATAGTAGCATCTCTAACAGACGGACGACTTTAACGTTGCGCTGGAAAAATCGCCATTTTTGCGTGCATCGCAGCCATTCCGGACGCTTCGACGAACGCGCAAAAAACGCGCGCGCTATAGTTGGTTCAACGCTCAGATCACAGACACAGTAAACTCTGGGCTGTTACAGGTGGAGCCACTGGATTGAACATCGCATTAGCGTGTTTGCTGCAGGATGGCATATCTCCTTTTAGAGACCGAGGTATTTTATGCATGCATAGCAACACTGTTAGCACATCTCTAGCATACCCCGCAAATCGGGCCATGCGGCAAAAATAACCCCAATTTGTGAGAAGACGGGTGTTTGGCCGGCCTGAACATATACCCTAAAATCGACCGTTTCGTATTTTTCATGGGATTCCAAATCCGCGAACGCTAGCTACCTTCATATCTAGGGGATTCCGCGTGATTTGGCCGCAAAGCAACTTACGGGCGGTCCACTTCCCGCATCCTCCTGCGCCTCCACCTCCAATCCCACCCCGACCTCGCCGTCCGGACTCGCAGCGCTGGATTTCGACCTGATGGAGTACCTCCCGCCTCCGGGTGCCCCATATCATGCATCTCCGCTCAACCGTCCGCATGCGCCTCCCATGGCCGATCATGCCGGCGCCGCCCCCAACTCCTTTTGCCGCTGCCATCAAGAGGAAGCGACAGGGGAGCGACCTCGTCCAAGCGGGCGCAGCCGGCACGACACCTCCCTCCTTTGGCCCTGCACCGTCAGAGGGTTCACTGTGGTGTAAATAAGTTTTGCGGGCGCCCTTAGAGCATCTCCAACAGCCACGCTAAACTAGCGCCGCGCCGCAAATTAAGCCGTTTTAGCGCGCGCGCAACGCGGCGGGTGGCTCCAGCGGGCGCGCAAAAACGATGCGCGCGGCATATGCAGTTCAGCGCGCTGGCCGAAACGCAATCGCGCGCCGCTTATTTGCTGCGCCAGCTCCCGCGCGCTCGCTCTCCCACTCCCACCCCCATCCGACCGCGCCGCTGCCGCCGCCTGCGCCCCCCGACGATCGTTCAGACGCTTCCCTGGCCTGTATATCCCCGCGCCGCCGCCGCCGCCCGCCCCCCAGGCGACCGTTCAGGCGCTTCCCCGGCCTATCCCCGCCGCCGCCCCCCGCGCCCCCCGGCGACCGTTCAGGCGCTTCCCCGGCCTATCCCCGCGCCGCCGCACTTCCGCCCCACCCCCTCCTAGTCTCGCCGGCCCTCGCGCGCCTTCGTCGTCCGAGGAACAGCGCCCGAGCGCTCGCTGCCGCGCCGCGCCCGCAAGGTGTTCGACAAAACGCCTACAAGGTATGTATTGCTCAAACTTCATGAATTTGGTGCATGTTTTGAATTGTAGTTTTTATAGTATAGTATTGAACATTGTAGATGAGTTCGTCGTATGATTCTTGCAATGATCATAGCTATGCATATCAATAAAAAGCCGAAGCACGGTGGTTCGGTTATGGGTCGGGAGAAAATTTGGAGAGATAGGATTGATGTCCATAACAGATTGATGAAGAACTATTTCGTGGAGAATCCCACATACCCGGAGTCGTATTTTCGTCGCCGGTTTAGGATGAGCACCGACTTGTTCAGACGCATTGCAGAGAAACTAGCGAGCCATGACCGGTTTTTCCAGCAAAGGAGGAATGCCGCCGGAGAGCTCGGGCATAGCACCTTTCTAAAGGTGACAGCCGCTTTGCGTATGTTGGCATACGGTATCCCGGCTGATCTAGTTGATGATCACTTGGCTATGGGTGAGAGCCAAGCCATCATGTGTGTCAAGCGCTTTGCAGTGGGAATTGTGCAAGTGTTTGGCGAGGAGTATTTGAGATCTCCCACTGCTGAAGACGCCGCAAGGCTATTGGCGATGAACAAATCTCGCGGCTTTCCTGGCATGCTTGGCTCAATAGATTGCATGCATTGGAGTTGGAAGAATTGTCCAAAGGCATGGCATGTGCAATTCCACGGTCAAAAAAAGGGTTCCACTATAATCCTTGAAGCGGTGGCCGATTAGGAGACTTGGATTTGGCATGTATTCTTTGAAATGCCTGGATCTTTGAATGACATCAATGTTGTCAACCGGTCACCACTGATGAATAACATTGCAAATGGTGAGTTGCCACCGGTGCAGTTTGTAGCAAATGGCCGTACGTACAACTATGGGTATTATCTAGCGGATGACATCTATCCAAAGTGGCAAACCTTCGTGAAGCCGTTGAAAAAGCCGGAAGGTAAGAAAAATCTTGATTTCCACAATGCTTAGGCGGCGGCTAGAAAAGACGTGGAGAGAGCATTTGGGATTTCCACGTGCAGGCAGGCAATGTCCAACTAGTCAGCTACCTGCTCCTTGGACCTGCAAACCATCCATTCCTGATCCCATCCCAGTAGAAAGAGATGACGAAGCAGACCACAAAAGAAGCTATTGCAATCCATTTAGCTGACTCAGTATCCGCCATCATATCCGAATCCTCGTCAATGTCGACAAGATCAGGATTTCCCATTGAATGGACCACCACAGATGATGGAAACTTCGGGAGGGGTCCCGAGAGATGATTATAGGAGAGCACCAGCTTTCTCAAGCTCTGCAAACTTTCGAGCGAGGGCGGTACCCGACCGGACAAGTTGTTGTAGGAAAGATCAAGGGCCTTCAAGAAGCGTAAAGAGCCCATGTCTGAAGGGATAGAGCCACTGAGATGGTTGTGGCTTAGATTGAGGACCGTGCTCAAGCTGATCGGCATTGTGGGGATGAAACCACTGAGCGAGTTATCTCCGAGATCAAGTTCAATAAGAAACTGCAGTGAACTGACTGAAGTTGGAATGGCACCGGTGATCTTGTTGCTTTGCAAACATATGTTTGAAAGCCGCAGTAGCTGGAAAATCTGATGCGGTATCTCTCCATCAATTGAATTTTGGCTAAGGTCCAATACATTTAGCTTCACTAGACCAGCAAGTGCGCTCGGTATATGGCCATCAAGATTGTTCATTTGGAGTTTAAGAACAATCAGGTTATTGAGTGTGCCGATCTCTGCGGGCACTGCACCAGTCAACTCATTGCTTGCAAGGTTCAAGAGAAGCAATTTACTGCATTTACCGAGTTGCCATGGTATATCTCCCACCAAATTATTGTTGTCCAACTCAAGATAAGCCAAGCTCGAGGCATCACCAATTGAGCCCGGGATTGTGCCACTGAGAAAGTTCCCTCCGAGACAAAGGCGATAGAGGCCGCGAGAGAACACCTGTGGGATGTGTCCTCGAAGCATGTTGCCGCTGAGATCAACGGCATGCAAACCCGGAGCAAAGAATAGATCGGAAGGTATCTCACCACTTAGCATGTTGAAGCTCAAATCCAACACCTTCACATGCTTGGTGATTCCACTAGGTATGGTGCCAGTGAAGTTGTTGTGGTCAGCCACAAAACGAGACAACGTTGTCAAACTTGACAAGCTTCCTGGTATCGTGCCGTGAAGACCGTTATTGGCAAGGAGCAAAGTCTTGAGGTTGGGGAGATTGAGGAACTCATTGGGCACAAGACCTGTCACTCTGTTATCGCTCAAGTCTAGCAGAGTAAGATTTCCATACCGAAACAAACCTATCGGTATCGGACCACTAAAATCATTGCCAGATAACACTAGTTCCTCCAAAGAGTCAGCCATATTCACGGGGAGGTCACTGATCGAGCCCGGGATGATACCACTGAGAAAATTCCATCCGAGACGAAGGCAATAGAGGCCGCGAGAAAACTCCCGTGGGATGTGCCCTCGAAGCATGTTGCCGCTGAGATCAATTGTATGCAAGCCCGGAGGCAAGAATAGATCGGAAGGTATCTCACCATTTAGCATGTTGGAGCTCAAATCCAACACCTTCACATGCTTGGTGATTCCACTAGGTATGGAGCCACTGAAGTTGTTGTGGTCAGCTACAAAACGAGACAATGTTATCACACTCGACAAGCTTCCTGGTATCGTGCCGCCAAGACCATTGCCGGCAAGGAGCAAAGTCTTGAGGTTGGGGAGGTTGAGGAACTCATCGGGCACATCACCCGTCAGTCTGTTGTGGCTCAGATCCAGCAGAGTGAGGTTTTCATACCGAAACAAACTTGCCGGTATCGGACCGCTGAAATCATTGCCTGATAACACCAGTTCTTCCAGAGAGAGGGCCATGTTCGTGGGGAGGTCACCGTCAAGTCCGTTGTGACCAAGGTTCAAGATCCTCAGGCTGGCCAAAGAACTGAGCTGCTTGTTCACATTTCCCAAGAGATAGCTGAAGGAGAAATCAAGGAGCTCCAGCCTGGGGAAGCCGGCGAAGTCGCCGAGCGGACCGGCCAGCAGGGCGTGGCTGAGGTTGAGCACACGCAGTGTGGCGCCCAAGGATGAGGAGGAGCACGAAGACAAGGGTTGAGGCAGGTCGGTGAACCTGTTCATAGACAGGTCCAGAGACTCCAGGGAGTCGAGGGAGCATATGGAGGCGAGCACGGAGGGGTTGGAGAGGCCGAAGCCCGACATGGAGAGGCGGAGCACAGTCGCCGCTGCCGCGGGTGAGCGTGAGCCGGAGCGGTTAGACGACGGCGGAGTGGAGCAGGTGACCCCGCTCCACCGACACGGGTTCGGGTCGGTCGTGTCCCACCACGGAGCCGTGGTGGACACCGTGCTTGACAGCTCCCTCATGGCGCGTTCTTGCGCTTCCTGTAGCCGCGGCGGCGGCGGCGGGGCTTGCGCCTGCACGCCGGCCGTGGACTGATGAAGCAGCAAGAGAAACAGCGGCAGCGCCTGCAACAATAAACCACGGTGAGAAGAACATAAGCCGGACCTGCTGCTCTTTTCCATGGCTACTTGTTTTCTCTGTGACCAGTCTTCTGCGGCCTGCGGGGTGTGTGTGATGATGGTGCTTCTGAAAAAGGAATGGGTCCTCTCCATCACCATATGTGCAAGAGGACGATGGCTAGAACCTAGAAGCAGCAATGGGTAGGAGAAGCAAAGATGGTGGAACCAGCAATGCCTAATTTGTTGATTTCGTGCAATAGCACGAACATCGGACGAGGTAGCGGAGAAGTACGTAGCCTACACGTTTACACACGATGTTATCATGTATGTATGCTTTGACCAAGAAATCGATTAGATCCATTGAAGGCCTCTTTGATTGAGTTCGCATGATTATTGTGAAAATGTAGGTTGGCAGGCATTGACATGTCCACTCGAATTATACTATACGTGATATGTTTACACCAGTGTGTGCTTGATGTTGAGTAAATTGACAGAATTTTCATTATTAATCCCAGAATATAAAGTATGACGATACTAGCTACTAACATGTGAAATTCTAATATACTAGATGCACTAGACAACATGAATAGCAGCAATACAGTATAGCAAAACATGTACGCATCTAACATATACATCAGGCCAACGAAAACACTACGCACGTACCGAACGTTTACAGATGAAGCAGATGTGTTCGGTGCAGCTATGTTGTTGACGATGACGTTGGCTATCACGGAACGAAGTAGACGACGCTTGAGGCGGCGGTACGCAACACCACCCGACTTGGTAGGTAGATGACCCGTTGTGGAAGCAGCGAGCAGTCGTGCAAAGCGCTTTTCAAAAACCTAATTCGCCCTCTGTACAGGATCACAAAGGCGACTGGTTCCGGAGACCTGCTCTCCCATTCGCCGGTGGACGCCGGCGCTCGGGATGGAGTAGACTACGGTGGCGGTGCAAGGAACGAGGAGCGGCAAAACCTAGATTGGTTTCGGTCGTGTACAGCGCCCACGGCGCGTGCCTTTTTATAGTGCGGTTTGGAAAACCCTAACGGATGTGACGTGTCCGTTACTACTACGAATTCAGTTTTCCAAAATAGCAAAAATAAAGACAGATGTTGTCTCGGCTCGACGCTCGAATTCACGAAACGCGATCGCGACCGGAGGAGGAGGAGGAGTGCGCGAGAGGCCCTCCTTTTCTCACTCACTTACAAGTGCTACAACACTTCATCTTATAAGGTGGTGTATTTCTCCTCCAACTTTCCATATGAGACTAAACTTCCCACTCTCATCACTTGCTTGTATACATGGCCACATGGGTCACTTTGAGATTTTAAAATTTGCTAGTTGAGTTGCCCCATGTATGGACCCAAATTCTAACACTTGACTGGAGCATGGAAAAAACAATTGAATATTTGCAAGAGGCCTGTGCAATGTAATGCAATATAATCCTTAAAAAAGATTACTAGTTCCATATAACTGTATCCTTTAATTAAACAAACAACCTAAGAATTCTTTCTAAGGCTTCTAATCTTCCAAAATTCCTTTGAATACAAGAGGCCCTTTGGTCCTTGAAGAGTTTCCGGTTGACCAAGCACGTGCCGCTCGAAACTTCCAAGTTACCTCGCAAAGCAAATGAAAAGTTAAGACAATAAAAATTGTACCTAAGTACTTGTCAGCTCAGTCCGTCGTAGGTCTTATATGAATAAAGTGTACGTGCGTGCGTTTATAGAGATGGATGTAAATATGTAAATATGAACATCTGGTTTTGTATTATGTTACACAAAAATGCAGTGTTTTGGATATGGCCCGAGAGCCATTATTTTAATAAAAAAATGAAAAGGATATTTAAAAGTTTTAAAAATAATAATTTGTTCTGCATGACGTCCTTCGTTACCGCTGCGAGTTGTTTCATTGACAAACACACTCAAAAGAAAACTGTTCAAATTGATCAATGTGCACCCGATATTCATGGACTAAGAGCATCTTCGACAAACGCTCTAAATAAGCACCGCGCCCCAAAAATGGGTCATATAACGCGCGCGGGCGAAAACAGCGCTCGAGCAGCCGTCCAATAATACCACGCACGGTAAAAACCCTTGCGCGGGGTTGACCAACGGTTTTGCATGGCGGCATGGACAAACCCTCAAAGTGGCTTCGCGCTGCCGTCCACCTTGAAGCCACAAGCTCCATCATCAAGCAACCACACGCGGCGGCGGTGGCTGCAGCGACGGAGTTGGCGCCGCCGGCCCAAAAGAAGAAGAAGGTGGAGGCGAGGAAGAAATCGACAGCGCCCCTCGCCCTGCCTCCGCCTCCGCTGCCACCGGAACCGCCCGAGGAGTCGCAATTTTGTGCGCCACCGGCCGATGCCCAAATTCGTTCGATTAAATGCCGGCAAGGTAAGATATTTTCTTGTTTTTGTTGCTGCTACAAATGTGTGCATATGAATCACTTCACATAGTTTTCTTATCATACATTGTAGTGAATACTTCAATGATGACTCATATTTCTCAACTATGGGTGTTGGCTCCAATAATTCTTATTGGTCTCAAACAAATGAAGTGCATCAAAATGATCATATGAAGTGGATGAGGTGGGTGAGTGTATGGTTGATGCACCGAGAGGAAGGGCTAGCAGCTACACCGTGAACGAAGACATTTTGCTATGCAAGACATGGTTGAATGTGTCCATGGATGCCACCCTTGTGGGCGACCAAACTATAGGTACATATTGGTTTATGATGAAGGGGTAATTTGATGCCAAAAACTAGAGTGAAATTGAGCGCACCGATAGATCTATTCGCTCCCGGTGGTCTACGAGCAACAAAGATTGCCAAAGGTGGGCGGCGGCGACGTCGGTTGACAAGATAAACTCAAGTGGCGCTAATGATGATGATAGGGTAAGTGTCATTTCTTTATGTTCCATAATCACGCTTCATCTTTTGTGTTTCAAGTGGTAACTTGTTCTTTTGTTTGTAGCACAATATTGCACAAAGCTTGTTTCGAGGAGAAGAAAAGAAGACCAAGAAAGGTAGAGCATTGCTACTTCTCAAACAACAGCGCCAGAAATTGACATGTTGACGGAGACTGGGCTTGCGTTGGTTTTTCCCTTGAAGAGGAAAGGGTGATACAGCACATGAGCAGTAAGTATTTCCCTCAGTTTGAGAATCAAGGTATCGATCCTGAAGGAGGGTCTCGTCAAGTCCAGAGTACCTGCGCAAACACAAACAAGCTTGCACCCAACGCTTCAAAGGGGTTGTCAATCCCTTCAAGATTGTTTGCAAAGTGAGATCTGAAGGCGGAAAGTGCAACGAAGTAAAAAGTGTAAGGCTAAAAATATGGTGTGGAGTAGACCCTGGGGGCCATAGTGTTCACTAGAGGCTTCTCTCAAAATAGCAAATATCACGGTGGATGAACAAATTACTGTCGAGCAATTGATAGAACCGCGCAAAGTCATGACGATATCTAAGGCAATGATTATACATATAGGCATCACGTCCGAGACAAGTAGACCGATACTTTCTGCATCTACTACTATTACTCCACACATCGACCGCTATCCAGCATGCATCTAGTGTATTGAGTTCATGACGAACAGAGTAACGCCTTAAGCAAGATGACATGATGTAGAGGGATAATCTCAAACCAATGATGAAAACCCCATCTTTTTACCGTTGATGGCAACAACACGATGCGTGCCTCGCTACCCCTTCTGTCACTGGGTGAGTTTACCGCACGCTATGAAACCAAAACCAAGCACTTCTCCCATTGCAAGAATCATAGATCTAGTTGGCCAGACAGAGCCCACAACTCGAAGAGAATTACAAGGATATGAAATCATGCATAAGAGAGATCAGAAGAAACTCAAATAAGATTCATAGATAATCTGATCATAAATCCACAATTCATCGGATCTCGACAAACACACCGCAAAAGAAGATTACATCGGATAGATCTCCATGAAGATCATGGAGAACTTTGTATTGAAGATCCAAGAGAGAGAAGAAGCCATCTAGTTACTAGCTATGGACCCGTAGGTCTATGGTGAACTACTCATGCATCATCGAAGAGGTCATGGTGTTGATGAAGAAGCCCTCCGTATCCGAATCTCCCCTCCGGCAGGGCACCAGAACGTGCCCCAGATGGGATCTTGCGGAAACAGAAGCTTGCGGCGGCGGAAAAGTACGTTCGATGATCTCCTGATTGTTTTGGGATTTTTAGGGAATTTATAGGCGCAACCCCTAGGTCAGAGGGCGCCCATGGGGGCCAAAAGCCCGTGGGCCGCGGCCTCCCCCTGGCCGCGGGGTGGGGGCTTGTGGGTCCCCTAAGGCTCCCCTGCCTTGGCTCTCAAGCTTCCCGATCTTCTTCTGTTCCGAAAAAAATCTTTTCGGGGATTTTCTTCCGTTTGGACTCCGTTTCAGAATCTCCTCTGAAAGGGGTCAAAAACATGAAAAAACAGGAACTGGCACTTGGCACTGAGTTAATAAGTTAGTCCCAAAAAATACATAAAAGGCATGCATAACATCCAAAGTTTGACAAGATAATAGCATGAAACCATAACAAATTATAGATACGCTGGAGACGTATCAAGCATCCCCAAGCTTAACTCCTGCTCGTCCTCGAGTAGGGAAGTGATAAAGAATGAATTTTTGATGTGGAATGCTACCTAGCATAGTTTTCCTTTGCAACTTCTTTCACGTGACATGAATGTTCAGATCCGTAAGATTCGAAACAATAGTTTGCTATTGACATGAAAACAATAATACTTCAAGCAAACTAGCAAGGTAATCATGAACTTTCAAAATAACAAGGCTAAGGAAAGTTATCCCTACAAAATCATATAGTCTAGCTATGCTCCATCATCCTCACACAACTAATGTAAATCATGCACAACCCCGGAATTGGCCCAGTAATTGTTTTCGCACTCTTACTTTCTCAAACTTTTTATAACTATCACGCAATACATGAGCGCGAGCCATGGATATAGCACTATAGGTGGAATAGAGTGTGGTGGTGGTTATGAGACAAAAAGGAGGAGATGGTCACATTGACTCGACATATCAAAGGGTTATGGAGATACCCATTAATAGATATCAATGTGAATGAGTAAGGATTGCCATACAAGAGATGCACTAGAGCTATAAGTATGTGAAAGCTCAAAAGGAGAACTAGTGGGTGTGCATCCAACTTGCTTGCTCACGAAGACCTAGGGCAATTTTGAGGAAGCCCATCATTGGAATATACAAGCCAAGTTATATAATGAAGATTCCCACTAGCATATGGTAGTGACAAAGCGAGAAGCTCTCAATCATGAAGAACATGGTGCTATTATGAAGCACAAGTGTGGAAAAGATAGTAGCATTGTCCCTTCTCTCTTTTTCTCTCTTTTTTCATTTGGGCTCTTAGGCCTCTTTTTTTCTCCTTTTTTTGTTTTTGGGCTCTTTGGACTTTTTTTATTCCTCACATGGGACAATGCTCTAATAATGATGATCATCACACTTTTATTTACTCACAGCTCAAAAATCACAATGATGAATGATTGCAATCTCTAGCGATGGCTAGACGAATGCTGATGACAACAAACCTTCCCCTGCAACGGCACCAGAAGAATGCTGCTAGCACTCCCCGACAACGAAACTAGAAGAATGTTGTTGATGGCCCACCAGCGCGTGGGTTCGCAACAGTTTTCGAGGGTAGAGTATTCGACCCAAATTTGTTGGTTTACCAGACAGGAGGTGAGAGAATACTCTCGAGTATTAGCACCTGAATTTGTCAGATTCAACCACACCTGAAAGATTAGTATCTGCAAGCACAGTAGTAACAACAAAGTAGTATGATGACAACGGTGTCAGAAATGATCTATTGACGGCAAACTATTCCTAACGATTGTATCAATGGCGCCAAGTTGCCTCGTCGACGGAAATTCTCACTTCCCATCAACGACCAGCGAACCAAAATTGTAGCAGGTAGCAGCAGTGTAACGATCAATAGAAGCGGCAAGGAACAACAGTAGGACAAACTCGTAGGCAATGGGTCGGTGATTTGTTTGGATGATATTCATCATTCAACAGCTATAACACGGAGAGATATGTGGCTAGCTCCTATTCGTCAATGTGAGGTAGGCATGCATTCCATGTGTCGTTATACGTGCTTAGGGAAAAGAACTTGCATGACATCTATTGTCCGTCCCTCCCGTGGCATTGGGGTCCAAAAGGAAACTACGAGATATTAAGGTTCTCCTTTTAATAAAGAACCAGACCAACGCATTAGTACTTGGTGAACACATGAACTCCTCAAACTATGGTCATCACCGGGAGTGGTTCCGGTTATTGTCACTCCGGGGTTGCCGGATCATAACACATAGTAGGTAACTACAACTTGCAAGATCGGATCTAAAACACACATATATTGGTGACAACATAATAATTTCATATCTGAAATCATGGCACTCGGGCTCTAGTGATAAGCATTAAGCAAGGCAAAGTAGTAGCAACATCAATCTCAGAACATAGTGGATACTAGGGATCAATCCCCATCAAAACTAACTCGATTACATGATAGATCTCATCCTACTCATCACCGCCCAGCGAGCCTACGAATAGATTACTCACGTACGACGAAGAGCTTCATGGAATTGGAGAGGGAAGAAGGTTGATGATGACGATGGCAACGATTTCCCCTCTCCGGAGCCCAAGACAGACTCCAGATCTACTCTCCAGATGAAGAACAGGTGGTGGCGGCGCCTCCGTATCGAAAACGCGACGAAAACTTCTCTTTTTATTTTTTCTGGGACGAAAGGGATCTTATAGAGCTGGAATTGGGGCGGCAGAGCCGTGTGGGCCCCACAAGCCTGCCGACCGCCACCAGGGGGTGGCGGAGCCAGGGCTTGTGGCCCAGTGGCCCACCCCCAGAGGTGGAACTTGGCGCAGATATTTTTCTTACTTTCCAAAACTGCTCCCCGTAAATTTTCAGGACGTTTGGAGAACTTTGATTTCTTTACAAAAATAACACCAAGGCAATTCTGCTGAAAACATCGTCAGTCCAGGTTAGTTCCATTCAAATCATGCAAATTAGAGTCCAAAACAAGGGCAAAAGAGTTTGGAAAAGTAGATACGATGGAGACGTATCATCTCCCCCAAGCTTAAAACCTTGCTTGTCCTCAAGCAACTCAGTTGACAAACTGAGAGAGAAAGAAAAACTTTGACAAACTATGTTTGATCTTGTTGTTGCAACTATGTCTAACTCATAACCAGAATTTCAGCAAGATCACAAGTTAACCACATAAGCAAATACACAAAGGTCTCACGGTAAACTAATATCAATGGCATAATCAGCTAACGAGCAAATAATAATGAGTTTCAAATACCAACACTTCAATCAAAACAAGCATGAAGCAATATAAATAGGTGGTATCTCGCTAGCTCTTTCTGAGACCGCAAAACATAAATGCAGAGCACTTTCAAAGATCATGGGCTGACTAAACATTGTAATTCATAGCAACGAAGATCCAGTCATAGTCATACTCAATATCAATCAAAAGCAAAGCATAAAAATGACAAAGGTGCTCTCTAATTGGTGCTTATATAAGAGGAGGATGACTCAACAGGTACATGAATAGACATGCCCTTCGCAGAGGGAAGCATTGATTTGCAGAGGTGCCAGAGCTCGAGCTTTGAAAAGAGAGATAATAATTTTGGGTGGGATGATTTCATTGTCAAAGCAATGACCAAGAGTTGTCAATATCTTCCATGCTACTCATGCTATAGGCGGTTCCCAAACAGAAAAGTAAAGTTTTAACTCCCCCACCACCAATCAATCACACTCCACGGCTAGCCGAATCCTCGGGTACCGTCCATACTAACATCAATCCGACGGTAGTCTTGTTTTAGAGTTATGTTTTTGATTTAAGCGTGGAACTGGGCATTCCAATTACCGACCCCTTTCTCGTGAATGACAGTGAATAAACACATGTCGAGGTTAACACTCCTAGCATGGAAGATACCAATAGCCCTCTGTCACCACATGAGCGGTTCGGGCATGCAAAACAGATTATTTCTTGAAGGTTTAGAGAATGGCACATGCAAATTTACTTGGAACGACAAGTAGATACCGCAAATAGGTAGGTATGGTGGACTCTCATGGAAAAACTTTTGGGTTTATGGAAGTGGATGCATGATCTGCAATCTGTGGCGTTAGCTAGATGAATGGTTATGACAAGAAACCTTCTCCTACAACGGCACCAGAAGAATGCTGATAGCACTCCCCAGTAACGGAACTAGAAGAATGTTTTTGATGGCTCACCAGCGCGTGGGTTCGCAGCAGTTTTCGAGGGTAGAGTATTCGACCTAAATTTGTTGGTACGCGAGGAAGGAGGTGAGAGAATACTCTCGAGTATTAGCAGCTGAATTTGTCAGATTCAACCACACCTAAAAGATTAGTATCTGCAAGCACAGTAGTAACAACAAATTAATATGATAACAACAGTGTCAGAAACGATTTGTTGACGGCAGACTATTCCTAACGATTGTATCAATGGCACCTCCGTTCCCACGTTGACGGAAGTTGTCAATTCCCGTCAATGGTCAGCGAAAATGTAAAGTAGCAGCTAGCAATAGTGTAACGAGTAACAGCAGTGGCAAGGAACAGCAGTAGCAAGTAGCAACAGTAGCAAGCGACAGTAGTAGCAACAGTAGCAACAGAGCAAGACAAGTAACAGCAGTAGCAACAGTAGTAGCAGCAGCAGAGCAAGATAAGTAACATCAGTAGTAGGACAAACTAGTAGGCAATGGGTCGGTGATTTGTTTGGATGATATTCATCATGCAACAGCTATAACATGGAGAGATATGTGGCTAGCTCCCGTTCGTCAATGTGATGTAGGCATGCATTCCGTGTGTCGTCATACGTGCTTAGGGAAAAGAACTTGCATGGCATCTATTGTCCATCCCTCCCGTGGCAACGGGGTCCAAAAGGAAACTACGGGATATTAAGGTTCTCCTTTTAATAAAGAACCGGACCAACGCATTAGCACTTGGTCAACACATGAACTCCTCAAACTATGGTCATCACCGGGAGTGGTTCCGGTTATTGTCACTCCGGGGTTGCCGGATCATAACACATAGTAGGTAACTACAACTTGCAAGATCGGATCTAAAACACACATATATTGGTGACAACATAATAATTTCAGATCTGAAATCATGGCACTCGGGCCCTACTGACAAGCATTAAGCATGGCAAAGTAGTAGCAACATCAATCTCAGAACATAGTGGATACTAGGGATTAATCCCCATCAAAACTAACTCGATTACATGATAGATCTCATCCTACTCATCACCGCCCAGCGAGCCTACGAATAGATTACTCACGAACGACGAAGAGCTTCATGGAATTGGAGAGGGAAGAAGGTTGATGATCACGATGGCGATGATTTCCCCTCTCCGGAGCCCAAGACGGACTCTAGATCTGCCCTCCAGATGAAGAACAGGTGGTGGCGGTGCCTCCGTATCGAAAACGCGACGAAAACTTCTCTTTTTATTTTTTCTGGGACGAAAGGGATCTTATAGACCTGAGATTCGGGGCGGCAGAGCCGTGTGGGCTCCACAAGCCTGCACCACGCCACCAGGGGAGGTGGTGGCGGAGCAAGGGCTTGTCACCCACTGGCCCACCCCCTGAGGTGGAACTTGGCGCACATATTTTTGATATTTTCCAAAACTGCTCCCTGTAAATTTTCAGGACGTTTGGAGAACTTTGATTTCTGCACAAAAATAACACCAAGGCAATTCTGCTGAAAACAACGTTAGTCCAGGTTAGTTCCATTCAAATCATGCAAATTAGAGTCCAAAGCAAGGGCAAAAGAGTTTGGAAAAGTAGATATGATGGAGACGTATCAACTCCCCCAAGCTTAAAACCTTGCTTGTCCTAAAGCAACTCAGTTGACAAACTGAGAGAGAAAGAAAAACTTTGACAAACTCTGTTTGATCTTGTTGTTGCAACTATGTCTAACTCATAACCAGAATTTTAGCATGATCACAAGTTAACCACATAAGCAAATGACACAAAGGTCTCACGGTAAACTAATATCAATGGCATAATCAGCTAACGAGCAAATAATAATGAGTTTCAAATACCAACACTTCAATCAAAACAAACAGGAAGCAATATTAATAGTGGTATCTCGCTAGCTCTTTCTAAGACCGCAAAACATAAATGCAGAGCACTTTCAAAGATCAAGGGCTGACTAAACATTGTAATTCATAGCAACGAAGATCCAGTCATAGTCATACTCAATATCAATCAAAAGCAAAGCATAAAAATGACAGAGGTGCTCTCTAATTGGTGCTTATATAAGAGGAGGATGACTCGACAGGAAAATAAATAGACACGCCCTTCGCAGAGGGAAGCATTGATTTGCAGAGGTGCCAGAGCTCAAGCTTTGAAAACAGAGATAATAATTTTGGGTGTCATGCTTTCATTGTCAATGCAATGACCAAGATTTCTCAATATCATCCATGCTAATCATGCTATAGGAGGTTCCCAAACAGAAAACTAAAGTTTTAACTCCCCCACCACCAATCATTCACACTCCACGGCTAGCCGAATCCTCGGGTACCGTCCAGACTAACATCAATCCGGGGGGAGTCTTGTTTTACACTTATGTTTTCGATTTAAGTGTGGAACTGGGCATCCCAAATACCGGCCCCTTTCTCGTGAATGATTGTGAATAAACACATGTCGAGGATAACACTCCTAGCATGGAAGATACCAATAGTCCTCTGCCACCACATGAGCGGTTTGGGCATGCAAAACAGATTTATTCCTTGAAGGTTTAGAGAGTGGCACATGCAAATTTACTTGGAATGGCAGGTAGATACCGCAAATAGGTAGGTATGGTGGACTCTCATGGTAAAACTTTTGGGTTTATGGAAGTGGATGCACAAGTAGTATTTCCGCTTAGTACAAGTGAAGGTTATTAAAAGACTGGGAAGCGACCAACTAGAGAGCGACAACAATCATCAAGATGCAATGAGTTTGACTAACATTAAATGCAAGCATGAACATGATATAAATCGCCATGAATACGAACATCATAGAGGCTATGTTGATTTTGTTTCAACTACATGCATGAACATGCGCCAAGTCAAGCCACTTGAAACATTCAAAGGAGAATACCATCCTATCATACTACATCATAGTCATCTCAAAATCTATGTTGGCATTCAAGACAAACCATTATAAGCTCTCAGCTAAATAAGCATGAGATCAGAAACTATGATCTCTAAGTTGTCATTGCAAACATGGTTCTCTCACAACAAAGCTAAATCTGGGTCGACAAGCTAGTCATATTTACAAAAACAAAATAGATAGAGTTCATACCAGCTTTTCAGTCTCAGTCACTTCATCATATATCATCATTGTTGCCTTTCATTTGCACGATCGAACGATGAAAATGATAATAAGTGCATTGGACTAAGCTGAATCTACAGGCAAACACAAAGGAGAAGACAAAGTAATATGGCTCTTTGAAAGTTAAGATGGATTCAAAAGTAATGCACTAGTGGCGTGGAACGCAGTTTGCCGCCCGAAAGAGTATGGCGGCCTAGGGGTCCTGAACCTCAAACTACAGAATGACGCGATGCTTCTAAAGATGCTTCACAAGTTCTACAACAGAAAAGAAATCCCATGGGTAGCATTGATCTGGAACACACACTACGGGGGAGCAATACCCCATGCGCAAGATCGATGTGGCTCTTTCTGGTGGCGAGAACCGACTAAACTTATGCCGGTGTTCCGAGGGATAACGCGAGTCAATGTTAACAATGGCCTCTCAACGCTCTTTTGGAAAGACAACTGGAACAATGCCGTATATGCAGAAAAGTTCCCTCGGGCTTTCTCCTTTGCTAGAACTGAAGATGCCTCGGTTCAGAACTTCTTGGGGACTAGCTCGCTTCAAGAAGCCTTCTCGCTGCCCCTGTCAGAACAAGCGCATGATGAACTCAGAATGATGCAACAAGAAATCAGAGATGTGCAGCTAAACCCTAGGGGAGATGACTGGGTGTGTTCTTGGGGGGCTAGCACCTTTGAAACGGCAGCATATCGACGTTTCTATTTCAAAGAGACTACGGTGCACCTAGCGTTTCACTGGCTGTGGAAAACAAAGTGTGTCCCGAAGGTCAAGGTATTTGGATGGTTTTTGCTGATGGACAGACTCAACACGAGGAATATGCTCAAACGGAGACATTACAACAGAGGGGATACTCTCGATTGCATGCTATGCGATCGACACATGGAGGAAACACTGGAACATCTCTTCTTCGAATGCAGCTTTAGCCAACACTGTTGGAATATGCTCAACATCAAATGGTCAGAACAACAACATAGACTAGAGAAACTACAACATCAGAGGACAACACACCCCAGGGACATGTTCATGGATATTTTTCTGGTGGCAGCCTGGAGTCTACGGAAGGAAAGAAATAACAAGTGCTTTGAGCAAATAACCCCATCTCTTGGGGCCTGGCGACGTCGGTTTGTACTAGACTTCTCCAATCTTAGACACCGTGTGCCTACTAGAAAGGTGCAAAACATAGATAACATTATGGCAACCCTAGATGATATCACGCAATATGTAACCTCACCCTGCCCACCTCCCCCCCTCCCCCCCATCCCCATTGCACCCCCCTCCCCATCATGTACATGTGTAACTATTGGCTTTATATATACATGCAGTAGGATTTTATCCTACTGTCTTACACTAAAAAAAATATCTTCTACCTTGACCCAAAGAAAAAGAAAACTATTTACATGGGAAAACTCCCAACAAGCAAAAGAAGAAAGAAAAATCTTTTTGGGTTTTCTCAAAAGGACACAAAACAAGAAAAAAAGAAAACGAAAAGAAACTAGCATGGATAATACAGTGGCAAAGTGTAAACACCGGCTAACAGAGTGAAACCATAAGCATGAATGTAAAGTCGGTGAGAACACGTACTCCCCCAAGCTTAGGGTTTTGGCCTAGCTTGGTCCCAAGGTGGGAAATAACCAGCTCCAGGATACTCCGGAGCAGACTGTGGATGCCACTGCTGTGTGAGCTCCTGTGGCTCCCACTAATAAACTGGCGTCTGGTACTCGACTGGCGGCTCGGGCACGGGCGCCTGTGGTTGAGCCAAGCCCCAATATGCGTAGATGTCCGCGGGCATAATAGTGTACCTGCCTGCATGAAGATCAAACAAAGAAGGAGCAGACAAAGTAATAGTCTCTCGAGTACCCTGACTAAACACCAGGTTATAAATCATCCGTCTACTGGCATCTCTATCCAGAAAATCATGGCGAACCATGCTGTCATAATCCAGATATCTCTCAGGGAGAAGCATCTCTCCTTCCTCTCCCAGTCTAATTGGTATCTCAAAGTGTCTGGCAAGACGGGTAGCATAGATACCTCCATAGACAACACATTTAGAACGGTTCAGGTTCAACCGTTGAGCTACTATAGCGCCCAAGCTATAAGTCTTATAGTTATAAAGGCCTTCGCACAAAACAGCAAGGTCTGGAGAACTAAGTGATCCAGCCTCCCCACGACCAATCAAACATTTTCCCACAAATAGTGAGAAGTACCGAAGCACAGGAAAATGTATGCTAGCAATTCTAGCGCGAGACACTCCTCGCTCCTCTCCAACAGCAATAGAACCAATGAAATCCTCCAAGTCTCGTGGACGAGGGTCACGGATATCCCCAACATAAGGTAATTTGCATACATTGCAAAAGTCCTGCAGCGTCATGCACTGGGGGACATCGTATATCATGAACTCAACCATGGGAGGATTCTTCCTCGGGTAAAAGTTGAAGCTTTGAACGAAAATATTGGTGAGGAGGAGGTATTGTGGGCACTTATCTTCAATGAATGCAGTAAGACCTTTGTTCTCCACCAAGTAATAAAAGTCTTCATAAAGTCCGGCGGCGCGCAAAAATTCATCACTTGGCCACTCGCACACTCGAACTTCGGTGACTCGAGGGACTATGTACTTGGGGTGGTTCTTCTCGTCCTCCTTGGGGTTACGGCTTGAAGAGCCTCTCAAGAACCTCCTCATCTTTTCCTCTTTCTAGCTCTGAAAAATTCTGAAATTTTTAGAGACTTCGAAAGAAAAGTGACTAAGGATTAATCCAACTTGTAGCAACTACTCCTACTAGTGCCTAGAGACCGTATCACGCGCTAAAACTACTTGGGACCAGCTAAAGTCAACATTTATAGCTCAAGAACAGGGTCACCAAGGTAGCAAGAATACGCGAAGGATAAAGCACTAGAGCAAAAACTAATTGGACCAATGGAGGAGTCACTTACCAAGGATTAATTTCCCCAAAACAGTTCGGAGAATGGTACTTTGAGCAAGGAGATCAAAAATCACAGCCAAATGAGCAAGAACACGGGTTTGAGCTGTGAAACAATTTTTTCTCGAGGTGGAAGAAGAGGCTGGGAGTTGGAATGAGTGGAGGGGCTGTGAGAGAATACTCTCGAGTATTAGCAACTGAATTTGTCAGATTCAACCACACCTGAAAGATTAGTATCTGCAAGCACAGTAGTAACAACAAAGTAATATGATAACAACGGTGTCAGAAACGATCTGTTGACGGCAGACTATTCCTAACGATTGTATCAATGGCGCCTCTATTGCCGCTTTGACGGAAGTTGTCAATTCCCATCAACGGTCAGCGAAAAAGTAAAGTAGCAGGTAGCAGAAGTGTAACGAGCAACAGCAGTGGCAATGAACAACAGTAGTGACAGGAGTAGCAAGTAGCAACAGTAGTAAGTGCCATTAGTAGCAACAGTAGCAGCAGAGCAAGACAAGTAACAACAGTAGCAACAGTAGTAGCAGCAGCAGAGCAAGACAAGTAACAACGGTAGTAGGCCACACTCGTAGGCAATGGGTCGGTGATTTGTTTGGATGATATTCATCAGGCAACAACTGTAACACGGAGAGATATGTGGCTAGCTCCCGTTCATCAATGTGACGTAGGCATGCATTCCGTGTGTCGTGATATGTGCCTAGGGAAAAGAACTTGCATGATATCAATTGTCCATCCCTCCCGTGGCAGCGGGGTCCAAAAGGAAACTACGGGATATTAAGGTTCTCCTTTTAATAAAGAACCGGACCAACGCATTAGCACTTGGTGAACACATGAACTCCTCAAACTATGGTCATCACCGGGAGTGGATCCGGTTATTGTCACTCCGGGGTTGCCGGATCATAACACATAGTAGGTAACTACAACTTGCAAGATCGGATCTAAAACACACATATATTGGTGATAACATAATAATTTCAGATCTTAAATCATGGCACTCGGGCCCTAGTGACAAGCATTAAGCATGGCAAAGTAGTAGCAACATCAATCTCAGAACATAGTGGATACTAGGGATCAATCCCCATCAAAACTAACTCGATTACATGATAGATCTCATCCTACTCATCACCGCCCAGTGAGCCTACGAATAGATTACTCACGAACGACGAAGAGCTTCATGGAATTGGAGAGGGAAGAAGGTTTATGATGACGATGGCGACGATTTCCCCTCTACGGAGCCCAAGATGGACTCTAGATCTGCCCTCCAGATGAAGAACAGGTGGTGGCGGCACCTCCGTATCGAAAACGCGACGGAAATTTCTCTTTTTATTTTCTCTGGGACGAAAGGGATCTTATAGACCTGAGATTGGGGGCGGTAGAGCCATGTGGGCCCCACAAGCCTACACCACGCCACCAGGGGGGTGGTCGCGGAGCAAGGGCTTGTGGCCCACTGGCCCACCCCCTGAGGTGGAACTTGGCGCAGATATTTCTGATATTTTCCAAAACTGCTCCCCGTAAATTTTCTGGACGTTTGGAGAACTTTGATTTCTGCACAAAAATAACACCAAGGCAATTCTGCTGAAAACAGCGTTAGTCCAGGTTAGTTCCATTCAAATCATGCAAATTAGAGTCCAAAACAAGGGCAAAAGAGTTTGGAAAAGTAGATACGATGGAGACGTATCAACTCCCCCAAGCTTAATACCTTGCTTGTCCTCAAGCAACTGAGTTGACAAACTGAGAGAGAAAGAAAAACTTTGACAAACTCTCTTTGATCTTGTTGTTGCAACTATGTCTAACTCATAACCAGAATTTCAGCAAGATCACAAGTTAACCACATAAAAAAATGACACAAAGGTCTCACGGTAAACTAATATCAATGGCATAATCAGCTAACGAGCAAATAATAATGAGTTTCAAATATCAACACTTCAATCAAAACAAGCATGAAGCAATATGAATAGGTGGTATCTCGCTAGCTCTTTCTAAGACCGCAATACATAAATGCAGAGCACTTTCAAAGATCAAGGGCTGACTAAACATTGTAATTCATAGCAATGAAGATCCAGTCATAGTCATACTCAATATCAATCAAAAGCAAAGCATAAAAATGACAGAGGTGCTCTCTAATTGGTGCTTATATAAGAGGAGGATGACTCGACAGGAAAATAATAGACAGGCCCTTCGCAGAGGGAAGCATTGATTTGCAGAGGTGCCAGATTTCAAGCTTTGAAAACAGAGATAATAATTTTGGGTGACATGCTTTCATTGTCAATGCAATGACCAAGAGTTCTCAATATCTTCCATGCTACTCATGCTATAGGCGGTTCCCAAACAGAAAAGTAAAGTTTTAACTCCCCCACCACCAATCAATCACACTCCACGGCTAGCCGAATCGTCGGGTACCGTCCATACAAACATCAATCCGGGGGGAGTCTTGTTTTACAGTTATGTTTTCGATTTAAGCGTGGAACTGGGCATCCCAAATACCGGCCCCTTTCTCATGAATGACTGTGAATAAACACATGTCGAGGATAACACTCCTAGCATGGAAGATACCAATAGCCCTTCTGTCACCACATGAGCGGTTCAGGCATGCAAAACAGATTTATTTCTTGAAGGTTTAGAGAGTGGCACATGCAAATTTACTTGGAACGGCAGGTAGATACCGCAAATAGGTAGGTATGGTGGACTCTCATGGAAAAACTTTTGGGTTTATGGAAGTGGATGCACAAGCATTATTCCACTTAGTACATGTGAGGGCTAGCAAAAGACTGGGAAGAGACCAACTAGAGAGCGACAACAGTCATCAAGATGCAATGAGTTTGACTAACATTAAATGCAAGCATGAACAGGATATAAATCACCATGAACACGAACATCATAGAGGCTATGTTGATTTTGTTTCAACTACATGCATGAACATGCGCCAAGTCAAGCCACTTGAAACATTCAAAGGAGAATACCATCCTATCATACTACATCATAGTCATCTCAAAATCTATGTTGGCATTCAAGACAAACCATTATAAGCTCTCAGCTAAATAAGCATGGCATCAGAAACTATGATCTCTAAGTTGTCATTGCAAACATGGTTCTCTCACAACAAAGCTAAATCTGGGTCGACAAGCTAGTCATATTTACAAAAACAAAATAGATAGAGTTCATACCAGCTTTTCAGTCTCAACCACTTCATCATATACCATCATTGTTGCCTTTCATTTGCACGATTGAACGACGTGAACAATAATAAGCGCATTGGACTAAGCTGAATCTGCAGGCAAACACAAAGGAGAAGACAAAGTAATATCGCTCTTTGAAAGCTAAACAGGTAAGCATGTAAGAACCACTAAACACTGTAACCAATATCTTCTACCGTGACACAAAGAAAAAGAAAAATATTTACACGGGAAAGCTCCCAACAAGCAAAAAAAGAAAGAAAAATCTTTTTGGGTTTTCTCAAAAGGACACAAAACAAGAAAACAAGAAAATGAAAATAAACTAGCATGGATAATACAGTGGCAAAGTGTAAATACCGGCTAACAAAGTGAAAGCATAAGCATGAATGTAAAGTCGGTGAGAACACGTACTCCCCCAAGCTTAGGCTTTTGGCCTAGCTTGGTCTACTCCCAAGGATGATGCTGGCGAAACCCAAAGTCATAATGGGTGTTATACGGGAGTGCTGCAGCCACTGCCTGAATAGCTGCCTCACGAAGTCGAGCAGCCGTCGCCTCCCTCTCATACTCCTCTGCCTCTCCTATGGTTATGTAGTATCTTCGTTTTACCTGAAAGTCAAAGAAAGAAGGAGCAGGAAGGGTAATATGGAAAACATGCTGCCGATTAAATATCAAGCGGTATAGGAGGGATCCATGATATCTCTCAAGGAACTGGTAGCGTGTTAGAGCGACACAATCAAGGTAGGCTATACGGAGAGGAGGGTCTTCTGGACGGCTGGATACCCCAAGAAAATTTGCTAAACGTGTAGCATAAACTCCACCAAAGAAATCCCCCTCACTGGCATTTTTATTCAGCCTCCTTGCTATAATAGCTCCCATACTGAAGCTCCTGTCACCTGTTACTGCGCTCTTAAGGATACTAAGGTTGAAAGCGAATAGTTGGCAGTGTGCACCCTTGCCGTTAATGCACCTACCTATGAAGAGGGCAAGGTAGTGCAAGGCAGGGAAATGGATGCTTCCTATGGTGGCTTGCGTGATATCTCTGGTTTCTCCAACAGTTATACTAGAGACAAAGTCTCTGACCGAAGACTTAGGAGGATCATTAACACTACCCCCATGGGGTATCTTGCAAATCCTATTAAAATCCTCCAGATCCACGGTATAGGATTTATCGTACAGATCAAACAGTATGGATGAGTCATGGCCAGCTAAAAATTTAAATCTACGCACGAAAGAGGCAGTGACACTAGTGGAGAAAGGGGTATTAGAACCGGTTGGTAAGGGCCTTTAGACCCGGATACACATCCGGTGCTATGTATCCGGGACTAAAGGCCCCCCCCTTTAGCACCGGTCTCTTACAAACCGGTGCTAAAGGCCTCCACGTGGGCGCCGAAGAGTGCGCGCAGGCGGAGGACCTTTAGAACCGGTTGGTAACACCAACCGGTCCTAATGCTTTTTTTTCTTTTTTTTTCCTTTTGTTTTCAGGGTTTCCGATTCTGTATTTCGGTGTTTCCGGGTTCCGTATTTTCAGGGTTTTCGTTTACGTGTTTCCGGTTCCGTATTTCCATTTACGTCTTTCCGATTCCGTGTTTCCGGTTCCGTATTTCCATTTACGTCTTTCCGATTCCGTGTTTCCGATTCCGTGTGTCCGTGTTCCGTTTTTTACGAACACGGAATCGGAAACACGTATCCGGAAACACCGATTCCGTGTTTGCGGTTAAGTGTTTCCGATTCCGTGTTTGCGGTTAAATGTTGATGCACCAAATAAAAGTACATATATACATGTAACACGAAGTACTGGACCGATTATCATTACATAATTTGAAGTTCGTTTCCTATAGCTCTATACTTGCATAGAGAAGGGAGCTGGCTATTGGTTCATAGGATGGAAAAATTCTCCGCCTTCATCTATGACTTGCGTGAGGAGAAATCCTGCCAATTCCTCTGCAACTGCCTTGCAACGTTGGATTGGTCTTAGCATCGCCCGCTTTCGTTGCAGCTTTAAAAGAAGTAGATGAAAACAATTAAGTTATGAACAAAACTAACATAATTGATGGCAACATAAATAAAGTTGTGAAGATCCGGTTACGTACCTCTAGATTTCTGGAAGTACGGGATTTCTCATTGATAATCCTGTGAATGTACTCGCAAACGTAGTATCCACAATAATCAGTGCCCTATGGTTGTTGCGGGACGCCCTATATACGAGAACATAATTCAGTCAAATTAATAATAATCAAGAGAATGGTAATGGTATTGAAACCAGGGTACGTAGTACTACTTACTTTGTTAATCTGAAAGTGGAGCTTGTCTGCCCATGTACCGGGTTCTTCCTTGATGAACATTTGCCAAACCCTGGCCGACAAAGAAAAATGAATACAAGAGTTAATTATTACTTACTTGATATCAGGAAATGAACGAAAAAGAGGCCGATGAACGAAGAGGCCGATATATATATACCTTTGAAGCATCTGACGCGCGCTCTTCCATTTGTCAGCGTCCCAGGTTAACGGGTCCCAGACTTCAACTTGTCCTTGATCGATTCTAATGATGGACAATATGAAGTGGGACCTGCGCACGTGTACACACGCAGTCATGCATACTCATCAATTACACTTAACATCAGGTAAGCAAAATGGAATGTGTACAAGACAGTAACACTCACTTGAATCCGTAGGGCCAAAGTATTTCTTTTTTGGTACTTTGTCGCTTCAAAAACCTTAGCAAATCATCCGGTGTATCCTTGTTGAACTTTTCTATTGTCTCTTGATGAAACGAATACGGGTCAATGAACCCAAAGTCCCAGATTCCTGCCAGCCTGCATTCACGAATCTTCATTCTGCATAGTAGCGTACGAAAAGAATGTCTCGTGAGTGATAATTATACGGGCAATGAACGCGAGCTTAACTAAATAATTAAATTACACAAATAAATCACTTACAAACAGTAGCAGCTGACGATAGCTTTGTCGAGGGCACGTTGATTGTACATCTGGAAAAAATCATCGAACCCAACCTCCACACCGTACTCTCCGAAGTAGTGTTGATCCTGAACTGCCGCCATGATACAGTCTCTCTTTTGCCTTGCGGCCTCCAAGTACCAACCATGTAAATTCCATAGTTGGGTTGTTAGAGCACAAGGATTTTCGACCAGAGGGTGCTCGGGCTTATATTTATATACCACATCAGCAATAGCGTAACCTACGTCGCCCATGCGTGGACCGGACACTGAAGCCTGGTCAGATAACACCTTGAGCGGGGCAATTGACTGTGCTTCTTGTTGTCCGAGCTCGGGAACTTGTTTCCCGCATTTTGTCTGCTCCGCCTGCTTCATCTGCTCCGCCTGCTTCATCTGTGCGGTGTGCATCTTTTCAATGAACCGTTCATAGTCTGAAAGGGGCGGCGGTGGCGGCGGTTCAGGATAATATAAGTTGTCGATGGTGCGCTCAATTTTCCACTTTGGTACGTTCTTCAGAGTTTCCTTCCAGATGTCTGGAGGGGGCTTCAGGGGAAACCGTGCGAACCATGCTTTGTTTTTGGCTTTCACGGCCTCGTCTAGTTCCTCCGGAGTCATCAGGCCTGGTAACTTCAGGGGAGTCTTGACTTTATTGGGTTTCCTTTCTCTCTTCTTGGGAGGAGTCCCGTTTCTTGTGAACTGCAGCTTCCGCTTTGCCGTACCTGTAGTGGGCGCATCCGTCGGCTCACTGGAGTGCACGGGCAATGGACTCTCGGCCTCGGGCTCCCTATCTTCATTGTGGGGTGGACTTGGAGGTGCGTTGGGGGGTGGACTTGGAGGTCGTGCATTCTCTGTACGAAAGTGAAAAAACTATTAAAAATAGGCTTACATGTGGTGCAACATTCAGTAATTGTTGGAGGTGGTGCATTTGTACCTGGAGGAGTCGGTGGCCTTGGCACCGCGTTAGGAAACACGATGTGTTTCTTCTTCCACAAGATGATACCAAGCTCCATTTCTCCCAGTGTCTTCTCGCCTTCACCTCCAGGAATATCAAGCTCAATTGACTGGCATCCTGGCGTAATTGTTGACAACCCGACACGAGCATGGGATGCTGGAATCTGACCACCATGGTAGGTTGCTCCAGGTTGATTCGGTAAAGCATAGCCTGACGCCACCATGAAGGATATGTTCCCCATTGGCATATGTATCTCACAGTTTGTCTTCTCCGTGACATCATCCACGGGGTAGTGAGGCACCGACGGTTCGACTGCAGGACCGTCTTCTAGCTGCAGCTGCGTGGAACCCACGCTGCTTCTATGCTGAGATGGGACGGCATCTGCTACAGGATCGTCTTCTAATTGCTGCTGATCAGCGTCAGGTGCAGGATCTTCTTCCTCCTCTTCAGTGTCAGGTACAGGGTGTCCCCCTTCCTTCAAGAGAAACGCCACCTTTTCTTCTAATGTCGATATCCGTTCCAGCGCCTTCCTCTTGCTTCTACCACGGCTTCTGTAAGTGCCAAGGTCCGCCGGAAACCCTTGGTTCCACGGGGTAGTGGCTCCAAAGCCTCGTGTTCGTCCCCACTTTTCGGGGTTCCCGAGTGCCTTCGTCAACTCGTCGTTCTCTCTATCGGGAACAAAAGTTCCTTTTCGAACAGCTTCTATTGCCTTCTCTAGATCTGATACGACTTGTCTTATTTTTTCCGACCATGGTCCCTCCGCAACAATCATCCCAGTCTCAGCGTCCAACGTTGCCCCATGCGCGAACAACCAGAACTTGGACCTATCGGGCCAGTCATGTGTCTGTGGAATGATATTTCTTTTCAGAAGCGCATCTTCATAGCGTCGCCACCTAGGAAGGGCAGTCATGTAGCCACCTGACCCCAAAATATGGTGATATTTCTTCTTCTTCGCATTCTCCGTATTTGTGGCTGATCAGGATGTAAAGACACCCGATTTCTTGTACGCCTTAAAATCAGGCCAAGCGTCTCTTATCTTCACTAGGTGCCCAGTGAAAACTGGATCTTCGTCCTTATATTTCTTCCACAAGTCTTTCTTCCACCTCTGGAATTGTGTGGCCATCTTCTTCAAAGCCCACTCCTCGACTTTCTTCTTCTTATCTTCCGCTACGCTGAAATTTAGCCAGACCGTGTCGCAAAGCACTCTTTTCAATCTGTCATCGACATAAGTAGCTCCAACGTTGGCGCCGGTCTTCGGCTTATTCCATTCTATTAAGTTGATCGAGACCAGGTCTCTTACAACAACTCCGCACTGATTTACAAATTTGCGATAAGTTTCTGGGGGTTCCAGTGGTTTGCCATCAGCAGCAACTTTATCGATCAAGTACCTTGCAGTATCTTTCAACCTTGCGGCCGGGCCTCGTTTCGACTTTGTCTCAGTACTTGCGCTAGGTGTTCCGGAGGGCACCTAAACGGGAAAATAATGATTCGTTAGTAAGTGCAATACAAATTAATTGTTGCGTCAACAGTGACTTGAGATATACATTGGCAGAGTTTGTTCCGGAGGGCACTTCTGCATCTACTACATCTTCTATATTCTCAGCTCCGTCACCGGAGTCGTTCAAAAATTGATTGCTAAACGCATGCCCACTGTCGTCATCATGATATATGGCCATTGCATCTTCAAAAATCATCTGGCACATGTATCTTTCCTTCTCCGCCTCACCCATTCCCGCGAGCTGATCGGCGTGCTGATCATGTGGTTCTTGGGGATCCATAGCTCAACACCTGCTAGTAACAAGAATTTAACTTAGCAAAATTATTTACGGAAAAGTTTTACGGAACCGGAAATTTTACGGAAAAGTTTTACGGAATCGTCGGAGCCGTAATCGTCGCAAAGTTTTACGGAATCGTCGGAAAGTTTTACAGAATCGTCGGAATCGTCGGAAACTTTCCCCGCAGTTATGGAATCATCGGAATCGTAGGAAAGTTTTACGGAATTGTAATCGTCGGAAAGTTTTACGAAATCGTCGGAATCGTCGGTTTAGGGTTTTACGGAATCGTCAGAATCGTCGGTTTAGGGTTTTACGGAATCGTCGGAATCGTCGGAATCGTCGGTTTAGGGTTTTACGGAATCGTCGGAATCGTCGGAATCGTCGGTTTAGGGTTTTACGGAATCGTCGGAATCGTCGGAGTCACCTCACGTTGCACGAATGTTGACCGACTTCGTCTATAGGATTTGTACGTCGGAAAGTTTCGAATGTTGACTGAAAAAGTGAGTCTACTAGAATCGTCTTCCTCGCTTTAGCGACATAAATGATGAAGGTGGCTTCAAATCGAGCCGTGAGAGCATCTCTAGCAGGTACGATTTGTACGTCGATAGAACAAATCCCGTAACTTTTTTTAGCCGTGAGAGCCGTGAGAGCCGTGAGAATATGCATGATCACGTAACTTTTTTTTTATAGGATGTCCTATTAGGGCCGGAAAAAAACTAATATCGACGGTTATAATTACAAGCATACAACAATATGGATATACGAAAATACGGATATACCTTACGTGAAGAAGACGAAGTGGGGCGGCGAGGAGGCGGAGTGGGGCGGTGCGCGAGGAGGCGGCGAGGAGGCGTCGCGAGGAGGCGTCGAGGAGGCGACGGCGCGGCGAGGAGGCGGCGAGGATCGTCGGCCGGCGAGGCGGCGCGAGGAGGCGGCGGCGCGGCGAGGAGGCGGCGCCGAGGATTGTCGGCCGGCGAGGCGGCGCGAGTAGGCGGCGGCGCGGCGAGGAGGCGGCGCCGAGCGGATCGTCGGCCGGCGAGGCGGCGCGAGGAGGCCGCGCGCGCGAGGAGGCGGCGGCGCGAGGAGGCGGCGGTGCGGCGAGGAGGCGGCGCCGAGGATCGTCGGCCGGCGAGGCGGTGCGAGGAGGCCGAGTCGGCGAGGAGAGAGGCGGCGAGGAGAGAAGGCGAGGAGAGACGCGCGGGAAGGCGAGAAGTTGGCGACCCCGTAGAGGTATAGACCCTTTAGCACCGGTCTGTGTTAACAACCGGTGCTAAGGACCCTTTAGCACCGGTTGTTAACACAGACCGGTGCTAAAGGGTCCAAAATTCGGGCGCGAACCGAACCCACCTTTAGGACCGGTTGTTGTTACAGACCGGTCCTAAAGGTTTTTTTCCTTTTTCTTTTTTCCTTTTTTTCTGTTTCCTGTTTTCTTTTTCTTTTTTTTCCTTTTTCTTTTTCCTGTTTCTTCTTTTATTTTTCTTTTTTCCTTTTTTCTGTTTCCTGTTTTCTTTTTCTTTTTGTTTCTTTTTTCTTTTTCCTGTTTCTTCTTTTATTTTTCTTTTTTCCTTTTTTCTGTTTCCTGTTTTCTTTTTCTTTTTGTTTCCTTTTTCTTTTTCCTGTTTCTTCTTTTATTTTTCTTTTTTGTTTTCCTTTTCTGTTTTCTTTTACATTTATTTACAAATTGTCAAAATGTCATTTTTACACTTAAAAAAATAAAAATGATATTTATCAAAATGGTCAAATTTAGTGGAAACTGGTAAATTTTTTAATATTTATCAAAATGGTCAACACAATTACATAAAAGGTTTAATACATTATTACACATCACCAATAACACCCCCTATCTATTTTTCTTCTTGCCTTTCTTCTGATTGCGCCGTAACCATGGACTATCGTCATCATTTAACGGGATGCTTGGATCATCTTTGACTTTGAAGGGAGGAATTTCATCAAATTTATTGTAATCTTCTGACATGTCTGTCTTGTCCTCGACTCCCACGATGTTTCTTTTCCCTGAAAGAACTATGTGGCGCCTTGGCTCATCGTCTGATGTATTCGCTTCCTTATCTTTTCTTTTTCTCGGTCTGCTAGACATGTCCTTCACATAGAAAACCTGAGCCACATCATTGGCTAGGACGAATTGATCATTGCCGTACCCAAGATTCTTCTGATCCACTGTTGTCATTCCGTACTTCGGGTCTACCTTCACGCCTGACAGGTTGAACCATTTGCACCAGAACAAAGGGACCTTAAAGGAAGGTCCGTAGTCAAGTTCCCATATCTGCTCTATGTAACCATAGTATGTGACCCTTTGCCCATTGTCGTCTTTTGCATCAAACCGGACGCCACTGTTTTGGTTGGTGCTCTTTTTATCTTGGTCTGCCGTGTAAAATGTGTTACCATTTATCTCGTACCCTTTAAAGGTCAATACAGTCGAAGATGGTTGCTTGGCCAACAAGTATAGCTCATCTTCAACAATGTTGTCATTAATGAGACGTCTTTGCAACCAACCGCCGAAAGTCTTCGCGTGTTCTTTAGCAATGAAATCTTCAGGTTGCTCCGGGTATTCCGAGCGTAAAATATCCTTGTGTTCCTGGATATATGGAGCCGCCAAGCTGGAATTAACTAGAACTGTGTAGTGTGCTTGAGTGAAAGATTGCTCGTCCATACATGTTGTTGATTTCTTTCCTAGCGTGCCTTTTCCACGCAGTCTCCCCTCATGGCGCGACTGAGGAACACCGATCGGGTTCAGGTCAGGAATAAAGTCAACACAAAACTCAATGACCTCCTCTGTTCCATAGCCCTTGACCATGCTTCCTTCTGGCCTAGCACGGTTTTTAACATAATTCTTCAAGACTCCCGTGAACCTCTCAAAGGGGAACATATTGTGTAAGAATACAGGACCGAGAACGGAAATCTCTTGGACTAGGTGAACTATGAGGTGCGTCATAATATTGAAGAAGGTTGGTGGGAACACCAACTCAAAGCTGACAAGACATTGGACCACGTCCTTCTGTAAACTTGGTAGAGTTGCTGGATCGATTGCCTTCTGAGAAATTGCGTTGAGGAATGCACATAGCTTCACAATGGGTACTCGCACGTTTTCTGGCAGAAGCCCCCTCAATGCAATCGGAAGTAACTGGGTCATGATCACGTGGCAGTCATGAGACTTTAGGTTTTGGAACTTTTTCTCTTCCAGGTTTAGTATTCCTTTTATGTTCGACGAGTAGCCAGACGGGACCTTGATACTGCTCAGGACTTGGAAAAATATCTCCTTCTCTTCCTTGGTAAGAGCGTAGCTGGCAGGACCTTTGAAATTCTCTCGATTCATCAGGTCGTCTCGTTCGTGCATACGTTGGTGGTGCAGCCGTGCTTTTGGTGTATCTCTCGACTTCTTCCCATGCACGCCCAATAAGTTTAGCAGGTTCACGCAAATATTTTTCGTCACGTGCATCACGTCGATCGCAGAGCGAACCTCTAGGAATTTCCAATAGGGTAGTTCCCAGAATATAGATTTCTTCTTCCACATGGCTACGTGGTTGTCGGCATCATTCGAAACAGATTGTGCGCCAGGACCCTTACCAAAGATTACTTTTATATCTTTGACCATGTCATATATATCAGTACCTTTAGGGAGGGTTGGCTTCCTCCGTGTATCTGCTTCGCCTTTGAAATGCTTTCCTTTCTTTCTTACGGGATGCCTGTCTGGAAGAAATCGACGATGCCCCGGGTACACATTCTTGCCTATATGTATACTTTCAGTCTCGCCTAAACAGTGTGTGCATGCGCTGTATCCCTTGTTTGACTGTCCTGAGATGTTACTAAGAGCGGGCCAATCATTGATGGTTACAAACAGCAACCCTCGTAGGTCAAATTCCTCCTGTTTGTACTCGCCCCACACACGTACACCTTCGTCAGCCCATAACTCTAAAAGTTCATCAACCAGTGGCCTCAGGTACACATCAATGTTGTTGCCGGGTTGCGACGGGCCTGGGATAAGCACTGGCATCATAATGAACTTACGCTTCATGCATAACCAAGGAGGAAGGTTATAGATACATAGAGTCACGGGCCAGGTGCTATGACTGCTACTCTGCTCCCCAAACGGATTCAGGCCATCTGTACTTAGACCAAACCTTAAGTTTCTTGGGTCATGTGCAAAGTCCTCGTACTTATCGTCGATGTTTCTCCACTGCGACCCATCAGCGGGTTGTCTCAGCATATCATCTTCCCTCCGGTCTTCTTTGTGCCATCGCAGCAACTTGGCATGCTCTTTGTTTCGGAACAAACGTTTCAACCGTGGTATTATAGGAGCATGCCACATCACCTTGGCAGGAAGCCTCTTCCTGGGGCGGTCGTCGCCCTCAACATCACCAGGGTCATCTTGCCTGATCTTATACCGAAATGCACCGCATACCGGGCAGCCATTTAAATTCTCGTGCTGACCGCGGTAGAGGATGCAGTCATTGATGCATGCATGTATCTTATGCACTTCCAATCCTAGAGGGCAGACAACCTTCTTTGCTTCGTACGTACTGCAGGGCAGCATGTTATCTCTTGGAAGCATCTTCTTCATTATTTTCAGCAGCTTTTCAAATCCCTTGTCAGATATTCCATTCTCTGCCTTCCATTGCAGCAATTCCAGGGTGGTGCCCAGCTTTTTCTAGCCATCTTCGCAATTTGGGTACAACAATTTTTTGTGATCTTCTAACATGCGCTCCAACTTCAACCTCTCGTTTTCACTTCCGCAGTTTATCTGTTCTTCACGAATGACCTGACGAAGATCATCATCAGACTCATCAACAATGTCCTCAAGTTCAGGCTCGTCTTCCCCCATTTCAGTATCACCGTGTTCACCGAACATAGGATAGTTATCATTATCCTCTTCTTCTTCATTGTCTTCCATTACAACCCCTCTTTCTCCGTGCTTGGTCCAACAAAAATAACTTGGCATGAAGCCTTATTGCAACAGGTGGGTGTGTATGGTTCTTGAGTTAGGGAAATTCCTCTTATTCTGGCATTTTTTACATGGACAAAAAATAAATCCATTCTGCCTGTTTTTCTCAGCCACATTGAGAAAACTATGCATGCCATTAAGGAATTCGGGACGACGTCGATCACTGTACATCCATTGCCGGTTCATCTGCATTATATAAATTTATCAAAAACCATTATGCTAAATCATCATGACTAAATTAATTAATTAATACAAAAAGTTCATCACACGTTAAAACCAAAGTAGCGTAGTGACCATACATATATAGTTCTCATAAAAACACACACTGAAACCAACCATAAAAACTCTCTCTAATTAATGCATTTAAAAACAACAACAAATGCGATCAAAATCGCAACAAAGGTAACAATTGACCCGACGGCATAATGATACCAAGCCTCTTTACTAATTGCATATTTTCTAATCTTTCTAATCTTCAGACGCATTGCGTCCATCTCGCTCTTGTGACCATCGACGACACCGGCAAGAACCTTTTCCATGGTCATCTTCTCTCTTTCAGTTTTTTCCAACCTTTCTTCAGTTTTTTTCAATCTTTCTTTCGGGCCAACATTTTCTTGTTCAACTAAGTGTAACTTCTCAACAATAGGGTCGATTGGCATTTCCGGTTCCACTACCTCCTAGATAAAAATATCTATGTCAAGTTGGTCGGCGTAATTAATTGTCATATAATCAGGAAATGAAAATATGTAGTTATAAAAGATAATATACCACATCCGAATCATAGACTGGACGAGGGCCAACGGGGACGGATATCAAAACCATGGCGCTATACATATAAAATAAATCTTACACAATAAGAAAATTATATACAAGTAAATATGTAAATCATACAAATCAAAATTTGTTTTGGTAAATAAAAACAATAGGCTCACCAAGGTTGTGTCGGTGACGGGGCGATCGACGGCGGTGAGGAAGGGGACAAGGCGCGCGACACTAAAAAAAACCACAAATCATAATTAAATTTGAGCTCAAATTGCATATGTATACATAACAAATGATGAACTCTCTCTAGCTTAGGCATTTCATCAAACACCTAGCTAGCACAACAAAAATGAAATGAGCAAGAAAACGAGCAAAACTTGCAATACCGGAAGAGGGAATGTTGATGCTAACCGTAGGACCGATGGGTGCCAACAATCTTGACAAATGGTGGAGAAAAATGGGGATGGATTAGAGCTCCCAAGAGGAAGGAGAGAGCAAAAATGGAGTTGAGCTCGAGCTAGAAAAAATGGAGCTAGAAAAAATGGGGTGGAATATAGGGGTGCTCGGGGAGGAAGGAGAGGAGGGCTTTAGGACCGGTTTGTGTCAAAAACCGGTGCTAAAGGGTCTGACAGCGGGGCCCCGTAGTTGCTGCAAAAATGAGAAAACCTTTAGCACCGGTTTGTGATACAAACCGGTTCTAAAGGGTCTGTCCACTGGGCCCCCCTCCCTGCAGCAAACGGTCCAAAAACCTTTAGGACCGGTTTGTGTTACAAACCGGTCCTAAAGGCCTTGCGGCCATTTGCTGCAGGGAGGGGGCCCAACGGACAGACCCTTTAGAACCGGTTTATATCCAATCCGGGTCCAATGTGGTTGGCTCAATGCCCTGTTTTCTACCAGTGTGAGCATAGCATACTGTTCACATTTATCTGAGAGGAATTCTTCTAACCCGACATTGCGGACAAGTGTATCAAACTCATCCTTGAAACCTTCTTCGATCATGAACTCATCGGAAGTCCATTCACATGGTTGTACCGGTGCGTCCCTTAGTTGAAAAGGTTCGGGCTCCCGAAAAGAGAGACGAGGACCCTTCTTACTTGAGGAACTACCATGAAACTTAACTACTTGGGACCAGCTAAAGTCAACATTTCTAGCTCAAGAACAGGGTCACCAAGGTAGCAAGAATATGCGAAGGATAAAGCACTAGAGCAAAAAGTAATTGGACCAATGGAGGAGTCACTTACCAAGGAGTAATTTCCCCAAAACAGTTTGGAGAATGGTGCTTTGAGCAAGGAGATCAAAAATCACAACCAAATGAGCAAGAACACGGGTTTGAGCTGTGAAACAATTTTTTCTCAAGGTGGAAGAAGAGGCTGGGAGTTGGAATGAGTGGAGGGGGTGCCTGTGGGCCCCACAAGCTTGCACCACGCCACCAGGGGGGTGGTGGCGGAGCAAGGGCTTGTGGCCCACTGGTCAGGCCCCCAGACCAGCTCTCAGGCCCAGAAATTTTCAAAAATTCCAGAAAAAATCATACTAAATTTTCAGGACCATCGGAGAACTTTTATTTTCGAGGTATTTTTCTCCGGGATGCTAAAACAGAAAACATGAAAACTAAACTAATTCTATCATTTTTCTTCTAAGCAACAGAAAAAGAAAACTCAAAACAGAGGTATGTGACTCTCTGATTCATCCGTTTCATGGTCATCAAAAGAAATCTGTCAATGGGATTGATCAAGTCCTTATGACAAAACCTTCTCGAATCGCAAGAGAGAACAAAGAATTTTCAAATAGCCACTAATTCACCTCAATGGGGATATGTATCTCCCCAACAAGCAAATCATACTTCATCTTGACACGAGGAATAGGGCATTCAAAACTCCCAATGAGAATCGATGAAGGCTTTTCGATAGCATTGATGCAATGTACTGGATATCGTTTCTTCGGAAAGTGCACTGTGTGCTCATTACCGTTGACTTGGAAAGTGACATTGCCTTTGTTGCAATCTATAACAGCCCCTGCAGTGTTTAAAAAGGGTCTTCCGAGGATGATAGCCATGGCATCGTCCTCGGGAATATCCAAGATAACAAAGTCTGTAAAGATAGTGGTATTAGCAACCACAACAGGCACATCCTCGCAAACGCCGATACGGTAAGTAGTTGATTTGTCAGCCATTTGTAGAGAAATTTCAGTGGGTGTCAACTTATCCAATTCAAGTCTACGATAAAGAGAGAGCGACATAACACTAACACCGGCTCCAAGGTCACATAAGGCAGTTCTTATGTAATTTCCTTTAATGGAGCAAGGTATAGTGGGCACTCCGGGATCACCAAGTTTCTTAGGAGTTCCACCTTTGAAAGTGTAATTGGCAAGCATGGTGGAGATCTCAAGATCTGGTATCTTCCGTTTATTAGTCACGATATCTTTTATGTACTTGGAATACACAGACATCTTGAGCAGTTAACCGCATCTGCAGAAAGACGGGTCTTATCATCTCAACGAAGCGCTCAAAATCCTCATCATCCTTTTTCTTGGATGGCTTCGGAGGAAAGGGCATAGGTCTCTGAACCCATGGCTCTCTTTCTTTACCATGCTTCCTAGCAGTGAAGTCATTCTTGTCGTATCTCTTAGGTTGTGGATTATCAAGATTAACCGTAGGTTTAATCTCCACATCCTCATCATGGCTAGGTTGAGAATTATTATGAACATCACTATCCATATTGTCACCAGGTTCATGTTCATCACCTAGTTGTGTTTCCGCATCAGACGCAGAAATATCATTAGGTTCTTCAGGTGTGATCGTGTTTGGTGAACTGGCATGTAGGTTTCTATCATCCTTCTTATTCTCCTTAGGATGACTGGGCATATCAACATTGATTCCTTGAGAATCTTGATCAATTCTCTTAGGATGACCTTGAGGATACAAAGGTTCCTAAGTCATTTTGCCTCCTCTAGTAATGACTCTGGCAAAGTTGTCATTTAATTCATTGAGCAGGTCATTCTGAGATTTATGTACTTGTTCTACCTGAGTAGTAATCATAGAAGCATGTTTACTCAGAATCTTCAGATCATTGATTTTTATGTCTACACAAGCACTTAGATGGCTAAGCATACGAGTACTTTGTTCCAAATGTCTGCTAACATAATCATTGAAACTCTGTTGTTTGGCAACAAAGTTGTCAAATTCATCAAAGCATAGGCTAGCAGGTTTATCAAAAGGAATATCACTCTCGTCAAACCTACGCAGAGAATTCACTTCTACTACCTGTACCGGGTTATCGTGACCGTGGATCTCTTCGATAGGTGGTAGATTCTTGACATCTTCAGATCTAATGCCTTTCTCTTGCATAGATTTCTTGGCTTCTTGCATATCTTCGGGACTGAGGAATAGAATACCTCTTTTCTTAGGAGTTGGCTTAGGAGGTGGTTCAGGAATAGTCCAAGCATTATCATTGATCAAGAGGTTATTTAGTAGAGTATCAGCTTGTTCTACAGTTCGTTCCCTAAAAACACAACCGGTACAACTATCTAGGTGGTCTCTAGAGGCTTCGGTAAGTCCGTTATAGAGGATATCAAGTATCTCGTTCTTCTTAAGAGGGTGATCACGCAAAGCATTCTGTAGCTGGACGAGCATCCCCCAAGCTTGCGGAAGACTCTCTTCTTGGAGTTGAGCAAAGTTCTATATTTCCTGCAAGGCAGCTTGCTTCTTATGGACAGGGAAATATTTCTCACACAAGTAATAGACCATCTCCTGGGGACTACACACACATCCAGGAGCAAGAGAGGTGAACCAGACTTTAGCGTCATCCTTTAGAGAGAAAGGAAACAACTTAAGGATATAGTAGTGGCGGATCTTCTCCTCATTAGTGAAGAGGTTGGCTATTTCGGATAGTTTGGCAAGATGGGCTATGACCTTCTCAGACTCATAACCGTTGAAAGGATCAGATTCGACTACAGAGATTATCTCAGGGCCGACAGAGAATTCATAATCCTTATCGGTGACAAAGATAGGCGAAGTGGCAAACTTCGGGTCATTTTTCATCCTAGCTTCACGAGATTTTTCCTTCCACTTGAGAAGTAATTTCTCAGCGTCATAGGCATCCTTACACGCAAGAAAATCCTCAGCTATCTCTCCCTCCATAACGTAACCCTGAGGTATATCAGGCAATTCATATCTAGGAGAGCTAGATCTAACAGGAGCAAAAGCAGGTTCTATCTCAATAGTATCGGTAGTTCCAGTAGCATCACGAGCATTGGCAGTAACTCTAGCAATATGAGCATCAAGGAACACTCCTAGTGGAACATCAGGCAAAGGAGTATCTCTAACAGTATCAAGCATAGCATCATCAGGAAAAATAGCATCTCTAGCATCATCAGGCAAAGCAGTATCAAGCATAGCATCTCTAGCAGTATCAGAAATAGTATCATCAAGCATAGTATCAAGCATAGCATCATCAGGCATAGTATCAAGCATAGCATCTCTAGCAGTAGTATCACAAGCATCATCAAGCACATGCGACGAATCAAGATTTCAAGTAGGAGGTGAAGTCGCAAACTTACTCATAACTGAAGGTGAATCAAGTGCAGAGCTAGATGGCAATTCCATACCTCCCCTCGTAGTTGAGGGCAAGACTTTGGTCTTCGGATCCTTCAGATTGTTCATAGTGATGAGCAGATATAAGTCCCAAGTGACTCAGAGAATATAGCAATACCTCCCCGGCAACGGCGCCCGAAAAATGCTGATCTGCAATCTCTGGAGTTAGCTAAACGAATGCTTATGACAACAAACCTTCTCCTACAACGGCACCAGAAGAATGCTGATAGCACTCCCCAGTAGCGGAACTAGAAGAATGTTGTTGATGGCCTACCAGCACGTGGGTTCGTAGCAGTTTTTGAGGGTAGAGTATTCGACCCAAATTTGTTGGCACGCAGGCAGGAGGTGAGAGAATACTCTCGAGTATTAGCAACTGAATTTGTCAGATTCAACCACACCTGAAAGATTAGTATCTGCAAGCACAGTAGTAACAACAAAGTAATATGATAACAACGGTGTCAGAAACAATCTGTTGACGGCAGACTATTCCTAACGATTCTATCAATGGCGCCTCTATTGCCGCGTTGATGGAAGTTGTCAATTCCCGTCAACGGTCAGCGAAAAAGTAAATTAGCAGGTAGCAGAAATGTAATGAGTAACAGAAGTGGAAAGGAACAACAGTAGTGACAGGAGTAGCAAGTAGCAACAGTAGCAAGCGACAGTAGTAGCAACAGTAGCAGCAGAGCAAGACAAGTAACAACAGTAGTAGCAGCAGCAGAGCAAGACAAGTAACAGCAGTAGTAGGACACACTCGTAGGCAATGGGTCGGTGATTTGTTTGGATGATATTCATCAGGCAACAGCTATAACACGGAGAGATATGTGGCTAGCTCCCATTCGTCAATGTGACGTAGGCATGCATTCCGTGTGTCGTCATATGTGCTTAGGGAAAAGAATTGCATGATATCTATTGTCCATCCCTCCCGTGGCAGCGGGGTCCAAAAGGAAACTACGGGATATTAAGGTTCTCCTTTTAATAAAGAACCGGACCAACGCATTAGCACTTGGTGAACACATGAACTCCTCAAACTATGGTCATCACGGGGAGTGGATCCGGTTATTGTCACTCCGGGGTTGCCGGATCATAACACATAGTAGGTAACTACAACTTGCAAGATCGGATCTAAAACACACATATATTGGTGACAACATAATAATTTCAGATCTGAAATCATGGCACTCGGGCCCTAGTGACAAGCATTAAGCATGGCAAAGTAGTAGCAACATCAATCTCAGAACATAGTGGATACTAGGGATCAATCCCCATCAAAACTAACTCGATTACATGATAGATCTTATCCTACTCATCACCGCCCAGTGAGCCTACGAATAGATTACTCACGAACGACGAAGAGCTTCATGGAATTGGAGAGGCAAGAAGGTTGATGATGACGATGGCGATGATTTCCCCTCTCCGGAGCCCAAGATGGACTCTAGCTCTGCCCTCCAGATGAAGAACAGGTGGTGGCGGCACCTCCGTATCAAAAACTCGACGGAAATTTCTCTTTTTATTTTTTCTGGGATGAAAGGGATCTTATAGACCTGAGATTGGGGGCGGTAGAGCCGTGTGGGCCCCACAAGCCTGCACCACGCCACCAGGGGGGTGGTCGCGGAGCAAGGGCTTGTGGCCCACTGGCTCACCCCCTGAGGTGGAACTTGGCGCATATATTTTTGATATTTTCCAAAACCTCTCCCCGTAAATTTTCAGGACGTTTGGAGAACTTTGATTTCTGCACAAAAATAACACCAAGACAATTCTGCTGAAAACAGCGTCAGTCCAGGTTAGTTCCATTCAAATCATGCAAATTAGAGTCCAAAACAAGGGCAAAAGAGTTTGGAAAAGTAGATACGATGGATACCTATCAACTCCCCCAAGCTTAAAACCTTGCTTGTCCTCCAGCAACTCAGTTGACAAACTGAGAGAGAAAGAAAAACTTTGACAAACTCTCTTTGATCTTGTTGTTGCAACTATGTCTAACTCATAACTAGAATTTCAGCAAGATCACAAGTTAACCACATAAACAAATGACACAAAGGTCTCACGGTAAACTAATATCAATGGCATAATCAGCTAACGAGCAAATAATAATGAGTTTCAAATACCAACACTTCAATCAAAACAAGCATGAAGCAATATGAATAGGTGGTATCTCGCTAGCTCTTTCTAAGACCGCAAAACATAAATGCAGAGCACTTTCAAAGATCAAGGGCTGACTAAACATTGTAATTCATAGCAACGAAGATCCAGTCATAGTCATACTCAATATCAATCAAAAGCAAAGCATAAAAATGACAGAGGTGCTCTCTAATTGGTGCTTATATAAGAGGAGGATGACTCGACAGGAAAATAATAGACATGCCCTTCGCAGAGGGAAGCATTGATTTGCAGAGGTGCCAGATTTCAAGCTTTGAAAACAGAGATAATAATTTTGGGTGGCATGCTTTCATTGTCAATGCAATGGCCAAGAGTTCTCAATATGTTCCATGCTACTCATGCTATAGGCGGTTCCCAAACAGAAAAGTAAAGTTTTAACTCCCCCACCACCAATCAATCACACTCCACGGCTAGCCGAATCGTCGGGTACCGTCCATACAAACATCAATCCGGGGGGAGTCTTGTTTTACAGTTATGTTTTCGATTTAAACGTGGAACTGGGCATCCCAAATACCGGCCCCTTTCTCATGAATGACTGTGAATAAGCACATGTCGAGGATAACACTCCTAGCATGGAAGATACCAATAGTCCTCTGTCACCACATGAGCGGTTCGGGCATGCAAAACAGATTTATTTCTTGAAGGTTTAGAGAGTGGCACATGCAAATTTACTTGGAACGGCAGGTAGATACCGCAAATAGGTAGGTATGGTGGACTCTCATGGAAAAATATTTACACGGGAAAGCTCCCAACAAGCAAAAGAATAAAGAAAAATCTTTTTGGGTTTTCTCAAAAGGACACAAAACAAGAAAACAAGAAAATGAAAATAAACTAGCATGGATAATACATCGGCAAAGTGTAAACACCGACTAACAAAGTGAAAGCATAAGCATGAATGTGAAGTCGGTGAGAACACGTACTCCCCCAAGCTTAGGCTTTTGGCCTAGCTTGGTCTACTCCCAAGGATGATGCCGGCGAAACCCAAAGTCATAATGGGTGTTATACGGGAGTGCTGCAGCCACTGCCTGAATAGCTGCCTCACGAAGTCGAGCAGCCGTCGCCTCCCTCTCATACTCCTCTGCCTCTCCTATGGTTATGTAGTATCTTTGTTTTACCTGAAAGTCAAAAAAAGCAGGAGCAGGAAGGGTAATATGGAAAACACGCTGCCGGTTAAATATCAAGCGGTATAGGAGGGATCCATGATCTCTCTCAAGGAACTGGTAGCGTGTTAGAGCGACGCGGTCAAGGTAGGCTATACAGAGAGCAGGGTCTTCTGGACAGCTATATACCTCAAGAAAATTTGCTAAGCGTGTAGCATAAACTCCACCAAAGAAATCCCCCTCACTGGCATTTTTATTCAGCCTCCTTGCTATAATAGCTCCCATATTGAAGCTCCTGTCACCTGTTACTGCGCTCTTAAGGATACTAAGGTCGAAAGCGCATAGTTGACAATGTGCACCCTTGCCGTTAATGCACCTACCTATGAAGAGGGCAAGGTAGTGCAAGGCAGGGAAATGGATGCTTCCTATGGTGGCTTGCGTGATATCTCCGGTTTCTCCAACAGTTATACTAGAGACAAAGTCTCTGACCGAAGACTTAGGAGGATCATTAACACTACCCCCATCGGGTATCTTGCAAATCCTATTGAAATCCTCCAGATCCACGGTATATGATTTATCGTACAGATCAAACAGTATGGATGAGTCATGGCCAGCTAAAAATTTAAATCTACGCACGAAAGAGGCAGTGAGCATAGCATACTGTTCACATTTATCTGAGAGGAATTCTTCTAACCCGGCATTGCGGACAAGTGTATCAAACTCATCCTTGAAACCTTCTTCGATCATGAACTCATCGGAAGGCCATTCACATGGTTGTACCGGTGCATCCCTTAGTTGAAAAGGTTCGGGCTCCCGAAAAGAGAGACGAGGACCCTTCTTACTTGAGGAACTACCATGAAACTTCCTCCTGAACATAATTTCCTTATGCTGAAATTTTGAAGTTCAAGAGAAAAGTGAATAAAGACCCACCACACCTTGTAGCAACTACTCCTACTAGTGCCTAGATACCGTATCATGCGCTAAAACTACTTGGGACCAACTAAAATCAACATTTCTAGCTCAAGAACAGGGTCACCAAGGTAGCAAGAATTCGCGAAGGATAAAGCACTAGAGCAAAAACTAATTGGACCAATGGAGGAGTCACTTACCAAGGAGTAATTTCCCCAAAATAGTTCGGAGAATGGTGCTTTGAGCAAGGAGATTGAAAATCATAACCAAATGAGCAAGAACACGGGTTTGAGCTGCGAAACATTTTTTTCTGGAGGTGGAAGAAGAAGGTGAGAGCTGGAATAAGTGGAGGGGGTGCCTATGGGCCCCACAAGCTTTGATCCCACCACCAGGGGGGTAGGTGGCGGTGGCAGGGCTTGTGGCCCACTGGTGTGGCCCCCAAGCCAGCTCTCAGTCCCAGAAATATTCAAAAATTCCAGAAAAAATCATACTAAATTTTCAGGACCATCGAAGAACTTTTATTTTCGAGGTATTTTTCTCCGGGGCGCTAAAAGAGAAAACAGGAAAAGCTAAACTAATTCTATCATTTTTCTTCTAAGCAACAGAAAAGGAAAACTCAAAACAGAGGTATGTGACTCTTTGATTCATCCGCTTCATGGTCATTGAAAGAAATCCGTCAATGGGATTGATCAAGTCCTTATGACAAAACTTTCTCGAATCGCAAGAGAGAACGGAGAATTTTCGAATAGCCACTAAGTCACCTCAATGGGGATACGTATCTCCCCAACAAGCAAATCATACTTCATCTTGACACGAGGAATAGGGCATTCAAAGCTCCCAATGAGAATCGATGAAGTCTTTTCGATAGCATTGATGCAATGTACTGGATATCGTTTCTTCGGAAAGTGCACTGTGTGCTCATTACCGTTGACATGGAAAGTGACATTGCCATTGTTGCAGTCTATAACAGCCCCTGCCGTGTTTAAAAAGGGTCTTCCGAGGATGACAGCCATGGCATCGTCCTTAGGAATATCCAAGATAACAAAGTCTGTTAAGATAGTGGTGTTAGAAACCACAACACGCACATCCTCGCAAATGCCTATAGGGAAAGCAGTTGATTTGTCGGCCATTTGCAGAGAAATATCAGTGGGTGTCAACTTATCCAACTCAAGTCTACGATAAAGAGAGAGCGGCATAACACTAACACCGGCCCCAAGGTCAGATAAGGAAATTCTTACGTAGTTTCCTTTAATGGAGCAAGGTATAGTGGGCACTCCGGGATCACCAAGTTTCTTAGGAGTTCCACCTTTAAAAGTGTAATTGGCAAGCATGGTGGAGATCCCAAGATCTGGAATCTTCCGTTTATTAGTCACGATATCTTTCATGTACTTGGCAAATGGAGACATCTTGAGCATATCAGTTAACCGCACCTGCAGAAAGACGGGCCTTATCATCTCAACAAAGCGCTCAAAATCCTCATCATCCTTTTTCTTGGATGGCTTAGGAGGAAAGGGCATAGGTCTCTGAACCCATGGCTCCCTTTCTTTACCATGCTTCCTAGCAGTGAAGTCATTCTTATCATACTTCTTAGGTCGTGGATTATCAGGATTAACCATAGGTTCAATCTCCACATCCTCATCATTGCTAGGTTGAGCATTATTATGAACATCGTTGTCCACATTGTCACCAGGTTCATGTTCATCACCTGTTTGTGTTTCTGCATCAGACGCAGAAATATCATTAGGTTCTTCAGGTGTGACAGTATTTGGTGAACTGTCATGCAGGTTTCTATCATCCTTCTTCTTCTCCTTAGGATGACGGGGTGTATCAGCATTGATTCCTTGAGAATCTTGATCAATTCTCTTAGGATGACCGTCAGGATACAAAGGTTCCTGAGTCATTTTGCCTCCTTTAGTAATGACTCTGACAGAGTTGTCATTTAATTCATTGAGCAGGTCATTCTGAGCTTTAAGTACTTGTTCTACCTGAGTAGTAATCATAGAGGCATGTTTACTCAGAAGCTTCAGATCATTGACATTTCTGTCTACACAAGCACTTGAATGGCTAAGCATACGAGTACTTTGTTCCAAATGTCTGCTAACATAATCATTGAAACTCTGTTGTTTGGCAACAAAGTTGTCATATTCATCAAAGCATAGGCTAGCAGGTTTATCAAAAGGAATATCACTCTCATCAAACATACGTAGAGAATTCACTTCTACTACCTATATCGGGTTATCGAGACCATGGATCTCTCTGATAGGTGGTAGATTTTTGACATATTCAGATCTAATGCCTTTCTCTTGCATAGATTTCTTGTCTTCTTGCATATCTTCGGGACTGAGGAATAGAATACCTCTTTTCTTCGGAGTTGGCTTAGGAGGTGGTTCGGGAATAGTCCAAGCATTATCGTTGATCAAGATGTTATTCAGTAGGGTCTTAGCTTGTTCTACGGTTCGTTCCCTTAAAACACAACCGGCACAACTATCTAGGTGGTCTATATAGGCATCGGTAATTCCGTTATAGAGGATATCAAGTATCTCATTCTTCTTAAGAGGGTGATCAGGCAAAGCATTTTGTAGCTCGACGAGCCTCCCCCAAGCTTGTGGAAGACTCTCTTCTTGGAGTTGAGCAAAGTTGTATATTTCCTGCAAGGCAGCTTGCTTCTTATGGGCAGGGAAATATTTCTCACAGAAGTAATAGACCATCTCCTGGGGACTACGCACACATCCAGGAGCAAGAGAGGTGAACCAGACTTTAGCGTCATCCTTTAGAGAGAAAGGAAACAGCTTAAGGATACAGTAGTGGCGGATCTTCTCCTCATTAGTGAAAAGGTTGGCTATTTCAGATAGTTTGGCAAGATGGGCTATGACCGTCTCAGACTCATAACCGTGAATAGGATCAGATTCGACTAGAGAGATTATCTCAGGGTCGATAGAGAATTCATAATCCTTATCGGTGACAAAGATAGGCGAAGTGGCAAACTTCGGGTCATTTTTCATCCTAGCTTCCCGAGATTTTTCTTTCCACTTGAGAAGTAATTTCTCAGCATCATAGGCATCCTTACATGCAAGAAAATCCTCAGCTATCTCTCCCTCCATAACGTAACCCTCAGGTATATCAGGCAATTCATATCTAGGAATGCTAGATCTAGCAGGAGCAAAAGCAGGTTCTATCTCAATAGTATCGGCAGTTTCAGAAGATCACGAGCATTGACAGTAACTCTAGCAATATGAGCATCAAGGAATACTCCTAGTGGAACATCAGGCAAAGTAGTATCTCTAGCAGTATCAAGCATAGCATCATCAGACAAAATAGCATCTCTAGCATCATCAGGCAAAGCAGTATCAAGCATAGCATCTCTAGCAGTATCAGGCATAGTATCAAGCATAGCATCTCTAGCAGTAGTATCACAAGCATCATCAAGCACATGCGACATATCAAGATTTCTAGCAGGAGGTGATGTCGCAAACTTACTCATAACTGAAGGTGAATCAAGTGCAGAGCTAGATGGCAATTCCTTACCTCCCCTCTTAGTTGAGGGCAAGACTTTGATCTTCGGATCCTTCAGATTCTTTATAGTGATCAGCAGATATAAATCCCAAGTGACTCAGAGAATATAGCAATACCTCCCGGGCAACGGCGCCAGAAAAATGTTGATTGCAATCTCTGGCGATGGCTAGATGAATGCTGATGACAACAAACCTTCCCCTGCAATGGCACCAGAAGAATGCTACTAGCACTCCCCGGCACCGAAACTAGAAGAATGTTGTTGATGGCCCACCAGCGCGTGGGTTCGCAGCAGTTTTCGAGGGTAGAGTATTCGACCAAAATTTGTTGGTTTACCAGACAGGAGGTGAGAGAATACTCTCGAGTATTAGCAGCTGAATTTGTCAGATTCAACCACACCTGAAAGATTAGTATATGCAAGCACAGTAGTAACAGCAAAGTAGTATGATAACAACGGTGTCAGAAATGATCTATTGACGGCAGACTATTCCTAACGATTGTATCAATGGCGCCAAGTTGCTTCGTCGACAAAAATTGTCAGTTCCCGTCAATGACCAGCAAATCAAAATTGTAGCAGGTAGCAGCAGTGTAACGAGCAATAGCAGTGGAAAGGAACAGTAGTAGGACAAACTCGTAGGCAATGGGTCGGTGATTTGTTTGGATGATATTCATCATGCAACAGCTATAACACGGATAGATATGTGGCTAGCTCCCGTTCGTCAATATTATGTAAGCATGCATTCCATGTGTCGTCATACGTGCTTAGGGAAAAGAACTTGCATGACATCTATTGTCCATCCCTCCCGTGGCAGCGGGGTCCAAAAGGAAACTACGGGATATTAAGGTTCTCCTTTTAATAAAGAACCGGACCAACGCATTAGCACTTGGTGAACACGTGAACAAACTATGGTCATCACCGGGAGTGGTTCCGGTTATTGTCACTCCGGGGTTGCCGGATCATAAATCATAGTAGGTAACTACAACTTGCAAGATCGGATCTAAAACACACATATATTGGTGACAACATAATAATTTCAGATCTGAAATCATGGCACTCGGGCCCTAGTGACAAGCATTAAGCAAGGCAAAGTAGTAGCAACATCAATCTCATAACATAGTGGATACTAGGGATCAATCCCCATCAAAACTAACTCGATTACATGATAGATCTCATCCTACTCATCACCGCCCAGCGAGCCTACGAATAGATTACTCATGAACGACGAAGAGCTTCATGGAATTGGAGAGGGAAGAAGGTTGATGATGATGATGGCGACGATTTCCCCTCTCCAGAGCCCAAGACGGCCTCCAGATTTGCCCTCCAAATGAAGAACAGGTGGTGGAGGCACCTCCGTATCGAAAACGCGACGAAAACTTCTCTTTTTATTTTTTCCGGGACGAAAGGGATCTTATAGAGGTGGAATTTGGGGCGGCAGAGCCATGTGGGCCCTACAAGCCTGCCAACCACCACCAGGGGGGTGGTGGCGGATCCAGGGCTTGTGGCCCACTGGCCCACCCCCTGAGGTGGAACTTGGCGCAGATATTTTTCTTATTTTCCAAAACTGCTCCCCGTAAATTTTCAGGACGTTTGGAGAACTTTGATTTCTGCACAAAAATAACAGCAAGACAATTCTGCTGAAAACAGCGTCAGTCCAGGTTAGTTCTATTCAAATCATGCAAATTAGAGTCCAAAACAAGGGCAAAAGAGTTTGGAAAAGTAGATACGATGGAGACGTATCAATGACTCCATAGGAAATGCCTCCGGCAGTGTACCGGGATGTGCAACGATCTAGCATGGTGTATGACGTTGAAACATCTCGCTAGCTATCTTACGATCATGCAATGGCAATATGAGAGTGACGGCACAAGTCATGAGACGGAACGGTGGGAGTTGCATGGCAATATATCTCGGAATGGCTATGAAAATACCATAGTAGGTAGGTATGGTGGCTGTTTTGAGGAAGGAATTTGGTGGGTTTGTGCACCGACGAGAATTGCGCGGTACTAGAGAGGCTAGCAAGGGTGGAAGGTGAAAGTGCATCTATATCATGGACTCACATTAGTCATGAAGAACTCACATACTTGTTGCGAAAGTTTTTATTAGAAATCAAAGCAAAGTGCTAAATGCATACTCCGAGGGGAAGGGTTGGTAGGTGTAAACCAACGCGCGATCCCGACCTCAACACAAAGGATGACAATAAATAGATCAATTATGCTCCGAGTTCCTAACATAGCGGTTCACCATACGTGCATGCTACGGGAAACACTAACTTTAACACAAGTATTTCTAGATTCACAACACCCTACTAACATTGCTCTTAATATTACCGAATCCACGTCTCAAAACTAAATGAGAGGAATCAAAACTTCTCTTTCTATTCAATGCACATGAAGATGGAGGTTTTTGCATCCTCCTTGGGTACCTATCACCTTTGGGAATACTTTCATAGCATAAGCCAACTACCAAGTCACGCACCGCCGTGCTCTAAAAGATATAAGTGAAGCACTAGCGCAAAAGTATCTAGCTCAAAAGATATAAGTGAAGCACTATGAGCATTCTAGCAAAATCACGATGAGTGCATGTCTCTCTCTCTCAAAAGCTGTGCAGCAAGGATGATTGTGACACAACAAAAACAAAAGACTCCTCCTCCGTCGTCGTCGCCGCCGCAAACCCTTGCGCGGGGTTGACCAACGGTTTTGCTGCTGGCGGAGAACCAGTTCCATGCACCGGTCTCACGCGTGGCCTTTTCATGGCGGCATGGACAAACCCTCAAAGTGGCTTCGCGCTGCCGTCCACCTTGAAGCCATAGAGCTCCATCATCAAGCAACCACACGCGGCAACGGTGGCTGCAGCGACGGACTTGGCACCGCCGGCCCAAAAGAAGAAGAAGGTGGAGGCGAGGAAGAAATCGGCAACGCCCCTCGCCCTGCCTCCGCCTCCGCAGCCACCGGAACCGCCCGAGGAGTCGCAATTTTGTGCGCCACCGGCTGATGCCCAAATTCGTTCGATTAAATGCCGGCAAGGTAAGATATTTTCTTGTTTTTGTTGCTGCTACAAATGTGTGCATATGAATCACTTCACATAGTTTTCTTATCATACATTGTAGTGAATACTTCAATGATGACTCATATTTCTCAACTATGGGTGTTGGCTCCAATAATTCTTATTGGTCTCAAACAAATGAAGTGCATCAAAATGATCATATGAAGTGGATGAGGTGGGTGAGTGTATGGTTGATGCACCGAGAGGAAGGGCTAGCAACTACACCGTGAACGAAGATATTTTGCTATGCAAGACATGGTTGAATGTGTCCATGGATGCCACCGTTGTGGGTGACCAAACTATAGATACATATTGGTTTATGATGAAGGGGTAATTTGATGCCAAAAACAAGAGTGAAATTGAGCGCACCGATAGATCTATTCGCTCCCGGTGGTCGACGAGCAACAAAGATTGCCAAATGTGGGCGGCGGCGACGTCGGTTGACAAGATAAACTCAAGTGGCGCTAATGATGATGATAGGGTAAGTGTCATTTCTTTATGTTCCATAATCACGCTTCATCTTTTGTCTTTCAAGTGGTAACTTGTTATTTTGTTTGCAGCACAATATTGCACAAAGCTTGTTTCGAGGAGAAGAAAAGAAGACCAAGAAAGGTAGAGCATTGCTACTTCTCAAACAACAGCGCCAGAAATTGACATGTTGACGGAGACTGGGTTTGTGTTGGTTTTTCCCTTGAAGAGGAAAGGGTGATACAACACATGAGTAGTAAGTATTTCCCTCGGTTTGACAACCAAGGTATCGATCCAGAAGGAGGGTCTCGTCAAGTCCAGAGTACCTGCGCAAACACAAACAAGCTTGCACCCAACGCTTCAAAGGGGTTGTCAATCCCTTCAAGATTGTTTGCAAAGTGAGATATGAAGGCGGAAAGTGCAACGAAGTAAAAAGTGTAAGGCTGAAAATATGGTGTGGAGTAGACCATGGGGGCCATAGTGTTCACTAGAGGCTTCTCTCAAAATAGCAAATATCACGGTGGGTGAACAAATTACTGTCGAGCAATTGATAGAACCGCGCAAAGTCATGACGATATCTAAGGCAATGATCATACATATAGGCATCACGTCCGAGACAAGTAGACCGATACTTTCTGCATCTACTACTATTACTCCACACATCGACCGATATCCAGCATGCATCTAGTGTATTGAGTTCATGACGAACAGAGTAACGCCTTAAGCAAGATGACATGATGTAGAGGGATAATCTCAAACCAATGATGAAAACCCCATCTTTTTACCCTTGATGGCAACAACACGATGCGTGCCTCGCTACCCCTTCTGTCACCGGGTGAGTTTACCGCACGCTATGAAACCAAAACCAAGCACTTCTCCCATTGCAAGAATCATAGATCTAGTTGGCCAGACAGAGCCCACAACTCGAAGAGAATTACAAGGATATGAAATCATGCATAAGAGAGATCAGAAGAAACTCAAATAAGATTCATAGATAATCTGATCATAAATCCACAATTCATCGGATCTCGACAAACACACCGCAAAAGAAGATTACATCGGATAGATCTCCATGAAGATCATGGACAACTTTGTATTGAAGATCCAAGAGAGAGAAGAAGCCATCTAGTTACTAGCTATGGACCCGTAGATCTATGGTGAACTACTCACGCATCATCGAAGAGGTCATGGTGTTGATGAAGAAGCCCTCCGTATCCGAATCTCCCCTCCGGCAGGGCACCAGAACGTGCCCCAGATGGGATCTTGCGGAAACAGAAGCTTGCGGCGGCGGAAAAGTACTTTCGATGATCTCCTGATTTTTTTGGGATTTTTAGGGAATTTATAGGCGCAACCCCTAGGTCAGAGGGCGCCCAGGGGGGCCACAAGCCTGTGGGCCGCGGCCTCCCCCTGGCCGCGGGGTGGGGGCCCCTGAGGCTCCCCTGCCTTGGCTCTCAAGCTTCCCAATCTTCTTCCGTTCCGAAAAAAAATCTTTTCGGGGATTTTCTTCCGTTTGGACTTCGTTTCAAAATCCCCTCTGAAAGGGGTCAAAAACATGAAAAAACAAGAACTGGCACTTGGCACTGAGTTAATAAGTTATTCCCAAAAAATATATAAAAGGCATGCATAACATCCAAAGTTTGACAAGATAATATCATGAAACCATCAAAAATTATAGATACGTTGGAGACGTATCAAGCATCCCCAAGCTTAACTCCTGCTCGTCCTCGAGTAGGGAAGTGATAAAGAATGAATTTTTGATGTGGAATGCTACCTAGCATAGTTGTCCTTTGCAACTTCTTTCACGTGACATGAATGTTCATATCCGTAAGATTCGAAACAATAGTTTGCTATTGACATGAAAACAATAATACTTCAAGCAAACTAGCAAGGTAATCATGAACTTTCAAAATAACAAGGCCAAGGAAAGTTATCCCTACAAAATCATATAGTCTAGCTATGCTCCATCATCCTCACACAACTAATGTAAATCATGCACAACCCCGGAATTGGCCAAGTAATTGTTTTCGCACTCTTACTTTCTCAAACTTCTTATAACTATCACGCAATACATGAGCGCGAGCCATGGATATAGCACTATAGGTGGAATAGAGTGTGGTGGTGGTTATGAGACAAAAAGGAGGAGATGGTCACATTGACTCGGCATATCAAAGGGTTATGGAGATGCCCATTAATAGATATCAATGTGAATGAGTAGGGATTGCCATACAAGAGATGCACTAGAGCTATAAGTTTGTGAAAGCTCAAAAGGAGAACTAGTGGGTGTGCATCCAACTTGCTTGCTCACGAAGACCTAGGGCAATTTTGAGGAAGCCCATCATTGGAATATACAAGCCAAGTTATATAATGAAGATTCCCACTAGCTTCCCGATCTTCTTCCGTTCCGGAAAAAAACTTTTCAGGGATTTTCTTCCGTTTGGACTCCGTTTCAAAATCTCCTCTGAAAGGGGTCAAAAACATGGAAAAAACAAGAACTCGCACTTGGCACTGAGTTAGTAAGTTAGTCCCAAAAAACATATAAAAGACATGCATAACATCCAAAGTTTGACAAGATAATAGCATGATACCATCAAAAAATATAGATACGTTGGAGACGTATCAAGCATTCGTGTTGCCTCACTGCTACAAAGTGTTGAAGGATGAGGATAAATGGAAGGAACGTCCGTATGATGATGAGGAGGAGAACAATAAAGGCAATGTAGATACGATGGTTGATGATGATGATGATGATGATGATGATGACGATGATGATGATGATGAGGCATCAAGTGATAGCGCCAAGATGATCCCTATACCAAAATCGGTTGCCTACTCCAAGCCAAAAAAAACCAAGCGGAGTTGCAAAAGAAAAGAAGAAGAAGAAGAAGAAGAAGGGAGGGAATGATGACATCAAGATGGCTATGGAAGACATGAGTTTTGGGTCTCTCATAGGAGGCATGGGAGCACCTCGCACGATACCTCACATGCCTTCACATGATGCATCACACGTCTTTGGAGATAATACGAACAACGTCTGAGGTTCCAATGGCACTGAGGTGCTTGAGGAGGAGGAAGAAGAGGAGCACGAAGATAAGCATATTTGTTGATGTTCCATTCATTTGTGTGAACTTATTTGTTATGAACTTGCTTGTGGTGGATGATTTGAAACTATGCCATAAATTTGAACTATTCTATGTTGCACAACTCATCATTTTGCAAATTTTTATGTTCAAGATCATGTTGTCTTTTGTCACAAATTGATATATAATGTCCCATATGTATGACGGTTGGGCACGGTTATTTTTTAAAATAATACATTTTTATTAAATTTGAAAAATATTGTGCAGGTTCAATAATTTTTAAAAATAATACGCCGTCGGCCTAGCCAAAGTCTACTAGATCCAGTCGGCTTGGCCGAAGCCGATTAGTCCTTGTCAGCCTTGGCTAGGCCGATAGGCCTATCGGCTCTGCTAAGATGGCTCCAGTCGGCTTAAAAATCACTAATTAAGACTAATCGGCTTAGCCGTGACCCGTTAGTACTAATTGATTTATAATGACCAACTAGTATTAATTGGTGTTGGCAAAGCTGATAGGTGCATGCATTCATGTTTTTTACCTAACAAAGATTTTTTGATGATCGGAATGAAAAAATAGCCCTCTAATTTCCCGCTAGTGGATCAGGTAGCAACAATTTTTTTCCGCCATAATTTATCGCTACTAGATAGTCATTTGTCCCATACATAGAATAGACATATGTTTCATATATAATTAGATAGTCATGTCTCTAATATTATATAAGCGTCACTGACAGCGTCTGCCTAGACGCTCAGACGGTGTGCTAGGCGTACTCCATCCCCACCTATGGGGTGGTCTAATGTTATGAGGAGGAATATCGGAGTCGTCTTGGTCATATTGTGTATCATGTGTGGATCCTGGTCGAGGAGTCGAAATATGTTCATCCGGGTGTTGTGCTGCGATAGTGGATCTTCCTGTTCACTCCCCCACCCGGACCGAGACGCCGACGCCTCCTGATATGCGTACGATCCTGCAGGAAGGAACATAAATACTAAATAAATATGTAATCTCTATTAATATTCAAAAGAATAAATATGAAGAGACATACCAGCTGGATGTGGCTGAAATATGAAACCCGGTGTGGGACTTTGCTGTTGTGGTGGAAGCCGAAACATGAAGCCGGATGAGAGAGCATGATGTTGTGGGCGTTACCACGATGAACTGCCAGCCTGGTCAGGAGGGGATGGATGGGGTGTCGTCTGCTATTCTAAGCGTGGACGTGGCTGATGGCAGTGCATGGAGGGACGCGGCTGCTGCTGCTGGTGATGCTGAACAACTTCCGAAGTGCGGGTGCACGTGATAGCTATGTAGACATCTCATATCTTATGCTCAATGCGCGTGAACCATGACTGGAGTTGAGACCTAGGTACGAGAAGAAGTCCAAACGACAATTGTCGTCCATAGTTCATCACGTCACTATGAAGATTGAATGCCAACACAGCCTGAAATTGTCAGGATGATTATTAAGTATGGATGACAAAGTATGTAACAATAAGATGCATTAGCTAAAGGTAATAGATGTTACCACGTACTGCCTAGAGCCGAAGTATCATAGCTCGGGTATATATCAACAGGGTTTTCTAATTGAGGTGCGTATCATAGCTCGGGTACGTATCAACAGTTGCAATTGAGCTTTGTTTAATAATTAATCGGTGTTTCATCCTAAACAATAGGGAAAGACAATGCAATATTCAGTAAGTATACAATACATGTGGACTACTGCTTGCAGCGGGTTTTCTATAGGGTGTGACTCGACCATTTGTCAAAGACCAAATTTCCTCATAACCCGCTGTTGCGCCATCTCCTCGACAAAGACATCGAACATGGTATTCGATTTTGTCATCCAGTAACCCCGATTTCTTGCGCATAACTCAGAAATACCACATCAGCTACAAAAACTCTTTCCGTGGACATTGTCCAATCAATGATTGCATCCTTCAGAGTTTGCTTGTTTGGATACATTACACATGTTGCAATGTTGTTCTGGTGATATTGCCACGTAGAATCATGACCATCATTCACGGTCATTGCAACTGAGAAGTCCTGATTCCATCATGCAAGATTAGACACCTCCTGTGCATTCTCTTCTTCGCCCGACTCGTCTAAATCATCTGCAATATCACCATCCCTATCTTCATCCTCTATCTGGTTTTTCATGTGCCCATCTATCTCGTCAGCATCCGCCTCCCCACTGACATAATCATCAACATTTTCTCCTTCTACCTGAATGCTCCACCCTGATTCGTAAACATCATCTTCAGGATGGGACGCATAATTCGACATTGAATCATGCATCCCTTCATTGCTTTGACCATAATCATAACCACCCCCGGTTTTAGGTGCACTAACCTGCTTCACGATGGGGAGCCTAAGGCGAGAGGATTACATCCCCTGCTCTTGCAAGCTTGTAACCAACACACCCACTGAGAGTCCCGCTCTATTTGCTTCAAATAAAAAAAATATTTCAATTAGACCGGGTCCATAATGCATAAACACCAACGGTGTGTGTTTTAGTATTAAACCCTAAACATCCGGCCAACCATTATGTCAACTGAATAACAGACCATGTTTCAGGGGCAGTCACTGGCACCTCAATGTACTGAAATTCACTCAGATTGGCACCATTCTGATTTGTTCTCGTAGTACTATGATCGTAGTAAAAACCTAACTTCACTCCTCTAACATCTCCGCAGACCTAAAAATTTATGAAACATGAACAAATATTTAGCACAAAGAGAAACTAAAGATATTTACCGAATCAACATCAATACAATTAAACATATTACCCTAAGCTACCGGAGCAACTAAATATTCAAAATCTACATATACTAGCAAAGCAACTACAAATATTTCCACAACTAAATACTACGGGAACAAACGTTAAATCTTACCCTTGAAGCATGCAAAAAATGACGAACGTCGACGAGAAACGACGAACACCGATGGAAGAAGGACGAACCCAAGAGTCTGCACCACCATCACCACCTCCACCTCCACCTACACCACCACCACCTCCACTATCACCACCTCAATCACCTCCACCAAAATGGTTACCACCACCATCGCGAGCTACCCCATCACGAGATCGAGGGTTCCTTTGTCTACCCTAACCCTCTAGAATCCAACTACTATGGAAAACGGAGAAGAAATCGATTCAAATATCGTAGAAAATTCGAGGCATTTTAGGTAGAGAGAAGGAACGAGGGGAAAGGAGGAAGATATGAGGAACAGGGGGGGCGCGGCCTGTGGCTGAGGCGGCAATGGCCGACTGGCTCAGTCGACCTTGCCGCATCTGACAGAAGGCAGCCCGGGTCGAGTGGCCACATACCGACCGTCGTGTGGCTGATAAGGTCATGTCAACTTCCTTGAGCCAATTAGATCTAATCGGCTCCCGTGGGACCGACGGCGTATTATTTTTTATTTTTCAATTTGCACAATATTTTTCAAATTTAATTAAAATGTATTATTTTAAAAAATTAGCCTAGACACGTGCTATATTTTACCGCGCTTGCTAAAGCGCTGCAACGGCGCATTAAAATTTAGCGATATTTCGGCGTCCCAATTTTTTTTTAACGCACGGCGCTACCGCGTGTCTGTTGTAGATGATCTAACATTGTCAAAATATTTGTATTGATCAAAGTGCACCCTACGTTCTACGACGGAGTGCAACAAAGTTAAGCACCCCGCCTTGTTTAACTATCACATTGCCTTGGATTCAACCCCACCATCAGGCATTTCTTCATCGTTGTGTACTGAGTACTACTAACATGGGTGCACATCTCCCAGATTATCGTCCACTACTACGCATTTTCTAAGCTCTGAAGCACATGCTTCTTGTACTTGGATTTGGCATCCAAAAGGTAGAGTAATCAAAAGAATGGTCAGGCCCAAGGTGATATCTGCACCCAGAAGCAAGTGTTACCTTTGCTCACAAGATGATCCTTCACTTCAGAGCAATCCCTCTACTTTGTAAGCAGAAGGTGTCCACAAACACGGCAGCCTCTCAAGATCGCTGCATTATCTTTTATAGACATTTCAAGAAATGTTTGTGATGCCAACCGCCTGGCAGTGAATCTCAAATATCTCCTTCACCAAATTGTGCTATAGTACAGAAAGAAACGACCCTCTCTGCTCTTAACATTACTCTATGATCAGCACTAGTTCGATGACCTCGACCTGCTATACGCTCAAAGAGCGTTGTGGCCACTGATCAGGGTCAGACAGAACAAGTCAAGGGATATAGTGCTGCTATGGTCAAGACTTGCCGTTGCAACCTCCAAAACAGCTATCTCTTCGATAGATGAGGGTAGCATGACCGGCGGGCAATCAGGTGGCATAAGCTGCGTAGTAATGCAATTCATCAGGGTCTGGAACAATGGACATCTGAGCTTCTTTCGGAAGAGAGTCGTCATCCCCGGTGGCCTCAGCTTCTGCTTCGGCAGGCGATTCGTTGCAGTGGATGAAGAAGGTGCGCTTTTCCTGCTGAAACAACCTGCAAGCAAGACAAGGTGATGAGCCGAAATCATGCAGCGACATTCAGACCATCGAGACAGAGAGAAACGCTGACACTTACGGGTTCTTGCAGAGCATTGGGCTTTGGACTGTTAAGACGTATTTGCAGGAAGATATCTCCTTTATCGAACTGATCAGCACAGTGGGCTCAGAACAAACAAACCTAACCTGTAGGAAGAAGGAAAGGTGGTTAGGATACAGTCAAATACACTACTCAACAGGTGGACTCCGTAGTGATCAAACAGCTTGCAAGTTACTAGAACCACAGCCAAATGGACTATAATGGTACTTTCCTAGTTTTTACTTACCTCTGTGTACCGCGGTATATCTGTGAGATCACAGACAGTCCCATTTGTGTACACGTGGACATGGTACCTGCAATGGCACGGAAACATCAAAAATTCATTCAAGAGGGTTCTGCTCCCAGATATAGTTTATTTTTTGTATCATTCTTTCCAAATTTCTAGTATAATACCTCTTAGAAGTATCTTTCACATGATCGTCATCAGCAGACTCGGAGGTGTGATTGTCATGGTAAGCATCGGTTGCATCAGGGTCATATTCACCTAGGACATACTCTTGGATAACCTTCCAAGAAAAGATATACACTCAATAAAGCAACTCAAAAGTGCTAGCAACTACGGCGTGCATATATGACACTGTCAAAGCATGAACATATGTAACTGGAGCCATAGTAATACTATTGGTGCAACTACGACATGCATACATGACACTGGTGAAAGCATGAAGATACGTAATTGAAGCCGTATTATACTATTTGAGCAAAAGAATAAATTGTTTGGTTCTTTCACAATGTAAGTGAGTTCAGTTCTGGTCTCTCCTCTTAAAGCTAGCAATATTTGTACCGAAACAATTCAGAATTAGTTTTTGTGGAGGGTAGAAAGATCAACATAAGCACAATCTATTTACTATGACCCTCACAAAGAAAATGGCTTACCTTCTCATTCTCTACATGAACCTGTCGGATTTTCCCATAGTAGCAGAACTCATAAGACCACCAACCTTCATGCTGCACCAACAACAATAACAATCAGGTCATTTTTAGGCGTTCCATTAGTCTGGCACACATGAACAAGACCAAACATACGTCCCATGTGCTCATCAGGCACAAACAAAGAGTTGTATGCTCACCCTGTAGAAGCACTGGTCCTTGAGAACCTCTAGCAGTTCATCTGGCTCCTTTGGCTTAACTTTCCGTTCGCTTTCTATAATAATATTGGTTGCATTCTGTGGGACAATCGACTTCATGGTCTTGGTTTCTTCGACTGGTAGGTAGCAGGTGTAATGTCTCCCCTCGTGGTCAGTCATTGGTTCAGACTCCTGGCCATTCTCCTGCGGAAGAACAGCAAGTATCTTTAGTTAACAATTACAATTAGCTAGAGGAAGTAGGTTTGTCAAACAGCAACCTCTGCAGCAAGGACTTTAGATAAAGAAAAACCCAAATTCAGGATTTCTAACGACACGACAATGGCATGGGATACACATGACTTAGTAGAAACATGTGAATACAGTAACATATTCCCCCGTTTGAGAAACAGAGGATATGCAGTTCCTCTTGCCATTCCTCGCTCTTTTGAGATCTTAGCTAACTACATGCATTTAACATGTCATGGGCTGATTATTACTTCTTGGTAGTATCATCATCTCTAATGGTGGCTTAAATTCTTATTCGTTAAACCCCGGCAATTCAGAACTGAAGAAAATCACAAGCTTCCCTGTTGCTGGAGAACGGAATGAGGACTCATCAGGAGTCAAACTACTCACCGGGTGGTAGGGCGAATCGACGGGGTGGTACTCCACGCGGTACCTCGGCTCGCGCGAGTTCTTCCCGAACGGCACACCTGAAAAATCACCAGCAATTCAGTTTGCAGTCCTCCATCTAATTTCGGTAACCAACAAACCAACACGAGCTGGATATGGTAACCAGTTAGGAATTTTGCATCGCATCAGGTGAACGCGGCGATACAGTGGAGTGATTTTGAGCTGCGGGGAGCTGGATCTGGCCAGGTAGTGCGCGAGGAAGATGCGGAAAAGAAGAGGGGCTTCCGATTCCAAGGGCGGCCGAGACCCGAGAGGGGGAGGGAGGGGCTGAGATCGGGACGAGGCCCTGGCGCGATCGATGATTACCTGAGGTGGTGAAGATCTGGTCGGTGGCGGCCGCGCCGGCGATAAGGAGCAGCAGGAGGAGGGGGAGCGGTCGGCCGGCGAACCCCATCGGCGACGGCGTAGGGCGGGCTCCGGCGGAGTCGGTCGGGAGTCGGTCAGAGTGGAAGATTGGAGACGACGCGACCCAAGAGTCCCTTCCGCCGTCTTCCAAGCCTGTCCCCTTTACGCCTTCCGCATATGGGAATCCGCTTTCTCGGCAGGGTTGCGTACTACTTTGTTTCCGCCTTCTCTTGCTGCGAGGCTGCGGGTGGCTTCGCAGCTTTGATGTTTGTTCGGAATTAACAAGGTCGTTTCCTAGCTGGCAGTAAATACTCAAATGATAACATTTACACGTATTTTCCTTTATCCCAAAATAAATGTCTTAAACTTAATATAATTTTATACTAGAGCTAATATAAAGTTAAGACACATATTTTAAGACGAAGGAAATATAATATATCTGTATTTGGCATATACATGTTGATTTTGGTCTGTTATGTTTTACATTATATCTCTCTCTAATAATAAAGTAAATATGGTTTCTGGTTGTCTGTCGTGGCATTTTTGCGAAAAAATCCCTCCGTTTTTGGTAAATCAACCCGCAGTCCCTTTTTAAGTGGATCTGAAAAAACGCTTCATTGTTTCAAAAAGCCCCCTTACAATTGTAAGAATTTCAACGGACATCATAGCTTATCCATTCCCTTCTCCACCGACGGGCAAGGAGGCGATGGAGCTCAGGTCTTCTCGCCGGCGAAACGAGGTCGAGGGGGCGGGCGGACGACCGGGACCGTGCGAGCGCGCGGAGGCGGAGAGGGCGGGGCGTGGCGACGCGGACGGCCGGGCCGAAGCGGGGCGGCGCGGGAGGCCAGCGGACAGGGGCGGCGCGGACGACCGGAACCGCGCGGGGCGGAGTAGCGCTGGGGCGGCCGGAGCGGCGGAGTCCATGGCGCGGGTTCGCCGGTCGGCGCTGCGCTTGCGGGAGGCACGCGCGGCTGGCTACGGGGAGCAAGCGCCACCTTCACCTGCTCGCCGCCGGCGTTCGCTTATTTTCACACGAGGCCGACGACGACGGACGCGGCCAGGAGGCGGGGCGTCATGAGGAGGACGCCGCCGGCAACGGCAACTCCTTCTGGACTGCGGCCGCGGCGGGAGCGGGAGTAGAAGGAGGCGCAGAGCGGCAGGAGGAGGAGCGGCCAGCCGGCCGTCTGGAGGAGGCTTGAGAGCCACTTGCGGGTACCGCCGTGCACAAAGTAGAGGCGGAGGAGAAGCGGGCCACAGGCCGTGCCGACGGCTAGGAGCAGGAAATTGACGACGAGGAGCGGCTTGGCGGCGGCGCTTCGGAGATGATGCCATTGCCGTTGCCATTGCCATGCGTTGGCAGGGATTTCCATCTCCATCTCTGCAGCACCAGAGTTAATTAGTTGGACTTGGAGGATATATCAGCTGAGCTTACTCCTGTGAGTTCGCCATATTTTAAAGTTTTCACTGATGGCAGAGGAAAACGACTGTTGGCTCTGTTTTTTCTAGGTAGCATGCAAACGGACGTATCCTAATTAATCTTCTTTTTAATAATAACAAAGCAGCTACTTCGTCGTGGTCAAATTTGCAGAAACATCCCTCTTTTTTTGGTATTCAACCCGCAATACGTTTTTAAGTTAAAAAAAGGTTTCATTTTTTTACATAACCCCCTCCTCGGCTTATCCATTCCCGTCCTGGATTGCTGCTGGATGCTATAAGAAGGACACGGAGGGAGTAATTAAAATGAAAATATATGAAACACTGGTGAGCATAATAAAAGGTGTTGATAACCTGTCGAGGAGTTTAACGTGCCTCATCAATCAAGCTGGCCATTTTTTTTCTCTCCAAAGAACATATACGAAAATCGTAGGAGTCTAAAGATTTTTTATTCAGTTGTAACACATGTACGTGTGACAAATTGAGACGAGAAAGGAAGGAAATAGCTGTAGGCATAAGACATGTAACAATGCCTTCCGTTGCAACGCACGAGCATTTGTGCTATTAATAATAAAGCAAATTCGGTTTTTGGTCGTCCGTCTTGGAAATTACCCCTAAATTTTGCATAAATTACCCACCATGCCACCGGTAAGTAAAAAGAAACGTTACACAAAGCAAAAAATCTTGGACTGGGCCGGTCCATGTAAAAACCACCTATATTACGCTCTGCATGCTGGGAGAATATCCAGCACACCGTATGGGCCGGCCCATGCACAGGCGCCTACTTTTAGTTCCGTTTCTTTATTTATTTTCAGTTCCGTTTTATTTTTTAATTTTAAATAAATTAGAACTTCAAATAATCTTTAAAATCTTAATAAACTGAAAAATATAAATTAACATATTTAAAAAATTAAAATGTTTGTCACTTTAAAAACTGCTCGGAGTTTTGTAAAAAATACTCGCATATACAATAAAATGTTTGCAATTTTAGAAAAAATGTCCATGATCTCAAATACAATTCCATGTATTAAAAATTATTAAAGGCATTTAACAAAATGTTCTAATTCAAAATATGTTAATGCATTTAGAAAATGTCCTAAAATTTTAAAAATAGCTAATGCCTGTTTTGATAGTTTCTTTTTTTTTATTTAAAATTTTCCGTTCCATTTTTGTTTATTTATAAGTTAAATAATTTAGAATCACAAAAACTTTTGCATATTAAAAAATAGGAATTTTGAATTAAAATGCTGACGAATTTTTATTTTGAATTAAAAATAGGATTCAAAAAAGCGCCGGATTTTATATTTTTTTTGCAAATTCCAAAACAATTCCCATGAATTTAACAAATATATGACTAATTTATAAAATGTTTGTTTATTCAGAAAAGCTTCATGCGTTTCAAAAAATGTTTGTAAATTTAAAATAAAATCCTCCAACATAAAAAATTATGTTCGTCTTTTCTTGAATTGGTCGCCAATTCAAAAGAAAATATTTAAACCCGTTCAAAATATAAAAAATATGCACATTTTTTAATAAATGTTTGTGAATTGTAAAAAATGTTCTCGATTTTAAAACTATTCCCATATTTGTAAAATTGTTCACGAAAGATCTAATGTATGTAGTTAAACATTAATGCTTATAAGTCTTTGTGACAATATACTTGTGTGAATTTTGAAGAATTAAATGTTGGATATTATTGTATGTTTTTTTAAAAAAATTCTTTGAATTCAGAATAAATCTTTGAGTTACCAAGATTTTTGACAACCATGATATATATTTTTTGAAAATGTAAAGATTGCTTCAATTTTTGAATAAATTTAAAAGAAGAAACATTTTTTTGCATGTGTGCACAAAATTTCTAAATCAGGCGATGATATGTGAACATAATATGGTCACTATCATTGGAGATTATGTTTTTTTTTCTTCCGTGGCAACGCACGGGCCATTTTGCTAGTAATATTACAAAAATCTATCGGAATTTCAGTACCACCAAAGCGTAACATGTGTCGTTTGTGGCTTGGAATGAGAGGATACCTTCCATGCTGATGCCCGCTTGCTTAACGCCTTCGGCGATCCATGGAGGAACATTGTAGCATGCCGAGGCTTGAGGAAATCCAGAACACAGGGTCGGAATGGCTGCTCCAGTTTCTACACCGGTGTTCACCGGACCAGCGAATACAAATCTTAACGACGTTCTGGCCATCATGCATGGCGCGTCCGCAATGAATTGACCCACAACAAGCCGGCTCCATCGATCGATAGATGCATCTACACGATTCTTGTGCAGCTACATTGATACTTCACCATGCATCAAGCAACACTCGACAAATGGATTTGGGCAAAGGTAAAAATGGTCATCTCCTATCAAAACTCACGCTTTGTATACCGACCTACCTGCACGAGGGAGCTTTGCTAGCCTGTACATTGGTGTAAACCACCTGTGGGATGGATTAAGCTGAATGTGGATGGAGCATTTACTGAAGAGCGCGGTCTTGGAGGAGCTGGGATGGTCCTTCAAAATGAAGCTGGCGAAGTCATCTACTCATCCTGCCGTTTATCTCAGAACCTGTTCGTCAGCATTGGAAGCGGAACTAACGGCATGAATGGAGGGAATCGGCATAGCTATGGCCTGGAGCAATGCTCCCATGATCATTGAAACAGACTGCTTGGTCGCTGCTCATATGATCATGACAAAGAAAACTAATAGATCATCATGTGCGTCTTATGTAGGAGAGATTAAGAGATTACTTGAGGGAGTGGGCGAACATGTGATTTCACATGTTGCTAGAGAGAGGAACGGTGTAGCCCATGCTCTAGCTAGTAAGGGGGTGGTAGATCAACGTACGGTTGTATGGTTACGGCATGGCCCGGACGAGATTGACTTCTTATCTCAAGCAGATTGTAATGCTCCAACTTAATCAATGAAATCTTCTCATTCGCAAAAAAAAAAAAAAGAGCGGTAGCCAACACGTCCCGTAACGCGCGCTTGTCAGCCTTGCCATGTGGGAGAATCAGTTGTCGCACATACGGTCACCATACAGTCCGTGCTCGCGTGGGTGAACTGATCATGGTCCACGCGACGCTCGTACCGTGCTAGATGGCAACTAGAGTAACGCGTATGTGATAATAGGTAATTACACATGACAACTACTATGATTAATCATACATGACAATTATGGTTGAACCACACGTGGTACTTACTTAATTACACCTGACAACTATTGTTTAACCACATGTGACAAGTAGTTAATGACACATCATAATTATGATTTGATTATATGTGGCAGCCACCGTCAATTAGACATGACAACTATATTAACCAAAACAGAGAAATTGACATGTTTTACAACTACAATTGCCATTCCCAATAACCACGGTTTCTTTCATTACCTGGTCCAATGTTTTTTTAATTGTTCGAATTATTTATCACATGTATCATTATTATATGGCCTATGCCTCCGCTCGATAAGTAAAAAGAAGCCATGCATGTGAAACACGAATTGACGACTGAGCAGCTGTCAGTGGTAATAAAAGCGTACGACAGTTAACCTATCAAACGGCCAGCTCGCTTATGCTGGTTGTAATGGGTAGTATCATATATTAGTATCATGCATATGATATTAGTGTATGATATTAATGTATAGTATCATATGTTACTATTATAGAATAATTCATTTATTGCCATGCACAGACACATAGTAGCACATCATTTAATATGATACGGTATCATAATATGATACTCAACTCTTTCTTTCTTTATTTAATTCTATGCCACCTCATCGAAATTGCTTAGTTGGCATGCATGATACTACCTATGATACTCCCATTACGGACAGCCTTAGAGCATCTATAATGCTCTGACCTGTAAAAAAATAAATCAAAATATAGATCTGCGCGGAAAAAGTTACCCAATCAGACCCATAAATACGTCAGACCCGTAAAATATTTTTAGGGGACGCGGCAAAATGCCCATCCAAACCTAAGGAAACGCAGGTTCTCCCCCTCGCCCCGTCGGTGTCCTCTATATATCAGGAGCGGTTGGTGGGTGGGACATTTCAGCCCGTGCTTTTTCCCTACCCACCGTTGTTGGGCTGTCGCCTACGATTCCGACCATACCAGCCGCCGGGATCACGCCGGCGGGTCGCCACACACCCGAGATTGACCTTTATCCCTTCCTGCTGCCCCGGCCGACCGAAAAGTTGCATATTGACGATTGTTTATTGTGTCTGCCGGATCTGGCATTTCCGGCCATCAGCGGCTCCGCCAAGCCATGGATTGGTCGGGGAGCACCTGACACAGTCCCAACAAAGAGTCAGCGCCGCATGCATGTACTGGTTTATCCTCTAGTCGTCGTTGTCGATTTGTCGGCAAGGACTCGGCTGGTCGTCGCCCGGGTTCGGTGCTCACGCATTGACTCGCCGGGTAGCCGATGCCGCTCATACAGTGTGACGATTGCACACAGACAGTGCTACGGCTCACATCTAGCACGGCGCAACATCTTAGGTGAGTATTCTTCAAACGCAATAACGACGGAGTATGTTCTTCTTTCGGTTCGGCTTTGTGAACTTTAATTGGTTAAATTTTGGTAGCTTATTGAGATGTTCATGTGTGTTGAAGGTGAATGCTCATTTTGGTATTGGGAAGAAGAATACATCGATTTATTGATAGAAAGAAACTTAATAGATGTCCATGTACTACTTAGTATAGTTTATGCTAATGATGCGGCTGCATGTGCAATTAGAAAAATATTAGATGGGAAGCAATGTCTAATTATTTAGAATCAAAGCCAAGAATGAAGAATGTAAGATCAAGAATCCGCAGATCAACAATGAATGCATGAAGAAGATGTTGGTTCAACTAGTGGGAGCAGCTATGAAACTTGGATATCTTTTAAAATGCCTAATTATGATTCTTGTTTTTTTTAGTCTTGCTATTTTAGCAAAATTTTGATGAATTATTACATATCCAATGCCTTTGAAGAAAAAAAAAATGTGTTTTGATGCTCGAAATTAAAACGCAAATAACTGATTTACGGGTGGACGACGAAAGACGACCGAGTGGACTCCGCAAAACGAAACCATAAAAAAGGATATTCGCAGAATAAGAATATCTTTTCTATGAGTCCGTTTTGCGGGGTCTGCTCAACCGTCACCTACTTCGAAAAACGTTTTTCAGCAAACTGTAAATGATTTTTACGGGTCGGTAATATACGGGGTTTGGTACACATGGTATTAGCGATCCGAAGTGCATTGTACGACCGGGTAGACTATGGCTCCCGATACTAGCTCCTTTAAGTAGGAGACATTATATGTACTAGATCACATCTCATGTATATGTGCCAGGTCGTTTTGAATAAATAAATAAATCTGCAACTTGTTACAGCAGCACGGAGTTGAATATAGGTGACCGACTCAAATCTGTCAATTTTGCTTGTGTGATTACGTGACAGCCCGAGACCGACGTTTTAAAAGATTCCTCTTTCTTTCCGTTTTTATCGTGTAACTATTTTTTTTTGTCGCATCATCAGCATTGCATCGGCATCTCCGTTGCCGTCAGTTTTCAAAACTTGCATCCGTTGTTAGTTGCCGGTTCTCGACGTTGTCCGTTCTGAGCCCCGATCGCACTCGCACGCGCCTACGGCATCGTCAAACCTTGTTTTCAAAAGTGTGCGTAAAACTTTCTCTGATCGGGGTGAAACTTGGCATGCGGTCGTAATTAGATATAGCTAGGTCGCCTGTCGAATTTCCTCGCGATCAGAGTCTGTCTGGTACCCGAACGGTCGACCGTAGCGGCTCCGTCTTCGGTTATTCGTCGGACATTTGTCGGTGTTTTAAAATTCGTTGCGGCGCCGCCCGTTCTCCATCTCGTCTCCGGATATCCACTCTACATGGCCTCGTAACCATTCCCGCGTTCGGAATCGTCCGAATCCGACCGCACGGTTGGATCCGAAACGAAATTCCGGCTAACCTAGCCCCCCATTTGTCTATATATATAGACCCCTCTTAATTTAGTCAGCCTCTCTCCATCTCTCCTCGAAATCCGCACCAAACCCTAGCCCCCCCACTCTCTCTCCTCTGCCAGCCACCGCGGGCCCGCCGAGCCCATCCGAGGCCCGCCCGGGCCCGAGCCGCCGCCGCCCGTTCTGCTTCCCGAGCTCCTGCCCGAGGCTTCCTCCGGTGCCTCACCTCTCCTCCCCGTCGGCCGCCGCAACTCCTCGCATCGCCGCCGTGCGCCCCGTGCTCGCCGGCCGACCTCCTCGACCCAACCGCCGCCAGAACCTCCTCCGCCCGTGCTCGCCGCCGTCGGCCTCCGGCGGCCGGATCCGGGGACGCCCCGCCAGATCCGCCTCTCCCCGCGTACCAGCCTCGTCGGGCTTCCCTGCGCACCGTGTCCCGTGTTGCTCGGCCTCGTGCTGGAGGAGCACGAGGGCTCCGTCCAACCGCCCCGCTCGCCGCGTTGACCGCTCGGCTGGGCCGCGAGCCGGCCCAGCTCGAGTGCCTCGTCGCGCAACCCCCAAGGCCCAGTCCTCTCCTCCCACGATTGAGGTGCTTTCCACCGATCCGACCCATCTCTAGCAAAGCCTTTCGGCCCAGGTGAGAGCACCCCCCCCGAGCCTCTCTATCTCGCGCCCTAGGCGCTTCCTAGTATTTTACGCCCATGGATTTCGGCCTGGTAGTTATTTTGATTAGGAATTTTCGGAATTATTATAAATTCCAGAGAAATAGACGTATTTTAAAACGCGTGTATCTTTTAAACCGTAGTCGGTTTGCGACGTGTAGTATGTGGGTTTTGTGTAGTTTTGCGCGTAGAACACGATTTCACAACTTGCATATTTATTTAACGTTTTTTGACGTGTCGTATGCCTAGGTTTATGTGATGTCTCAATAGAATAGTGCCCGTATTTATTTTTCGCGCAAGACCGGATTGCTCGAATGACGTAGGTTAAATGTCCATGTTTTAGGAAACCCTTTGTCATGAATTTTAGAGTAGGCGTTGGTATTTTTACGAGTAGGGATTGCCGCTAGTTTATTTTTTCGTGTATAGGTTATTATCTCGCATTTTCGTGTGGCAATATTTTTGTTGCGCAACCCCACATATTTTAAATGTTTCGGGGTAGAAAAATCCATGTGATTTTTCTGTGCAATTAGTTTTAGCTTTTGAGCAAGTTAGTTCGCGCGATATTTTGCTATGTTGTCCTCTTGTCAATTTCGTAGGATTAATTCCGTGCTTCGTTTGTAGGAGTTGTCAACTAGAGAGTTGTTCTTGGGTGTTTACTCTAGCCCCTCGTATTTTTGGTTGCAATAGATATGCATGTTTAGGTGTGGTTTGCTTGCTCTCAAGTTGCTAGAAACAATGCTGATTTGGAGGTGCTGAAATATTTCTAAGTCTGAAATCTGTTATATTCTGTTGTTGTCTTGTCTTGCTTGTATCTTGTGATCTGTAGCTCTTTTAAGATTGGTGCAATGGAGTAAGTTGTAGACCTTGTGATTCTCTAGCGTGCTGTGAATTTTCATGTCATTTGGAGCCCTGTAGCTATAGATTTTGCTGCTATCAATATGCCTTTAGATCGAAAATTGCAGCTTCAAAAACTGCTATTTTCACTAAGTCTGAAATAGTGTGTGGAAAGCCATTTTGTGACTTCTTTTCCTAGTGTTCCTTGCTGCCATGCTAGTTGTTGTTAGTTGTTTGTTGTAGTGCTTCTTGCCCTCTTTTGTGTCATGCCTTGGTTGATTATATTGGAGTTGAGTAGCTCGTAGTTGTGGGGCGTAGATAATGCTATGTTGCTGATTTTGTTAGATTGTAGTGATTTCTTGTTTTGCTCGTAGTTGTTGAACCGTAGCTCCGATTTGATCGTGTCCTACATGATACTTGCTTAGAATCTCGTGTAGTTTCATTTTCTCTTGCTGGTTGTATGTTTTGAATTGCTCGTGACCGTCGTTGCACACATATTGCATTCATGGCATCATATCTTGCGGTGCTTGTAACTTTTGATCCGTAGCTCCGTTGGAGATGATCTCTATATGTAAATTGCTTGTCTCGACGCGTAGAATCACGTGAACCTATTTGTTTTGCTGTTTAACAACCAATTAAATGTGTTAGTACAGATCTGGACAGAATTGTAAATTAACATGTGAGGTCGCATCGGAGGTGCTATATGTCATTTCCGACCTCATTTAAAATGCCTAGATAGGTAGGTTAATTGCGCTTCATCTCTTGCCATGTTTAACCACATTTAATATTGCCGTGTATCTAATCGGGATAGAACTAAATAATTAAACGTGGAGTTTCATCAACATGCAATTCGTTGCATATTGAACTTCACTTAATGTGTAGTGTTTGTTTGTCATGAATTGTCATGCCATGTCTTGCATGTATTCAGCTGCTCATGCATCATTTGTGTTGTGCATCGTGTGGTGAATTCCGTGTGTTGATTTGTGTTTCCGGTTTGCTTCGTCTCGATAGAGATCCGCAGCGTGCCGGATTGTGAGGACCCGTTCGACTACGTCGGTTCATCTGCTTCACTGAGGCATTCTTCTTCCAAGCGGGATCTCAGGCAAGATGACCATTTCTCTAGGTACCATTACTATCAGTTTTACCGTTTCTATCAATTATGTCTCGTTGCCTACCACATGTTAAATACCAACCTCTCAACAATACCATGAAAACCTTCAACCTGTTCAACCTAGCAAACCGCTGATTGGTTATGTTACCGCTTGCTTAACCATGTTGTTAGCGTTGTTAGTTGCAGGTGCAGTTGCTTCCATGTGTAAACATGGGTTCCTTGCTATATCACCATATTAAATGCTATTTAATTTAATGCACATATATACTTGGTAAAAGATGGAAGGCTCGGCCTTTCTAGCCTGCTGTTTTGTTCCACCTTTGCCCCCTTAGTTTCGGCTACCGGTGTTATGTTCCATAATTGAGCGCTCCTAACACGATCGGGATTGTTATGGGACCCCCTTGATAATTCATTTTAGATTAAAGCTGGTCTGGCAAGGCCCAACATTGGTTCTACATTTGCCCAACATAATAATTTGATAATACTGAAATGCATAGGGAGTTAGCGCTACCCGAGGAGTAATTTTACATAAACAGGGGGGGCAGTGTTGGTCCCAAACGGTCTTCCTGCGGGGCCACCGCGAGGAAACTCGAGGTTTGGCACTCGTAGCTAGTTCCATCTGTCGTGTCTTGAGAACGAGATACGCGGCTCCTATCGGGTACGTCGATGCCTTGCTGGATTAGTTTTACCTTTGACGAGATATCTTGTGCATCGGGATTCCGGTGATGCTTTGGGTAATCTCAGAGTTGAGGTTTTCCACTAAGGAATCCGACGAGATCGCGAGCTTCGTGATTGAGGATTCCTATGCGGCTTGTGGTAATTTGTGATGGACTAGTTGGAGCACCCCTGCAGGGTTAAATCTTTCGGAAAGTCGTGCCCGCGGTTATGTGGCAACGTGGAAACTTTGTTTAACACTGGTTCTAGATAACTTGAAGTTAACTTAAATAAAACTTGACAACTGTGTGCGTAACCGTGACTGTCTCTTTCGTGAGTTCTTTCTCCGATCGAGGACACGGTGGGGTTATGTCTGACGTAGGTAGGTGTTCAGGATCATTCATTTGATCATCAATACTCACGTCCGTTATGCGTAGATCTTCCCCCTCTTATTTCTTGTACTCGTAAGTTAGCCACCAAATATATGCTTAGCCGCTGCTGCAACCTCACCACTTAACCATACCTCACCTATTAAGCTTTGCTAGTCTTGATACCTTTGGAAATGAGATTGCTGAGTCCCCTGTGGCTCACAGATTACTACAACACCAGTTGCAGGTACAGGTAAAGGTTACTCGACGCGAACGCGTTGTTTGTTCATTTGGAGTTGCTTCTTCTTCTTCTTCTTCATCGATCTAGGATGGGTTCCAGGCTGGCAGCCTGGGATAGCAAGGATGGACGTCGTTCTTCTTTTGTCGTTTGTTTTCGTCCGTAGTCGGACCCTGTTCTTCTTCATGATGTTTATGTATTGTACTCCTTTGACTCTGATGTAGCTTGTGGCGAGTGTAAGCCAATTCTATATATATACCTCTTCTTTTTCAGTACATATACTTGTAACGATATCCATTCTTGCGACACGACGAGATGCGCTTCTATCCCTGACGAGGCCTCCGTGCCAAATTGAGGATAGGGTCGCATCTTGGGCGTGACAGATTCGGAGTTTCCTTTGCTCTTTCTCCCCTCTTGCGGGATTAATTCCTTCGTTTGGTTCCCCTCGTATGCTTCTTGATTTCTGATGCGACAAGACCATCTGCATATATAAATTGATTGAATTGGATGCACAGGAGTGAGATGGGACTAAATCATGACAAGTGAGATTGAGAAGGTTACGACGGAGGATCGGAGGCCGGAGAGGACTCGCAGCGGCGGTCAGGTCACAGCGTCGCCGCGGATGGAAAGCGAGCATCTCGACGCCGGCGCCGTGCTCCCGTCCTCCCCTGGGACCGACGCCCCCGTCCTCCCCTGGGACCGGTAGCGCCGTCCCTCGCCTCGATCACGTCGGTCGCAGCGAAAGGAAGCATGTGGATAAGATAGAAGAAAGGACCAAAGAATAAATATTTATAAATAGAGGGGTGTTTTTGCAAAAACGAAATGTTTTCTTAGAAACCCACTTAAAACGGGACGACGGGTTGAATACCCAGAAACGAAGGGGCTTTTGTGCAAAACTACCGACGACGGACGACAGAAGGGATACGTGCTTTATTATTATTAGGGAAAGATAGTTAAGATTTCTTAACTGAAACGTTATCATTTTAACTGAATTTTTGTTCTGACTTGTCATATTGATGGTGTGCATCTACGACCATACTCAGACATCATCGTTGTAGTGTCGTTCGGCACTGAGAAGGCTGCGTTTATAAATTAAGTATATTTAAAAAAGCATATATGTATAGCCATCACATGTAATAGATGAAAACTAAAAAAAATCAACGATTAACATTCATTACTATCAGATGAATAATACTTATGATATGTTTTTAATATAAAGCTTCCTGTACTTATGATGTTCATCAATTTTATATATGCATTTACATCCTATAAAAACTATTTGTGTATTCATTAAAAAAAGTGTAGTTTGTTGGTAAAAACGCGCGTGAATTCTATCAAGAAAAGATACGTACGTAAAGTCTAATTAGGTCATGAAAATATATGTGCAAAGTGAGAACCCAGTGCAAGTACATCATGCCCAATGATTATAACATTTCCCAAATATTAACGTTTAAGTTTACGTGTTATAATACACATCATCGATATGAAATAAAGACAAATATTGATTAACACTGTATCTTATATACTATTTTAAAAATATTTAACATGTAAAATAACAACATACTCAAACTCTACACATTTTTCTAATCAGATTTCATATATAACATAACATGTTTAAATTGGATTCACGGTTTAAAAGATATTGTTATTTGAAAATATATATTTATTTTAAATAGACTTCAGAGTTATTTATGCATATGTTAGGGGTGTTTATGTGAAAGTATAAAAAATAATTCATTTGGACTGAAAAATAGACTGCGGGTTATTTATCGTAAAAGTTAGGTTTTTTTCTGTAAAATGCGGATAAAACGGATTGCGGGTTGATTCCATGAAAACAGAAGGGTCTTTTTGCAAAACTACAAAAAAGGTTCGTTCTTGTCCCTTATATTCGGACTGCGGGTTGATTTAGGAAAAATACATGGGTTTTTATGTAAAATGACCGATGACGTACGGCAAAAGTGATGCGTGCTTTATTATTAGAGAGAGATAGGCACTTAGTGACAATAGGACAATGTCGCATATGTAAGTGTATGCATTTAGAGCAACTCTAGTAGACCGTGTAAATCGTTCCGATCCGTAAAATAACTGTAAGTTTATGATTTTAAACGAAAAATATGACTCGAACAGAAACCTTAAAAGCGTTCGATACGTTAAAAAAATTAATGGACGCGGTAAAATAACCCTCCGACACGCGAAAACACAGTCCCCTCCCTCCCCCTCCATCCGTCGGTGCCTTGTATCCCGCAGAAGCGATTGGCGGGGGGACATTTCAGCTCGCGCGCACCCGACATACCCTCCCGCATACGCCCGCCACCATCGCCGCCGGCCGCCGGCTGTGATTCTGGCCAGCGGAATCGCCGTGCCTGCCCCGGATCCGACGAGCCGAGCCACTGGTACGTTGCCACCGTCCCGGATCGACCGCCTCCAGCCGTCGGCCGGATCGGATTCGCTGAATCGCCACCATTGCCGCCGCCCAGGTGAGCCCCTTTTCCTTCCCCTTGAGCCCCACAGAAATTTCGTTGATGCCAGCTTCGATCCGTTTTTAGATGGATTTGAGCCTATGCGAGCAATTATTTGCTTGAGGATTGATCGGACGACTTGGACGTGGAATCGATGCTCGAACGCCATCGTCAACAGATGGTTGTGGCGGTCCTATCCATGATAGAGGAGGAGGATCAAAACCGCAAAAGATGGCGAGGTTCGACCGTTGGCCGTCTTTGCATCCCTCGCAACCACCATCTCGGAAGTCTGATGTTGATGCAAGACTACTTCGCAAATAATCCAACCTATCCGCTGCACCTCTTCGGGAGAAGGTATCAAATGTGCCGATCACTCTTCATAAAAATTGTTTAAGCTTGCCAGGCTAATTGTCGATTTTTTACTCAAAGGAGAAACGCGACGGGCTTGTTGGGTTTTAGCGCCTATCAAAAAATCTTCGTGGCTATGCGTGTGATTGCATATGGTATTCCGGCTGATTATGCCGACGAGTGCGAACATACTACAAATAAGTCAGTGCATAGGCTTGCCAAAGTGATGATCCCTCTCTTTGGTCATGTATACCTACGTGCACCTAATGAGAAAGACATAATAAAGTTGATGGCAGCAAATGAGAACCAAGGTTGGCCCGACATGCTTGAAAGCATTGATTGTATGCATTGGACTTGGAAAAACTGTCTGAATGCATGACATGGATAATTTTGTGGCAAATCTCGTAAGGCAACAATTATGCTAGAGGTTGTAGCATCCGAAAATTTATGAATTTGATATTGTTTTTTTGGTATGCCGGATACTTTCAATGATATCAATGTGTTGCAACTATCTCATTTGTTTGGTAGACTTGCTAGTGATGATGCTCCTGCTTGCAACTTCACGATGAATGTGTAAAGTAAACAAAGGGATACTATCTTGGAGTTCTACTACGATAATGTCGATAGGCGTGTGAAGCCAGCTAAAGACACTGATCGTATAAAAACATTTCTTGAGACATACCAACAGATTGAAGATGTAGACACCCACCATCAGCTCCAAAAGTATCTCATTACCATTGGTCAGAGGCATGGCCAAAGGCATTGAGCACCATTGGCAGATGTACTAGCTCCTTTTTATAGGAGAAATATGTAGATCACATCTTACGTGTATGTGGCTGGTCGTTTTTAAAAATGAATAAATCTGCAACTTGTTATAGCAACACGGAGTGGAACGTAGGCGACCGACCCAAATGAGTAGATAAAGGTCCCGACGTGCATATCGTGTGGATTTCTAGCAACACGGAGTTGAACATAGGTGACCCACGACCCAACGGAGTTGATCATTCTCAGTTCTCTTTTGGACGGGAACGTGTATCTTGGTCAACCTGAAAGATCTCGTGACGAGTCTAAAAATTTACATGGAAATACCTAACGAAATTTAGCGCTCCATTTAGAATGTGTGTGTGTGTTTGAGAAAGATGTTCCTAATAGTGGTCTCAAGCATTAACAAGTGCTCGGTCCGTCCTAGAATGTAAAACCGTTTTGGAAGCCATATTAGTTTGTAAAATCATGTTACATTATAAGACGGAGGGAGTACTAATACATCATCAATGTTTGGAACGACCAACTTACGCACCTACCTCATCAAGTGGATACGAAACAATGATGATGTATAAATCCACATGATATGCACGTTAGCGTTCAAAAGAGAAGTGAGAATAAGACAACGCCGTGTATGTAAGTATAGGCATTTATGTCCATGTGAGGCCGTTGATATGAGAATCTCACATAAGATTAATATAATACTTCCTCCGTCTCAAAATAAGTGTCGTTGCTTTAGTATAAAATTTGTACTAATTTAATATTAAATTTACGACACTTATTTTGGGACGAAGGTAGTAGTATGTTTCCCTTTGTCAGATCCAAAACCATATGGATAGGAGTAGCGACAGATGTTGTCAAGATGGCGGATTCAGACATATTGTTGCACTGCTTTGCAAGGTCCTCAAGAATAATCAATAATATGGCCACATGCATCTTCTAGATGCAGAGGCCGGGGGTCATCCTCCTTTTAAAAAACAATACACACTACGACATGCACATCATTCATGGATGGAATATGAAGCCATTTGAGTATCGATGGTACACCATGCAAATCTCCCTCATAAAGTTTTGTGTCGTGATTGATCAACTAGAGGCAATGTGGCCATTGCACGTGTCAACCATGGAGATCATAAGTTTTTCTTTTTTCTCAACTTGTTGATTGATTGATCTATTCACTCAATGTTGCTTTACACATTGTGTAGCATGTATGCGTTGTCGAGATGTACCACAGGGGAGAGGGCAAACCGTTCATGTATATACGTTGTTGGATGAAGTTCAAGGGGAAGTATGTACGAGACAACTTGATCCATCCATGAAAAGCTTGTTGAACTCTGGTTAATCTCATTGAATTTGAATTATTTTCAGTTGAATTTGAATTATTATTATACTAGATTTATTTGCAAGTCATGTATGGATAATTTATGCTATTTTCTATTCAAACTTTAATGAATTCCTTCGTATTTGATGAAACTTCTTCGATTAATTAAAATACACTCTGAAATACATGTGAAACTCCCGTATCTGTATGTACGGACTGGTTCCTTCCTCCCCTGGCCAATGAACAGATGTGGTGTCTTTGCGGATTAGCGTTCGAGATGCACTTACGTGCCTACCTCATCGAGTGGATATGCACGTTCCCGTCCAAAGGAGAAGTATAGGTACTTATGTCCATATGTGAGATCGATGGCATGAGAGTCTCACATAAGATTACTATATAGTAATGTTTCTCTACTTTTTCTTGAATTGTAGTGTGTTTCTCTTTGACAGAACCAAAAAGGACACGGAAGTAACACCATGAAAGAAGAGACTAATATTAATAGACCGGTTTGTCAGACGTCATTTGACCTTGACCTTGTCTTTTCATGACATAGAGATAGAGAAGCAAATGGGGTTTGAATATAGCAGATACCTCCATCGAACATACGTGCTATGCGCCTATGCATGACATCCCATCTTAGTAGTAGTTCATTTGAAAGTGTATTTCAACTAACATTTTTTTTGAAACGGGGTATTTCAACTAACATTTCAAAGCTATCAACATATTCTCTCCGGTCCTTTTTACTCCGCGTATTAGATTTCGGTCAAGTCAAACTTTACAAAGTTTGACCAAATTTATATTAAAAAATATCAATATCTACAATACCAAATATATACACTATGAAACTACATTTCATAAAGAATCTAACAATATTGATTTGGCATGGTGAATGTTGATATTTTTTCCTATAAGTTTGGTCAAAGTAGAGATGTTTTGACTTCGGACAAAACTTATACGCAAACTAAAAAGGACCGGAGGGAGTACATTTCAACTGACGTGCTATGCGCCTATGCATGACATCCCATTTGATAGCTTTGGACGGGATGTACTCCAGTAGTTTCCTTGCGATCGAGGCAGTTGGGAATCTGATTATTTATCCTCTCCCCTGCTAATTAATTAATTAGCTCTAGATAACTATACCATGTGGTTGCTTATGCCGTGCGCATCTCACCAGGCGCGTTGGCGTCTTCGATTGCTGTTTTACATCGCAGCTGCGCTGGGCGGCCGGTCGGCTGTTGACGTCCGCGTTGCTGATGGAGCTTGATTATTGGGTCATCTCATATCCATCAATCCACGTGCTGTCATTAGCATTTGCTCGTTGGGTGTAAAACATGATTTCGCGGTGCTTATTTGATTGACGCAAGGAATTGAGGTCCACGCATGCGCCATATATTACTACGTCCATGATTGATGATAAACTTCTTAGAAATTTCACATATGCTTGTGCAATGACGCGGAAACATATTAAGTCGTCGTTGCTGACACATTATCTCCATCGATGCATGCCAACATGTTGTCTTCTGTTCGCACGCGTATATATATATATAGCCTGCCACACGCGCCATATGATCATCAACTGCTTGCTTTCAAGGCATACTGCAAATCAAGTTCGCAGCTCCCAATCAGCTAGTCAGCAGCAGCATTTAGTGAAAAGGAAGCAAGATCGACGAATAGTCACTCGATCATGGTGGTGCCGTCGGTGTTCGCGGCCTTCGACGAGGACGGCGACGGCAAGGTATCCGTGTCCGAGCTCCGGCGCTGCATGGAGGCGACGCTGGGCGCGGACGTGTCCGACGAGGAGGCGGCGGTGATCCTCGCGTCGGTGGACGCCGACGGCGACGGGCTGCTAAACCAAGAAGAGTTCTCAAGGCTGGCCGCCGGCGCCCATGAAGAGGACGATGCCGACGTGAAGCTAAGGTGCCTGAGGGAGGCGTTCGGGATGTACGCGTCGTCTTCCGCGGAAGACACGGCGACGATGATTACGCCGGCGAGCTTGAGGCGGACGCTGAGCAGGCTAGGGTCGCACGAGCTGGGCGTGGAGGAGTGCCGGGCAATGATCTGCAGATTTGACCTCGACGGCGACGGCAAGCTCTCGTTCGATGAGTTCCGGGTCATGATGATGGCCTGACCATCGATCTCTCTTCTTGGCATTCTTCTGGATACATGTAGTGTTGACATAATTCATTGATCGATCACATATGCATGTCGGTCGTATGCAATCATTTGATGCAGATGTTAGAGGTCTAACCTCCTTTTTTTCCAACAAAATCACATATGTATATAGAGTCATGTGTTCATTCATTCATTGAAAGATGATCCCTTTCACTCCTACTACCGTGACGGGGTCGTGATGTGGATGGCCGGTGGTGTCTCGGGTCATGGATGCCGAGGCGGCAGTCTCAGATGGTGGGCCTCATGGTTGGCTTCCCGTCAGGCTCCGTGGTAACGGTGGTGACCCTACTTCTTGGTCATATGAGCGGCAAGGGGTAGAGTAGTGGGAGGCTCTGGGAGTGCCCGGATCTGGCAAGGATGGCTGGTCATCATGGAGAGTTGGAGACGGTGATCCGGACCCCTTCTGGTGGTGCTCGCGAGTGTTCGAGCGAAAGATTCGCGCTATATGATGCCGCCGGCAGCGGTGTTTGTGGGTGTCACGTGCTTTTTGGAGCCATCGTCATGGGTTTCGTTATGTCAGGGCTCCGGGTGAAAACCTATGTCTTCTTGGACTCGACAACGGCGACGCTTTGCGCCATCACCTTCTTGGGGACATTGTCGTGGAGTTCAGGAGTCTTCGGTCGGGTCTTGACGAGTTGTTCGTTTGTTCTAGATTATTGTTGTATCTTTCGATCTGCTTTATAAGAAGGTATCCTTATCGCTGTATCGTTCGATCGTGTACTCTGTTATGTTGTTAGTTGTTTTATCTATGAAGCGTGTCGAAATTCTGTTTCTAGAGAGGGTTTTCCCCGAGCGCAACATGATCCACCTCATACATCTCACTTCGTGTATATGAAACGAAGAGAACCTCATTATCTCGCCCCATGCCTAACGAGACCCACTTGACATGCATCAGTGAAGAAGCCATGTGTGTTTTTTTGAATCTAAACATACTTTATACTCATTGGATGAACAAGTTCATGGGGATACAATGTAGGTCTGACGGGTTTACGGGCCGCACATGGCGCCCGTAATTCAGACCAAAAGCATGTTTAGAAAGGCTATATGCCTCGACATTAAACTCTCTTCCTTCAAAGATGAAGGAGCACTATTGGAAATTTCTGGACGTCTTCAATAGCTCTCTGATAACGATCGCGTATACGCCTCCGGTGCTGTTTTTTATGTCAAGCACAACACTCTTGCAGTCCGATGCCACTATCACATGCAATACCCCAAGGTCCGTACCGAGCGCAAGTGCTTAGCGACACGCAAATGCTTCCAGGGTGGCTGGATCAGTAATACCCCTACACCGGATAGTTGAAGCACCCAAGAACACGCCCGCAGTGTTCTATGTAAACGGCACCGAAGGAACCTTCGAACCAATTTCGTGCGACCGCACCATCAACCCGGATCTTCACAATACCTTGGGGAGGAACCCAACCTTGTTGCACCTGGCGCGGCACCTGTGCCCCCTGTGATGTCCTGGTTTGCATTCCTTCAACTCACACAAATACTTCAATGTGAAATTGTGCGTCTGTTGCGGCGACTGGAAAATATGCTTGTGAAGCGCCTGCCATTTTGCATACCATACCGACCATAGGGTAACAATAACCTGGGTGAACTCATCTGAGTTTAGGGCCAGTTCTTTTGGCAGCTTTTTTGGGCTTTTAGAATAAGCTGCTCCCTACCCAGCTTATTCTAGAAGCCCAACTAAAAATATTTTTCTAGAATCCTAGTAATCAAGACTTAATTAATAGGTTTCTAAAAATATATATTTGATTGGGCTTCTAGAATAAGCTGGATAGGGGGCAGCTTATTTCAGCTTATTCTATAAGCTACGAAAAGAACTGGCCCTTAAGATATCCAGGAGAGCAAAAATCCATCTCTTCACATCCGGCTCTGTGACACTAGTTACCGCTTCGACTAGATCCGGGTCTTGGAGTGCCCACACACATCGCACCACCGTGCAATGGAGGAGAAAATGCTGCCATGAACCCTCAGCTCCACAAAGCCCACAACACTTGGTCGTAGACATATTCCGGTCGTGCAACACATCCGAAGTCGGGATGGAGAGTTTTGCAAGACGTCATAATGGATTTTAACCTTGGAAGGAATGCTTATTTTCCATAACCTGCTCCACTCCTTTTGCTTCAATTCTGTGTTTGATGATTCTGACCACCCTTCCAGCCAGGCTTCCTGTCTCATCTGTGTGTCGATCAGCATGCGGTATGCCGAATGAACTGTGAAGACCCCATTCTTTTCATGAACCCAAGACCAGAAATCTTTCATATGTCTGTGCTTAATGCTATCGAGAGGATTGCTGCATCATCAATGGGAATGAAAACCTCTTCAATGGTGTTCGAATCCAAGTCCGCTCCGGGCAGTATTAATTCACCTACATAAACAGGTGCATTTGGAGCCCTACAAGCGATTGGTCTCATGTTGGAAGCCCTCATCAACCAATTCTGCTCCCATATCCGGGTTGTGAGTCCATCTCCAATTCGCGTGATAAGTCCCTGTACCAACACATCGCACCCCTTTAGTAGGGATCTCCAAATCTGAGATGGTGCCGCCCCTAAATCAGCATTTAGGAAATCACATGCAGTATGGTACTTTGCTTTTAAAACACGTGCGCTAAGAGATTTCGGTTCCTTCAACACTCTCCAAGCTTGTCGGGCCAGAAGGGCTAGGTTAAAGAGTTCAATAGCTCTGAACCGTTGTCCTCCACAATATTTTGGTCGTGTAAACACACTTCAAGAGACCCAGCTTGGTTTCCGTTGTCCCGCCTTACTGCCCCACTAGAACTTTCGGATCATAGAGTTTATATGCTCGCATAGTCCTCGGGGAGTTTGAAACAAGACATGAAGAAAACCGACACCGCTTGAGCAACTGATTTAATTAACACCTCCTTCCCAAGAAGCCATGTATGTGAAACATGGATTGACGGCTGAGCAGCTGCCAGCGGTAAAAAAAAAGTACGGCAGTTAACCCATCGAACGGGCCAGCTGACTTAGCAATCGCAGGTGCATGATATGCCGGGTAGTCTATACTGTATAGCTCCTTCTTCATTTCAGCGGTACTAGTTTTTTTGTTTTTTTCGGGGTACTTAGCTCATTTTTATATAGGAGAAATATATGTAGATCACATTATTAGGATGATCTCCTTCCTAGTGGGCCCAACGGCCTACCGGGCCCTTAGATCTGCATCCTGACCGAGAACGCTCAACCCACTAATGGTTGATGGCCCTCCTGTCATCTGCGCTATATAAGAAGGTGGGAGCCGACGGCACGTAATATAAGATTCGTCGCGTTGCCGTACACCCCACCGACACACCTACCGATCTAGGTCAACGCAGTAGTGACAGAAAGCAGCGCCGCCACTGCCCACTCAACGCCGTCACCGTCGCCCTCCTCCATGGCCATCTTGTCGGGCTCATCGAGCCAAGGAGAAGGTAACCCTCCTCCTTCCATCTCTCTCTCTCCCAAATGCCTAGACAAGTACCTATCAAAGACACACATATGATGGGAGCTACCGCTTAATCTCTAGCCTACCTGATCCGAAGGATCTATCAATGATGTTAGCCAGCGTTTAGGATTTTTGGTAGTAGAGAAATCAAAGTTTTTCCCCTCCCGTAGAACACTAATGACAGAAAGGGGCAAATATTTTTTCTCTCACCGGGGAAGTGCCTTGGGCTCGCCGACAAAGAGCGCCGCCGCTGAGTCGCGCCGTTCCTCTTTATCCCGATGCGCATCGACAAGCGAGGCATTGGGAAGAAGAACAAACCCCGGCAGGGGCAAAGGGCACTGTTTGCCAAACCACTCGACGGTGCCGCGGTCACCAAAAGGGTAACACGCAACCGGTGAAGGGGATTGCAACGACGCCACCGTCGGGTGCTCCACCGTCGTCTACTACACGGAAGCATAGGGGGAGGCACGCAGCTGCGCCTCCTTCTCTCTGCTACAGGAGGCGATGGATGAAGAAAGCAAGGAGGGGGAAGAAGAGGTGGCTCGCGTGGCATGCTGGCGTCCGACGCCGCGTCGGCTTGCCGGAGGCACGACGAGACTGCTAGTGAGATCCGCCGCTCTGGAGCGAGAGGATGAGCGGGGCCCACGGGGGGTGGGGGTGGGGGGAACTAGGGTTCCCACCTCGACCGCGACAGGCACTAGTTTTGTTCGCGTGAACTGCGCGCGTGGCCGTCGGATCACATCGGACGATGCAGGGGAGAGCAGAAGCTGCGCCCAGTGGGCCATGGGCCACGCCAGCGCTGCGTACGTTCCATGCCGAGAGTGTAATAGGACGCATGAGCTCACCGCAGGCCGAGGCGCGTGAAGGGCAGGCCAGGACCACAGGCGCGCGCGTTGGGTGGTCGGGCCGGTTTCGGCCCGAAGAGCATCGCACTGGCCGCGTTTTAATCTGTTTTTGTCCATTTTTTCAGCAAATTTAATATAGTTTTTCTATTCAAAATTATCCAACGAAAATTTTGTTTTGAAAAATAGAAAAGTAAAAGAACTGCTTCTGAAAAGTATAAAGTTGGTGAATTATTATTCATGTTTTCCGCTGCAAATAAAATAAAAGTGCTCTTTTAAAAGTAAATAAAACTAAAGTGAGAATTAAATTTTAAGAGCATGTTAAAGTGATTACTGAAACAATTATGATTATGTTATTTTTATGACCAACGTTGTTAATAACATAACCATGATTTATTGTTGTTATATATGCATTTATTTCTATTTTGTGTTTAACAATGATATAATTTTAATTGCACAAATAGTTGTATGTTTTAATTTTGACCAACGTTGGATTATTGCATGCAACTTATGTTATGATCTCACTTCATTATGGTTTTTAGGAGGGTACTACTTGATGAGTTGCATCAAGGATGTTCCAACCCTCATAGGTGACAACTACACTGAATGGAGAATAAAGGTCGACTTGGCTTTCGTTTGTGCTGAGGTGGATTGGGTTGTGGACACTCCACAGCCGGTTAGACCAACAGGGCCAGTAAGAGATGCAAATGATGATGATGCTGCTTGGGACAAAAAGAGAAGGAATTATGCTCCAGTGGAGATGTCATATACCCTCCAAAACCAAAAGTGGCTCACGGCCAACAAAAATTGCATGGCTTTCATAAAGAAAACAATTGAGAACATATTATGGGCTCAATTGCAGAGTGTACTTCCATAGGGGAGTTTCTTGAAAAGATAAAGAGCTAGTTCACTAGTTCTTCAAATATATACGCTAGTCAGTTGCTAAAACAATCGGTGACAGAAAAGTACACAGACGGTGGACATGGCATAAGAGAACACATTCTTAGGATGAGCAACACGACAGCTAAGCTTAAACCCATGGATTCGGACTTGGAGCTCAAACATGTGCGCCCCTTGTTCACCTGGTTATGGCTTCACCGTCAAAAGAGTTTGACACTTCTGTTGTCAACTACAACACATCGCCTGAAAAATGGACAATGAAAAGACTATATCCATGTGTGTTCAAGAAGAGGAAAGACTTAAAACCTCACATGATGGTTCTCTGAACTATATGAAGGATAACAAGAAAAGGAACTACAATCAAAATAACAATGGTCCCCCTTCAAAGGCACATGGAAAAGCTCCCACACAATATCAACATTAGCAGAAGCCTTTACCAATGGACAACGATACATGTCTTCATTGTAAGAATACTGGACATTACAAGAAAGATTGCCCTAATTGGCTAAAGTCAATAATGAGAAAGAAAGGTAACAACACTGTTTCCTTTGTAAATAAATCCTTCTATACACAGTTTTTGAAATCTCCTTGATGGATTGACTCAGATGCAACTGTTCATGTTGCAAATTGGTTACACGGATTCCATTCAATACAGACTGTGCAGAGAAGCGAAAAAAGTATTGAAGTTGCAAATGAAGTTCAAGCAGAAGTTGAAGCTGTCGGCAACATCTCCCTGGAGTTAGATGATGGATTCACGCTTCTACTTAGAGATGTTTTTATATATTCTTTCATGTCACAAAAACTTGATAGTGTTTCATGTTTGGATAAAGATCATTATGAATGTTATTTTGACCATGGCAAATGTGTCATATGGTTTAATAATGCTTATGTGGGTTATGCTTTACTTTACAATAAGCTTTATTTATTTTCACTGCATGAAAAAGTGTATTCTGTGTGTAATATGAATGAGCATGTTTCCGTGTCGGATAAATAACAAAAAAGAGAACTCATGAATCATCGAAATTATGACACTGTGGCTTGGACCATATTTCAAAGGGGAGAATAGCAGAAAGACTAGTTAAAACTGAAATTCTTTCTCTATTAGAGTTCTCACACTTTGAGCATAGGCAACCGACCCAACTATAGAGTAGACAAAGCTCCCGTCAATTTGCAGTATCTTCTGGATGTGCATATCGTGTGGATTTATAGGAACATGTACTGAAAATAAGCGACCGACCCAACGGAGTTGATCATTCTCAGTTCTCTTTTGGAGGGGAACGTGTATCTTGGTCAACCAGAAAGACCTAGTTACAAGTCTGAATATTTACATGGAAACACTTAAGATTAGTATTATGCATGTTAATTAGGCAACTTCAATGAGGTGATATAAAATTAAATGTAGAAAAAGAGGGTTGAGTATCATAATACCGTATCATATTAAATAATATACTATTATGTGTCTTGCATGATAATAAATAAACTATCCTATGATAATAACATATGATACTATGCGTTACAGATATGGTATCATATACTACTATCATATATTATACAACCAGCCAAACAAAAATTTACCGCTCCATTTAGAGTGTGTGTGAAAGAGATGTGATAAGTAATATTGCCTCGATGTTCACAACAACCAACTTAATTACGTACCTAACTCATCAAGTGGATATGAAACAATGATTGATGATATATAAATCCACATGATATGCACGAGTTCGCGTCCAAAAGAGAACACAGAATAGGACGATGCCGTGTATGTAAGTATACGCACTTATGTCAATGTGAGGCCAAGTCTAGTCGATCCTTAAAATCAGTTAGAGGGGTGAAAATTCGGTTTTACTCCTTTACCCGGGACCGTCGAACCCCTAAAACTCATACAAGAGTAAAAGTTTTACTTCATCACGTATCCGTCATCTATATTTACTCCATTGCTCGGCGACGGAATAAAAAAAATCTTCCTCCTCCTTTACCTCTCCTTTCCAATCCCACGCCGTCCCCCGTCGCTCCCTCCTCTCCAATGGCCGGATCCTATGGCCGCTGGCCCCGCCTCCCCTCCGCAGTGCATATCCGTGCCTCCACATGCACGTCCTCAAGCTGTCATCGCCGCGATGCTACGAACCCCTCCCGTTGGCTCGCTCGCTTCCCCGATCTCCCTGCACCGCGACAGACATACGGTAAGTACCTCGACATTTGGTACCGTGGGTGGGGGGCATGGGTGGCTGAGATCACCGACTGGGATACCTAGAAGAAATATTCCACATTGGCGAGCTCGCCCACCCGTGAGTTCGATCGCCGGCAGGTCAGTTTCACGGCGTCAATGCCTGACTAAACTCCTAGTGAGGCAGTGAGATATCACCGCTCAATGACCCGCCGCCGTCGAGGGTGGTGACTACAACGACCGCAAGGGAGTATTGGGAGACGAGGGACCGGCTTGTGGCGGAGCTCGCAAACGAGGCATACAAGATGGACATCCGCCATATGTATCCCAGTTGGTGGAGGTGGAGCGCAAGCTCTTCACAGGTGGTGCGGCCAAGGAGGACGACGGTGGCAGAGGAGGTGACAACGAAATCAGTGGCAACAATGACGACTTCGACATCGAAGAGTGGCGCCGGCTCTTCCCCGGTTGCGACCACGACATCACAAGGCCCGAGGCGGTGGCATGTCTAGGGCCGATTGACTCTAGTTCGCAAAGTTGGATAGCGACTACGGGATTTAGTTTATGTTTAAGTTTGAACTTGATTATGTTTCGACAGATGTGCCTTAGAAATTTGTTTCGGTCGAATCTATGTTGAACTTACAAGAATTTGCTTTTTAGTCCCCTAAATTTAGGAGTTCAGCTAAGTTCGACTAAAACTTAGTAGAGTAAAAGTCCTCCACCTAGTTAACTTTGCTTCCTTATTCTTAGGGAATAGGCTAGAGTTAGCCTAAGACCGATGATATGAGAATCTCCATAAGAGCATCTATAGCCGGTCAGTGATCGGATGTGTACTCAATTTGTTCGTCCTTGCAGCCACACTCCTCATTTTCTTTCTCATATTTGATGAAGAGGAAGAGAGAGAGAGAGAAAAGAATGAATAAAGAAAAAAAAGGTGGTCCGATATGGGGTCGCGTCCTATGTGGCGGACTGACCGGACACGTCCGTTAACCCTCATATCCTCCTCATATTTAAGATGGATATGAGGGTTCGCAGACAGCGCGGACATATAGGGATGATATGAAGAGTCCGGTTGGTTCACTTTTTTTCTTCTCTCTCCTATGCGGTTAATAACCGGACGTGTTCGTAGATGTATAAAAGATCATTTGAGGTGTTCGGATGTAGATGCTCTAAGATTACTATAGTATGTTTGTCTTGGTCAGAATAGAAAGGACACGGAAATAACACCTTGAAAGAAGTGATAGTAGTTGTTAGTGCTTGTGTCAGATGTCATTTGACCTTGACCTTGTCTTTTCATAACATAGAGATAGAGAAACAAGCTAATTTTTTGAAATAATATTTTCTTTTTTAATTTTGAAAAATATTGTGTAGATTTTATTTTTTTGAAAAATAACACACCGTCGGCCTAGGAAAGCTGACTGAATCATGTCGGCCTGGCCGAAGCCGATTAGGTCATGTCGGCCCTGTCTGGGCCCATAGGCCTGTTGGTCATCCTAAGCTGCTTCGAGTCGGCTTACCAATAGTCATTTAGGACTTATCGGCTTAGTTGTGACCGATTAGTACTATGGCTAACTAGTGATTAATTAGCACTAATTGGTGTTGGCAAAGCCGATAGGTGCATTCATTATTTTACGTAACTAAGATTTTCTGACGATGTCTCACACATAACTAGGTGTTATTTTGTCTTATACATAGAATAGACACATGTATCATACATAATTGGATAGTTATGTCTGTGTTATTAGATAGAAGCGTCAATGACGACGTCTGCCTAAGCGCTCAAGCGTGTTCTAGGCGTACTCCATCCCCACCCGTGGGGTGGCCTAATGTGACGACAAGGAATCTAATACTCGTCATGGTTATACTTTGTATCCTGTGTGGGTCCTGGTGGAGGAGTCGAAACATGTTCATCTAGGTGTTGTGCTGGGATAGTGGATCTCCGTATTCACTACCCCATCTGGATCCAGACGCCGACGCCTCCTGATATGCGTACGATCCTGCGGGAGGGAACATATATACTGAATAAATATATGGTCTTAATTAATATTCAAAATAATAAATATAAAGACACATACGAGCTGGATGTGGTTGAAAATGAAACCCGGTGTGGGACTTTGTTGTTGTGGTGGAGGCCGAAACACGAAGCTGGACGAGGAAGCATGCTGCTGTGGGTGTTGCCACCTTGAACTGCCAGCCTGGTCACGAGGGGTGGATTGGGTCCCGTCTGCTGTGATAAGCGTGGACGTGATTGATGTCGTTGCGTGGAGGGACGCAACTGCTGGTGGTGGTGGTGCTGAACAACGTCCGAAGTGCGGGTCCACGTGATAGCTCTATCACTACTGGAAAACAGTTTTTTGCCATCTGCCTAATCTTTCCCGTCTGCTAGCTGATGGCAAAGAGTGTCTTTGCCGTCAGCTTCCACAAAGTAGACGGCAAAGCACTGGCTGATGGCATAGAGTATTTTTGTCATCAGTCACATCTTTGCCGTCAGCTAGCAGACCACAAAGAGTCTCACAGCAGACAACAAACATGTAGATGGACCCACCTGACCCCGTGGTGGTTAGGTCAAACTGGAGTCCCTTCTTTTCCATCTCCTAGCGGATGGCAAAGAGTCCGGAGGCAGACGGCAGACGACAAAGAGCTAACTCCGTTAACGGCTCCTTCCCCCCACCAGCCCCTCTCTCTCTCTCACCCACACTGTGTAACAGCTCACCCCGCGCGCCCCCCCCTCTCTCTCTCTCTCCCAATCCCCGACGCCCACCGCCGCCAACAGCGTCGCGCCGCCGCCCCTGTCGCCCTCGCCGCCGCCCCTGTCGCCCCCACCGCCGCCCCTGTCGCCCCCGTCGCCACCGTCGTGCCACCACCACCGTCGCGCCGCTGGCCCACCTCGCCCCCGCTGCCACTGCCCCACAACAGTCGCGCTGCCGCCCCTGGCGCCCCCGGCGCCGCCCCGCCACCCCCAACACCCCCGGCCCCACCACAGCCGCCCCTCCCGGTGAGCCCCCACACCCCCCCACCCGCATTATTTTTTGGAATTAGATTATAACTACCGGCATGATTTTTTATTGTTGTTGTAGTAGTTGTTCTTGTTAGTAGTTTTAGTGGTAGTAGTTTTAGTAGTTGTTCTTGTTAGTAGTTTTAGTAGTTTTTCTTGCTAGTAGTTTTAGTAGTTTTAGTAGTTGTTCTTGTTAGTAGTTTTAGTGGTAGATTTAGTTAGTTGGTAGATTTAGTAGGTTGTTTAGTGGTAGATTTTGTTTTGTTAATTAGTGGTATCTTGTTAAATTAGTTAGGTTAGTTAGTTAGCTTGGTTAGTTAGGTGGAGGAGGAGAAGAGGAGAAGAGGAGGAGGAGGAGGACGAGAAGAGGAGAAGAAGAGGAGGAGGAGGAGGAGGAGGAGGAGGAGAAAAAGAAGAAGAAGAAGAAGAAGAAGAAGAAGAAGAAGAGGAGAAGAGGAGAAGAAAAAAATAAGAAGGAGAAGAAGAAGAAGAACAACAAGAAGAAGAGAAGAAAAAAGAAGAAGGAGAAGAAGTAAAGAAGAAGAGAAGAAGAGAATAAGAAAAAAATAAGAAGGAGAAGTTAGTTAGCTTGGTTAGTTAGCTAGATTCTTTTTGAGTTACTTAGTGATAGATTCTGTTTTTGTTATTTTTTTGCTGTTTAGTGCTATCTAGGTTTAGCAATAGGTTTAGTTAGCTTGGTTAGTTAGGTTAGTTAGTTAGTTAGCTTAATAGAAAGAATAGGAAGAAGAAGAAGAGGAGGAGGAGGAGAAGACGAGAAGAGGAGGAGGAGGAGGAGGAGGAGGAGGAGAAGAAGAAGAAGAAGAAGAGGAGGAGAAGACAAAAATAAGAAGGAGAAGAAGAAAAGAAGAAGAAAAGAAGAAGAGAAGAAGAAGAGAAGAAGAGAAGAAGAATACCTTCTCCTCCTTCTCCTTCTTCTCCTCCTCCTCCTTCTCCTTCTTCTTGATTTCTTCTTCTTCTCCTCCTCCTCCTCTTTATTCTCCTCTATCTTATTCTCCTTACCTTATTTTCCCCAACAATGAGATAATTAGACCATTTAGCTACAAAATGGCATAAAAACCTTGGTTAGCTCATGAATATTATATTCTTAACTTGTTTTCCTCTAAAATAACATAATTAGAATATTTGTGTTGATCGGGTGGATTTACATGTGATAGTTGTCTCGTCGCTGTGAGGTTTGCTGTGCAAAGATCTCCCCGTGCGTTGTACGAGCTCCACCCCTGCATTCGTGGGTCAGTACAAATTTCATCTCATCCCCGCCCCTTCATTTACTGCGGCTCGGTTTCCGGATGAAACTTTCTAGATTTAGGTAATTAAATTAATTTATCAGTATGCGTGACCAGTATGCGTCTCCCGTTCGAAAGGGCGACATCTATAAATATGCATGTCTTTGCATATTTATAACCGTCATCCTTTCGAATTGTCCAACATTATCTATGGACAGCCCGAGTATGTGTAGATTGGGTTCGTTTTCCCGTATGCTATGCTCTAGATCCGATGCGGAATTTCGTCAGTGCCTCCCTGTTGTTCTCTGGATGCACATCCTCTCTGTTTATTGCGGAGACGTGTATTAGGAGAACAGCGGGGAGGTGCTGCCGAAATTTTGCGTTGGATCCGGAGCAGAGCATGGGAAAACGAACCCAATCTACACATACTCGGGTGGGATTAGGACCTATCTTTACCTATTAGCGTGTAGGTTGCCTGGAAGTAATAAAAATGGCGAACGTGATTAACCGATGAATATAAATGCTAAATTATATATAAATATATTTCTTCTGTCTTTAGTAGCTAGGCAAGATGAATGATCGTGCGTGGATGTATACCGGTCACCCTAGTCACAAAGAGATGACGAAAGAATGGTTTGTAAAAACAAAGGAATTTGTGAAAGCCGCGTTCGCAAATGGTCAGGAATGAAACTATTGCCCCTATCCTGGATGCGACAACTATAAAAAGACGACAGAGGCTGTAATGATTAAACACCTGCAGAGGAGGGGTTTTAAGCCTAATTATACGGTGTGGACATTTTATGGTGAGTCTATACAACGCACAAGAGCTGAGGTGGTCCGTCGTCGCACAGACGAGCATGGTACCGGGATCGAAGACATGGTGCAAGACTTTGATGATGCTCGGGATTCGGAAGATGAGATGGAGTAATATCCAAAGGCCTTTTATGAAATGTTGGAGTCTTCAAAATATCCTCTCGATGAGCACACTGAGCTCTGTCAGCTGGATGCAATTGCACAAGTAATGGCTCTGAAGGCCCAGTTCAACTTGGGAAGAGAATGCTACGACACGATGATGACACTATTTGGACGCTTCCTACCCAAAGGCCATGTCATGCCTGCAAACCTGTACCAGTCGGACAAAATACTTCGTGTACTTAAGATGCCCTATGAGAAGATAGATGCATGTGAGAAAGGATGTGACTTATTTAGGAGGGAGTATGCACACTCGGACTATTGTCCCAATTGCGAGTCTTGCGGGTATCTTGTGGTAGACAACGGTATGGGTGAGAAGAGGCAGACCAAAATCATAGTTAGTGTTCTTCGGTATATGCCAATCGTACCAAGACTTCAACGTCTTTTCATGGTCGAAGAGACAACCAGACAGATGACATGGCACAAATTGGGCAAAAGAACCGAACTAGATGCGGATGGGAATAAGATGGTGGTACACACATCGGATGGGGAAGCGTGGAAACATTTCGATGGATTGCATCAGGATAAAGCGGCAGATCCAAGGAATCCTCGAGTTTGCATCGCCACGGATGGTTTTAATCCCTTTGGCATGACGGCAACCAAATATAGTTGTTGACCTGTATTTGTCATTCCACTCAATCTCCCCCCCCCTTATGCAAAGAAAGAACATATTTCTGACGTTGATAATTCCAGGACCCAATTATCCGGGGAAGAATATGAATGTGTACCTGCAGCCGCTTAAGGATGAATTGGAAGACGCTTAGGATAATGGAGTCAAGACAGACGATGCCGCTAGAAAACAAAACTTCAAAATGCATGTGTGGTACATGTACTCTATGCATGACTTACCGGCGTATGCACGATTCTATGGATGGTGTGTGCATGGAAGGTTCCCGTGCCCCCAATGCAAGGCAGCTCTTCAGTTTCATTGGTTACAGGAGGGTCGGAAGTATTTTTTCTTTGACTTGCATAGACAGTTCCTGGATCCTGACCATCAGTTCAGAAAAGACAAGAAGAACTTTACCAAAGGTAAAGTTGTCGAAAACTTGGCACCACCTCCGTTGACATGCCAACAGATCCTGGATCAGTTAAACACCTTCGAGCCTGATCCAGAGCGTCCAGGGTATTTCAAGGGGTATAATTCAAAACACGCCTGGACTCACCAGCCATGCTTCTGGGATCTGCCCTACTTCAAAGACCTCCTTCTTCCACACAATATCGACATGATGCACACTGAAAAGAATATCGGAGAGGCTATTTTTGGTACATTGTTCGACATAGATGGGAAGACAAAGGATAATACTAAGGCTAGAGTCGATCAAGAGACACTATGTCATAGACCGTTACAAAACATGCGATAAGGCAAAGGAAAGCAGGAGTGGTCGAAGCCAAAGGCCTGGTTCAATCTTGGAAGGCCAGCTATGAGGGAAATTATCTTGTGGGTCAAAATGCACTTGATGTTCCCCGATGGGTATGCAGCGAATCTAAATAGGGGAGCGAGTCTTGAAAAATTAAAAATCTTTGGTCTCAAGAGTCATGATTGGCACATATGGCTAGAGCAGGTAATGCCGGTGATGTTACGTGGCTTTATTCCTGAGGATGAATGGTTAGTACTGGCGGAGCTTAGCTATTTCTTCCGTGTTCTTTGTGCGAAAGAATTGTCGCCTGGCGTGGTAGAAGACATGGAGGAGTTTGCCCCGGAGTTGTTGTGCAAGTTAGAGAAGATCTTTCCACCGGGCTTCTTTAATCCAATGCAGCATTTGATTTTACATCTACCGACCGAGGCAAGATTGGGTGGGCCCGTGCAAGATCGTTGGTGCTATGCAACTGAGAGGATGCAGAAGACCCTTCGAGCTAAATGTAAAAATAAGCGTAGAATTGAAGCATCGATGGCTGAGGCATTCACTGAGGAGGTGGCAAACTTTGTGACAACACACTACGAAGCCAAAAATCATCATTTGCATAATCCGAAGCCTCGGCACAAGGATGCAGACCCTAAAAAAGGTGTGTCCAACCTCAGCCTATTCAAAGCGAAGCTCGCACCAGCCGGTGCTTCGAAACCAACAACGTTGGATGTCGAAGAATGGCGGAACATTTCGTTGTATATCTTCAACAACCTAACAGAAGTGTGGCCGTACATCGAGTGAGTTCTCGGCACATTTTCCCGTAACTTCTAATTCATTTGAACTGCTCTTATTCCCGGATATTTCAAACAGCCGTTACGTCGCCAAATTCTCGGATGGAGCGGTGAAGAGTATGAGCTTCTGTCAAAGACAGGAGGCGGCTATCCCGGTTTCATCTCTTGGTTCAAAGAAATGGTAATTATCAATAATTGACCATTTCATTTCTTGGTCTAACTTGCGGCTAATGCAACAATCGTTTCGTATTAAACTTGTAGGCTAATTCAGAGTCTATGGACGCCAAATTGAGAGAAGTCGCTAATGGTTTTGACTATAAGGTCTGTTCATTTGAGAAATACAACATCAATGGGTATCTCTTTCGTACCTTTGGCAAAGAGATATCTATGCCCGACCGGAAATCTACAAATTATGGTGTCTCTGCTATCGGCGAAGGTGTTATCGAGTATTATGGAAGAGTTGAAGCAATTTATGAACTTCAATTCTATGGTGAAAACCCACTGAACGTCGTAGTCTTCAAATGTTATTGGTTCCAGCCGAAGGAGACTAGAAGGACTCATGAACATATAGGACTAGTCAAAATCAATCCAAACACCCATTTAGATGTTCTCGATGTCTATATTACGGCTCAACAGGCGACCCAAGTTTTCTATCTACCGTGGGCATGCCAAACGGATAAGAATCTGGAAGGTTGGTATGTTGTTTACGAAGTGCCGCCACATGTCAGACCACCTCTCCCAAATGAACAGGATTATGAACCTCACATTAACCCAGACACATATGATGGAGAATTCTTCCAAGAAACACGTCTTTCCAAGAAACGTTTCAAGAACCGCCGTGCTTCACCCAAGAACATGGAAGTAGACAGCGACAATGAATCCGACTCCACCCCTGAGCCGGAACCAGAAGACCTGGAACTCGTAGAGGTTACTGATGCGGATGACCTGTCAATGCTTCAACGATTAAAGAAAGGCCTTTCACAACTTCAAGGCATTGAACCCGACAAGCACGTCATTCATGAAGACATGCGTGATAGTGATGATGATGATGCATTTATTGATGATGATTATTAGTTTCTAAGATTCACAACTTAAATTATATATATTTTAATCTTTATTATTCATGTACATATTATTATTCATGTCAGTTATTCAATTTTTTTTATGTTGTACCAATTTCTTTTAATCTTTATCATGGCCGGTCACCGGGTGTTGAAAGATGGTGGGCGCTGGTCCAGAGCGCTCGACGGGTTCTTCCCAGCCGCCCCCGCACGAGGGGTGGTACTTCCCTTTCACCCCTATGTCTCCGTAGAGCCTTGGCAGACAGTCTGTCGACGCCACTCGTGGGTTCTTCTTCGTCGGCGGCATTGCCCACTGGGAGAGGTGTTGGTCGGGTAGGGAAGAAGGGAAAGGGTAGAGGGAGAGGTGGTGGCCGTGGAAGATCCAGGAGGACTGTTGAGCCGTCCTCGTCACCACCACCAGCTCATTCACTCGAGCATAGGACTACTATGGTCGACCCGTTTGCGGAGGAGGCTACGGGGACTCCGGTCCAGGAGCCTGGTGTTGACGGGCATTCGTCCCATGAGACTCCGGTCCAAGATCAGCCTCGTGTCGAGGTGCATTCGGCCCACGAGACTATGGTTCCGGAGGCTTCACCCGACGTGGAGAGGCCCGGATGGGATACCTGGCCGGATCGGACCGAGTTGCCGGATTGGACCGAGGGTCCGGGTGGCTCAGGGGGCGGGGATGGCGGGGATGAGTTAACGGATACTGAGGGCGATGTGCAGGTGGACGGGGACACCGTGTACAAGCGTGGTAGTACACGTCTCCCGGTCGTGCCGGCTACCCGCGAGCAGAGGCCGATGATTAAACCTGAAGGAGATTGGTAAGTACATTTACTCTTTTTTTAGCTTTTGCCTTCAAGTTTGTTCAAATATCTAATGCGTTGACCTTATCATATTGCAGGGGATGGGTACACCCTCTTGGAGTCCGCAGGCCGAACTCCGTCCTTGGTGTGCTTTGCCGGACAAATTTCCCGGGGTTTGTCACGTTGCCTGGTGAGGGTCAGGTTCCTACACTAGGATTTTCCTGGGAGCACTACTAGGCTACGCAGGCCCCGCCGGAGGAGATTATAGATGGTGTCTTGTGCCACACGAGGGCCGAGATGGTGATAAAGAGCTTTTGGGTAAATTATCCTTTTACACAATCTAAAATTAACAATATAGCTAATTATTGTACTAATCGGTGTTTTCACGTTTGATTGCAGACCTTCTATAGGTGTGAGGATGGATATGAGGAGGAGGCGGCCAAGGTTCTCGAGGCCGAGTGTAGGCGGTTACTACAGAAATTACGCCACGAGGCTCGGCCGCAGGCTATTCGAGACTACTACGCCACGCGTGGTATTAAGAAGTAGAAGAAGGATTGCCGCGGAAAGTTTTTGAAGAAGGAGCAATATCTATTCTGCAGAATAACTCCTGAGCGGCATCGCACGACCCTTCTCCAGGTGTTTCTCCTCCTTGATGACCACTACGGTAAGTTTCTCTTCTCCTCTTTCATATTCTCCTTGCCTTAATTTCTCCAACAATGACATAATTAGCCCATTTTGCTCCACAAAGACATAGTTAGCTAATTTAGCTCCAAGAAGAGGAGAAGAGGAGAAATGAAAAGGAAGAACAAAAAGAAGAAGAGAAAGAGAAGAGAAGGAGAAGGAGAAGAAGGAGGAGGAGAAGAAGGAGAAGGAGGAGGAGGAGAAGGAGGAGAAGGCCAAGGACCTTCTAGTCCTTCTTCTCCTCCTCCTCCTTCTCCTCCTTCTTCTTTATTTCTTCTTCTTCTCTTCCTCCTCCTCTTTCTTCTCCTCTTTCATATTCTCCTTGCCTTAATTTCCCCAACAATGACATAATTAGCCCATTTAGCTCCAAAATGCCATAATAACCTCAAAATGGCATAAGAACCTTGGTTAGCTCATTAATATTATATACTTAGCTTGTTTTCCTCTAAAATGGGATAATTAGCCCATTTAGCTCCAAAAAGACATAGTTAGCAAATTTAGCTCCAAGAAGAGGAGAAGAGGAGAAGAAATAGGAAAAATGAAAAGAAAGAAGAAGAAGAAGAAGAAGAAGAGAAGAAGGAGGAGGAGGAGGAGGAGGAGAAGGCCAAGGACCTTCTAGTCCTTCTCCTCCTTCTTTATTTCTTCTTTTTCTTCTCCTCCTCCTCCTCTTTCTTCTCCTCTTTCATATTCTCCTTGCCTTAATTTCCCCAACAATGACATAATTATCCCATTTAGCTCCAAAAAGACATTATAAGCTCAAAATGGCATAAGAACCTTGGTAGCTCATTAATATTATATACTTAGCTTGTTTTCCTCTACAATGACATAATTAGCCCATTTAGCTCCACAAAGACATAGTTAGCTAATTTAGCTCCAAGAAGAGGAGAAGAGGACAAATGAAAAGGAAGAAAAAAAATAAGAAGAGAAAGAGAAGAGAAGGAGAAGGAGAAGAAGGAGGAGGAGAAGAAGGAGAAGGAGGAGGAGGAGGAGAAGGAGGAGAAGGCCAAGGACCTTCTAGTCCTTCTCCTCCTCCTCCTCCTTCTCCTCATTCTTCTTTATTTCTTCTTCTTCTCCTCCTCCTCCTATTTATCCTCCTCTTTCATATTCTCCTTGCCTTAATTTCCCCAACAATGACATAATTAGTCCATTTAGCTCCAAAATGCCATAATAACCTCAAAATGGCATAAGAACCTTGGTTAGCTCATTAATATTATATACTTAGCTTGTTTTCCTCTAAAATGGGATAATTAGCCCATTTAGCTCCGAAAATACATAGTTAGCTAATTTAGCTTCAAGAAGAAGAGAAGAGGAGAAGAAATAGGAAAAATGAAAAGAAAGAAGAAGAGAAGAAGGAGAAGGAGGAGGAGGAGGAGGAGGAGAAGGAGGAGAAGGCCAAGGACCTTCTAGTCCTTCTCCTCCTCCTCCTCCTTCTTTATTTCTTCTTCTTATTCTCCTCCTCCTCTTTCTTCTCCTCTTTCATATTCTCCTTGCTTTAATTTCCCCAACAATGACATAATTAGCCAATTTAGCTCCAAAATGACATTATAAGCTCAAAATGGCATAAGAACCTTGGTTAGCTCATTAATATTATATACTTAGCTTGTTTTCCTCTATAATGACATAATTAGCCCATTTAGCTCCAAAAAGACATAGTTAGCTAATTTAGCTCCAAGATTAGGAGAAGAGGAGAAATGAAAAGGAAGAACAAAAAGAAGAAGAGAAAGAGAAGAGAAGGAGAAGGAGAAGAAGGAGGAGGAGAAGAAGAAGAGAAGAAGGAGAAGGAGGAGAAGGAGCAGGCTCCTTCTCCTCCTTCTCCTTCTTCTCTTCTTCTCCTCTTCTTCTTCAATTTAGCTTATTTTCCCCAACAAAGACATACTTAGCCAATTTTCATCCAAATGACATAATTAGCTTAGTTAGGTAAAAACATCATAAGAACCTTGGTTAGCCTAATAAAATGACTAATTAAGCTCCTAAAAGACATAATAAGCTCAAAATGGCATAAGAACCTTGGTTAGCTCATTAATATTATATACTTAGCTTATTTTCCTCTAGAATGACATAATTAGTCCATTTAGCTGCAAAAAGACATAGTTAGCTAATTTAGCTCCAAGAAGAGGAGAAGAGGAGAAATGAAAAGAAGGAAGAAGAAGAAGAAGAAGAGAAGGAGAAGGAGAAGGAGAAGAAGAAGGAGGAGGAGGAGAAGAAGAGAAGAAGAAGGAGAAGGAGGAGAAGAAGGAGAAGGAGCCCTCCTTCTTCTTCTCTCCTCCTTCTTCTCCTCCTTCTTCTCCTTTTTCTTCTCTTCTTCTTTTTTCTTCTTCTCCTCCTCCTTGTCCTTCCCCTCCTCCTCCTCCTCCTTCTTATTTTTCTTCTCCTTGTTCTCTTCTTGTTTCTTCTCTTTCTTCTTCAATTTAGCTTATTTGTCATATATATGTTGTTGTTCTTCTTCTTCTGACTTTCTTATTCCCATTTTGCAGATTGGCATGCATGGAAGCTGGCATTGGAGTGCTTTAATTCCCGTTTTTATTTGAGTTGATGAACAATGTGGAACTATATGTATATGTATATATGGATGAACAATATATGTGCAACTATATGTATGTATATATGGATGAAACTTTGTATGTGTTGGTTCTTTTGATATATGGGATGTACATTGATGAACAAATGGCATTGATGAGCTTTATATGAATATCATATATGTGTTGTGACCTATTTATCATATATGTGCTATGAATTATATATATGTGCTATGAAATAGAAAAAATAAACAAAAATGTGACAATATAGGCTCTTTGCCGTCTGCCAGCTGATGGCAAAGGCCTTTGCCATCAGCTGACCGACGGCAAAGGTGCCACGTGGCGCCCAGCTGTGCAACCTGGGCAGCAGCAGCTGGCCATATAGTATATTTGTCGTCTGCTTCCAGGGGGGCAGACGGCAAAGAAGAGGGCACAGAGGAGGGGAGAGGACGAGGTGGAGGCTGACGGCAAAGAAGATGGGGAGGCAGACGGCAAAGAAGAGGGGAGAGGCAGACGACAAAGAAGAGGGGGGAGGCAGACGGCACAGAGGAGGGGGAGGAGGAGGGGGAGGCAGACGGCAAAGAAGAGGGGGGAGGCAGACGACACAGAAGAGGGGGAGGCAGACGGCAAAGCCTCCGTTAGCCCCTAACGGAGGCAACGCCTGCTGGCTCCCGTCTCGACATATTTGCCGACTGCTCTCATGGAAAGATGACGGCAAAGTTCTTTGCCGTCCGCTTCGGTGAGGCAGACGACAAAGAAGCTACAATGTCGTCGTAGGCTGACGCACAAATTTTGCCGACAGTGAGATTCTTTGCCATCAGTGATATACTCTTTGCCGTCTGTGATGGAGGACGACAAAGAAGCTAATTCCTGTAGTGTATAGACATCTCATATCTTATGCTCCATGCGAATGAACCATGGCTGGAGCTGAAACCTAGGTAACAGAATAGGTCGAGACGACAGTTGTCGTCCATAGTTCATCACGTCACTATGAAGATTGTATGCCAATTCAGCCTGAAATTGTCACAATGATTATTAAGTATGGACGATAAAGTATGTAACAGCAAGATGCATTACATAAAGATAATAGATAGATGTTACCGCGTACCGCCTAGAGCCCTAAGTATCATAGCTCGGGTATGTATCCGACGTAACAGTGTTCGGTACCTCATCTACATTAGAGTGATGAATGATGTGTAACCATGTCCCTCTCATATACCGATCCAAATAGGCATTGTATCCACTGGGATCAAATTCGACATCCTCATGCCAGAGACGTTGAGCCCCAGAATCCCAGACTGTAACGTACTGCTGAAGCCTCTGGAGCCACTTAGCCCGTGTCGTGCTTGTCCCCTTCCTTGTGATCCTCCAACTGAGGTGTGTCTTTAAGAATTAATCGGTGCTTCACAGTAAACAATAGTAAAAGACACTGTAATATTCAATAAGTATAAAATACCTGTGGACTACTGCTTGCAGCAGGTTCTCTGTAGGGGGTGGGTTGGACCATCTGTCGAAGAACAAATTGCCTCATAAGCCGCTGATGCACTATCTCCTCATAAATCATACTTCCATAGTTCGTTCTGCTTGTAGAGTTTCTTAATTAGATTTGAGGTTCTTATTTCTGAACTGCGAGAAAAAATTGGCCCCAAGGTGGCGCATGCACCAAGGGCTCTGCAAGTCCTGCCATGGCGTTTGTTTATCAGGACCAAGATTTGAGTGTGTTTTTATCGCACTAAGTATACCTGCATGCCTTTCATAAAAGATGCACACATTCGGTTTATTCTGCACAACTGTTGTTTTCAACTTCCTGAAGAACCATGCCCAACTTTCAAGGTTCACGCTTTTCACAAAAGCTAATGCCAGTGGGACGACTTGATTTTGGCCATCTTGAGCAATGACAATGAGGATCTGACCCTTGCACTTGCCAGTGCAAAAAGCGCCATCTACACATATCATTGGTCGACAATGTCAACAAGCTTCGATGCAGGCACCGAAAGAAAAGTACTTGAACCAAACGAAGACTTTTGTCTGGATAGCCTTCACTTCCATCACTTTTCTCTCCACTATCTCGATGTAAAGCAACCAAGCAATGAGCTTGGATGTAAGGTCAGGATGGTCCTGAGTGTGATTAACTAAGTCACTGATCACCCAGCTTGTGCGACACTTAGGTAGATAGCCATGCACCCTCGCAGGACAACCCGAGTTCTTGCATATCATTGTGAAGTATTTCGGACTTGACACATCAGCTATAAAAACCCTTTGCGTGGACATTTCCCAACCAACGATTGCATCCTTCACAGTTTGCTTTTTTTGATACATGGCACCTTTCGCAATGTTGTTCTGGTGATATTGCGAGGGAGAATCATGACCATCATTCATGGTCATTGCAGCTGAGTAGTCCTGATTCCATCATGCAGGATTAGACACCTCCTATGCATTCTCTTCTTCGTCCGACTCGTCCGAATCGTCAGCAATATCACCATCTCTATCTTCATCCTCCATCTGGTTCTGCATGTGCCCATCTATCTCATAAGCATATGCCTCCCCACTGACATAATCATCAGCATCCGTCTCCCCACTGAAATAATCATCAGTATCTGTCTCCCCACTGACATAATCATCAACATTTCCTCCTTCTGCCTGACTGCTCTGCCCTGATTCGTAATCATCATCTCCAGGATGAGACACATAATTTGACATTGAATCATGCATCCTGTCACTTCTCGGGGCATAATCATATCCACACTCAGCTTCAGGTGCACTACTCTGCTTCATGACGAGAGCACTAAGACGAGAGGACTACATCCCTGCTCTTGCAACCTTGTAACTGACACACCCACTGAGAGTCCCGCTCTATTTTCTTCAAATAGAAAAAATATTTGAACTGGACCGGGTCCATAATGTATGGACACCCATGGTGTGTGTCTCAACATTAACCCTAAATATCCAGTCAGCCATTCTGTCAACTGAATAACATACCATGTTTCAGGGGTAGTCATTGGCACCTCAATGTACTGAAATTCGCTCAGATCAACACAATTCTGATTTGTTCTCATAGTACCACAACCGTAATAGAAAACTAACTTCACTACCTCTCACATCTGTGCATGCCTAAAAATTTATGAAACATGGACAAATATTGAGCTGAAGGTAGAATTAAAGATATTTACCGAATCAACATCAATACAACTAAACATATTACCCCAAGCTACCAGAGCAACTAAATATTTAACATCTACATATACTAACAAAGCAACTATAAATATTTACACAACTAAATATTACGAGAACGGACGTTAAATCATACCCTTGAAGCATGCGAAAAACGACGAATGACAAGGGAGAAATGACGAACACCGATGGAAGAACGACGAACGCAAGAGCCACCACCACCACCACCACCTCCACCTCCAACACCACCTCCGCCACCAGCACATCCACCTCCACCTACACCACCACCACCTCAACCACCTCCACCAAAATGGTTACCATCACCATCACGAGTTACCCCATCAAAAGATCGAGGGTTCCCTTGTATCCCCTGACCCTCTAGAATCAAACTACGATGGAAAACGGGAAAGAAATCAGTTCAAATACCCTAGAGAATTCGAGGTATTTTTTTGTAGAAAGAGAAGGAATGAGGGGAAAGGAGGAACAGTGGAGGAAGAATGAAGAAGGGGACGCCCGTGGCTGGCTGGCCTCCTATCGCCCTAGCAGTGGGCGACTGGGTTGTCGGCTTTGCCTTGGCCGACTCAAGGAGCCCAAACCGAGTGACGCGTTTGGGCCAGCCATCGGCTGCCGCGTGGCCGAGTGGCCACTTATTGGCCGCCATGTGACCGATTAGCTCCTATTGGCTTCGGCTAAGCTGAGTATATATCCAATCGGCCTTCACGTAACCGATGGTGTGTTAATTTAATTTTTTTTTAAACCTACGCAATATTTTACAAATTTTATAAAAAATGTATTATTTCAAAAATTAGCGAGAAACAAAGGGGGTTTGACCAGTTTGAATAGGAAATACCTCCATCGAACTATGTAGTACTAGTATGAGCTGACGTGCTATGTGCATATGCATGACATCCCATCTGATTTCTTGCGAGGCCGTCAAGAATTTCACCGGGTGGGGGGCCCTGCCTAATTCTTCTCCAATCAAGCCTTACCCTCGACTGCTGTTTTCCATCGCGTCTGTGCTGGCCGGCCGGCCGTCGACATCCGCGCTGCCGAGCGAGCTTCATTATCGCCATCTCATATCCATCAATCCACGTGCTGTCATTAACATTTGACTATTTGCACCCTTGGATATAAAACATGATTTCGCGCGCGGTGGTTAACTAATTGACGCAAGGAATTGAGGTCGACGCCGACGCATGCGCCATATGTATAGCATCGACTTCGAAGGGACTTGTACGCGTACAAATTAAACGCGGATGATCGATATATATATATATATACCAAATTTCACGTGTGCTTGTGCACTACACAAAAATGACGCGGAAACTACAGGGCATCGTTGCTGTCACGTACATCGATGCCAACAACTTGTCTTCTGTTCGCACGCGTATATATATACCCTGCCCCACGCGCCATATGATCATCAACTGCTTGCTTTCAAGGCATACGTACTGCAAATCAAGTTACCAGCTCCCAATCAACTAGCTAGTCATCAGCAACATTTGGTGAAAAGGAAGAAAGATCGCACTCGATCATGGTGGTGCCGTCGGTGTTCGCGGCCTTCGACGAGGATGGCGACGGCAAGGTGTCCGTGTCCGAGCTGCGGCGCTGCGTGGAGGCGACGCTGGGCGAGGACGTGTCCGAGGAGGAGGCTGCGTCGGTCCTTGCGGCGGCGGACGCCGACGGCGACGGGCTGCTAAACCAAGAAGAGTTCTCAAGGCTGGCAGCCGGCGGTGCCCAGGAAGAGGACGATGCCGACGTGAAGCGAAGGTGCCTGAGGGAGGCGTTCGGGATGTACGCGTCGTCGTCTGCGGAAGACACGGCGACGATGATTACGCCGGCGAGCCTGAGGCGGACGCTGAGCAGGCTGGGGTCGCACGAGCTGGGCGTGGAGGAGTGCCGGGCGATGATCTGTAGGTTCGACCTCGACGGCGACGGCAAGCTCTCGTTCGACGAGTTCAGGGTCATGATGATGACCTGATGATCGATCTCTCTTCTTGGCATTCTTCTGGATACATGTAGTGTTCACTTAATTCATTGATCGATCACATATGTGATATGTGATATGTATGTAGAGTCATGTGGTCATTCATTCATTCGTTGTTTTGCTCGCACGTGCACGATCACTAAATAAATGTCTTAAGTTTGAGCTAGGATTTGATTGATGGCCGTGCCGGTAGACTTGTACTTTACTACGATTTTTCAAATGAAGTGGGTTTGAATTATTCTTCGGATAACTTTATTGATGGGTTAGTTATGGAGGGTAATTCCCCAGCTTGGCGAATTACAAAGTTCTACGAAGAACCGAGTTGGAAGAGGAAGCATCTCTCATGGACGTACCTTCATGATATTCACGCAAATAACTCTGGTTCAGAGATTGTTCTTGGTGATTTCAATGAAATTAGTAACATGAGTGAATGCGTATCGATTTTGGAACGCTCGTGTCGCCCTCCCCCTAGGATGACTCGGATGGAGCCCAGAAACCTAGCTGCTGCCACCAAGCACTCCCTCCTCCTCTTCCTCCACCGCCGCCGGGGGACGTCGTCAGGCTAAGCCCGGGGACCGACGGCGATGGCGGGGGATCTCCTCTCTCACGCGTCTCCGGGCTGGGGTGGGGCCCCTAGGCGTGTGGTGGCGCGGCCGATTTGGATTCTGCGGCGCGGCGGATGGCTGCGGCAGGTGGCGGGTGGCCGGCCCGTTCTCGGACGGCGGCGGCTAGGCGCGGCGGGCGGCCCAGTCATGGACGGCGGCGTGTGCTGGGCGCAGCAGACGGCCCTTTCGGTCGGCGACAACGGCGACCAGCTAGGCTGCGGTGATGTGCATACTGCCTTTAGATCGACAACGGCGGCGTGGAGGGACTGGTGGCCTCGTCGGCAGCACATCCAGTCAGATATGTTCTGACCGATGCGACCGGCGGTGGTGGTCATCTCTTCCGTCAGAGGTGGTCGGCCTGAGGCTGGGTGTTCGGATCTCCGGATCTGTGATCTAGTAATGGCTGCGAGTCGGGGAGACATAGTTGTCGGTGAAAACCGAGCCGACGACGAACGATGGCGGCGTTCTATGTCGTTACCTTGATGAAGGCATCGTTGTGTGACTTATGTCGACCCACTCATACTGCTCTGAGGGAAACCCTAGGATCCGGTCTTCCAGATCGGACGATGACGACACTGCGGTGGCGTTTCTCTCTTGAGAGCATCGTTTGTGGAGCAGTGCTGGTGGTCAGAGGCAGGAGGTGGAGCGGCTTTGTCTTGCACGGAGCTTTCGTGGAGATGCCAAGTCATGCCTAGTCGATAGGTGCTACGCTTTGTCATGCCTGGTCGGCAGGTGCTACGCACGACAGATCTTCCTCAGACTTCAAGCTGTGTCGGCTGGTGGTACTTGGCGACATGGGGCTGAGGTGTACTGGCGACGACCACGACTTGATCAGCAGTTTGGGCGCAGGGTGGTGGTGTCGTTGGGCGCCGTTGTGGCGTTAACGACAGCTATACCAGGCAAGGATGATGCGTCAGTACAGCTCTAAAGATGGAGTAGTGGCAGTTTGCGGCGGGGGCCTCTGAGAGCGCGCCGGACCGGTGGGTGCCCCATACCCGGCAAGTGGCTTGGTTGGGGCCTCAGGTCTTAGATGTTAGGCTTGTCTACGAGGTGTGTGGTATTAGATCCGGACTATCAGCATCCCTTCATCAGATGGATAGGAGCAGCGACACTTGTCACCTAGACGGTGGCTTCAGACTTATTGTTGTATTTCTTTATAAGGTCTATTGTAAATAATTAAAAAAATAGATGCATGCATTGTTCAGATGCAGAGGCCGGGGTGATCCTCCTTCTCTAAAAAAACTAACGTGAGTGAAAAGAAAGGTGGTAACATCTAACCTGATCACTACATGCGGGACTTCAGAGATTTCATCGAGGATTGTGGGCTACAGGAAGTAATGGTGATAGGGGATAATTTCACATGGAGTCGAGGTCCCGTCAGACAGAGGCTCAACAGGGCTCTATGTAACGAGATGTGGGCACGAAAATTCCCTTATGTGGCCTTGGTACACGAACATCATACCCATTCTGACCACAAGCCTATTCTACTTGACACTGAATATTTCAAATCATTGATGAGGCAGCAGAAGAATCGGAAACGTATATTTGAAGCCCGCTGGTTGGATGAAGAGACAGTGAATGAGATCATTACCTCAGCTTGGGAGCGTACCAAGTTAGTTGGATTAGGTCCATCCCTGGCGGACCGGACCAAGGCAGTGCTGAATGATTTGCATGAGTGGGATCCTGAGACCCTCGAGAGCCCTAAGAAGAGAATAAATAAGTTAAAGAAAGATTTGGAGAAATTGAGAAGGTAGCAGAACACTATTGAGGGCTAGCAGAAAATGAAAGATATTCAGGTTTTGATTAAAAACCTACCTGAACAAGAAGAGCTTATCTGGCTCCAATGGGGTCGAGCAAATTGGTTGTTGCATGGTCACCGAAACATATCTTACCTTCATAGAGCAGCTTCAGCTCGTAAGAAGAGGAGTTGCATTTGGAAGCTACTTGATGATACCGGGGTGTGGAAGGAAAGTGGGATGACATTAACACCATCATTTCAGCTTATTTTTCTGATCTGTTTACAACATAGGTTCATCAGACGGACCTATATGTGTTGTCTAGGGTGCAAAGACGCGTAAGTGAAGCCATGAATGATGTCCTTATGTCTCCCTATACATCAGAAGTGGTCATTAAAGCTTTGTTCTCGATTGGTGATTTCAAAGCTCCCGGGCCAGATGGTTTACATGCAGTTTTTTATAAGAGGTTTTGGCTAATGCTAGGGGAAGATCTTGTTATGGAAGTCTTTGGTGCAGTTAATTCATAGCAAATACCACGAGGTTGGAACGACACAACTATTGTATTGAACCCCAAGGTAAACGCACCTGAGACGGTTAAACAGTGCACACCCATTAGCTTGTGTAATGTGGTATATAAAGTTATTTCAAAGATGATTGTTGCAAGACTGGAAATTTTTCTACCAGAAATCATCAGTCCCACACAAAGGTGCCTTTGTTCCAGGGAGACTCATCATTGATAATGTTTTAATAGCTTACAAGTGTCTTCATGCAATTAAACAGAAGAAAAAAGGCAATGAGGGATGGTTTGCGGTAAAGTTGGATATGCACAAAGCCTATGATCATGTTGAGTGGGTTTTCCTGCAGGCAATGTTACTCAAACTGGGATTCAGGACTAATTGGGTCAAAATGATCATGGGTTGTGTGTGTTATCAGTGGAGTACAGAATGAGATACAATTTAGTTGAAACAGATACTAACAAACCATCGTGATGCCTTTGCATGGATGATCCTATATCGCCCTACTTATTTTTGTTGGTTACTGAGGGACTGACAATACTTTTTTACCATGATGAGCAATCAGGTGAAATAGTCGAAATTAAGGTTTGTCGTGATGCTCCCTCGGTTACAAATCTCTTATTTGCTGATGACTACTTAATTTTGATGAAAGCAAATGAGACGAATGCGAGTTGTTTGAAATATGTTCTGGATGCTTATTGTAGGGCTTCTGGCGAGTTGGTGAGTGTGGACAAATCGAGTATATTTTTTCCAGCCCTAGTATAGATGTAAACATCAAGGCTCGGGTTTGCACCACTCTTAATATCATGACTGAGGTTGTGAATGACAAATACTTGGGACTGCCTTCTACCCTTGGACTAGACAAGACTGCAGCTTTCAATACTTGATTGACAGGTTGATCTTGAGATTGTCAGCATGGAAGGAAAAATGTCTGTTTTCTGCAGGTAAAGATGAGCTTATCAAATCGGTTGCACAAGCCATACCAACGTACGCAATGTCGGTCTTTAAAACTCCGATTTTTTTTTGCAAAGGAATTATAGATGCGATCTCTCATTACTTGTGGGATGATGATGCGTCACATAAGAGAATGCACTAGTTTGCTTGGTGGAAGATGTGCATACCGAAGAGTAGAGGAGGAATGGTTTTCAGAGATATTCATTGTTTAAACTTGGATTACTCGCAAAACAAGCGTGACGACTTATCGATGACTATGAATACCTATGTGCAAAGATTCTCCAAGAAAAATACTATGCTGATGATGAGCTTATGAATGCTAGGCTGAAAAAGAAAGCCTCATATACGTGGAAAAGTATAATGGCAGGAATGGACACTTTGAAACATGGACACATTTGGAGGGTGGGTGATGGTCAAAAAATTAACAGATGGGATGGTAGCTGGATCCCGCTATCACCATTCAGGAAGGTTATCTCTAGTAGAGGAAATCATCTCCTTTCCCGGATTTCAGACCTTATTGATCCAGTGTCAATTGACTCTATTGTAGGGGATGATACCTCAACAAGATTTTGGGAAGATACTTGGCTTGGGGATACACCACTTGCTTTACAATATCCCATGCTCTACAACATTACGCAACGTAAGCAGGACTATGTGTCCACAGTCTTACAATCGATACCTATAAATATGCACTTTAGGAGAGCTCTAGTAGGAGCACGTTGGGAGGCATGGATGCATCTGGTAAGAAGACTTATGCAGGTACAACTATCTGATCATTCAGACAGCGTTTGATGGATTTTAACTGTCAATGGGGTATTTTCAGTTAAGTCCATGTACACAGATCTGGTTAATTCAGGACCCTTAGCTAGATTGTTGCATATTTGGGATATTAAAGTGCCGTTAAAGATTAAAAAATTTATGTGGTTTTTACACAAAGGTGTGGTATTAACCAAAGATAATTTAATTAAGCGTAGTTGGAGAGGTAGATCGAATTGCTGTTATTGTGATCAACATGAAACTATCAGACACTTGTTCTTGGACTGTCCTCTCGCAAAACTACTTTGGCGCACTATCCATATAGCTTTTAATGTGATCCCACCTACGTGTATCAATTCAATTTTTACAACGTGGCTCAATGGAGTGGACGTTAAAGTATCTAAACTTATTAGAATAGGGATATGTGCTCTTTTGTGGGCTATATAGATTACCAGAAATGACATAATCTTTAATGGTAAGAAATTCAACAATTTTTTGCAGGTCATATTCCGAGCAACGTCCTGGATCCGTACGTGGTCATTACTCAGTCCTGCGGACAACAGGGAGCTTATGGTTACTGGGTGCAACCGATGGGAGATGGCCGCACGGGTTATCTTCAACCAGTTTGGATGACGTGCTAGTAATAGACTAGGTGTATCGGCATCGTAGTCTGCTATTAGTTACGCCGGATGTGGCTACTTCTTAAGAGTTAGTTTAGTTTCAGATTCATTTTATTTTCAGCCTTCAGGCTTATCTCGAACTATTTTGTTACTTTGGATTTTTAATAATATGGCTGCATGCATCGATTGATGCAGAGGCCGGGGGCTCGTTTCCTCCTTCTAAAAAAAAATGACTCGGATTCGTCCGTGGTGAACCAGACTTTTTGCATTGTTGATGCTCAGAGAATCTTGGAGTCCCACTCCGAGAATGTGAAATGACAGATTTCCTAGCATGGAGCCTATCTAAAACAGGTGTGTTCGCACTACAAGAAATTGTTGGAAATATGCCCTAGAGGCAATGATAAATAGTTATTACTATATTTCCTGTTACAAAGATAATCGTTTATTATCCATGCTATAATTGTATTGAATGAAAACATAGATACATATGTGGATACATAGACAAAACAATGTCCCTAGCAAGCCTCTAGTTGGCTAGCCAGTTGATCAAGGATAGTCAAGGTTTTCTGACTATGTGCAAGTGTTGTCGCTTGATAACTGGATCACATCATTAGGAGAATCATGTGATGGACTAGACCCAAACTATGAACGTAGCTGTGATAGCCTGGCTTATTAGGGATGATAGACTACTCATATCAATAAGGAATTCCTTCTTTTCCGGGAGCCCATTTGAATAGAACTCCCAGGTTAAGCGTGCTCAGCTTGGAGTAGTTTTAGGATGGGTGACCGACCGGGAAGTTCATTGTCACGCCTATCCTCAATATGGCACGAAGGCCTCGTCAGGGATAAAGCGCATCTCGTCGTGTCGCAAGAATGGATATCGTTACAAGTACATGTACTGAAAAAGAAGAGGTATATAAAGAGAGTTGGCTTACACTCGCCACAAGCTACATCAGAGTCACAGCAGTACATTACATAAACATCATGAAGAAGAGCAGGGTCCGACTACGGACGAAAACAAATGAGAAAATTAAACGACGTCCATCCTTGCTATCCCAGGCTGCCGGCCTGGAACCCATCCTAGATCGATGCAGAAGAAGAAGAAGAAGTAGCCACTCCAAATCTCAATCAACGCGCTCGCGTCAAGTAACCTTTACCTGTACCTGCAACTAGTGTTGTAGTAATCTGGGGACTCAACAATCTCATTTCCAAAGGTATCAAGACTAGCAAAGCTTAATGGGTGAGGCATGGTTAAGTGGTGAGGTTGCAGCAGCGGCTAAGCATATATTTGGTGGCTAAACTTACGAGTACCAGAAATAAGAGGGGCAAGATCTATGCAAAATGGACGGGAACTACAGATGATCAAATGAATGATCCAGAACATCAACCTACGTCAGACATAACCCCATCGTGTCCTCGGTCGGAGAAGGAACTCATGAAAGAGACAGTCACGGTTACGCACACAGTTGGCATATTTTAATTAAGTTAACTTCAAGTTATCTAGAACCAGTGTTAAACAAAGCTTCCACATTGCCACATAACCGTGGGCACGGCTTTCCGAAAGATTTAACCCTGCAGGTGTGCTCCAACTAGTCCATCACAAATTACCACAAGCCGCATAGAAATCCTCAATCACGAAGCTCGCGATCTCGTCGGATTCCCTAGTGGAAAACCTCAACTCTGAGATTACCCAAAGCATCATTGGAATCCCGATGCACAAGATATCTCGTCAAAGGTAAAACAAATCCAGCAAGGCCGCCCGACGTGTCGACGATCCCGATAGGAGTCGCATACCTCGTTCTCAGGACACGGCGGATGAGCAAGACGTCGGGATCGCTAAACCTCCAGGTGACCAGAGGGGCGCGGGACATCGCTCAGATGGGACCAACACTCATGAGGAGCACTGGCCCGGGAGTTGATTAAATTATCCTCGGGCTCCGGAAAGTCCCTATGCAATTTTTATAAGGTGTTTAGGCAAATGTAGTACCAAAGTTGGGCCTTGCCAGACCAGCTTTAATCTAAAACGAATTATCAAGGGGGTCCCCATAACAACCCCGATCGTGTTATGAGCGCTCATTTATGGAACATAACACCGGTAGCCGGAAACTAAGGGGGCAAAGGTGGAACAAAACACCAGGCTAGAAAGACCGAGCCTTCCACCTTTTACCAAGTATATAGGTGCATTAAATTAAATAGCATTTAATATGGTGATATAACAAGGAACCCATGTTTTCACATGGAAGCAATGCACCTGCAACTAGCAACGCTAACACAGGGTTAGGCAAGCGGTAACATAGCCAATCAGTGGTTTGCTAGGTCGAACAGGTTGAAGGTTTTCATGGCATTGTTGAGGGGCTGATATTTAACATGTGGTAGGCAACGAGACATAAACGATAGAAACGGTAAACTAGCATGGAAATGATAGTAATGGTATCTGGGGAAATGGTCATCTTGCCTGAGATCCCACTTGGAAGAAGAATGCCTCCGTGAAGGAGACGAACTGACGTAGTCGAACGGGTCCTCACAATCCGGCACGCTGCGGAACTCTAACAAGACGAAGCAAACCGGAAACACAAATCAACACACGGAATTCACCACACGAGGCACAACACATATGATGCATGAGCAGCTGAATCATGCAAGTCACGGCAAGACAATTCACGACGAACAAACACTACACATTAAGTGAAGTTCAATATGCAACGGGTTGCATATTGACGAAACTTCACGTTTAATTATTTAGTTCTATCCCGTATAGGTACACGGTAATATTAAATGTGGTTAAACATGGAAAGAGGTGAAGCGCAATTAATCTACCTATCTAGGCATTTTAAATGAGGTCGGAAATGACATATAGCACCTCCGAGACGATCTGACATGTTAATTTACAATTCTGTCCAGATCTGAACTAACACATTTAATTAGTTGTTAAACAGAAAAACAAATAGGTTCACGTGATTCTATGCGTCATTTCAAGCAATCTACACATGAAGAACATCTCCAACGGAGCTACGGATCAAAAGATACAAGCACCGCAAGATGTGATGGCATGAATGCAAAATGTGCGCAACGACGGTCATGAGTACTTAAAAACATACAAACAACAAGAGAAAATGAAACTACACGAGATTCTAAGCAAGTTTCATGTAGGACACGATTAAAACGGAGCTACGGTTCAAAAGATACGAGCAAATCAAGAAATCACTACAATCCGCTAAAATCAGCCACATAGCATTTTCTACGCCCCACAACTACGGCTACACAACTCCGATAAGCTCAAGCAAGGCATGGCACGGAAGAGGGCAAGAAGCACTACTACAAACAACTAACAACAACTAGCATGGCATCATGGATCACTAGGGAAAGAAGTCACGAAATGGCATCCCACAAACTATTTCAGACTTAGTGAAAATTACACCTCATGAAAGTGCAGTTTTCGATCTGAAGCAATATTAACAGCAGCAAAATCATAAGCTACAGGACTCCAAATGGCATGAAACTTCACAGCATGCTAGAGAAACTCAAGGGCTACAACTTACTCCATTGGATCAACCTCAAAAGAGCTACAGATGAAAAGATAGAAGCAAGACAAGACAGCAACAAAATATAACAGATTCCATACTTCGAAAATATTTCATCTCCTCCAAATCAGCACTATTTCTAGCAACTTGAGAGCAAGCAAACCACACCTAAACATGCATATATATTGCAACTAAAAATACCAGGGCTTAGACTAAACACCCAAGAACAACTTCCTAGTTGACAACTCCGTCAAACGAAGCACGGAATAAATCCTCCGAAAATGACAAGAGGGCAACATAGCAAAATATCGCGCGAACTATCTTACTCGAAAGCTAAAACTAATTGCACAGAATAATCCCACGGATTTTTCTACCCCGGAAACATATATAATATGTGGGGTTGCGCAACAAAATAATGCCACACGAAAATGCGGGAAAAAATAACCTATGCACGGGAAAGTAAACTACCGGCAATCCCTACGCGCAAAAATACCAGTGACCGCTCTAAATTACACGGCAAAGGTGTCCCTAAAACATGGACAATTAATCTACGGCATTCGGGCAAACCGGACACGCGTGAAAAATAACTACGGAACGGATCCTATTGAAACCACACACAAAACGATGCATTCGGCACGCCAAACGGCGTCAAACTAATATGCAAGTTGCGCCAACGTATTCTATGCGAGAAACTACATGAAAACCAGATACAACTTGCCTCGATCCGACTTGCGATTAAGAATCTACGAGCGTTTTAATTCCTAACATTTTCCTGAAATAAATATATCGCGAAAGAAAAAAAATAGGAAAAACTAACGGGCCAGATCTGCCCTGCTAGGCCTAGCATGGCATGGCGCTCCACAACTAAGAAGCGTCGGGTAAGAGGGATAAGGGGCAGGGGCGGCTCACCTTATGGGCCTGGCCCGGTCGGAGGACGAGGCGGCCTCGCCGGCTCGGTGCAGCGGAGAGGCGGTCTGGGCCTCGCGCTGCTGGGCCGGGGATCGCCTGGGCCGCCTAGCGCGATGGTGGCGCAGCCCACCAGGAGCGGTCAACGGATCCGGCTGGACCCGATCCATCTCCCACAGGTGGCGGCGGTGCTCAACGCGACCGGAGGAGGAGGGCAGGGATGGGGAGCGCACGGGCCAGTCCCTCGTCGGCTTGTGGCGGCCAGGGCGAGCTTGGGCGGCGGCGGCTCCGCCAGTGCCGATCCTGCGGGGGAGAGGGAGAAGGAAGCAGGTTAGGGGAGAGAGAGAGAGAACACGGGAGGAGGGGGAGAAGCTCTGGCCTCGCCGTGGGGAGCGCCTGGCCGAGGTCCTGCTCGATCCGGCGAGTTCCTCCGGTGGGCTCCGGCCGGCGCCCGGAGGGAGGTGGCGGCAGCGAGGTGAGCAGGCGGCGGCGAAGGCAGCTGGAGGCGCCTCGGGCGCTGAAGGCGGCTCGGGCTGCTGCTGCTCGGCGGCGGCCGGCCAGATTGGCTTGGCTGGCCTGCCTTGGGCCCGAGCGGGCCTCGGCGGCGGCTAAGGGAGAGAGGGGGGCTGGAGAGAGGTGGCTGCGCTGGGTTGGTAGGCGCGGAAATCATTGCAGGGCTAGGGTTTCCCTAAAATGGCAGGGAGGGCTTCTTTTATAGGAAGGGGGCTAGGATGGAGTGTAGAGTGGCGTTTTTCGACCCTCCGATCGCGATCGTGCGGTCCGATCGGAGAGGCGGGTTAGGGTTAGGTGTGTAGAGTGGCGTTGGCTAAGATGAGAGGGGAGTGGTGCGCCGTGGCAACGATTTTTTAAACACCGACAAACGTCCGACGGTAGACCGAATACGGTGCCGCTACGGTCGACCGTTCGGGTACCAGACGGTCTCCGATTGTGACGAAACTTGACAGGCGGCCTACCTATATTAAAATAACACCGCACATCAAATCTCAACTCAATCAGAGAAAGTTTTACACGCACTTTTAAAACAGGGTTTCGACGGTGCCGCGGGCGCGTGCGTGTGCGGTCGGGCTCAGAAAGGACAAAGACGAGAACCGACAACTAACGACGGATGCAAGTTTTGAAAACTGGCAGCAACGAAGATGCCAATGCAATGCAGATGATGCGCATGATGCGATGATGATGCGACAAAAGAATATAGACACACGACGAAAACGGAAAGAAAAGGGGAATCTTCTGGAACGTCGGCATCGGGCTGTCACAACTCTCCTACACTACAAGAGGATCTCGCCCCGAGATCCAAGAATGAAAGGGGGAGAGGATGAGAAAGAACAAGAGGTAAGAACTTAGTCGCTTCTTTGACAAACGAGTGAAACCAACGATCCTTGAAGGTTGCAAAGAGATGAGGAATGAAATGAGAAACAAGCAAAAATTCACGGAAAATTTCGGCAGCACTTTGGTAGGAAAATGGGACAAAAAATTCGATAAGATGGTAGAAATTTACAATACACATAACAAACAACTAAATAGAACAAGGGAACACCATGATCTTGGTAGAACAACATGATTGACCTGAAAGAGCAACAACACAATCCCTCCGGAACAATAGAATAGGAACTAGCTCATACGGAAGAAGAGAATGATGAGAGAATGACAACTACTATCTCAAATGAACTTGACAAACATCCTTGCAAGAAGAATTGAACGTAGTTGTCGGAAAAAACAACAACGAAAAGAACAAGATAATAGTGGGCTTATGGAAACCTTTTGAAACTAATGAAGTGACAACTAGCCACTACCAGAAACAAGGATTGATTGGGAGAAACGAGATATGAAAAATTTCTTACACCAGGAGGATACATTGAGAACTTGGATTAATGACAAGCACCATGATAGCACAAACCATAGGAAAAGCTTTAGGTGAAGTCGAAACTAAGATAGCTCAATGAAGAAATCATGGGTTGAAAATATCTCATGATCATAGAATTGGTGGATTTAATTATCTCATTCTTGAAAGGCAATCTCTTCGAGGCTCCTACAGTAACAAGAAGGCTATAATACCACCTCAAAGGATAAAGGAAGAACAAATGCACATATAAATGCAAGAGAAAGGATACTTGAGGTTCTCCAACAAGAATCTTGAAGAACACCCGAGAATGGATTGAAACCTTGATGAACCACCATGAAGGACCTCCGTATACAAATGAATGATGCAACGATAAGAAGGTAGAAAACAATAAGATTATGACCTTGCCAGGATTTAGATGAAGCCTCACAAAGAGATACTTGATAGAACTTGGAACTCCGGAAAAGAAAGATGGGCACTTGAGAAAAGAACTGAAACCATGAGCCACTCCGGAAGAAGAATTCAAATTACTATGAACAAGAATAAGGATTATGTGATGCTTATCCTTCATCAAGTTTAATTGATGACAAGCCACAGATTTAGCAAACCACTTAATCTTCTTGAAATGATCTTGAAGAGCCAGAGAGATAAGCACCACTTGAGGAAAAATTGAAGGACGCACCGGTAAGAATTCACAATTAAATGGGAACACCACGAATTAATGGAGATACATGAGAATGAAAAGCTCATGAGCCAGCTAACAGAAAACTAGAACAAGGCACCGGATAAACGAGAGACGAACGAAGAGACAACAATTGAGAAGAATTGAGGATGAAAGCTGCAAGCTGAGAACGAAGAATCTCCAGAAATGATGGCCTTCGGAGGATCGAGAATGAAACAATTTAGAAATGCATCGGATAGCAAGAAAGGGATACCCATGATTGGAACAAATTCAAGATGATAACACGAAGCTGAAATGACGAATATCCAAGAGAATAGACCAAGATTCGAGAGAAACACTCCTTCGGATTGCAAGCTGAGAATGATGACGAGAACAATACCACCAAGAATTAATGAGACACTCCGGAATAAAGAAGAATGAAATGTTGATCCAAATATGAGAACTAATTCGGATAGATTTTTGGAGAAGGGATATGACTGATGAAATTCATACTTACGTCATAGTTGAAAAAATTAATGATCTCCGGGAAAATATTAAAAGAGCAAGGAAAGATCATGGGAGAGAACCAGTGGGTTATGGGCCCACTCAAAGAAACCATCATTAGAAAAGATTGCATAGAAGAAAGATATTGCACTGGTAGAAATGAAAACTTGAATAGGTTGAGCACCTTAAAATAATTAAAGAATTGAAAACAAGAAACTCTGAGACATCTTCAACGCTTCGGATAGAACAAAGATAACTGAATAAACAAGATAGACTAATAAGAATCTCCAACATAGGAAAAAAATTACAAGGATGAACATGATATAATGATCACGGATAATTAAATTGAATTCACCGGAAAAATAACAGACTGAATAAGGATGAACACGAAGCTCCTGAGAATCATCACAATGAATCACCGGGTACAAAAGGGAGAAGAGATAGCGGAAGCATCGCTGAATATGAAGGCACTAGGATGATGACTGAAACATTGAAGAAAAGGGCGGGAGGGCGGGAAAAAAACAAAGACAACTTGGTACAGATGAGATGAACTCCGGAAAGAAATGAGAGAATGATCTTGCAAAATTGGAGAGGATTGAATTCACTTGAAGAGAAACACACCGGTTGGAAAGAATTGATACGATGACTCCGGTTGACAAGAATTGATATGACAATTGATTGTGCAAAGAATTTGCATTCACATAAAAATATGAGAACACCTCTTAGGAAAGATCTGAAATCACCACTTGACATCGAAGCAACTCAAAATACCACATTCCAACAAAACAAAGGGTGAGACTTATGAAACAAGCCAGAACAAACTCATGAGAAATATTTCGTCCGATATTTTCGTGGACAGAAATCCACTAGATGTCCAACCCCAACCTAACATCAAGAATTTGTTGGAAGATTGTCCTATAAGCAACTACTTGAATTCCCACCTATGAATTCCCGAAATATCTGGTCATGCAATCTGGTACACGGATACAAGGAGTAATATCACACAACTCATGTACTAACCCGTCACATGTATAACATCCGTCAACACACAACCAGAATATCGGACCTTCATCTAAAATAGACCCTCGTGATCACAACGATACAAAGTATGGCAGTACTCCCGAACAATCTGCACCAGTACCGGGGACATCGGGGTTATCTCGCCACTACTAGTATTGAAGCAATTACGAACATCCTTCGTTCTGAGAAACTAAGAAATCTGAATGATAACGATGTGCTCAAGAATCCCCTGGAGCTCAACTCCCCTGAGACTTAGAGCAGATAGGAGGCACCAAGACAGAACTCCGTCACATCGGCATCATATAGATTCCAAAAATATCCGCATGATCCTAATTTTTTTTGAGTGAGAAGAGGAGTAGAATTAAATTATTACATCAAGATTCCTCACCAGAGCATAGAAGAGGAGAAAAAAGAATCCTACTCTTCCCTATATAACTAGACTCAAAGCAGTTTTTCACTAGGCTCGACTCGGCCAAGTTCGATCAATCAAGGGGGCTCCTAGGTCGGTACTGCTCTGATACCAAGTTGTCACACCCATTGTCGTGGTTTTGTCACGGCAGATGTCCTCGTGAAAGGACTTAGTATGGGAACCATCGCACTTTGGTGGCGACTCAAAGGGGTTGAACAGGAGGAACGCGGCGGGTTACCCAGGTTCGGCCCCTCGCGTGGAGGTAATAGCCTACGTCCTGCTTGGCGTGTATTGATGTGGATTCGATTACAAGAAAGGCGTAACTCGCCTTACCTAGAACTCGATGATTTCTAACCTATCTATCCCCCTTCAAACTCGCTTTTATATAGAGGTCGAGGCTTTAGGGTTTACAAGAGTCCCTTCCTCTTTATAAATCGTGACCACCACGGTCTCTGAGTCGCCGTCTTGCAAAACCCAGAGACCTTCCATAAATCATAACCATCCTGCGACCTTGAACCGCCCAGGCTGAGGCCCAACTAGCCCTAAAGGATGAATCGCCTTACTAGTAACCCGGCCCATATTGGGCGGGTCACTTAATAAGCAATATCCCCAACATTAGGCCCCAAATTGACTTGAATCTTCATGCCAATGCTTCTGTTTTAGTTGAAGGTGATTCACTCCTTTGTGTTCCTCCATACGCCAAAAATTTTAACTCGCCAACTGGTACCAGAAAAAGTCTTTGAGCCGCCAATGCATTTCCCGTCAGCACTTTCCTTAGCCCTCGATTTTCGGGAAATTTAACACAATCCCAACGGATCTTTTAGTGTATCATTATCCCAAAATTTTCGGACGTCATCATGACGAATCTTTTATTCCCAAACGGTTCCCGCTCACGGCGCCTCGATTCCAGCGCCCGTCCTGATAAATAGGCGGAAGGGACAGGGCTGACACTGGCCACCTACCAGTCTCGTCAGTCCCCCCCATTATCGCAACAGAAAACCGCACCGCTTCCCGAGGGTTTCGCCGCCGGCCGCAACCTCCGCCCCTGTTCGAGGAGCTCCAGCGCCGCCCGCAAGCCATCGCCGTCGTCGAGCTTCGCACCTTGGTCAATCCATCCGCCATTATTATCCATCGCACCATCACCGACAACCTCGCCGTTCGCCCCGAGCTCCACCGCCGCCGAAGGCCTCTTCGTTCGTCGGGACCCCCACGCTTCCCCGGCAATCTTCGTCACCGCCGGTCTTCTTCGACCGAGAGCATCAGGTTAGGTCCTCGTTCCCCCTCATAGGAGTAGGTTCATTCTTTGCTCGTATCTTCGCCATGGCCGTAGCTTTGAAGCTTTCCGCTCGTAGTCGTTTATCTCCCTCGAATCCATGAGCCCGAGCGCCGCTAGGGTAGCCAGTGCTTCGAATAATTTTAACCATTCGCTGTTCTTGCGATTTTCTGAATACAACACCTTCTCCAAACGAGGGGCATTAGCTGATAATATATTGTTCATGCTCAGCCGTATTCGTAGGTCCTATATCTGTTCGGCAGATCCATTCCTCATTCACTGTTTGTAAAAAACTGTTTGTAACCTTCGTCCCCCCCTTAGTGCTTCAGAACGAGTAGACCTTACTATCCACAGTAATATTGCCTTTGGAAATAGCCCTGCTTTGATAAGTCGCCACATCAACCCAACCCGGCCCCTTAGTCTCGCGGGTTAATATGAACTGATCCTGACTGACACGGTAGATGTTCGAGACATGTAATACCATACTTCTACCTATTTGTAGAATGGGTGCCGTTTTCAAGAGCGATTGGCTTCCTACCAAAGTTGATGACACTGTTCTAGCTAATTACGTGAAAGCCGGCTGTTTGGATCCTCAAGATGTCATTGGATGGCGCACCGGGTTGGGAGAAGATCTCCCCAACCCCAAAGAAGGGGAAATAGTAGTCTTTGAGGAACACTTGGAACGGGGCTTTAAGCCGCCCGGATCTAAATTTCTTAGGGACGCTTTGACCTTCATGAATGTCCGACTCCAGGATTTGGGACCCAATTCCATAAGCAACTTGATTCAGTTCCAAGTCCTTTGCGAAGCTTATCTGCGGATCGAGCCTTCTGTTCCCCTATTCTGGCACTTTTTCCATTTGAATCGCCAGACGGAATTCCACAATGGCCCCAGTTTGGAACTCGGCGGTGTCAACGTCCAGCGCCGTAGGGACAGTCCGTTTCCTTCACTCACCATGCCTAGCCATCCCAAGGGCTGGGGTGAATCTTGGTTTTATTGTAAAGAAACGTCCCCCGCTGGTGAGAACAAACTTCTGGGCTACAGGCCAACCCGCCTTCCAGTTAACTTCAAGCTCCCCGACAAGCTCACCGAGGAAGAAGAGTCGGAGTTCATCCCAATTTTGTCTGAACTGAGATCCCTGACGAACAATGGTCTTACCGGGGTTGACCTGATCCGCTCCTGGGTCGAATGGCGGATTCTTCCTCTGAGCCGCCGAGATGGTCTAATGTGTGAATTTGACGGCACTTTGGACCATCCCCAATGCTACTTTCACACAGCATTAACGAAGAAAGACATCGTCGCCATCATAAAAAAACTGACCGGCGAGCCCGCAGGAAAGTGCGGCCAAATCGGCCTTAAGCCCTTCTGCAAGATCAACCCGGCGCCCAAGGTAACCAAAGCTGACCCGCCCTTGATTTTTATTCCTTCTGTTTTATTGTCATTATAACTTCATGCCATATATCTTTTCCAGAAAGGCGACAAGTTCTGGTCTAGGAGACCCAAAAAACAAGCCATGAAGACTGCTAAGCCGCCCTCCAAGAAAAACAAGGGCAATGGTAAATCTGCTGCGGCCGAGCCATCTGAAGTCGACGAATCTCAAGCCGGCGACGCACTTTCAGAGGTACAAATCCGTCCCCTTTTTACTCGCCACTTATTACTTTTGACCTCTTATTCATATCTCCCATTCTTCTTGTAACAGAATGAAGATAACGAAAGCCAAGAGGACTCCGTCGAGGTAATTTCTGTTTCCTCCGATTCATCTCCTTCCCCGCCTAAGCCGGCCTGGCGAATATGTGGGAAAGTCCCCTTCTCACATCCAGATGCCCATTTGGACCCAAATTTCTTATTGAAGAGAACACAGCACGCCTCAAACCGGAAGACACGAAGTCACTCCGGCGATCTAATATCTGGCTTGCCAGCCACAAACAAAAGAAAACCAAGCGAGGTACCCCTTTTTTTATATAAGAACAACCATTGTCCTTGCTGCTTTGGATTACATCTGCAACCCGCCTGCATTATTAATGTATGATTCCTGCAGAATTCTCCCCCTTCTTCCGGCGACTCAGCAATGTCAACACTTCCACCAATGATTCGAGTTCCGGGGTAAGTCTTTGCCCTTGACTTTTTGAGAATAATGATCTTTTTCAATTCCTTAACACGTTTATCTCCTCTGGTTAGGGCACAAGCCAAAAAAAGGAAAACCAGTGGATCAATCCCTGACGCAACTTCCGAACTTCCAAGGGAATCAACTCCGACTCAAGAGGATCCGGGTCACGCTGAGCCGGCAATTCAAGTGGATCTTCCTGAGTCGCCGAAAGGAAAAGCGGACGCCCCTGGATCGCCAAACATATTGGCAACAGCGGATGACCCAGATGCTGTAGTCATTACTGGTTCTGGCTTTTCCGAGCCGGCGGCGACAGTTCTGTCCAAACACGTAGCATCCTCCTCTCAAGCAATCCCCGAGTCTGGGCTCTCCAAGGCGAAGCTTTCCGACTATGCAAATCTGGAATTTAAAGAACTCTGTTCTGGCTTCGCAAGTCGCCTGGAAGCGAGCTATGAGATGGAGAAGAATCTGCTGAAGATGTTAAACGACAAACATGAGGTACACTTTATACTCTATATTATTCCCAGTAACCCCCAAGGGCCGGGTCATCAGTAAAAGATGAGCCGAGTCTTTAAAAAGCTTCGCGACCAGTAACCCCCAAGGGCCGGGTCATGAGTAAAATGATGAGCCGGGTCTCGATTTCTGTATAATTTCCCTTGAGAAATTATACATTAGCCCCCAAGTGTCAGGGGTATTGCCTTGCAATAATTCTGAGACTTGTCTTTGTTTTAAACTCTTTTTTTTAAATAGGAAAACCTTGCCCAGACCGAATTAGCGCTGGGCGACTTAAGGAAAAATTTAGCTGATCAACAAGATGCCCGAACTCAGTCGGAAGATAAATACAAATCACTCTGGTTGAACTGGAAAAGCTCAAAGCCGAGTTAGAAAAAACTCAAGCCGACCAAAACGCGGCTTTGAAGAGAGCAGAGAAAGCTGAAGAAAAACTGGCGACTGTCCAACAGGAGTTGTCCAGCTTAAAGCGTCATATCACTAACATGACGCAAGCCATCTTCGGTAAGCCTTACCTAAATCTCCAACCTTATCCCCTCCTTTGGGCCAAATTTCTGACGTTAAGTTACCGGTTTATAAAATTCCAGGTCCAAGAGTCGCCAACCTGCAAGAAGACTGTGTGTTGATGCTGAAGGCGATCTATACACTGACAGAGCAACTGTACACAAGCAGTGTGTTGACCGTCAAAGCTTTAATGGGCGCAAAAGAGCCGATTACTTCCATCAAGAAAGTACTTGGATGTCTGTCCACACTTCCTCCCCAAATTGGTGAGTTAACTCGGTCAGCGCCCGGAAAGGCGTCCTGACGGCCCTGAGTCGCTGCTTAGCGTATGCTCCGGAGATTAATTTGGAAGAAGTAGCCGCCGGCTTCCCTCAGCTCAAAGACGATGGCTCGGAATTCGTGGAAGAGGATTACCAGAAAGTTGTCAAGGAGTCTCAGTTGGCTGCAACTCAACTCGCCGCCAGTCTTGATTTAACGAAGTATCAGGCGGCTTATGACGGTAAGAATAAGAAAATCAACCAGCCAACCTTCGTGGTGACCAACCTAATTCCTCGGTGACCCAAGAATCCCTTCGACTGGGAAACAGACCTGGCATCAATCTTGACCGAGGAAGATGATTTTGCCTCTTTGTCCAGGTGCAATTGGGTCTTGGGCGATTTACAAATCGAAGCTGGTCAGAGCTCACGCCAGGACTTAGCGGAGTAGACTTTTCTTGAATTTGGCCCAAGAGCCATGTAATAGTCAGTACTATCTTTCGATGACATCTTCTGCAAGAAAAACCCTTATACCGCTTTTGAGGCGGTTTGAAATATTTTGTTAATCCTTATAAGAATCTCCTGCAATGCTTAATCCGCCATGGATGAAACCTTGAACACATTATCTGTGAAAACAAAAGAACTACAAATAGTTTCAACGAATATGCAGTAAGGATAAAAATCTCCAAGATCAAATCATAACACCAGTAATTTTGTCGGCTCATACGATCGCGACTGGGGGAGGCGAGTCAGAAAGCTCGTGCACCCACCCTAAATGCAGGTTTCGTCGGCTCACACGGTCGCGACAGGGGGAGGCGAGTCAGAAAGCTCGTGCACCCACCCTAAATGCAGGTTTCGTCGGCTCATACGGTCGCGACAGGGGGAGGCGAGTCAGAAAGCTCGTGCACCCACCCTAAATGCAGGTTTCGTCGGCTCATACGGTCGCGACAGGGGGAGGCGAGTCAGAAAGCTCGTGCACCCACCCTAAATGCAGGTTTCGTCGGCTCATACGGTCGCGACAGGGGGAGGCGAGTCAGAAAGCTCGTGCACCCACCCTAAATGCAGGTTTCGTCGGCTCATACGGTCGCGACAGGGGGAGGCGAGTCAGAAAGCTCGTGCACCCACCCTAAATGCAGGTTTCGTCGGCTCATACGGTCGCGACAGGGGGAGGCGAGTCAGAAAGCTCGTGCACCCACCCTAAATGCAGGTTTCGTCGGCTCAAACGGTCGCGACAGGGGGAGGCGAGTCAGAAAGCTCGTGCACCCACCCTAAATGCAGGTTTCGTCGGCTCATACGGTCGCGACAGGGGGAGGCGAGTCAGAAAGCTCGTGCACCCACCCTAAATGCAGGTTTCGTCGGCTCATACGGTCGCGACAGGGGGAGGCGAGTCAGAAAGCTCGTGCACCCACCCTAAATGCAGGTTTCTTCGGCTCATACGGTCGCGACAGGGGGAGGCGAGTCAGAAAGCTCGTGCACCCACCCTAAATGCAGGTTTCGTCGGCTCAAACGGTCGCGACAGGGGGAGGCGAGTCAGAAAGCTCGTGCACCCATCCTAAATGCAGGTTTCGTCGGCTCATACGGTCGCGACAGGGGGAGGCGAGTCAGAAAGCTCGTGCACCCACCCTAAATGCAGGTTTCGTCGGCTCATACGGTCGCGACAGGGGGAGGCGAGTCAGAAAGCTCGTGCACCCACCCTAAATGCAGGTTTCGTCGGCTCATACGGTCGCGACAGGGGGAGGCGAGTCAGAAAGCTCGTGCACCCACCCTAAATGCAGGTTTCGTCGGCTCATCCGGTCGTGACAGGGGGAGGCGAGTCAGAAAGCTCGTGCACCCACCCTAAATGCAGGTTTCGTCGGCTCATACGGTCGCGACAGGGGGAGGCGAGTCAGAAAACTCGTGCACCCACCCTAAATGCAGGTTTCGTCGGCTCATACGGTCGCGACAGGGGGAGGCGAGTCAGAAAGCTCGTGCACCCACCCTAAATGCAGGTTTCGTCGGCTCATACGGTCGCGACAGGGGGAGGTGAGTCAAAAAGCTCGTACACCCACCCTAAATGCAGGTTTCGTCAGCTCATACGGTCGCGACAGGGGGAGGCGAGTCAGAAAGCTCATGCACCCACCCTAAATGCATGTTCTGTCGGTTCATAAGGTCGCAACAGGATGACACAAATTGCTCTTTTTAAGGAAGAAGCCCCCAAGTCGGGGAACATTTTATTACTTCATAATGAAACTGAAAAACTTACAAAGCATGGAGTTTTTAAGAACTCAAGTGTAGTAAGGCCGCAAATGGGCAATATTCCAAGGGCGAGTTGACTCAGCCCCCGTAGTCGGTCGATCAGGCCGAAGATCCATCAAGTAGTAAGAGCCATTGCGGAGGTTCTTGCTGACGACGAAAGGCCCTTCCCAAGGGGGCGAGAGCTTGTGCATGCCTGCCCGATCTTGTATCATACGAAGTACCAAGTCGCCCTCCTGGAAAGCCCGACTCTTAACCCGGCGATTATGATAACGCCGCAGATCTTGCTGATAGATAGCTGAACGAACCGCCGCTAAGTCACGCGCCTCTCCCAAGGCATCCAAGGAATCCTGACGCGCCAACTCATTATCTTGCTCCACATATGCGGCGACTCTAAGAGAATCATGTCTTATGTCGGTAGGAAGGACAGCTTCTGCTCCATAGACCAAAAAGAAAGGGGTGAACCCCGTGGATCGATTCGGGGTGGTCCGGATGCTCCATAATACCGAAGGTAGTTCCTCAACCCAACACCCTGGAGTTCTTTCCAGGGGAACCATGAGGCGAGGTTTAATCCCTCGTAGGACTTCCTGATTCGCCCGCTCTGCTTACCCGTTTGACTGCGGGTGAGAAACTGCAGAGATATCAAGCCGGATATGTTCATGGCGACAGAAATCCAGCATCGCTCCTTGGGACAAGTTAGTACCATTGTCCATGATAATACTGTGTGGATATCCAAAACGGAAAATCAGCTTTTTCAGAAATTTGACCGCAGTCTCCGCATCGCAAGCCCCAACAGGTTCCGCCTCAATCCATTTAGTGAACTTATCAACCGCCACCAATAAGTGAGTTTTCTTGTTGGAGGACATCTTAAAGGGACCGACCATGCCCAGCCCCCAGACCGCGAAAGGCCAAGTAATGGGAATCATCCTCAATTCTTGAGCCGGCACATGAGCCTGTCTCCCATATCGTTGGCACCCCTCACACCGCCGTACTATATCTTCTGCATCTGCGTGAGCCGTCAACCAGAAGAAACCATGTCGAAAGGCTTTTGATACCAAAGAACGTGACCCGGCGTGATGCCCGCAGTCTCTAGAATTGATGTCATTTAGGATTATGCATCCTTCCTCGGAAGAAACGCACCGCTGAAAGACCCCTGAAGCACTTCGTTTATATAGCTCGCCATTAATGATGACCATGGACTTACTACGCCGAACAATCTGGCGAGCCAAATCTTCGTCAGTGGGTAACTCGCCACGAGCGAGATAAGCCAGATAAGGAAGAGCCCAATCCGGAGTGACATGGAGAGCCGCCACAAGCTGAGACTCGGGATCTGGTATCGTCAATTCCTCCTCCGTGGGTACAGTCACAGAAGGTTTATGCAAGACATCCAAGAAAACATTAGGGGGACCGGTTTTCTCTGTGAGCCGAGTCGCGAGAGGGCATCAGCTGCTTCGTTGAGTCGCCGATCAACATGATCAACCTGGTACCCATGAAAATAGCCCGCCACGTCAGATACAGCTCGCCTGTAAGCCGCCATCATAGGATCTCGAGAGTCCCAGGTGCCCGAAACCTGTTGCGCCACCAAATCTGAATCCCCAAAGCATCTGACTCGGGTTAGGTTCATCTCTTTTGCCAGTCGCAAACCGTGAAGCAGAGCTTCATATTCTGCCGCATTATTTGTGCAAGGGAACATGAGCCGGAGAACGTAGCAGAACTTATCTCCTTGAGGGGATATCAACACCACACCCGCCCCCGAGCCCTCCAACTGCGTGGATCCATCAAAATAAATAGTCCAATAGGTAAGGTCAGGCCGATCTTCCGGAGCCTGAAGCTCCGTCCAATCGTTGACGAAATCAACTAGTGCCTGGGACTTGATGGCCGTGCGGGGGGTATATTGTATGTGATGCGACCCAAGTTCTATTGCCCATTTGGCGATTCACCCTGTTGCCTCGCGGTTTTGGATGACATCACTGAGGGGCGCGGAACTGACCACGGTGATCGGGTGTTCCTGGAAATAATGTTTAAGCTTTCGACTCGCCATGAACACCCCATAGACCAGTTTCTGCCAATGTGGGTATCGCTGTTTGGAAAGAGTTAACACCTCACTGATAAAGTACACCGGGCGTTGCACCAGGTATTCCTTTCCTTCCTCCTTTCTTTCGACGACCACAGCCACGCTGACCGCTTTGGAATTCGCGGCGATATACAGGAGCATAGGCTCCTTTTCAGTCGGGGCTGCCAGGACCGGCGGGTTAACCAATTGATGTTTCAAGGCGTGAAATGCCTCGCCAGCCTCCTCTGTCCATACGAATCGGTCGGACTTTCTCAACAATTGATAAAGAGGAATCGCCTTTTCTCCGTGGCGGCTCACGAAACGACTGAGAGCCGCAATGCGACCCGCCAATCGCTGAACTTGATTAACATTCGTCGGCTTGCCGAGGGAAGTAACCGCTTCAATTTTGTCCGGGTTAGCCTCGATGCCGCGCTCCGATACCAAGAAACCTAGTAGTTTTCCCGCAGGTACGCCGAAAACGCACTTGGTAGGATTTAGCTTCATCTGATATACCCGTAAATTATCAAAGGTTTCCTTAAGGTCTTCCAGAAGTGTCTCCACCCGGCGGGTCTTGATCACAATGTCGTCAACATAGGCATGGACTTTGCGGCCAATTTGGTTATGAAGACAATTCTGGATGCAGCGTTGGTAAGTCGCCCCTGCGCTCTTGAGCCCGAACGGCATGGACACATAGAAAAAGGCCCCAAAGGGGGTTATGAAGGCGGTCTTCTCCTGATCTTCCACAGCCAAAAAGCACAATCGTTCGCATCCCGCCACCGAGTCAATGATTTGGCCGATGCGGGGAAGAGCGAAAGGATCCTTGGGACAAGCTCTGTTGAGGTCCGTATAGTCAATACACATACGGAACGTGCCATTCTTCTTGAGTACTAACACCGGGTTAGCTAGCCATTTGGGGTGAAAGACTTCCATGATGAACCCGGCGGCTAAAAGACGGGCGACTTCCTCTCCAATCGCCTTCCGTCGCTCCTCGTTAAACCTGCGAAGGTATTGTTGGACAGGTTTGCATTTTGGGTCAATATTAAGATGGTGCTCAGCGAATTCTCCCGCTACACCCGGCATGTCAGAGGGCTTCCATGCGAAGATGTCCCGATTCTCACGGATGAATTCGATGAGCGCGCTTTCCTATTTGGGGTCCAGACCCGTTCCAATGGTAAACTGCTTGGATGAATCGCCAGGGACGAAGTCGATTGTCTTCGTGTCATCCGTTGGTTTGAACTTGAGGGGCGACTCGGAATCTGTAGTCGGCTTCTTGAGCGGTGACATGTCTGCCGGGTCAACATTGGCCCGATGGTTTTTGAGCTCTTCCGCCGCGCAGGCGACTTCCGCATAGGCCGCGTCTCCTTCCTCACACTCCTTTGCGATTCTTCTATCTCCGTCAATCGTGATGGGCCCTTTAGGACCAGGCATTTTGAGCTTGAGGTAGACGTAGCACGGGCGGGCCATGAAGCGAGCGTAAGCCGGTCGCCCGAACAGCGCATGGTACGGGCTTTTTAGTTTGACCACCTCGAAGACCAGAGACTCCGACCTGTAATTCTGCGCAGTTCCAAACGCTACTGAGAGCCTGACCCGGCCTATGGGATAAGCCGATTTGCCCGGGACGATGCCGTGGAAGACCGTGGTTGAAGGCATCAAGTCTTTCTCTAATAGATTCATCCTCCGGAAGGTGTCGAAGTATAGGATATTAATGCTGGTGCCGCCATCCATTAGTACTTTCGATAGAGTGTAGCCCCCCACTTGGGGAGCCACGACTAATGCCAGGTCGCCCGGGTTATCTATTCTCGGCGGGTGATCCTCTCTGCTCCATGTTATGGTCTGTTCGGACCAGTGGAGATATCTGGGAACTGCCGGCTCAATTACGCTGTACGCCCGGTGATTTACCTTTTTATCACGCCTGCAAGCATTAGTGGTGAAAACATGGTACTGCCCATTACTTAGCTGTTTAGGATTGTTGCGGAAGCCCCCGTGGTCATCCTGGTCCTGCGGAGCCCCCTGTGGGGGCGGCTGCTGGAAAACTCCCGGCGGGTTGTACCGCCGTTGGTGGTGCACCGGGTACTGGCCGCCGCCTGGCTGCGGGCCCCCCTGTGCCTCTTGTTCGGGAAAACCGCCGAAGGGGTTGTGCCTTTGGTTGGGCGCGGCGAGTTGGTCTTGGCGACGGTTCGGATCTTCTCTTTGGCTCTTCTTGATTGCCTCGGCCCGAAATTCTCGCATCCCGAAGCAGTTCTCCCAAGAGTGGCCCGCCGGGCCGTCGGCCGTGGCGTGGTGCGGGCAAGGGCCTTTGAGTAGCTCTTCGTAATTACGCGGTCTTTTCCCACTGAAGCCTCGATTCCTCTTTTTGCCGTCATTGGCGTTGGTGTTGGCAACCAGATCCGAGGGCTCCTCATGTGGCCTACGCTTGCCGTTGGTCCCCTGGTTGTGACGGTTGCGGCCTTGGAGGCGGGGTGTGGTTTTTGGTTGAATCGCCCTTCTTGGGCGAGTTACCCTTACCATCCTCGCCGGGATCCTTGGTATCATCGGCCTCGGCGTACCTAGTGAGGGTATCCATCAGCTCGCCCATATCCTGAACTTTCCGTTTGAGTCGCCCCAATTTCTGGACCAGCGGCTCGTAGTGGCAGTTGTGCTCGAGGATAAGCACAGCTTGCGCTGCCGTGATGCCATCCGATGAATGGATAATTTCCGCGACTCGCCGCGACCAATGGTGCGCCGACTCATCCGGGCGTTGTACGCAGTGTTGCAAGTCGACGATCGTCATCGGCCGTTTACAGGTTCCCCGAAAGTTTTTGATGAAACGCTCCTTCAGCTCGGCCCAGGACTGGATAGAATTGGAGGTAAGTTTTTCAACCAAGTGCGCGCCGATCCCTAGAGCATCATGGTGAAATATCTGGCGCAAACCGCCTCGTTTACGTCGAGCATGTCCATGGCGATCTCATAGCCCTCGATCCAAGATGTTGGTTCAAGATCTGGTGTGTAATTAGGCACCTTTCTTGGTCCTTTGAAATCCTTGGGCATTCTTTCGTTTCGAAGGGCTGGGGACAAGCAGGGCACCCTAACTCGCCCTCCGGTCCCCGCGGGAGCAGTCTGAGCCTCTTGAATGTTGGGTGGACCTCTGCCCGGCGGGTTCCGCTCGGGCGGGTTGTCCTGCGGGAAGTGTCGCGGGGCACTGTTTACGGCTGGCTGATCCTCCGGCCTACTCCTGGTATAGGTCGCCTGGGGGGTGGAGTGCAATCGCTCCGGGCTGTGCGAGAACTGCGCGTTCTGGACCACCGCCGTTTTCAACATCTCGATGGCATTCCTTGCTTCGATCTCAGCTGGGGTGTTGCCGTGGATCGGAAGAGACTCCAGATGGCGAGTTGCGGCAAGCACGTTATCCACCGGGTTAGAGAAGTGGCCTCGAGGGGTACGGAAACGAGGAATTTGACCTTCGGTCGGCTGAATCGGCGGGTTAAGAGGGGGGCCCGGTCCTCCTACTGGGGCGGCTCCCATCCCGGGTGTTTGGGAAGTGTCGAACAGGCGAGTCGGATTGAGATCATGGGGCAGGCGACCCTGGTGTCTCCGCTGATGGACGGCGTCGGACGCGCGCTGCTGTCTTTCAAGCCGCCAGTTGTCGGTGTTCAATCGCATCCTTTCGGCCGTAATCTGGGCTTGTCGAGTTTCCATCCTGGCGGACTCCGTCTCAGCATCCTGATGGGCCTTTGCCACCGCCTCTCTCAGCTTTGCTAACTCTGCGTTTATCTCTTCTTGGTTCTCCGGCGTGAGGGGGGTTGACATTAGTCTCGTGATTTCCGCCGCTAAATCCACCAGGACTGTTGACGCACTTCTGGTTGTCCCGCCGGTTCCATCGCCTCCGGCGGGGTTCTGTGCGGGTTGAGTCGCCCCGGCCATGTAGATGGCGATCTGGCGGCGGGTTCGCTCGAGGATTTCCGGATCCATGGCCAATGACAAGCCTCCGAGACCGTCTCCATGGAGGGACTGGATGGAATCCGAATCACCCATGGATGATTCGTCGTCAGAGTTGACGGGGGTGACCTCCTGAGCCGCCGCGTGCTCTGGCTCCTCCGACTTCTGCGTGAACCCCACAAAGACCGGGCGGGTCAGCTTCCGTGTTATGACTGGATGAACGTACCTGGCCGGCTCGACGATGTCGGAGGAGATGTCCGGTTCAGGAACAGATGACCCGATCATGCCGATGAAGACGTTGATCTTGCCGAAGGGGACCCTGTAGCCTGATTCGAGAGAATTCGCTTCAGGTCCCCATCGTTGGTTGTCGATGTAGGCTATGCCGCGTCGGCTCCAAGTCATGAGCGCCGTCGCATAACTCCCAAACCCTGGTAGGGCTCCCTTTGAGAACTCAACTCCACCGTGCGTAGGCCCCACGGTGGGCGCCAACTGTCGTGGTTTTGTCACGGCAGATGTCCTCGTGAAAGGACTTAGTATGGGAACCATCGCACTTTGGTGGCGACTCAAAGGGGTTGAACAGGAGGAACGCGGCGGGTTACCCAGGTTCGGCCCCTCGCGTGGAGGTAATAGCCTACGTCCTTCTTGGCGTGTATTGATGTGGATTCGATTACAAGAAAGGCGTAACTCGCCTTACCTAGCACTCGATGATTTCTAACCTATCTATCCCCCTTCAAACTCGCCTTTATATAGAGGTCGAGGCTTTAGGGTTTACAAGAGTCCCTTCCTCTTTACAAATCGTGACCACCGCGGTCTCTGAGTCGCCGTCTTGCAAAACCCAGAGACCTTCCATAAATCATAACCATCCTGCGACCTTGAACTGCCCAGGCTGAGGCCCAACTAGCCCTAAAGGATGAATCGCCTTACTAGTAACCCGGCCCATATTGGGCGGGTCACTTAATAAGCAATATCCCCAACACCCATGATGCGACCCTATCCTCAATCTCGCACGAAGGCCTCGTCAGGGATAGAAGCGCATCTCGTCGTGTCGCAAGAATGGATATCGTTACAAGTACATGTACTGAAAAGAAGAGGTATATAAAGAGAGTTGGCTTACACTCGCCACAAGCTACATCAGAGTCACAACAGTACATTACATAAACATCATGAAGAAGAGCAGGGTCCGACTACGGCCGAAAACAAACGAGAAAATGAAACAACATCCATCCTTGCTATCCCAGGCTGCCGGCCTGGAACCCATCCTAGATCGATGCAGAAGAAGAAGAAGAAGAAGTTGCCACTCCAAATGAACAATCAACGTGCTCGCATCAAGTAACCTTTACCTGTACCTGCAACTGGTGTTGTAGTAATCTGTGAGCCACAGGGGACTCAGCAATCTCATTTCCAAAGGTATCAAGACTAGCAAAGCTTAATGGGTGAGGCATGGTTAAGTGGTGAGGTTGTAGAAGCGGCTAAGCATATATTTGGTGGCTAAACTTACGAGTACCAGAAATAAGAGGGGGAAGATCTATGCAAAACGGACGGGAACTACGGATGATCAAATGAATGATCCAGAACATCTACCTACGTCAGACATAACCCCACTGTGTCCTTGATCGGAGAAGGAACTCACGAAAGAGACAGTCATGGTTACGCACATAGTTGGCATATTTTAATTAAGTTAACTTCAAGTTATCTAGAACCAGTGTTAAACAAAGCTTCCACGTTGCCACATAACCGCGGGCACGGCTTTCCGAAAGATTTAACCCTGCAGGGGTGCTCCAACTAGTCCATCACAAATTACCATAAGCCGCATAGAAATCCTCAATCACGAAGCTCGCGATCTCATCGGATTTCCTAGTGGAAAACCTCAACTCTGAGATTACCCAAAGCATCACCGGAATCCCGATGCACAAGATATCTCGTCAAACGTAAAACTAATCCAGGAAGGCCGCCTGACGTGTCAACGATCCCGATAGGAGTCGCGTACCTCGTTCTCAGGACACGGCGGCTGAGCTAGACATCGGGATCGCTAAACCTCCGGGTGACCAGAGGGGCGCCGGACATCGCTCAGGTGGGACCAACACTCATGAGGAGCACTAGCCCGGGGGTTGATTAAATTATCCTCGGGGTCCGGAAAGTCCCTATGCAATTTTTATCAGGTGTTTAGGCAAATGTAGTACCAAAGTTGGGCCTTGCCAGACCAGCTTTAATCTAAAACGAATTATCAAGGGGGTGCCCATAACAACCCCGATCGCGTTAGGAGCGCTCATTTATGGAACATAACACCGGTAGCCGGAAATTAAGGGGGCAAAGGTGGAACAAAACACCAGGCTAGAAAGCCCGAGCCTTCCACCTTTTACCAAGTATATAGGTGCATTAAATTAAAGAGCATTTAATATGGTGATATAACAAGGAACCCATGTTTTCACATGGAAGCAATGCACCTGCAACTAGCAACACTAACACAGGGTTAAGCAAGCGGTACCATAGTCAATCAGTGGTTTGCTAGGTCGAACAGGTTGAAGGTTTTCATGGCATTGTTGTGGGGCTGATATTTAACATGTGGTAGGCAAGGAGACATGAACGATAGAAATGGTAAACTAGCATGGCAATGATAGTAATGGTATCTGGGGAAATGGTCATCTTGCCTGAGATCCCGCTTGGAAGAAGAATGCCTCCGTGAAGCAGACGAACCGACGTAGTCGAACGGGTCCTCACAACACGGCACGTTGCGGAACTCTAACAAGACGAAGCAAACCGGAAACACAAATCAACACACGGAATTCACCACACGAGGCACAACACATATGATGCATGAGCAGCTGAATACATGCAAGTCACGTCAAGACAATTCACGACGAACAAAAACTACACATTAAGTGAAGTTCAATCCCGAATTATTTAGTTCTATCCCAAATAGGTACACGGTAATATTAAATATGGTTAAACATGTCAAGATGTGAAGCGCAATTAATCTACCTATCTAGGCATTTTAAATGAGGTCGGAAATGACATATAGCACCTCCGAAACGACCTCACATGTTAATTTACAATTCTGTCCAGATCTGAACTAACACATTTAATTAGTTGTTAAACAGCAAAACAAACAGGTTCACGTGATTCTACGTGTCATTTCAAGCAATCTACACATGAAGAACATCTCCAACGGGGCTACGGATCAAAAGATACAAGCACCGCAAGATGTGATGGCATGAATGCAAAATGTGTGCAACGATGGTCACGAGCACTTCAAAACATACAAACAGCAAGAGAAAATGAAACTACACGAGATTCTAAGCAAGTTTCATGTAGGACACGATCAAAACGGAGGTACGGTTCAAAAGATACGAGCAAATCAAGAAATCACTACAATCTGCCAAAATCAGCCACAAAGCATTTTCTACGCCCCACAACTACGACTACACAACTCCGATAAGCTCAAGCAAGGCATGGCACGGAAGAGGTCAAGAAGCACTACTACAAACAACTAACGACAACTAGCATGGCATCATGGATCACTAGGGAAAGAAGTCACAAAATGGCATCCCACACACTATTTTAGACTTAGTGAAAATTACACCTCATGACAGTGCAGTTTTCAATCTGAAGCAATATTGACAGAAGCAAAATCATAAGCTACAGGACTCCAAATGGCATGAAACTTCACAGCATGCTAGACAAACTCAAGGGCTACAACTTACTCCAGTGGATCAACCTCAAAAGAGCTACAGATCAAAAGATAGAAGCAAGACAAGACAACAACAAAATATAACAGATTCCCTACTTAGAGAATATTTCATCTCCTCCAAATCAGCACTATTTCTAGCAACTTCAGAGCAAGCAAACCACACCTAAACATGCATATCTATTGCAACTAAAAATACCAGGGGCTAGACTAAACACACAAGAACAACTTCCTAGTTGACAACTCCGTCAAACAAAGCACGGAATAAATCCTACGAAAATGACAAGAGGGCAACATAGCAAAATATCGCGCGAACTATCTTACTCGAAAGCTAAAACTAATTGCACAGAAAAATCTCATGGATTTTTCTACCCCGGAAACATATAAAATATGTGGGGTTGCGCAACAAAATAATGCCACACGAAAATGCGGGAAAAAATAACCTATACACGGGCAAATAAACTACCGGCAATCCCTACGCGCAAAAATACCAATGACCGCTTCAAATTACACGGCAAAGGTGTCCCTAAAACATGGACAATTAATCTACGGCATTCGGGCAAACCGGACACGCGTGAAAAATAACTACGGAACGGATCCTATTGAAACAACACGCAAAACGATGCATTCGGCACGCCAAAGGGCGTCAAATAAATATGCAAATTGCGCCAACGTATTCTACGCGAGAAACTACATGAAAACCATATACAACTTGCCTCGATCCAACTTGCGGTTAAGAATCTATGAGCGTTTTAATTCCTAACATTTTCCTGAAATAAATATATCGCAAAAGAAAAAATATAAATAGGAAAAACTAACGGGCCAGATCTGCCCTACTAGGCTTAGCATGGCATGGCGCTCCACAACTAAGAAGAACCGGGTGCGAGGGATAACGGGCAGGGGCGGCTCACCTTTTGGGCCTGGCCCGGTCGGAGGAAGAGGCGGCCTCGCCGGCTCGGTGCAGCGGAGAGGCGGTCTGGGCCTCGCGCTGCTGGGCCGGGGATCGCCTGGGCCGCCTGGCGCGATGGTGACGCGGCCCACCATGAGCGGTCAACAGATCCGGCTGGATCCCGATCCATCTCCCGCAGGTGGCGGCGGCGCTCAACGCGACCGGAGGAGGAGGGCAGGGACGGGGAGCGCAGGGGCCAGTCCCTCGTCGGCTTGTTGCGTCCAGGGCGAGCTTCGGCGGCGGTGGCTCCACCAGTGCAGATCCTGCGGTGGAGAGGGAGAAGGAAGCAGGTTAGGGGGAGAGAGAGAGAACACGGGAGGAGGGGGAGAAGCTCTGGCCTCGCCGTGGGGAGCGCCTGGCCGAGGTCCTGCTCGATCCGGCGAGTTCCTCCGGTGTGCTCCGGCCGGCGCCCGGAGGGAGGCGGCGGCGGAGAGGTGGGCAGGCGGCGGCGAAGGCGGCTGGAGGCGCCTCGGGCGCTGAAGGCGGCTCGGGCTGCTGCTGCTCGGCGGCGGCCGGCCAGATGGGCTTGGCGGGCCTGCCTCGGGCCCGAGCGGGCCTCTGCGGTGGCTGAGGGAGAGAGGGGGGCTGGAGAGAGGTGGCTGCGCTGGGTTGGTGGGCGCGGAAATCGATGCAGGGCTAGTGTTTCCCTAAAATGGCAGGGAGGGCTTCTTTTATAGGAAGGGGGCTAGGATGGAGTGTATCTGGGGGTTTTTCGACCCTCCGATCGCGATCGTGTGGTCCGATCGGAGAGGCAGGTTAGGGGTAGGTGTGTAGAGTGGCATTGGCTAAGATGAGAGGGGAGTGGTGCGGTGCGGCAATGATTTTTAGAACACCGACAAACGTCCGACGGTCGACCGAATACGGTGTCGCTATGGTCGACCGTTCGGGTACCAGACGGTGTCCGATTGCGACGAAACTTGACATGCGGCCTACCTATATTAAAATAACACCGCACGTCAAATCTCAACTCAATCAAAGAAAGTTTTACACGCACTTTTAAAACAGGGTTTCGACGATGCCGCGGGCGCGTGCGTGTGCGGTCGGGCTCAGAACGGACAACGACGAGAACCGACAACTAACGACGGATGCAAGTTTTGAAAACTGGCGGCAACGAAGATGCCAATGCAATGCAGATGATGCGCATGATGCGATGATGATGCGACAAAAGAATATAGACACACGACGAAAACGAAAAGAAAAGGGGAATCTTCTGGAACGTCGGCATCGGGCTGTCACATTCATCCCGGGTGCGCATGAGTGAGGACAAAGTACGCAGAAAAGACTAGTATTGATATGTGGGGCGAGTCTAAATCCTGCGAGGAGTAACGATCCCGGCGGGTGTGTCCGGGGCGTTACAGTAGCATATTGATCGTGTCGTTTTATTGCTATTGTTCTCTGCGTGTCAAGTATTTATTCCTATGACCATGAGATCATATAACTCACTGGCACCGAATACCTTGTGTGCATCAAACGTTGCAACGTAACTCGATGACTATAAAGGTGCTCTACAGGTATCTCCGAAGGTGTCCTTTGAGTTAGTATGGATCAAGATTGGAATTTTTCACTCCGTGTGACGGAGAGGTATCTCGGGGCCCACTCGGTAATACAACATCATACACAAGCCTTGCAAGCAATGTGACTAAGTGTAAGTCACGGGATCTTATATTACGGAACGATTAAAGAGACTTGTCGGTAACGAGATTGAAATAGGTATGTGGATACCGATGATCGAATATCGGGCAAGTAACATACCAAAGGACAAAGGGAATGACATGCGGGATTATATGAATCCTTGACTGAGGTTCAACCGATAAAATCTTCGGAGAATATGTAGGATCCAATATGGGCATCCATGTCCCGCTATTGGATATTGACCGAGGAGTGTCTCGGACCATGTCTACATAGTTCTCGAACCCGCAGGGTTTGCACACTTAAGGTTCGATGAATGTTTTAGTATAGTTGAGTTATATATGTGCTTACCGAATGTTGTTCGGAGTCCCGGATGAGATCACGGACGCCACGAGGGTTTTGAGAATGGTCCGGAAACGAAGATTGATATATAGGATGGTTTCATTTGGTCACCGAAAATTTCGGGCATTACCGGCAGTGTACCGGGAATGACGAATGGGTTCCGGGTGTTTACCGGGAGGGGCCCACCTGTTGGGGTGTTGGGGAACGTCGCATGGGAAACAAAAATTTTCCTACGCGCACGAAGACCTATCATGGTGATGTACATCTACGAGAGGGGATGAGTGATCTACGTACCCTTGTAGATCGTACAGCAGAAGCGTTAGTGAACGCGGTTGATGTAGTGGAACGTCCTCACGTTCCTCGATCCGCCCCGCGAACAATCCCGCGATCAGTCCCGCGATCTAGTACCGAACGGACGGCACCTCCGCGTTCAGCACACGTACAGCTCGACGATGATCTCGGCCTTCTTGATCCAGCAAGAGAGACGGAGAGGTAGAAGAGTTCTCCGGCAGCGTGACGGCGCTCCGGAGGTTGGTGATGACCTTGTCTCAGCAGGGCTCCGCCCGAGCTCTGCAGAAACGCGATCTGGAGGAAAAACCGTGGAGGTATGTGGTCGGGCTGCCGTGGAAAAGTTGTCTCAAATCAACCCTAAAACCTCCGTATATATAGGTGGGAGGGAGAGGGCCTTGCCTTGGGGTCCAAGGACCCTCAAGGGGTCGGCCGAGCCAAGGGGGAGGACTCTCCCCCCCAAACCGAGTTGGACTAGGTTTGGTGGGAGGGAGTCCCCCTCGCTTCCCACCTCCTCCCTCTTTTTTTTTCTTTTCCTTTGATTTCTTATCCTTGGTGCATAGGCCCCTTTGGGGCTGTCCCACCAGCCCACTAAGGTCTGGTGCGCCACCCTCATGGCCTATGGGCTTCCCCGGGGTGGGTTGCCCCCCCGGTGAACTCCCGGAACCCATTCGTCATTCCCGGTACATTCCCGGTAACTCCGAAAACCTTCCGGTAATCAAATGAGGTCATCCTATATATCAATCTTCGTTTCCGGACCATTCCGGAAACCCTCGTGACGTCCGTGATCTCATACGGGACTCCGAACAACATTCGGTAACCAACCATATAACTCAAATACGCATAAAACAACGTCGAACCTTAAGTGTGCAGACCTCCATACACGAGAAACATCTTCTTAGTCCTTTTCAGGTACTTCAGGATATTCTTGACCGCTGTCCAGTGATCCACTCCTGGATTACTCTGGACCCTACCTGCCATACTTATGGCCAGGCTAACATCCGGTCTAGTGCACAGCATCGCATACATGATAGAACCAATGGCTGAAGCATAGGGGACGGAGCGCATATGCTCTCTATCTTCATCAGTTGCTGGGCACTGAGTCTTACTCAATCTCGTACCTTGTAAAACTGGCAAGAACCCTTTCTTGGACTGTTCCATTTTTAACCTCTTCAAAACTTTATCAAGGTATGTGCTTTGTGAAAGTCCTATCAGGCGTTTTGATCTATCCCCATAGATCTTAATGCCTAGAATGTAAGCAGCTTCTCCTAGGTCCTTCATAGAGAAACTTTTATTCAAGTAACCTTTTATGCTCTCCAAAAGCTCTACGTTGTTTCCAATCAGTAATATGTCATCCACATATAATATTAGAAACGCCACAGAGCTCCCACTCACTTTCTTGTAAATACAAGATTCTCCAACCACTTGTATAAACCCAAATGCTTTGATCACCTCATCAAAGCGTTTGTTCCAACTCCGAGATGCTTGCACCAGTCCATGAATGGATCGTTGGAGCTTGCACACCTTGTCAGCATTTTTAGGATCGACAAAACCTTCGGGTTGCATCATATACAACTCTTCCTTAAGGAAACCGTTAAGGAACGCCGTTTTGAGATCCATCTGCCAGATTTCATAATCGAAAAATGCAGCTATTGCTAACATGATTCTGACGGACTTAAGCATCGCTACGGGTGAGAAAGTCTCATCTTAGTCAACTCCTGGAACTTGTGAAAAACCCTTTTCCACAAGTCGAGCTTTATAAACGGTCACATTACCGTCAGCGTCCGTCTTCTTCTTAAAGATCCATTTGTTCTGAATAGCCTTGCGGCCCTCAGGTAGTATCTCCAAAGTCCACACTTTGTTCTCATACATGGATCCTATCTCGGATTTCATGGCTTCTAGCCATTTGTTGGAATCTGGGCCCACCATTGCTTCTTCATAATTTGCAGGTTCATTGTTGTCTAATAACATGATTGATAAGACGGGATTACCGTACCACTCTGGAGCAGCGCGTGATCTGGTCGACCTGCGTGGTTCAACAGAAACTTGAACTGGAGTTTCATGATCATCATCATTAACTTCCTCCTCAACCGGCGTCGCAACGACAGAGGTTTCCCCTTGCCCTGCGCCACCATCCAGAGGGATGAGAGGTTCGACAACCTCATCAAGTTCTATCTTCCTCCTACTCAATTCTCTCGAGAGAAACTCCTTCTCGAGAAAAGCTCCGTTTTTAGCAACAAACACTTTGACCTCGGATTTGAGATAGAAGGTGTACCCAACTGTCTCTTTTGGGTAACCTATGAAGACGCACTTTTCCGCTTTGGGTTCCAGCTTTTCAGGCTGAAGCTTTTTGACATAAGCATCACATCCCCAAACTTTAAGGAACGACAACTTTGGCCTTTTGCCATACCACAGTTCGTATGGTGTCGTCTCAACGGATTCTGATGGTGCCCTATTTAAAGTGAATGCAGTTGTTTCTAATGCATAACCCCAAAATGTTAACGGAAAATCAGTAAGAGACATCATAGATCGCACCATCTCTAACAAAGTACGATTATGACGTTCGGACACACCATTACGCTGTGGTGTTCCAGGCGGTGTTAACTGCGAAACAATTCCACATTGTCTTAAGTGAGCACCAAACTCGAAACTCAGATATTCACCCCCACGATCAGACCGTAGGAACTTGATCTTCTTGTTACGATGATTTTCCACTTCACTCTGAAATTGCTTCAACTTTTCAAATGTTTTAGACTTGTGCTTCATCAAGTAGACATAACCATATCTACTTAAATCGTCAGTGAAGGTGAGAAAATAACGATATCCGCCGCGTGCCTCTACGCTCATTGGACCACACACATCGGTATGTATGATTTCCAACAAGTCACTTGCACGCTCCATTGTTCCGGAGAACGGAGTCTTAGTCATCTTGCCCATGAGGCACGGTTCGCACGTGTCAAGTGAATCAAAGTCAAGTGACTCCAAAAGTCCATCAGCATGGAGTTTCTTCATGCGCTTTACACCAATATGACCCAAGCGGAAGTGCCACAAAAATATGGCGCTATCATTGTTTACTCTAACTCTTTTGGTCTCAATGTTATGTATATGCGTATTGCTATCAAGATTCAATATGAACAATCCTCTCACGTTCGGTGCATGACCATAAAAGATGTTACTCATAGAAATAGAACAACCATTATTCTCAGACTTAAAAGAGTAACCGTCTCGCAATAAACAAGATCCAGATATAATGTTCATGCTCAACGCAGGCACTAAATAACAATGATTTAAGTTCATCACTAATCGCGATGGTAGCTGAAGTGACACTGTGCTGACGGCGATTGCATCAACCTTGGAACCATTTCCCACGCGCATTGTCACTTCGTCTTTCGCCAGCCTTCGTCTATTCCACAGTTCCTGCTTCGAGTTGCAAATGTGAGCAACAGAACCGGTATCGAATACCCGGGCACTACTACGAGAGCCGGTTAAGTACACATCAATAACATGTATATCAAATATACCTGATTTTTCTTTGCCCGCCTTCTTATCTGCCAGATACTTGGGGCAATTGCGCTTCCAGTGACCCATACCCTTGCAATAGAAGCACTCTGTTTCAGGCTTAGGTCCAGCCTTGGGTTTCTTCGGCGGATTGGCAACAGGCTTGCCGCTCTTCTTCGAATTGCCCTTCTTGCCTTTGCCGTTTCTCTTGAAACTAGTGGTCTTGCTCACCATCAACACTTGATGCTCTTTACGGAGTTCAGACTCTGCGACCTTCAGCATCGCAAACAACTCGCCGGGAGACTTGTTCATCCCTTGCATGTTGTAGTTCAACACAAAGCCTTTATAGCTTAGCGGCAGTGATTGAAGGATTCTGTCAGTGATAGCTTCTTGCGGGAGTTCAATCCCCAGTTCAGCTAGACGGTTTGAGTACCCAGACATTTTGAGCACATGTTCACTGACAGACGAGTTTTCTTCCATCTTGCAAGCATAGAATTTATCGGAGGTCTCATACCTCTCGATCCGGGCGTTCTTCTGAAAGATAAACTCCAACTCCTGGAACATCTCAAATGCTCCATGACGCTCAAAGCGACGTTGAAGTCCCGGTTCTAAGCCATACAAGACTGCACATTGAACTATTGAGTAGTCCTCCTTATGTGCTAACCAAGCGTTCTCAATATCCTGATTAGCCGTAGCGGGTGGTTCATCTCCTAGCGCAGCATTAAGGACATAATCCTTCTTCCCAGCTTGTAAGATTAGCTTAAGATTACGAGCCCAGTCTACAAAGTTGCTTCCATCATCTTTCAACTTAGCTTTCTCTAGGAACGTATTAAAATTCAGGATGACTGTCGCGTGAGCCATGATCTACAACACAAATATATTCAAAGTGGACTTAGACTATGTTCAAGATAATTAGAGTTCAACTTAATCAAATTATATGCTAAACTCCCACTCAAAAAGTACATCTCTCTAGTCATTTGAGTGGTTCATGATCCACTTACACTATCCCAAGTCCGATCATCACGTGAGTTGAGTATAGTTTCAGTGGTAAGCATCCCTATGCTAATCATATCAACTATATGATTCATGATCGACCTTTCGGTCTCATGTGTTCCGAGGCCATGTCTGCACATGCTAGGCTCGTCAAGCTTAACCCGAGTGTTCCGCGTGCGCAACTGTTTTGCACCCGTTGTATGTGAACGTTGAGTCTATCACACCCGATCATCACGTGGTGTCTCGAAACGACGAACTGTAGCAACGGTGCACAGTCGGGGAGAACACAATTTCGTCTTGAAATTTTAGTGAGAGATCACCTCATAATGCTACCATCGTTCTAAGCAAAATAAGGTGCATTAAAGGATTAACATCACATGCAATTCATAAGTGACATTATATGGCCATCATCACGTGCTTCTTGATCTCCATCACCAAAGCACCGGCACGATCTTCTTGTCACCGGCGCCACACCGTGATCATCCATCAACGTGTTGCCATCGGGGTTGTCGTGCTACTTATGCTATTACTACTAAAGCTACATCCTAGCAAAATAGTAAACGCATCTGCAAGCACAAACGTTAGTATAAAGACAACCCTATGGCTCCTGCCGGTTGCCGTACCATCGACGTGCAAGTCGATATTTCTATTACAACATGATCATCTCATACATCCAATATATCACATCACATCGTTGGCCATATCACATCACAATCATACCCTGCAAAAACAAGTTAGACGTCCTCTAATTTTGTTGTTGCATGTTTTACGTGGTGACCAAGGGTATCTAGTAGGATCGCATCTTACTTACGCAAACACCACAATGGAGATATATGAGTTGCTATTTAACCTCATCCAAGGACCTCCTCGGTCAAATGCGATTCAACTAAAGTTGGAGAAACCGACACTTGCCAGTCATCTTTGAGCAAAGGGGGTTACTCGTAACGATGAAACCAGTCTCTCGTAAGCGTACGAGTAATGTCGGTCCAAGCCGCTTCAATCCAACAATACCGCGGAATCAAGAAAAGACTAAGGAGGGCAGCAAAACGCACATCACCGCCCACAAAAACTTTTGTGTTCTACTCGAGAAGACATCTACGCATGAACCTAGCTCATGATGCCAGTGTTGAGGAACGTCGCATGGGAAACAAATATTTTCCTACGCGCACGAAGACCTATCATGGTGATGTACATCTACGAGAGGGGATGAGTGATCTACGTACCCTTGTAGATCGTACAGCAGAAGCGTTAGTGAACGCGGTTGATGTAGTGGAACGTCCTCACGTCCCTCGATCCGCCCCGCGAACAATCCCGCGATCAGTCCCACGATCTAGTACCGAACGGACGGCACCTCCGCGTTCAGCACACGTACAGCTCGACGATGATCTCGTCCTTCTTGATCCAGCAAGAGAGACGGAGAGGTAGAAGAGTTCTCCGGCAGCGTGACGGCGCTCCGGAGGTTGGTGATGACCTTGTCTCAGCAGGGCTCCGCCCGAGCTTTGCAGAAACGCGATCTAGAGGAAAAACCGTGGAGGTATGTGGTCGGGCTGCCGTGGAAAAGTCGTCTCAAATCAGCCCTAAAACCTCCGTATATATAGGTGGGAGGGAGGGGGGCCTTGCCTTGGGGTCCAAGGACCCTCAAGGGGTCGGCCGAGCCAAGGGGGAGGACTCTCCCCCCCCAAACCGAGTTGGACTAGGTTTGGTGGGAGGGAGTCTCCCTCCTTTCCCACCTCCTCCCTCTTTTTTTTCTTTTCCTTTGATTTCTTATCCTTGGCGCATAGGCCCCTTTGGGGCTGTCCCACCAGCCCACTAAGGGCTGGTGCGCCACCCTCATGGCCTATGGGCTTCCCCTGGGTGGGTTGCCCCCCCGGTAAACTCCCGGAACCCATTCGTCATTCCCGGTACATTCCCGGTAACTCCGAAAACCTTCCGGTAATCAAATGAGGTCATCCTATATACCAATCTTCGTTTCCGGACCATTCCGGAAACCCTCGTGACGTCCGTGATCTCATACGGGACTCCGAACAACATTCGGTAACCAACCATATAACTCAAATACGCATAAAACAACGTCGAACCTTAAGTGTGCAGACCCTGCGGGTTCGAGAACTATGTAGACATGACCCGAGAGACTCCTCGGTCAATATCCAATAGAGGGACCTGGATGCCCAAATTGGATCCTACATATTCTACGAAGATCTTATCGTTTGCACCTCAGTGCCAAGGATTCGTATAATCCCGTATGTCATTCCCTTTGTCCTTCGGTATGTTACTTGCCCGAGATTCGATCGTCGGTATCCGCATACCTATTTCAATCTCGTTTACCGGCAAGTCTCTTTACTCGTTCCGTAATACAAGATCCCGCAACTTACACTAAGTTACATTGCTTGCAAGGCTTGTGTGTGATGTTGTATTACCAAGTGGGCCCCGAGATACCTCTCCGTCACACGGAGTGACAAATTCCAGTCTTGATCCATACTAACTCAACTAACACCTTCGGAGATACCTGTAGAGCATCTTTATAGTCACCCAGTTACGTTGCGATGTTTGATACACACAAAGCATTCCTCCGGTGTCAGTGAGTTATATGATCTCATGGTCATAGGAATAAATACTTGACACGCAGAAAACAGTAGCAACAAAATGACACGATCAACATGCTACGTCTATTAGTTTGGGTCTAGTCCATCACGTGATTCTCCCAATGACGTGATCCAGTTATCAAGCAACAACACCTTGTTCATAATCAGAAGACACTGACTATCATTGATCAACTGGCTAGCCAACAGAGGCATGCTAGGGACTGTGTTTTGTCTATGTATCCACACATGTAAATGAGTCTTCATTCAATACAATTATAGCATGGATAATAAACTATTATCTTGATACAGGAATTATAATAATAACTATACATTTATTATTGCCTCTAGGGCATAATTCCAATAGTCTCCCACTTGCACTAGAGTCAATAATCTAGCCCTCACATCACCATGTGAATTACATTGTAATAAATCTAACACCCATACAGTTCTGGTGTCGATCATGTTTTGGCCGTGGAAGAGGTTTAGTCAGCGGGTCTGCTACATTCAGATCCGTGTGCACTTTGCATATATTTACGTCCTCTTCCTCGACGTAGTCGCGGATGAGGTTGAAGCGTCGTTTGATGTGTCTGGTCTTCTTGTGAAACCGTGGTTCCTTTGCTAAGGCAATGGCACCAGTGTTGTCACAGAACAAGGTTATTGGATTCAGTGCGCTTGGCACCACTCCAAGATCCGTCATGAACTGCTTCATCCAGACACCCTCCTTAGCCGCCTCCGAGGCAGCCATGTACTCCGCTTCACATGTAGAATCTGCTACGACGCTTTGCTTGGAACTGCACCAGCTTACCGCACCCCCATTAAGAATAAATACGTATCCGGTTTGCGACTTAGAGTTGTCCGGATCTGTGTCAAAGCTTGCATCGACGTAACCTTTTACGGCGAGCTCTTCGTCACCTCCATACACGAGAAACATCTCCTTAGTCCTTTTCAGGTACTTCAGGATATTGTTGACCGCTGTCCAGTGATCCACTCCTGGATTACTCTGGAACCTACCTGCCATACTTATGGCCAGGCTAACATCCGGTCTAGTGCACAGCATCGCATACATGATAGAACCTATGGCTGAAGCATAGGGGACGGAGCGCATATGCTCTCTATCTTCATCAGTTGCTGGGCACTGAGTCTTACTCAATCTCGTACCTTGTAAAACTGGCAAGAACCCTTTCTTGGACTGTTCCATTTTGAACCTCTTCAAAACTTTATCAAGGTATGTGCTTTGTGAAAGTCCTATCAGGCGTTTTGATCTATCCCTATAGATCTTAATGCCTAGAATGTAAGCAGCTTCTCCTAGGTCCTTCATAGAGAAACTTTTATTCAAGTAATGCTTTATGCTCTCTAAAAACTCTACGTTGTTTCCAATCAGTAATATGTCATCCACATATAATATTAGAAATGCCACAGAGCTCCCACTCACTTTCTTGTAAATACAAGATTCTCCAACCACTTGTATAGACCCAAATGCTTTGATCACCTCATCAAAGCGTTTGTTCCAACTCCGAGATGCTTGCACCAGTCCATAAATGGATCGCTGGAGCTTGCACACCTTGTCAGCATTCTTAGGGTCGACAAAACCTTCGGGTTGTATCATATAGAACTCTTCCTTAAGGAAACCGTTAAGGAACGCCGTTTTGACATCCATCTGCCAGATTTCATAATCGAAAAATGCAGCTATTGCTAACATGATTCTCACGGACTTAAGCATCGCTACGGGTGAGAAAGTCTCATCGTAGTCAAGTCCTTGAACTTGTGAAAAATCCTTTGCCACAAGTCGAGCTTTATAAACGGTCACATTACCGTCAGCGTCCGTCTTCCTCTTAAAGATCCATTTGTTCTGAATGGCCTTGCGGCCCTCAGGCAGTACCTCCAAAGTCCACACTTTGTTCTCATACATGGATCCTATCTCGGACTTCATGGCTTCCAGCCATTTGTTGGAATCTGGGCCCACCATTGCTTATTCATAATTCGCAGGTTCATTGTTGTCTAACAACATGATTGATAAGACGGGATTACCGTACCACTCTGGAGCAGTACGTGGTCTCGTCGACCTGCGTGGTTCGACAGAAACTTGAACTGGAGTTTCATGATCATCATCATTAACTTCCTCCTCAACCGACGTCGCAATGACACTGGTTTCCCCTTTCCCTGCGCCACCATCTAGAGGGATGAGAGGTTCGACAACCTCGTCAAGTTCTATCTTCCTCCCACTCAATTCTCTCGAGAGAAACTCCTTCTCGAGAAAAGCTCCGTTTTTAGCAACAAACACTTTGCCCTCAGATTTGAGATAGAAGGTGTACCCAACTGTCTCTTCTGGGTAACCTATGAAGACGCACTTTTCCGCTTTGGGTTCCAGCTTTTCAGGCTGAAGCTTTTTGACATAAGCATCACATCCCCAAACTTTAAGAAACGACAACTTTGGCCTTTTGCCATACCACAGTTCGTATGGTGTCGTCTCAACGGATTTTGATGGTGCCCTATTTAAAGTGAATGCAGCTGTTTCTAATGCATAGCCCCAAAATGACAACGGCAAATCAGTAAGAGACTTCATAGATCGCACCATCTCTAATAGAGTACGATTACGACGTTCGGACACACCATTACGCTGTGGTGTTCCAGGCGGTGTTAACTGTGAAACAATTCCACATTGTCTTAAGTGAGTACCATACTCGAAAATTAGATATTCACGCCCACAATCAGACCGTAGGAACTTGATCTTCTTGTTATGATGATTTTGCACTTCACTCTGAAATTGCTTGAACTTCTCAAATGTTTCAGACTTGTGTTTCATCAAGTAGACATAACCATGTCTACTTAAATCGTCAGTGAAGGTGAGAAAATAACGATATCCGCCGCGTGCCTCCACGCTCATCGGACCACACACATCGGTATGTATGATTTCCAACAAGTCACTTGCACGCTCCATTGTTCCGGGGAACGGATTCTTAGTCATCTTGCCCATGAGGCATGGTTCGCACGTGTCAAGTGAATCAAAGTCAAGTGACTCCAAAAGTCCATCAGCATGGAGTTTCTTCATGCGCTTTACACCAATATGACCTAAGCGGCAGTGCCACAAAAATATGGTGCTATCATTGTTAACTCTAACTCTTTTGGTCTCAATGTTATGTATATGCGTATCGTTATCAAGATTCAATATGAACAATCCTCTCACATTCGGTGCATGACCATAAAAGATGTTACTCATAGAAATAGAACAACCATTATTCTCTGACTTAAAAGAGTAACCGTCTCGCATTAAACAAGATCCAGATATAATGTTCATGCTCAACGCAGGCACTAAATAACAATGATTTAAGTTCATCACTAATCCTGACGGTAACTGAAGTGACACTGTGCCGACGGCTATTGCATCAACCTTGGAACCATTTCCTACGTGCATCGTCAGTTCATCTTTCGCCAGTCTTCGCCTATTCCGCAGTTCCTGTTTCGAGTTGCAAATATGAGCAATAGAACCGGTATCGAATACCCAGGCACTACTACGAGAGCTGGTTAAGTACACATCAATAACATGTATATCAAATATACCTGATTTTTCTTTGCCCGCCTTCTTATCTGCCAGATACTTGGGGCAATTGCGCTTCCAGTGACCCATACCCTTGCAATAGTAACACTCCGTTTCCGGCTTAGGTCCAGCTTTGGGATTCTTCGTCGGATTGGCAAGAGGCTTGCCGCTCTTCTTCGAATTTCCCTTCTTGCCTTTGCCGTTTGTCTTGAAACTAGTGGTCTTATTCACCATCAACACTTGATGCTCTTTACGGAGTTCAGACTCTGCGACCTTCAGCATCGCAAACAACTCGCCGGGAGACTTGTTCATCCCTTGCATGTTGTAGTTCAACACAAAGCCTTTATAGCTTGGCGGCAGTGATTGAAGGATTCTGTCAGTGATAGCTTCTTGTGGGAGTTCAATCCCCAGCTCAGCTAGACGGTTTGAGTACCCAGACATTCTGAGCACATGTTCACTTACACATGAGTTTTCCTCCATCTTGCAAGCATAGAATTTATCGGAGGTCTCATACCTCTCGATCCGGGCGTTCTTCTGAAAGATAAACTCCAACTCCTGGAACATCTCAAATGCTCCATGACGCTCAAAGCGACGTTGAAGTCCCGGTTCTAAGCCATACAAGACTGCACATTGAACTATTGAGTAGTCCTCCTTACTTGCTAACCAAGCATTCTTAACATCCTCATCAGCCGTAGCGGGTGATTCATCTCCTAACGCAGCATTAAGGACATAATCCTTCTTCCCAGCTTGTAAGATTAGCTTAAGATTACGAGCCCAGTCTACAAAGTTGCTTCCATCATCTTTCAACTTAGCTTTCTCTAGGAACGTATTAAAATTCAGGATGACTGTCGCGTGAGCCATGATCTACAACACAAATATATTCAAAGTGGACTTAGACTATGTTCAAGATAATTAGAGTTTAACTTAATCAAATTATTCGCTAAACTCCCACTCAAAAAGTACATCTCTCTAGTCATTTGAGTGGTTCATGATCCACTTACACTAGCTCAAGTCCGATCATCACGTGAGTTGAGTATAGTTTCAGTGGTAAGCATCCCTATGCTAATCATATCATCTATATGATTCATGATCGACCTTTCGGTCTCATGTGTTCCGAGGCCATGTCTGCACATGCTAGGCTCGTCAAGCTTAACCCGAGTGTTCCGCGTGCGCAACTGTTTTGCACCCGTTGTATGTGAACGTTGAGTCTATCACACCCGATCATCACGTGGTGTCTCGAAACGACGAACTGTAGCAACGGTGCACAGTCGGGGAGAACACAATTTCGTCTTGAAATTTTAGTGAGAGATCACCTCATAATGCTACCGTCGTTCTAAGCAAAATAAGGTGCATAAAAGGATTAACATCACATGCAATTCATAAGTGACATGATATGGCCATCATCACGTGCTTCTTGATCTCCATCACCAAAGCACCGGCACGATCTTCTTGTCACCGGCACCACACCATGATCTCCATCAACGTGTTGCCATCGGGGTTGTCGTGCTACTCATGCTATTACTACTAAAGCTACATCCTAGCAAAATAGTAAACGCATCTGCAAGCACACACGTTAGTATAAAGACAACCCTATGGCTCCTGCCAGTTGCCGTACCATCGACGTGCAAGTCGATATTTCTATTACAACATAATCATCTCATACATCCAATATATCACATCACATCATTGGCCATATCACATCACAAGCATACCCTGCAAAAACAAGTTAGACGTCCTCTAATTTTGTTGTTGCAAGTTTTACGTGGTGACCATGGGTATCTAGTAGGATCGCATCTTACTTACGCAAACACCACAACGGAGATATATGAGTTGCTATTTAACCTCATCCAAGGACCTCCTCGGTCAAATCCGATTCAACTAAAGTTGGAGAAACCGACACTTGCCAGTCATCTTTGAGCAACGGAGTTACTCGTAACGGTGAAACCAGTCTCTCGTAAGAGTACGGGTAATGTCGGTCCAAGCCGCTTCAATCCAACAATACCGCGGAATCAAGAAAAGACTAAGGAGGGCAGCAAAACGCACATCACCGCCCACAAAAACTTTTGTGTTCTACTCGAGAAGACATCTACGCATGAACCTAGCTCATGATGCCACTGTTGGGGAACGTCGCATGGGAAACAAAAAATTTCCTACGCGCACGAAGACCTATCATGGTGCTGTCCATCTACGAGAGGGGACGAGTGATCTACGTACCCTTGTAGATCGTACAGCAGAAGCGTTAGTGAACACGGTTGATGTAGTGGAACGTCCTCACGTCCCTCGATCCGCCCCGCGAACAATCCCGCGATCAGTCCCACGATCTAGTACCGAACGGACGGCACCTCCGCGTTCAGCACACGTATAGCTCGACGATGATCTCGGCCTTCTTGATCCAGCGAGAGAGACGGAGAGGTAGAAGAGTTCTCCGGCAGCGTGACGGTGCTCCGGAGGTTGGTGATGACCTTGTCTCAGCAAGGCTCCGCCCGAGCTCCGTAGAAACGCGATCTAGAGGAAAAACCGTGGAGGTATGTGGTCGGGCTGCCGTGGAAAAAGTCGTCTCAAATCAGCCCTAAAACCTCCGTATATATAGGTGGGAGGGAGGGGACCTTGCCTTGGGGCTCAAGGAGCCCCAAGGGGGTCGGCCGAGTCCAAGGGGGGAGGACTCCCCCCCCCAATCCGAGTTGGACTTGGTTTGGTGGGAGGGAGTCCCCCTTCCTTCCCACCTCCTCCCTTTTTTTTTCTTTTCTCTTGATTTTTTTTCTTCTTGGCGCATAGAGCCCTTTGGGGCTGTCCCACCGGTGAACTCCCGGAACCCATTCGTCATTCCCGGTACATTCCCGGTAACTCCGAAAACCTTCCGGTAATCAAATGAGGTCATCCTATATATCAATCTTCGTTTCCGGACTATTCCGAAAACCCTCGTGACGTCCGTGATCTCATACGGGACTCCGAACAACATTTGGTAACCAACCATATAACTCAAATACGCATAAAACAACGTCGAACCTTAAGTGTGCAGACCCTGCGGGTTCGAGAACTATGTAGACATGACCCGAGAGACTCCTCGGTCAATATCCAATAGCGGGACCTGGATGCCCATATTGGATCCTACATATTCTACGAAGATCTTATCGTTTGAACCTCAGTGCCAAGGATTCATATAATCCTGTATGTCATTCCCTTTGTCCTTCGGTATGTTACTTGCCCGAGATTCGATCGTCAGTATCCGTATACCTATTTCAATCTCGTTTACCGGCAAGTCTCTTTACTCGTTCCGTAATACAAGATCCCACAACATACACTAAGTTACATTGCTTGCAAGGTTTGTGTGTGATGTTGTATTACCGAGTGGGCCCCGAGATACCTCTCCGTTCACACGGAGTGACAAATCCCAGTCTTGATCCATACTAACTCAACTAACACCTTCGGAGATACCCGTAGAGCATCTTTATAGTCACCCAGTTACGTTGCGATGTTTGATACACACAAAGCATTCCTCCGGTGTCAGTGAGTTATATGATCTCATGGTCATAGGAATAAATACTTGACACGCAGAAAACAGTCGCAACAAAATGACACGATCAACATGCTACGTCTATTAGTTTGGGTCTAGTCCATCACGTGATTCTCCTAATGACGTGATCCAGTTATCAAGCAACAACACCTTGTTCATAATCAGAAGACACTGACTATCTTTGATCAACTGGCTAGCCAACTAGAGGCTTGCTAGGGACGGTGTTTTGTCTATGTATCCACACATGTAAATGAGTCTTCATTCAATACAATTATAGCATGGATAATAAACGATTATCTTGATACAGGAATTATAATAATAACTATATTTATTATTGCCTCTAGGGCATAATTCCAACACCACCCACCCGGGAGTGAGCCCAAGGCCCTATGGTGGCGCACCAAGTCCTTATTGGGCTGGTGGACTCAGCCCAAGAGGGCTATGGCGCCACATAAGAACATACCAAAAGAAAATAAGAAGAAAAAAAGCAAAGAGGGACGTAGGAACGAAGGGGAGGACTCCTCCTTCCCAAACCGAATTGGAGGAGGAATCCTCCTCCTCTTGGCGGCCGGCGCACCTTGAGGCCCTTGTGCCTCAAGGCTTGCCCCTCGCCTCCTCCTATATATAGTGGTGGTTTAGGGCTTTTTGAGACACAACTTTGCCACGTGCAACTCAAGGCTATTCCACACAGTTTTACCTCTAGATCGGATTTCTACGGAGCTCGAGCGGAGCCCTGCAGGAGTAGATCGTCACCACCACCGGAGCGCAGTCACGCTGCCGGAGAACTCATCTACTTCTCCGTCTTACTTGCTGGATCAAGAAGGCCGAGATCATCGTCGAGCTGTACGTGTGCTGAACGCGGAGGTGCCGTCCGTTCGGCGCTAGATCGGAACGGATCGTGGGACGGATCGCGAGACGGTTCGTGGGACGGTTCGAGGGACGTGAAGACGTTCCACTACATCAACCGCGTTTCTTAACGCTTCTTGCTGAGTGATCTACATGGGTATGTAGATCTAATCTCCACTCGTAGATGGACATCACCATGATACGTCTTCGTGTGCGTAGGAAAAAATTTGTTTCCCATGCAACGCCCCCAACAGAAATATGCCAACTTATGGCCTTATCGAAGTGACCCTCAAAGAAATGGTCGTAAATCTATGACCATTTGAGACTAATTGGTCGTAAGATGTCCGGAGGGGTCCTAACCCTAAAAAATAATGACCATTGTCATCAGAAAGGTCATAACTTCCTTACTAGAAATGACCGTAAAGCGGACAACACGGGTCACTACCTTATTTCTAGCTAATAATGACCAATATAAATGGTCGTTACTATTTAATTCGAATGCATTAGGATGATTAGACAACCACCTCAGCAGCCTCGATTATGTGTCATTGTTTAGGTGTCATTTTTGCTTACATGTCTATATTCAACAGACAGGTGCTACGGCAACAAAATTCCTTTCCCGGCAGTGGTGCGAGGGATCCTTCTGTCGTCTCTTGAGCTTGCGTTGGTTTTTCCCTTGAAGAGGAGAGGGTGATGCAGCACAGGAGCAGTAAGTATTTCCCTCAGTTTGATAACCAAGGTATCAATCCAGTAGGAGAATCTCGTCAAGTCCAGAGTACCTGTGCAAACACAAAAGAGCTTGCATCCAACGCTTTAAAGGGGTTGTCAATCCCTTCAATATTGATTGCAAAGTGAGATCTGAAGGCGGAAAGTGCAACAAAGAAAAAGAGTAAGGCTGAAAATATGGTGTGGAGTAGACCCTGGGGCCATAGTGCTCACTAGAGGCTTCTCTCAAAATAGCAAATATCACGGTGGGTGAACAAATTACTGTCGAGCAATTGATAGAACCACGCAAAGTTATGACGACATCTAAGGCAATGATCATACATATAGGCATCACTCTGAGACAAGTAGACCGATACTTTCTGCATCTACTACTATTACTCCACACATCGACCACTATCCAACATGCATCTAGTGTATTGAGTTCATGACGAACAGAGTAACGCCTTAAGCAAGATGACATGATGTAGAGGGATAAACTCAAACCAATGATGAAAACCCCATCTTTTTACCCTTGATGGCAACAACACGATGCGTGCCTCGCTACCCCTTCTGTCATTGGGTGAGGTCACCGCATGGTATGAACCCAAAACCAAGCACTTCTCCCATTGCAAGAATCATAGATCTAGTTGGCCTAAACAAAACCCACAACTCGAAGAGAATAGCAAGGATATGAAATCATGCATAAGAGCAGGGGCGGAGCTGCATGGAGCTACCCTGTTGCACGGGCAACAGGGTCAAGTAGCTTTTTACAGATATTTTAGCACTTGGATAAAGCATGTGTATAGGTACATGAGGCTAAATTAGCAACGGTGCAACAGGGAAGATGGAGATGCAGATCCGCCCCTGCATAAGAGAGATTAAAAGAAACTCAAATAAGATTCATAGATAATCTGATCATAAATCCACAATTCATCGGATCTCAACAAACACACCGCAAAAGAAGATTACATCGGATAGATCTCCATGAAGATCATGGAGAACTTTGTATTGAAGATCCAAGAGAGAGAAGAAGCCATCTAGTTACTAGCTATGAACCCGTAGGTCTATGGTGAACTACTCACGCATCATCGGAGAGGTCATGGTGTTGATGAAGAACCCCTCCGTATCCGAATCCCCCCTCCGGCAGGGCACCAAAACGTGCCCCAGATGGGATCTTGCGGAGACAGAAGCTTGCGGCGGCGGAAAAGTACTTTCGATGATCTCCTGAGTTTTTATGGAATTTTAGGGAATATATAGGCGCAAAACCTAGGGCAATGGAGCCTCAGGGAGCCCACAAGCTAGGGGGCCCCCCCCCCCCCCCCCGTGGCCGCGCCATGAGGGCTTTGGGGTCCCTGGTGGCCCCCTGCCCTAATTCTCCGGCTCTCCGATCTTTTTCTGTTCCAGAAAAAATCTTTTTGGCAGTTTCATTCCGTTTGGACTCCGTTCAAAATCCTCCTCTGAAAGGGGTCAAAAACATGGAAAAAACTGGAACTGGCACTTGGCACTGAGTTAATAAGTTACTCCCAAAAAATATATAAAAGGCATGCAAAACATCCAAAGTTTGACAAGATAATAGCATGAAACCATCAAAAATTATAGATACGTTGGAGACGTATCAAGCATCCCCAAGCTTAACTCCTGCTCGTCCTCGAGTAGGGAAGTGATAAAGACTGAATTTTTGATGTGGAATGCTACCTAGCATAGTTGTCCTTTGCAACTTCTTTCACGTGACATGAATGTTCAGATCCGTAAGATTCGAAACAATAGTTTGCTATTGACATGAAAACAATAATACTTCAAGCAAACTAGCAAGGTAATCATGAACTTTCAAAATAACAAGGCCAATGAAAGTTATCCCTACAAAATCATATAGTCTGGCTATGCTCCATCATCCTCACACAACTAACGTAAATCATGCACAACCCCGGTATTGGCCAAGTAATTGTTTTTATACTCTTACTTTCTCAAACTTTTTATAACTATCACGCAATACATGAGCGTGAGCCATGGATATAATACTATAGGTGGAATAGAGTGTGGTGGTGGTTGTGAGACAAAAAGGAGGAGATGGTCACATTGACTCAGCGTATCAAAGGGCTATGGAGATGCCCATTAATAGATATCAATGTGAATGAGTAGGGATTGCCATACAAGAGATGCACTAGAGCTATAAGTATGTGAAAGCTGAAAAGGCAAACTAGTGGGTGTGCATCCAACTTGCTTGCTCACGAAGACCTAGGGCAATTTTGAGGAAGCCCATCATTGGAATAAACAAGCCAAGTTATATAATGAAGATTCCCACTAGCATATGGTAGTGACAAAGCAAGAAGCTCTCAATCATGAATAACGTGGTGCTATTATGAAGCACAAGTGTGGAAAAACATACTAGCATAGTCCCTTCTCTCTTTTTTTTGTTTGGGCTCTTGGCCTCTTTTTTTTATTTGGGATCTTTGGCCTCTTTTTTTATTTCCTCACATGGGACAATGCTCTAATGATGATCATCACACTTTTATTTACTCATAGCTCAAAGCTTAGAATGATGATGACTCTATAGGAAATGCCTTCGGTAGTGTACCGGGATGTGCAACGATCTAGCTTGGCGTATGACGTTGAAACATCTCGCTAGCTATCTTACGATCATGCAATGGCAATATGAGAGTAATGACACAAGTCATGAGATGGGACGGTGGGAGTTGCATGGCAATATATCTCGGAATGGCTATGAAAATGCCACAGTAGGTAGGTATGGTGGCTGTTTTGAGGAAGGCATATGGTGGGTTTGTGTACCGGCGAAAGTTGCGCGACACTAGAGAGGCTAGCAAAGGTGAAAGGTGAAAGTGCATCTATACCATGGACTCACATTAGTCATGAAGAACTCACACACTTGTTACGAAAGTTTTATTAGTAATCGAAAAAAAGTGCTAAACGCATACTCCTAGGGGAAGGGTTGGTAGGTGTTAACCATCGCGCGATCTCGACCTCAACACAAAGGATGACAATCAATAGATCAATTATGCTCCGACTTCCTAACATAGCGGTTCACCATATGTGCATGCTACGAGAATCACTAACTTCAACACAAGTATTTCTAGATTCACAACACCCTACTAACATAACTCTTAATATTACCGAATCCACGTCTCAAAACTAATTGAGAGGAATCAAGACTTCTCTTTCTACTCAATGCACATGAAGATGGAGGTTTTTGTATCCTCTTTGGGTACCTACCACCTTTGGGACTACTTTCATAGCATAAGCCAACTACCAAGTCACGCACCGCCGTGCTCTAAAAGATATAAGTGAAGCACATAGAGCAAAATTATCTAGCTCAAAAGATATAAGTGAAGCAGTATGAGTATTCTAGCAAAATCATGATAAGTGCATGTGTCTCTCTCTCAAAAAGGTGTGCAGCAAGGATGATTGTGACACAACAAAAAGAAAAGACTCCTAAGACACAAGACGCTCCAAGTAAAACACATATCATGTGGTGAACAAAAATATAGCTCCAAGTAATGTTACCGATGGATTGAAGACGAAAGAGGGGATGCCTTCCCGGGGCATCCCCAAGCTTAGGCTTTTTGGTGTCCTTGAATTTGGCTTGGGATGCCTTGGGCATCCCCAAGCTTGATCTCTTTCCACTCCTTATCTCTTTGTCCATGAGAACATCACCCAAAACTTGAAAACTTCACAACACAAAACTTAAACAAAAACTCGTGATATCATTAGCACAAGAAAACAAACTACCACCTCTTTTGGTACTGTAGCAAACTTGAATTATATCTATATTGGTGTTGGGCTACTGTATTCTCACTTTTCCATGGCTAGTACCCCCCGATACTAACCATAGTTTCATCAAAACAAGCAACCAACTCAACAAAAATATAACCTGTCAAAAATAGACCAGTCTGTAGCAATCTGTATGCTTTGTATACTTCTGGTACCTCAAATTCTGAAACGTTACGACTGCCTGGGAAAAAGGCATATCAACTAGAAGCAAAAAGAATCAACTCAAAAGCTCTTTCTGAATAAAAATTAAAAATCATCTCGTGAGCGAAAGTTTCTGTCTTTTTCCAGCAGGATCAAACAACCATTACCAAGACTAGTCATAAAGGTTTTGCTTGGCTCAAACACAAAAATAAACACAAAAAACACAATCACAACATAATTATGATGGTGTGGACGCAACAAAACAGAAAGAAAAAAGATAAATTCATTGGGTTGCCTCCCAACAAGCGCTATTGTTTAACGCCCTTAGCTATGCATTGTTAAATCAATGATGCTCACACAAAAGACAAGAATTGAAGCACAACGAGAGCATCATAAAGCATGTGAAAATCACATCTAAGTCTAACATACTTCCTATGCATAGGCATTTTATAGGAAAATAGATCGTCAAGACAACCAATAGTTACCAAATGCAAGGAAGAAGAAAAGGACAATAGCAATCTCCACATAACGAGAGGTAAATTGGTAACATGAAAGTTTCTACCACAATATTTTCCTCTCTCAAAGCAATTACATGTGGGATCATAATCAAATTCAACAATATAGCTATCACAAAGGATATTCTTTTCATGATCCACATGCATGCAAAGTTGACTCTCATCAAAAATAGTGGGATTATCATCAACGAAAGTCATGACTTCTCCGAACCCACTTTCAATCTTATTGCAAACATCATATTCATCACGAGGCTTAAACAAATCTACAAGATCATAAGAAAAATTATCACCCCAATCACGATCATTGCAACAAGTAGTGGACTTAGCAAAACTAGCATCCCCAAACTTAGGGTTTTGCATATTTTTAGCATGATTTTCACTAATAGAATTCATAGTGAAACCATTGCAATCATGCTTTTCATTCAAGGAGCCCTCGTGAATCACTTCATGAATTTCTTCATCACAATTTTCAGATTCACGCATCTCAAGCAAAACTCCATAAAGATAGTCAAGTGCACTCAACTCACTAGCAATTGGATCAACATAATTGGATCTCTTAAAGAGATTAGCAAGTGGATGAGGATCCATATGACTAGATTTTCAGCAAGCGAAGATGCAAGCATATTGAGGGCACATAGCACACAAGCGAACAGAAAGCAAGCGAAAGAAAAGGGCGAACGAAAATGCGAACGAAAAAGGCAAATTGGTGAAGTGGGTGAGAGGAAAACGAGAGGCAACTGGCAAACAAAATAAATGCAAGAGATGAGTTTGCGAAACCTACTTGGATGAGTTCTTGACTTCATCTTCCTCCCCGGCAACGGCGCCAGAAATTCTTCTGCTATCCCACAGACAACATCGCTAGAAGTTGACACGTTGACAGAGGCTGGGCTTGCGTTGATTCTTTCCTTGAAGAGGAAAGGGTGATGCAGCATAGGAGCAGTAAGTATTTCTCTCAGTTTGAGAACCAAGGTATCGATCCAGAAGGAGGGTCTCGTCAAGTCCAGAGTACCTGCGCAAACACAAACAAGCTTGCACCCAACGCTTCAAAGGGGTTGTCAATCCCTTCAAGATTGTTTGCAAAGTGAGATGTGAAGGCGGAAAGTGCAACGAAGTAAAAAGTGTAAGGCTGAAAATATGGTGTGGAGTAGACCCTGGGGGCCATAGTGTTCACTAGAGGCTTCTCTCAAAATAGCAAGTATCACAGTGGGTGAACAAATTACCGTCGAGCAATTGATAGAACCGCGCAAAGTCATGACGATACCTAAGGCAATGATCATGCATATAGGCATCACGTCCGAGACAAGTAGACCGATACTTTATGCATCAACTACTATTACTCCACACATCGACTGCTATCCAGCATGCATCTGGTGTATTGAGTTCATGACGAACAGAGTAACGTTTTAAGCAAGATGACATGATGTAGAGGGATAATCTCAAACCAATGATGAAAACCCTGTAGGGTAACGTAGCATAAATTCAAAATTTTCCTATGCATATTCAGATCTTCCAATGGAGAGACGAGCAACGAGAGAGGGGTAAGAGCATCTTCATACCTTTGAAGATCGCTAAGCGGAAGTGTTGCTAGAATGCGGTTGATGGAGTCGTACTCGCAGCGATTCCGATCTAGTGCCGAACTACGACACCTCCGAGTTCAACACACGTGCAGCTCGGTGACGTCTCCCGCACCTTGATCCAGCAAGGAGGAGGGAGAGGTTGGGGAAGAACTCCAGCAGCACGACGGCGTGGTGTCGATGAAGAGATGAGGTCTCCCGGTAGGGCTTCGCCAAGCACCGGCACAGAGGAGGAGAAAGAAGGGCAGGGCTGCGCTGAGGGAGAGGGAGAAGTCTGTCTCCCAAGGGCCAAAACCCCTCTCTATTTATAGGAGGAGGGGGAGGGGCTACGCCACCCCTAGGGTTCCCTCCCTAGGTGGTGCGGCAGCCACCAGATGGGAAAGGAGGCGGCGGCTAGTGTGGGAGGGGGTGGCACACCACCTGGTGGGCCTAAGGCCCACCCGTGCCTAGGGTTTGCCCCCCTTCCCTCTCCCCTGCGCATTGGGCTGAGTGGGGAGGCGCACCAGCCCACCTAGGGGCTGGTTCCCTCCCCCACTTGGCCCACCTTACCTCCCGGGGTCGTTGCACCCCTTCGGTGGACCCCCGGGGCCACCTCCGGTGGTCCCGGTACGTTACCGGTGATGCCCGAAACACTTCCGGTGTCCGAAACCATCCGTCCTATATATCAATCTTTACCTCCGGAGCTCCTCGTGGCGTCCGGGATCTCATCCGGGACTCCGAACAACTTTCGGTAACCTCATATAACAATTCCCTATAACCCTAGCGTCACCGAACCTTAACTGTGTAAACCCTACGGGTTCGGGAGAGAGGCAGACATGACCGAGACACCTCTCTGGCCAATAACCATCAGCGGGGTCTGGATACCCATGGTGGCTCCCACTTGCTCCATGATGATCTCATCGGATGAACCACGATGTCAAGGATTCAATCAATCCCGTATACGATTCCCTTTGTCTGTCGGTATAGAACTTGCCCGAGATTCGATCGTCGGTATGCCTATACCTTGTTAAATGTCATTACCGGTAAGTCTCTTTACTCGTTCCGTAGCACGTCATCGTGTGACTAACTCCTTAGTCACATTGAGCTCATGATGATGTTCTACCGAGTGGGCCCAGAGATACCTCTCCGTCACACGGAGTGACAAATCCCGATCTCGATTCGTACCAACCCAACAGAGACTTTCGGAGGTACCCGTAGTGCACCTTTATAGTCACCCAGTTAAGTTGTGACGTTTGATACACCCAAAGCACTCCTACGGTATCCGGGAGTTGCACAATCTCACGGTCGAAGGAAAAGATACTTGACATTAGAAAAGCTTTAGCATACGAACAATACGATCTAGTGGTATGCTTAGGATTGGGTCTTGTCCATCACATCATTCTCCCAATGATGTGATCCCGTTATCAATGACATCTAATGCCCATGATCAGGAAACCATGATCATCTATTGACTAACGAGCTAGCGAACTAGAGGCTTGCTAGGGACACTTTGTGATCTATTTATTCACACATATATTACTGTTTCCTGTTAATACAATTATAGCATGAACAATAGACGATTATCATGAACAAGGAAATATGATAATAACCATTTTATTATTGCCTCTAGGGCATATTTCCAATAGTCTCCCACTTGCACTAGAGTCAATAATCTAGTTACATTGTGATGTATCGAACACCCATAGCATTATGGTGTTGATCATGTTTTGCTCGTGGAAGAGGTTTAGTCAACGGGTCTGCAATATTCAGATCCGTGTGTACTTTACAAATATCTATCACTCCACTCTGGACATGGTCCTGGATGGAGTTGTAGCGGCGTTTGATGTGCTTCGTCTTCCGGTGAAACCTGGGCTCCTTGGCTATGGCAATGGCCCTAGTGTTATAACAGAAGAGTGTCATTGGACCCGACGCACTTGGAACCACTCCAAGGTCGGTGATGAGCTCCTTCATCCAAATTCCTTCATGAGCCGCTTCTGAAGCAGCTATGTACTCCGCTTCACATGTAGATGCTGCCACGACTTCTTGCTTGCTGCTGCACCAGCTCACTGCCCCACCATTCAACACATATACGTATCCGGTCTGTGACTTAGAGTCATCCGGATCTGTGTCGAAGCTAGCGTCGACGTAACCCTTTACGACGAGCTCTTCGTCACCTCCATAAACGAGAAACATGTTAGTCCTTTTCAGGTACTTAAGGATATTCTTGACCGCTGTCCAGTGTTCCATACCTGGATCACTTTGGTACCTCCCTACCAAACTTATGGCAAGGTTTATATCAGGTCTGGTACACAACATGGCATACATTAGAGAGCCCACAGCTGAAGCGTAGGGGACATAACTCATCTTCTCTCTATCTGCTGCCGTGGTCGGCGACTGAGTCTTACTCAATCTCATACCTTGCAAAACTGGCAAGAACCCTTTCTTTGAGTTTTCCATATTGAACTTCTTCAATATCTTGTCAAGGTATGTACTTTGCGAAAGACCTATGAGGCGTCTTGATCTATCTCTATAGATCTTGATGCCTAATATGTATGCAGCTTCTCCAAGGTCCTTCATTGAAAAACTCTTGTTCAAGTAGGCCTTTATGCTCTCCAACATTTCTATATTATTCCCCATCAATAATATGTCATCCACATATAGTATGAGGAAAGCTACAGAGCTCCCACTCACTTTCTTGTACAGACAGGCTTCTCCGTAAACCTGTATGAACCCAAACGCTTTAATCACCTCATTAAAGCGAATGCTCCAACTCCGAGATGCTTGCACCAGCCCATAGATGGAGCGCTGGAGCTTGCACACTTTGTTAGCACCCTTAGGGTCGACAAAACCTTCTGGTTGCATCATATACAACTCTTCCTCAAGGTTCCCGTTAAGGAACGCTGTTTTGACGTCCATTTGCCAAATTTCATAATCATAAAAGGCGGCAATTGCTAACATGATTCAGACTGATTTCAGCTTCGCTACGGGAGAGAAAGTCTCTTCGTAGTCAACTCCTTGAATTTGTCAAAAACCCTTTGCGACAAGTGGAGCTTTGTAACATTACCGTTTGCATCAGTCTTCTTCTTGAAGATCCATTTATTTTCTATTGCTCGCCAGTCATCGGGCAAGTCCACCAAAGTCCATACTTTGTTCTCATACATGGATCCTATCTCGGATTTCATAGCCTCAAGCCATTTGTTGGAATCCGGGCCCGCCATCGCTTCTTCATAGTTCGAAGGTTCACTGTTGTCTAACAACATGATTTCCATTACAGGGTTGCCGTACCACTCTGGTGCGGAGCGTGCCCTTGTGGACCTTTGCGGTTCAGTAGTAACTTGATCCGAAGGTTCATGATCATCATCATTAACTTCCTCTTCAGTTGGCGTAGGCGCCACAGGAACAACTTGCCGTGCTGCGCTACTATCCTGTTCGAGAGGGGGTGTAATTACCTCATCAAGTTCTACCTTCCTCCCACGTACTTCTTTCGAGAGAAACTCTTTCTCTAGAAAGGATCAGTTCTTTGCAACAAAGGTTTTACCTTCTAATCTAAGATAGAAGGTATACCCAATAGTTTCCTTAGGGTATCCTATGAATACGCATTTCTCCGCTTTGGGTTCGAGCTTTTCTGGTTGAAGTTTCTTCACATAAGCATCGCAGCCCCAAACTTTAAGAAACGACAACTTAGGTTTCTTGCCAAACCATAGTTCATACGGTGTTGTCTCAACGGATTTAGACGGTGCCCTATTTAAAGTGAATGCTGAAGTTTCTAATGCGTATCCCCAAAATGATAGCAGTAAGTCGGTAAGAGACATCATAGATCGTACCATATCTAATAAAGTGCGATTACGACGTTCAGACACTCCGTTGCGTTGCGGTATGCCAGGCGGCATTAGTTGTGAAACGATTCCACACTTCCTTAGGTCTGTGCCAAACTTCCTTAGGTGTGTGCCAAACTCGTGACTCAAATATTCTCCTCCACGATCAGATCGTAGACACTTGATTTTTCTGTCACGTTGATTCTCGACCTCACTCTGAAATTCCTTGAACTTTTCAAATGTCTCAGATTTGTGCTTCATCAAGTAGATATACCCATACCTACTCAAATTATCGGTGAGAGTGAGAACATAACGATAGCCACCGTGAGCTTCAACGTTCATTGGACCACACACATCAGTATGTATTATTTCCAATAAGTCGGTTGCTCTCTCCATTATACCTGAGAATGGAGTCTTAGTCATCTTGCCCATGAGGCACGGTTCGCATGTGTCAAATGATTCAAAATCAAGAGACTCTAATAGTCCATCAGTATGGAGCTTCTTCATGCGTTTAACGCCAATATGACCAAGGCGGCAGTGCCACAAGTATGTGGGACTATCATTATCAACTTTACATCTTTTGGTACTCACACTATGAATATGTGTAACATCACGATCGAGATTCATCAAGAATAAACCATTCACCAGCGGAGCATGACCATAAAATATATCACTCATATAAATAGAACAACCATTATTCTCTGACTTAAATGAGTAGCCGTCTCGCATTAAGCAAGACCCTGATACAATGTTCATGCTTAAAGCTGGTACTAAATAACAATCATTAAGGTTTAAAACTAATCCCGACGGTAGATGTAGAGGTAGCGTGCCAACGGCGATCACATCGACCTTTGAACCATTCCCGACGCGCATCGTTACCTCGTTCTTGGCCAGTCTCCGCTTATTCCGCAGTTCCTGCTTTGAGTTGCAAATGTGAGCAACAACACCGGTATCAAATACCCAGGAGCTACTACGAGCGCTGGTAAGGTACACATCAATAACATGTATATCACATATACCTTTAATGTTGCCGGCCTTCTTGTCCGCTAAGTATTTGGGGCAGTTCCGCTTCCAGTGACCTTTTCCCTTGCAATAGAAGCACTCAATCTCAGGCTTGGGTCCATTCTTTTTCTTCTTCCCGGCATCTGGCTTACTGGGCGCGGCAACAGCTTTGCCGCGTTTCTTGAAGTTCTTCTTACCCTTGCCCTTCTTGAAACTAGTGGTTTTGTTGACCATCAACACTTGATGCTCTTTCTTGATTTCTACTTCTGCAGACTTGAGCATCGAGTACAACTCGGGAATGGTCTTCTCCATCCCTTGCATGTTGTAGTTAAGCAGAAAGCCTTTGTAGCTTGGTGGGAGAGACTGGAGGATTCTGTCAATTATAGCATCATCCGGAAGTTCGACTCCAAGTGAAGTCAGACGACCGTGTAACCCAGACATTTTGAGTATGTGCTCACTGACAGAACTGTTCTCCTCCATCTTACAGCTAAAGAACTTGTCTGAGACTTCATATCTCTCGACACGGGCATGAGCTTGAAAAACTAGCCTCGGCTCCTAGAACATCTCATATGCTCTGTGTTGCTCAAAACGCCTTTGGAGCCCCGTTTCTAAACTGTATAACATGCCACACCTAACCAGAGAGTAGTCATCACTCCGTGTTTGCCAGACGTTCAGAATGTCCTGGGCTGCTGCGGGAGCGGGAGGGTCACCTAGCGGCGCATCAAGGACATAAGCCTTTTTAGCTGCTTCAAGGATGAGCTTCAAGTTGCGAACCCATTCCGCATAGTTGCTACCATCATCTTTAGCTTGTTTTTCTCTAGGAATGCGTTGAAATTGAGGTTGACGTTGGTCATCTACAATATTTATAAAGACAAACCTTTTAGACTAAGTTCATGACAATTAAGTTCATTTAATCAAATTAAGTATGAACTCCCACTTAAATCGACATCCCTCTAGTCATCTAAGTGATACATGATCCATGTTGACTAACCCGTGTCCGATCATCACGTGAGACGGACTAGTCACCATGGTGAGCAACTTCATGCTGATCGTATTCAACCATACGACTCATGTTCGACCTTTCGGTCTCTTGTATTCGAGGTCATGTCTGTACATGCTAAGCTCGTCGAGTTAACCTAGGTGTTTTGCGTGTGTAAATCTGGCTTACACCCGTTGTATGCGAACGTTAGAATCTATCACACCCGATCATCACGTGGTGCTTCGAGACAACGAACCTTCGCAACGGTGCACACTTAGGGGAATACATTCTTGAAATTTTAAGAGGGATCATATTATTATGCTACCGTCGTTCTAAGCAATAAGATGTAAAACATGATAAACATCACAATGCAATCATATAGTGACATGATATGGCCATTATCATCTTCGCCCTTTCGATCTCCATCTTCAGGCATCGCATGATCATCATCGTCACCGGCGTGACACCATGATCTCCATCATCGTGTCTCCGTGAAGTCGTCACGCCAACTACTACTATCACTACTACTATAGCTAACCGTTAGCAATGAAGTAAAAGTAGTAAGCACATGGCGTTGCATCTCATACAATAAATTAAGACAACTCCTATGGCTCCTGCCGGTTGTCATACTCATCGACATGCAAGTCATGAAACCTATTACAATAACATGATCATCTCATACATCATACATGCAACATCACAACTTTGGCCATATCACATCACATGTCAAACCCTGCAAAAACAAGTTAGACGTCCTCTAATTGTTGTTGCAAGTTTTACGTGGCTGATTTGGGTTTCTAGCAAGAACGCCTTCTTACCTACGTGACAGCCACAACGATGATATGCCAAAGCTATTTACCCTTCATAAGGACCCTTTTCATCAAATCCAATCCGACTAGAGTAGGAGAGACAAATACCCGCTAGCCACCTTTATGCACGGTGTGCATGTCTGTCGGTGGAACCAGTCTCATGTAAGCGTACGTGTAAAGTCGGTTTGGGCCGCTTCATCCCACAATACCGCCGGAAAATAATAAGACTAGTAGCGGCAAGCAAATTGACAAATCATCGCCCACAACTTTTGCGTTCTACTCGTGCATAGAATCTACGCATAGAAAACCTGGCTCGGATGCCACTGGAGGGTAACGTAGCATAAATTCAAAATTTTCCTACGCATATTCAGATCTTCCTATGGAGAGACCAGCAACGAGAGAGGGGTAAGAGCATCTTCATACCTTTTAAGATCGCTAAGCGGAAGCGTTGCTAGAACGCGATTGATGGAGTCGTACTCGCAGCGGTTTCGATCTAGTGCCGAACTACGGCACCTCCACGTTCAACACACGTGCAGCCCGGTGACGTCTCCCGCACCTTGATCCAGCAAGGAGGAGGGAGAGGTTGGGGAAGAACTCCAGCAGCATGACGGCGTGGTGTCGATGGAGAGACGAGGTCTCCCGGCAGGGCTTCGCCAAGCAACGGCACAGAGGAGGAGAAAGAAGGGCAGGGTTGCGCCGAGGGACAGGGAGAAGTCTGTCTCCCAAGGGCCAAAACCCCTCTCTATTTATAGGAGGAGGGGGAGGGGCTGCACCACCCCTAGGGTTCCCTCCCTAGGTGGTGCGGCAGCCACCAGATGGGAAAGGAGGCGGCGGCTAGGGTGGGAGGGGGTGGCGCACCACCTGGTGGGCCTAAGTTCCACCTGTGCCTAGGGTTTGCCCCCCCTTCCCTCTCCCCTGCGCACTGGGCTGAGTGGGGAGGCGCACAAGCCCACCTAGGGGCTGGTTCCCTCCCCCACTTGTCCCACCTTACCTCCCGGGGTCGTTGCCCCCCTTCGGTGGACCCCCAGGGCCACCTCCGGTGGTCCCGGTCCGTTGCCGGTGATGCCCGAAACACTTCCGGTGTCCGAAACCATCCATCCTATATATCAATCTTTACCTCCGGACCATTCCGGAGCTCCTCATGACGTCCGGGATCTCATCCGGGATTCCGAACAACTTTCGGTAACCTCATATAACAATTCCCTATAACCCTAGTGTCACCGAACCTTAAGTGTGTAGACCCTACGGGTTCGGGAGACAGGCAGACATGACCGAGACACCTCTCTGGCCAATAACCATCAGCGGGGTCTGGATACCCATGGTGGCTCCCACTTGCTCCACGATGATCTCATCGGATGAACCACGATGTCAAGGATTTAATCAATCCCGTATACGATTCCCGAGATTCGATGTCGGTATAGAACTTGCCCGAGATTCGATCGTCGGTATGCGTATACCTTGTTCAATCTCGTTACCGGTAAGTCTCTTTACTTGTTCCGTAGCATGTCACCATGTGACTAACTCCTTAGTCACATTGAGCTCATGATGATGTTCTACCGAGTGGGCCCAGAGATACCTCTCCGTCACACGAAGTGACAAATCCCGATCTCGATTCGTACCAACCCAACAGACACTTTTGGAGGTACCCGTAGTGCACCTTTATAGTCACCCAGTTACGTTGTGACGTTTGATACACCCAAAGCACTCCTACGGTATCCGAACAATACGATCTAGTGCTATGCCTAGGATTGGGTCTTGTCCATCACATCATTCTCCCAATGATGTGATCCCGTTATCAATGACATCTAATACCCATGATCAGGAAACCATGATCATCTATTGACTAACGAGCTAGCCAACTAGAGGCTTGCTAGGGACACTTTGTGATCTATTTATTCACACATGTATTACTGTTTCCTGTTAATACAATTACAGCATGAACAATAGACGATTATCATGAACAAGGAAATATGATAATAACCATTTTATTATTGCCTCTAGGGCATATTTCCAACAAACCCCATCTTTTTACCCTTGATGGCAACAACATGATGCGTGCCTCGCCACCCCCTCTGTCACTGGGTGAGGTCACCGCACGGTATGAACCCAAAACCAAGCACTTCTCCCATTGCAAGAATCATAGATCTAGTTGGCCAAACAAAACCCACAACTCGAAGAGAATTACAAGGATATGAAATCATGCATACGAGAGATCAGAAGAAACTCAAATAAGATTCATAGATAATCTGATCATAAATCCACAATTCATCGGATCTCGACAAACACACCGCAAAAGATGATTACATTGGATAGATCTCCATGAAGATCGTGGAGAACTTTGTATTGAACATCCAAGAGAGAGAAGAAGTCATTTAGCTACTAGCTATGGACCCGTAGGTCTATGGTGAACTACTCACGCATCATCGGAGAGGTCATGGTGTTGATGAAGAAGACCTCCGTGTCTGAATCCCCCCTACGGCAGGGCACCAGGACGTGCCCCAGATGGGATCTTGTGGAGACAGAAGCTTGCGGCGACGGAAAAGCGATTGCGATGATCTCCTGATTTTTTCTAGAATTTATGGGATTATATAGGCGAAAGACCTAGCTTAGGGGACCTCCAGGGGGCCCACAAGCCTGGATGGCGCCCCCTGGCTGCGGGGTGGGGGCTTGTGGGGCCCCTGGGGCTCCCCTGCCTTTGCTCCCAAGTTCCCCGATGTTCTTCCGTTCCAAAAAAAAATCTGTTCGGGGTTTTACTTCAGTTTGGACTCCGTTTCAAAATTTCCTCTGAAAGGGGTCAAAAACATGGAAAAAACAGGAACTGGCACTTGGCACTGAGTTAATAAGTTAGTCCCAAAAAATATATAAAAGGCATGCAAAACATCCAAAGTTTGACAAGATAATAGCATGAAACCATCAAAAATTATAGATACGTTGGAGACGTATCACGCGCTCGTCGTCGTCGTTGATCCGCTCGAATCCGGGTTGATCCGATCTAATCCAGAGCCAAAGTCACCAGATCGACGGTGCAGATCCGCCTTGGACTGGGATATCGCCACGTCATGTCGCAACGAGAGTCCTGTGCTACACCTTCCACCACCTTCCAGGGTCATCGCCCCGGGTCGCTACCCCCATGAAGTCCTCCACATTGCTTCATCACCCACGCAGGCACCCCACGCCGACGAGCCGCTGCACTACGACGCCTTGTGTCGTGCCCAAGCCCGAGGAGGCCGGCCCATGCCACCCCATCACGCAAGGGGAAGAACACGCCCCGCCGCCACCGTCGCTGGTCGGGCTTCGCCCTTCCGCGCCCTTGGGTGGCGACAAGGAAGGGGGAGGTAGGAGAAGGCATCTGGTGTTGGAGATAGAAGGTCCCTCCCCTTCGCCTTGTGGGAGGGGGGCGGCACGGGAGGGTTAGGTTTCGTGGGGAGGGTTGATGTGAATGAGAAGTTCCACTAATGCACTCTTCATTCCTTAGAGTATATCTAGCAGATTCCTTAAAAGTTGACCCTTAAAAGCGCGTATAAGGGGCATTGTAAACTGTTTTTATGGTGCGAGATTGTCCCCGGCAGAGCAGACCCCATAAATAAAATGGTAACTCACTATAGTCTATTTTTTCTTTTTCCTGTCGTCCCCGCAGAGCCTGTATCTAGCCATGGCGTGCCTCGCCCCCACTGGCCCCGGCGCCGGTTTCCTTGCCACCGCCTCATCCCGACGTCACCCGTTCGCGGCAACACGTGCAGTTGAGGATCCATGCGCCGCCCGCCCCGCCCACGCGCTCACCGGCGCGCGCATTCCTTGGTATGGCTACCTGAGCTCTCCCTCCCCTACCCCACCCTTCTCCGGCGCCGCCCCACCCATATTAGGACTGCCGATGGCCTGCTCCGCCTTGCGTGTGGATCGCCTCACCTCAGCAGTGGAGGTCGAGCCGGCTGCAATTCAGACTAATGGTGACTTCTTCCGACGTGCGTCGACGGATTCTGGTGAGTTTCGGATAGATTCTGGTCAGTTCCGTGGCACGCTTTTACTTCGACAAGATTTGACCGATTTATGGTTTCAACTATATATACTCCTTTTGAAACAACAGATATATTATTTTCGCGAATGGATTTAGAGTGTCCTTTATAAAATTGAAAGGCAGAACAAGTTTTACACAGTTGCTCGGTGATGTCAACTGTTCTTCCCCTTGCAACGACACCAGAAGAATGCTGCTAGCACTCTCCGGCAATCGAAACTAGAAGAATGTTGTTGACGGCCCACCAGCGCGTGGGATCGTAGCAGCTTTCGAGGGTAGAGTATTCGATCCAAATTTGTTGATCGCCAAAACAGGAGTGAGAGAATACTCTTGAGTATTAGCAGCTGAATTTGTCAGATTCAACCACACGTGAAAGATTAGTATCTGCAAGCAAAGTAGTAACAACAAAGTAATATGATAACAACGGTGTCAAAAACGATCTGTTGACACGGCAAACTATTTCTAACGATTGTATCAATGGCGCCAAGTTGACTCGTTGACGGAAATTGTCAGATCCCATCAACGACCAGCGAACCAAAATTGTAGCAGGTAGCAGCAGTGTAACGAGCAATAGCAGCGGCAAGGAAAAGCAGTAGTGACAACAGTAGCAAGTAGCAACAGTAGCAAGTGACAGTAGTAGCAACAGTAGCAGCAGAGCAAGACAAGTAACAGCAGTAGTAGCAAGTAGCAACAGTAGCAGTAGGATAAACTCGTAGGCAATGGGTCGGTGATTTGTTTGGATGATATTCATCATGCAATAGTTATAACACGGAGAGATATGTGGCTAGCTCCCGTTCGTCAATGTGATGTAGGCATGCATTCCGTGTGTCGTCATACGTGCTTAGGGAAAAGAACTTGCATGACATCTATTGTCCATCCCTCCCGTGGCAGCGGGGTCTAAAAGGAAACTACGGGCTATTAAGGTTCTCCTTTTAATAAAGAACCGGACCAACGCATTAGCACTTGGTGAACACATGAACTCCTCAAACTATGATCATCACCGGGAGTGGTTCCGGTTATTGTCACTCCGGGGTTGCCAGATCATAACACATAGTAGGTAACTACAACTTGCAATATCGGATCAAAAACACACATATATTGGTGACAACATAATAATTTCAGATCTGAAATCATGGCACTCGGGCCCTAGTGACAAGCATTAAGCATGGCAAAGTAGTAGCAACATCAATCTCCGAACATAGTGGATACTAGGGATCAATCCCCATCAAAACTAACTCGATTACATGATAGATCTCATCCTACTCATCACCGTCCAGCGAGCCTACGAATAGATTACTCACGAACGACGAAGAGCTTCATGCAATTGGAGAGGGAAGAAGGTTGATGATGACGATGGCGACGATTTCCCCTCTCCGGAGCCCAAGACGGACTCCAGATCCTCCCTCCAGATGAAGAACAGGTGGTGGCGGCGGCTCCGTATCACAAACGAGACGAAAGCTTCTCTTTTATTTTTTCTGGGACGAAAGGGAACTTATAGACTTGAGGTTGGGGGCAGCAGAGCCGTGTGGGCCCCACAAGCCTACCCACCGCCACCAGGGGGTGGTGGGAGAGCCAGGGCTTGTGGCCCACTGGCCCACCCCCTCAGGTGGAACTTGGCGCAGATATTTTTCATCTTTTCCAAAAATGCTCCCCGTAAATTTTCAGGACGTTTGGAGACCTTTGATTTCTGCACAAAAATAACACCAAGGCAATTCTGCTGAAAACAGCGTCAGTCCAGGTTAGTTCCATTCAAATCATGCAAATTAGAGTCCAAAACAAGGGAAAAAGAGTTTGGAAAAGTAGATATGATGGAGACGTATCACTCGGCACCGTTTTTTCCTAAGGAAACTCTAAGCCTCTTGTTTTTCTACGGATTTAACTAATTGAGTGGGTCTGCTAGAGTTGCTTTTATGTAGTATCTAAACAAACGTGTTTATAATGTCGGTTACAGGGCTACATCCCTTCGAAGAGACACACTCGTAGGTTCAGGGTGTTTGGCGTTTGGACAACGCTAAGACAAGGCATATGATAGAGTGGAGTGGCATTTTCTGGAGGATATGATGAGGAGATTGGGCTTTCATGAGAGCTGGACCAAGAGAATTATGCACTGTGTCTCTTCGGTCAACTACAGCATTAAGGTGAATAATACATATTCGGATACAATAAGGCCACAACGAGTGCTTCGACAGGGGGACCCCTTGCCCCCCTACTTGTTCTTAATTTGTGAGGAGGCTCTCCCCTGTTTGTTGAACAAACTTGAGGAGGATAGAAGACTTCAAGGTGTCAAAGTGTGTGCAACAGCCCCGAGTTTTAATCATCTTTTGTTCACAGGTGATTCATTGGTTCTGCTAAAAGCATCAGAAGAGAACGCAACCCATCTGCGAAATGCACTACTCTGTATGAGGATTGCTCGGGGCAAACAGTCAACTACTCCAAATCAGTTGCCATGTTTAGCCCGAATACCCCAAATCAGGTGAAAAGGAAGGTGAAAAATACTCTGAGTATTATAGTGGAAACAAGGAATAAGAAATACCTAGGGTTGCCAGCATATGTGGGCAGATCAAGGACGAACACGTTTGCATATTTGAAAGGGAGAATTTGGGCCAGAATTCAAGGGTGGGACGAGCTGCTAGTCTTAAAGGCGGCAAAAGATGTACTTATCAAAGCATGTGCTCAAGCTATACCCATGTTTGCCATGTCATGTTTTGACATCACGAAGAGCCTGTGTGACCAAATCAGTGCTATGATCAATCGATTCTGGTGGGTGATACGTCTCCGTAGTATCTATAATTTTTGATTGTTTTATGCCAATATTCTACAACTTTCATATACTTTTGGCAACTTTTTATACTATTTTTGGGACTAACATATTGATCCAGTGCCCAGTGCCAGTTCCTGTTTGTTGCATGTTTTTTGTTTTGCAGAATATCCATACCAAACAAAGTCCAAACGTAATAAAATCTTACGGGGATTTTTTTCGGAATATTTATGATTTTTAGAAGGAAGAATCAACGCGAGGCGATGCACGGAGTGCCCACAAGCCATGTCGCCGCGGCCAGGGGGTGGGCCCGCGGCAGGCAGGCTTGTGGCCACTCCTTAAGGCGGTTGGATCCCTTCTTTCGCCGTGAGAAATATAATATCCGAAAGAAAATCGTGTTAAAGTTTCAGCACAATCGGAGTTACAGATCTCCAGGAATTTAAGAAACGGTGAAACGCAGAATCTGGGAGCGCAGAAACAGAAGGACACAAAGAGAGAGATCCAATCTAGGAGGGGCTCTCGCCCCTCCGCCGCCATGGAGACCATGGACCAGAGGGGAAACCCTTCTCCCATCTAGGGAGGAGGTCAAGGAAGAATAAGAAGGAAGGGGCCCTCTCCCCCTCTCTCTCGGCGGTGCCGGAACGCCGCCCGGGACATCATCGTGTGACGGCGATCTACACCAACACCTCTGTCATCTTCACCAACATCTCCATCATATTCCCCCATCTATATTCAGCGGTTTACTCTCCCGCAACCCGCTGTACCCTCTACTCGAACATGGTGCTTTATGCTAAATATTATTAACCAATGGTGTGTTGCTATCCTATGATGTCTGAGTAGATTATCGTTGTCCTATCGGTGATTGATGAATTGCTATGATTGATTTAATTTGCTTGTGGTTATGTTGCTGTCATTTGGTGCCCATCATATGATCGCGCGCGTGGATCACACCATAGGGTCAGTTGTATGTTGATAGGACTATGTATTGGCAGGCTAGAGTGACAGAAGCTTCAAACCTAGCATAGAAATTGATGCATATGGGATTGAAGGGGGACCAATATATCTTACTGCTATGGTTCGGTTTTACCTTAATGAACGTTAGTAGTTGCGGACGCTTGCTAATAGTTCCAATCATAAGTGCATAGAATTCCAAGTAAGGGATGACATGCTAGCAGAGGCCTCTCCCACATGATACTTGCTATCGATCTATTAAGTAGTCAATTGCTTAGGGACAATTCCGCAACTCCTACCACCACTTTTCCACACTAGTTAGACACTCGTAGTTGTTTCTTTATCTAACCGGCCCCTAGTTTCATTTGCGTGTTCTTTACTTTCTTGCAAGCCTATCCTATCACTCCTACAAAGTACTTCTAGTTTCATACTTGTTCTAGGTAAAGCGAACGTAAAGTGTGCGTAGAGTTGTATCGGTAGTCGATAGAACTTAAGGGAATATTTGTCCTTCCTTTAGCTCCTCGTTGGGTTCGACACTCTTACTTATCGAGAAAGGCTACAATTGATCCCCTATACTTGTGGGTTATCAAGACCTTTTTCTGGCGCCGTTGCCGGGGAGCAATAGCGTGGGGTGAATATCCTTGTGTGTGCTTGTTTGCTTTATCACTAAGTAGATTTATTTGCTGTTCTAAGTTGTCCTCTATCTTTAGTTATGGATATGGAGCATGAAATACCAAAAACAATTAGGTGTACTTGCTACTCATGGAGATGGGGAACCTCCTAAAACCCTCGAGGCTCGTTATGTGGAAAATATTTTGCACTTCTTTAATAATCCTGAGAAAGCCCCATTCAATTATATAATGGGATACACGTTGGATCAACGTGAATACTTTGGGGATTATCGCTTGACTCAAAAAGGGAAACTTTTATGGGATCAAATCCATTTGTTGAAATGGTATGCTTGGGAACTATGCAAGAGATATGGTGTTACTTGTTGCTTTAGGGTGAAGGCTCCACACCTTCCCTTTTCTTGTGAATTTAATGATCATAGAACCTTGGCTTCTTATGCTAATGGTATATATGATTACTATGATGTGGATCAAATAGAAGAGTTTGTTGCTTTTATGGGTGCTTATGAAACTGAGGCTCTGTTTAAAAGGTGTGATGATAATGATGATGCTTCTTACCGATCTGAAAATTTGGCTATGCTTCGTTATTGTTATACTAATTATGAATATAATGCCCATATTGAACGATTTAAGGAGAAATCCTATGCTGCACAAGAAGAGACTATTATTTTGCAGGAAACTATGAAAGAAGAAAATGCTGAAATTGTGAGCTCATTAGATGAAAAAGATGAAGAGGGGAGCGAAGAACAAAAGGAGGAAGAGCGGACTAGCTACCCGTGTCCACCTTCTAATGAGAGTAACTCTTGTACTCATACATTATTTAATTTCCCTTCGTTCTTACCGAAGGATGAATGCTATGATCCCTTGGATTCGTTTGAAATATCCCTTTTTGATGAACTTGATGCTTGCTATGCTTGTGGCCATGATGCCAATATGAATGATGCTTATGAAGATGAGCTAGCTATAGTTACTTCTGTTACACATGATGATTTTGATGAATATAATATGCATGTGCTTGCTGCTCCTACTTGCAGTTATTATGAGAGAGGAACTACATCTCCACCTCTCTATGTTTCCAATACGATAAAATTGCAAGAAACTGATTATGCTATGTATTGACCTTTACTTGATGTGCATGAATTGTTCTTTTATGACATGCCAATGCATAGGAAGAGAGTTAGACTTCGTCATTGCTTGATATATGTTACCTTGTGCTCACTACTAAATTTCAAATCATTGCTAATTAAAATTGGCTTTTTGATATACCTTGGGATCCGGGTGGATCCATTATTTGAGCACTTTATGCCTAGGTTAATGGCTTTAAAAAAAGCGCTGCCTGGGAGACAACCCGGAAGTTTTAGAGAGTCATTTATTTCTGTTGAGTGCTTTTATTTAGTTTAAAAACGAAAAAATATAGAGGGGAACTTAAAAATTTTTCAAAAAGAGAAGCGATTGAAAGGTGATGCATTGTGGAAGTGAGGGTCGGCCTTGAACACTTGTGTTCATACTCATGGAAACAATGTAGAATTTTTCATGGAAGTTTCTCACAAAAATAGTTATCCCCTTGTACAATTCCTTTGTGTTTTTTTAAAAATAATGTGCCAAGCAAAGCCTTTACGATTAGTTTGGGTGATAGTTGTTTGATCACGCTGAGAAAAGACAGAAACTTTCTGCTCACGAAATTAATTTTAATTTTTATTCTGGAAGAGATTTTGAGTTTATTATTTTTTATGTTGATTGATATGCAAATTTTTCATACTTTCGTAATGTTTCAGATTTTTTGATATACAGAAGTATACAGAATATACAGATTGCTACAGACTGTTCTGTTTTGACAGATTCTGTTTTCTATGCATTGTTCTCTTATTTTGATGAATCTATGGGTAGTATCGGGGGGTATGAACCATGGTGAAGTTGGATTACAGTAGATATAATGCTAATATGAATTTAGAATGATTTCACAACAATACTTGAAGTGGTGATTTATTTTATTATACTAACGGATCTCACGAAGTTTTGTTGAGTTTTGGGTGATTGAAGTTTTCAAGTTTTGGGTGAGAGCACGATGGATGAAGGAATAAGGAGAGGCAAGAGCCTAAGCTTGGGGATGTCCGAGGCACCCCAAGGTAATATTCAAGGAAGACTCAAGCGTCTAAGCTTGGGGATGCCCCGGAAGGCATCCCCTCTTTCGTCTACAATCTATCGGTAATTTCACTCGGAGCTATATTTTTATTTGTCACATGATATGTGGAAATGCTTGGAGCGTCTTTTGTGTTTATTTTCCCTTTTTCTTTTATGCACCATGCTTGTATGAGATAGTCCTTGGTTGGCTTTATAGAATGCTTCTTGTGCTTCACTTATATCTTTTGAAGTTTGGATTGCCTGTTTCCTTACACATAGAAAACCGCCATTTGTAGAATGCTCTTTTGCTTCACTTACATTTGTTAGAGCGAGGCATATCTTTTGTAGAAAGAATTAAACTCTCATGCTTCACTTATACCTATTTAGTGAGTTAACAGGAGTTGGTCATTCACATGGTTAGTCATAAAATCCTACATAAAACTTGTAGATCACTGAATATGATATGTTTGATTCCTTGCAACAGTTTTGCGACATGAATATGTGATATTAGAGTCATGCTAGTGAGTAATTGTGTTTTTTTAAAATACTTGTGTTAAGGTTTGTGATTCCTGTAGCATGCACGTATGGTGAACCGTTATGTGATGAAGTCGGAGCATGATTTATTTATTGATTGTCATGCTTTGTGTGGAGGTCGGGATCGCGCGATGGTTAACTCCTACCAACCTTTCCCCTAGGAGCATGCGTGTAGTACCTTGTTTCGATGACTAATAGACTTTTGCAATGAGTATGTGAGTTCTTTATGACTAATGTTGAGTCCATGGATTATACCCACTCTCACCCTTCCACCATTGCTAGCCTCTCTACTACCGCGCAACTTTCGTCGGTGCATTACACCCACCATATAGCCTCCCTCAAAACAGCCACCATACCTACCTATTATGGCATTTTCATAGCCATTACGAGATATATTTTCATGCAACTACCACCGTTCCGTCTCATGACATGTGCCACCACTTCCATATTGCCATTGCATGATCGTAAAATAGCTAGCATGATGTTTCCATGGCTTGTCCGTTTTTTGATGTCATTGCTATGCTAGATCATTGTCACGGTACACTACCGAACGCATTTCGAATAGAGTCATCATTGCTCTAAGTATTGAGTTGTAAGTGTGATGATCATTATTAATAGAGCATTGTCCCATGTGAGGAAATAAAAGAGGCCAGCGAAGCCCATTTACAAAAAAGAGGCCAAAGATGCCCACCAAAAAAAATATAAAAATAAAAAAGAGGCCAAAGAGCCCACAAACAAATAAGAGAAAAGAGAGAAGGGACAATTGCTACTATCCTCTTTCCACACTTGTGCTTCAAATAGCACTATGATCTTCATGACAGAGAGTCTCCTATGTTGTCACTTCCATATACTAGTGGGAATTTTCATTATATAACTTGGCTTGTATATTCCAATGATGGGCTTCCTCAAAATTGCCCTAGGTCTTCGTGAGCAAGCAAGTTGGGTGCACACCCACTAGTTTCTTTTGTGAGCTTTCATACACTTATAAGCTCTAGTGCATCCGTTGCATGGCAATCCCTACTCACTCACATTGATATCTATTGATGGGCATCTCGTACACCTAGTTGATGTGATACTATCTCCTCCTTTTTTTCTTCTAACAACCACCATATTCTATTCCACCTATAGTTCTATGTCCATGGCTCACGCTCATGTATTGCGTGAAAGTTGAAAAAGTTTGAGAACACTAAAGTATGAAACAATTGCTTGGCTAAAACCGGGGTTGTGCGTGATTTAAATACGTTGTGTGGGGAAGATGGAGCATAGCCAGACTATATGATTTTGTAGGGATAACTTTCTTTGGCCATTATATTTTGAGAAGACATGATTGCTTTGTTAGTATGCTTGAAATATTATTGTCTTTATGTCAAATGATAGACTGTTGCTTCGAATCACTTGTGTTTTAGTATTCATGCCACGATTAGATTATATGACCAGGATTATGATAGGTAGCATTCCACATCAAAAATTATCTTTTTTATCATTTACCTACTCGAGGACGAGCAGGAATTAAGCTTGGGGATGCTGATACGTCTCCGTCATATCTATAATTTTTGATTGTTTCATGCTAATATTCTACAACTTTCATATATTTTTGGCAACTTTTTATACTATTTTTGGGACTAACATATTGATTCAGTGCCCAGTGCCAATTCCTGTTTGTTGCATGTTTTTTGTTTTGCAGAATATCCATACCAAACGAAGTCCAAACGTAATAAAAACTTACAGTAATTTTTTTTGGAATATTTATGATTTTTGGGAAGAAGAATCAATGCGAGGCGATGCACGGAGTGCCCACAAGCCCTGTCGCCGCGGCCAGGGGGTGGGCCCGCGGCAGGCAGGCTTGTGGCCACTCCTTAAAGCGGTTGGAGCCATTCTTTCTCCGCAAGAAATATAATATCCTGAAAAAAATCGTGCTAAAATTTCAGCCCAATCGGAGTTACGGATCTCCGGGAATTTAAGAAACGGTGAAACGCAGAATCTGGGAGCGCAGAAACAGAAGGATACAGAGAGAGAGATCCAATCTAGGAGGGGCTCTCGCCCCTCCGCCGCCATGGAGACCACGGACCAAAGGGGAAACCCTTCTCCCATCTAGGGAGGAGGTCAAGGAAGAAGAAGAAGGAGGGGGGATCTCTCCCCCTCTCTCCCGGCGGCGCCGGAACGCCGCCCGGGATATCATCATGTGACGGCGATCTACACCAACACCTCCGTCATCTTCACCAATATCTCCATCATCTTTCCGCACCTATATTCAGTGGTTTACTCTCCCGCAACCCGTTGTACCCTCTACTTGAACATGGTGCTTTATGCTACATATTATTATCCAATGATGTGTTGCTATCCTATGATGTCTGAGTAGATTATCGTTGTCCTATCGGTGATTGATGAATTGCTATGATTGGTTTAATTTGCTTGTGGTTATGTTGATGTCCTTTGGTGTCCATCATATGATCGCGCGTGTGGATCACACCATAGGGTTAGTTGTATGTTGATAGGACTATGTATTGACAGGCTAGAGTGACAGAAGCTTCAAACCTAGCATAGAAATTGATGCATATGGGATTGAAGGGGGACCAATATATCTTATTGCTATGGTTGGGTTTTACCTTAATGAACGTTAGTAGTTGCGGACGCTTGCTAATAGTTCCAATCATAAGTGCATAGAATTCCAAGTAAGGGATGACATGCTAGCAGAGGCCTCTCCCACATGATACTTGTTCTCGATCTAGTAACGTAGTCAATTGCTTAGGGACAATTCCGCAACTCCTACCACCACTTTTGCACACTCGTTAGACACTCGTAGTTGTTTCTTTATCTAACCGGCCCCTAGTTTTATTTACGTGTTCTTTACTTTCTTGCAAGCCTATCCTATCACTCCTACAAAGTACTTCTAGTTTCATACTTGTTCTAGGTAAAGCGAACGTAAAGTGTGCGTAGAGTTGTATCGGTGATCGATAGAACTTGAGGGAATATTTGTCCTACCTTTAGCTCCTCGTTGGGTTCGACACTCTTACTTATCGAGACATGCTACAATTGATCCCCTATACTTGTGGGTTATCAGTGGGCTCAACAAAAGGATGAACGTAAGTTACATTTGATTAGCTGGGATAAAATGGCTAGAACAAAGAAGGAAGGAGGGCTGGGATTCCAAGATCTCCACCTGTTTAATCTCACGATGCTGGCTCGACAAGCCTGGAGGATACTAATCAACCCTGAGTCCCTGTGTGCACGGGTGCTGCAGGCGAAATATTTCCCAAACAAAACCATTATGGAGGCTGTGAGTACGCGGAATATGTCGTACACATGGAGGAGTATCGTGAAAGGGATCGAGGTGGTAAAACAGGGAGTCATTTGGCGGATTGGTAATGGCGACGAGGTACATATCTGGGAGGATCAGTGGCTCCAAAGGGATGGACCTAGCACAGTGATCACTCCGAGGAGACAATGCCTCTTGACAAGAGTGTCCGAGCTGATTGACCCAACATCCGGTCAGTGGGACGAACATCTAATCCGAGACATCTTCTACCAGGAGGATGTTGAGGCCATTCTTGCGATCCCATGCAGGAAGGATATGGAGGACTCTCCTGCCCGAAGTCACGATTCTAAGGGGAACTTCTCTGTCCGTTCGGCGTACAAGATGTTGGCACGCCAGCAGCTCCCGCAGCCAGACGGAGATTCATCATCGGGAGTAGGCAACAATCTAAATGAGTTTGATTGGAAGCTTCTCTGGTCTCAAGCTTGTGCTCCAAAGACAAAAAAATTCCTCTGGCGACTCGCTCATGATAGCCTACCTTGGAAACTAAATTTCAAAAGAAGGGGGATGGAGCCCGAAACAGTTTTCCCCATGTGTAACAAGCTCGACGAGGACGGGGGGGCACCTATTTATTCACTGCAAACAAGTTAAACTGCTCTGGCGAGAACTGGACATGGAGGACTCTTGTCTAAAGCTTTGCTCATGTTTGAATGCCCAGGATATGTTGATGACCATTTTCAGTATGGAGGAACAGAAGCGTACGGAAATCTTAGCAATGTTGTGGCAATGGTGGACAGCCCGGAACAAGCGAAACGCTAAGGATGGATCTCGTTCAGTAGCAGAGGTGGCTTCCCAGTCGAGGAGATGGGCGGGGGAGTTTGCTTTGTACCTGACGAAACCCAGGGTTGCACCAAATCATGACCACGGCGATGATAAATGGGAGAGACCGGTGAACGAAGTGATGAAGAACAACACTGATGGAGCTTTCAGTGACAACCCACGGAGAGGCGGGTGGGGCTTTGTTGTCAGAGATAGCGATGGGGTGGTCGCTAGTTCGGGTGCAGGGAAGATGGCTTTCCCAACGAACGTTGTTCACACTGAAGCGGAGGCCTGCATCCAAGGGCTAATAGCTGCGATGAACCGGTGCATGACGAGAGTTGTGATTAAATCTGACTGTCAGGTTCTTGTGAATACGCTGAATAAGGAGGAGTATGATCGATCGCCCATTGGTGTTATCGTGCGGGATGCTCACATAGTCGCTGGTCTGAATTTCACCTATGTTTCCTTTAGTTTCTGTAGGCGAAACTGTAATAAAGTGACGCATGCTATGGCGGCGATGGGTGCGTCAGGTGATGCAGGTTTTGGTCTTCTATGGCCGGATGATGTACCGAATGATGTAGCTGGTGTCGTGGCTGGCGATATTGTTATGCCGGTTGGTTAATAGAGTGGTGGAAAAATAAAAAATAAAGGCTAAGACAAGGCCAGTTGTTAGTAACACAATCATAACTACCTACTTAGTCCAAATACAAAACTAATTGTTTCCTAACATGGACAAATATAAAAGCATTTTGACGGAGCACGTCTTTCTTCTCATGTGGCAAGGCGACTAGGGCAAGCCATTCGTCCCCTTGAATTTTCGTCGGCCGTTCCAGCGACCGTGATGGGAATTTGGTGCCTTGGCACTGCCTAATTGGCGCTCGAATGGATGGCGATACTTCTTTTTTAAGTCAGTCTTTCGGATTTTAACCTTTTTTAAGTTTGTTCATCTGGACGGATTAGAGCATCTCTAACAGTTTCCCTAAATAGGGAAGCCTCTTTTCAATTATAGGGCAAGCAAAATCGAGATATAGGGCAGCAAAACAGCAGCCCAAGATAGGGAAGCACCCGCCCCAACAGCTGCCCTATATAGGGCACGGATGCAAAACGGTTGTGGCCAAAATATGACATTTTTTAGTGAAAACAAGCACAACATCATCACAAACATCTAAAAATAAACTGAAAATAGTGCCATAGTCAACATAAACACAAATCTACATAATCATAGCATAGTTCAACCCATACGGTAGCTCAAAACGAAGGACGTCATAGTTCACATCACATAGAAAACATGAAACAAACAATGACAACTACTCTTTGTCGACATCGGTTGCTTCTTTTTCTTCCTCGGTGGTGCCGGTGTTGTTGATGTTGGTGGTGGTGCCGGTGTTGTTGTTGATGTTGCTAGCTTCCCCTCCTCCCATGGATCCATAGCCACCTCCAATGCCTCTTCCCATGCCTCCTCCCATGCCAAGACCTCCATAGCCACCCATGCCAACACCCATGCCAACACCCATTCTAACACCCACTCCAACACCTCCATAGCCACCCATGCCAACACCCATTCCTCCTCCCATTCCTCCTCCCATGGGACTCATGAAGCTTGTGATTCCACCTCCCATGGTTCCTCCCATCTAACATATGCCTTTTGCTTCTCCTCCCATGCCAACATTTGCTTCTTCCACAACACCTCATCCCGACACATCTCCACATACGCCTTTTGCTTCTCATCCATGTTGCTTGTGTCCATGAACATGAGTTGGCGCTCAACCTCCACGGCCCTATGAGCCTCCTCCATCGCAAGCTTCCTCTCATCCATCAACACCTTCCTATTCTCGGTGGCCGCCTTTAGCTCCTCGGCCGCCGCCTTCCTCTCCTCTGCCGCCACCTTCCTCTCCTCCACTGCCACCTTGCGTAGCTCGGTTTCTTTGGCCTCCTCCATTTGCTTCATTTTTATCGCCTCTCTCTTCTCATTCAACTCCATGCGAGTAGACATAACGGCATCCAATGATTTTCGAATGTCATCATCGCCGACCTTTTTCCCCTTCATTTTCTCTTTCGCCGCCTTTCTTCCATCGGGCCTCTTCGTCTTTGCAACGGAGTTGGGGGTTGGGCTTCTTTGCTCATCATCGTCTTCATCATCACTTGAGACATCACCATCAACATCCACAAGATCACCCAAGGAACTCTTCAATTTATTCTTTCCATTGGGGATCTCGTAGATGTCACGGTTCTTCCACTTCTCATCATTCTCTAGCTCCTTCCAACAATGATGCAAAGTGAATGTCCTCCCCTTCTTTCCATCCTTCTTTGCCCCTTTCTTCAAACGGCCTTTGAAAAGGTTTTGTGCCATGGCATTCTACACACAAAAAGAAACAAGACGAAGAAACAAGACGAAGAGAAGGTGCCAATGACGAAGAGAAGCGGCGGTTCTATCATTCCCATGTGGGTTGCGAGCATCAAAGAACTCCTTCACCCTTGACCAATATTGGTTGCGATGTTGCTCGGTGCCCTTGACCGGATCACGGGCGATCTTCTTCCATCCCGCAACGATGACAAGATCTTCGGCGTTGCTAAAATTCCCCCACCTTCCCTTCGGAACTACGTCCACGAAGCCCTCATCCTCGGCATCAAGTTCCTCCTCCGTTTCTTGTGATGGTATCTCCGTGGATCCAACATACTCGGAATTTGCACAGTTCATGTTTTGCAAATAAGTTTCATCGTCCATACTACATAGATAAGTGGATAAGAAACAATTTAGATACAACACATGATCAATTGACAAAACAAAACGAAGAAGAAGAAAAATCACCTTTGCGACATATCATCGAACATGTTGGGGTCGGCCTGCTGCCGCGCCTGCTGCTCTGCCTGCTCCTCCACCACTTTCTCGGCATGCGGCGGCGGCGACGGCTGAATGTCTTCCGGGGAGGGGAGTGGAGGTTTCCCGCGGCCTGCAGTGGCCTTCTTCTTCGCCGTCCCCACGCTCGCCTCGCCGGCTGCCGGCCTCTTCGTCGTCTGCCTCCCCGCGCCCGTGCCGGCCTTCCTCCCTTGTTTCGATGGCGCCGGTGGCTTCGCGGCCAGTATCTAGCTAGGATCTGCCGCGCCAATCGGCCGCGGCGGCACGAATCCAGTCCTCGACGGTGGCGGCATCGCGACGGAGGTGGTGAATGCGGGGGCGGCTGCGGGGCCGGCAGGGAGCGACGATTGGCCGTCCGACGGACCGGGGATCGTCGGGGGTGCGGATTGGCCTTCCATGGCGGTACGGTGGTCGCCGGCGCGCGGCGGCGGCGGCGGGAATTCGGCGAGGCGGGCGGGGCGGGAGTGGGCGACGGAACGTTCCGGGTGGCGGTTGGGCTGCGTGCGCGTGGGAAATGGAATTTGGGGCAGCCACGTAGGTGTTGCAAATATACAACAATTGCACCAAATTTAGGGCAGTGCTGTAATTTTTTTAGGACAGTTGATGAAGATAGGGCAACTTTTGAAGCATGTTTTTGCATGTTTTGTGTCATATATAACAGTTTTTATGTAACACTGCCCTATTTAGGGCAGCTGTTAGAAATGCTCTTAGCCCGGTCTCTGAAATAGATTTTTCCCAGACCAACGGGGCGGCAAGGTTAAGTTTCTTGATGTGTGTACGTGATGGCGGATTTCATGCTACGTTCTTCGTATTGATTCAAGATTTCAACCGCAATGACGGTAGCTCGTAGGCGTCGTCCTTTACGGACACGTGTATGAAGGCATCCCGAAAATTGTTTGAAATTTTCTAAAACTTGATCCTGTTTTTAAAAAATTGGAAAAATGTCTGCAAATACTATTTTTTGGAATTTCAAATGTTGTTCACGGTTTTTGATTAAGGTTCGGGATTATCAAAAATATATATAAAATGTTCCCATTTACAAAATTTGTTCTTAACTTCAAATCAAGTTCCTGATTTCAAAATTTGTTCACATTTTCTCAAAACTTGTTCGTGTTTATTAAAAATTGTTCGGAATTTGAAAAAATCTTACCATTTTCCAAAATTGCTCGACAAATATAAAAAATGTTCCCATTCTAAAAGTTCGTTCGGGAGTTTAAAAAGTGTTCACATTTTCGTAGAACATTGTTTATGTTTGTAAAAAAATGTTCATAATTTAATTTTTTTCCCCTTTTTCTAAAACCTCTTGGTAAATTTGAAAATATTCATGTTTTTCAAGATTGTGCACACATTTTTATTAAAATTTTATGTGTTTCTAAAAAAGTCCTAGCTTTTCAAAAAGTTATTAAGATTTATCAACAAATATTTGAAAAAAAACAATATCTACAAAAATAGGTAGTTTCAAGAAATTTGCGCTGCATATTCGCTGCGAACAATGGCCAGCAGCCGAGCACTAATGGCTTGCTGCATGCGCCCACCACCAGAGCGGGGGTGAAGATTTTGATTCGTCGCTAGCGCACTGCATTTTTTTGCCATTTTGACACCTTCGGCTGCTTTCTCATGGCCCCACCCAGTCCGGGGAGTCCCTCTGTGAAGCCCGGCTATTGTACGCTTAATGCAACACATAGCAGGTTCCGCTGTGTATATCGCTTCGGTTCCACAAGAGAGCGGAACTTTCCAGCGATCACTCCCACATGCTGCCACTTTGACACGTTCTCAGCCTCCGTCACGTGTCGCTTTCTGAATGTTTCATCCGGATTTCAATTTTTTTTTTTACGGTTTTCATCTTTTTAGATTGTTTTTTGGGGAGGTTTAGTGTTTCGGTTTTTCAAATGTCATTCTTAGGTTTTTGACGAAACAAATTTAAAAAAAATGCATAAAAAAGTGTGTATTCTGTTTTTTTGCGAGGCACGGTTTTGCTTCCTTGTAAGGGACGGTTTTGCCTTCCGTGCCTCTCAGAAACAAACAAATGCGTTTTTTATATTTTTACAAGAGGCACGGTTTTGCTTTCGCGAAAGGCACGGCGATACCTTTCGGAAACGAAAAAAAAAATGTGTTTTCTATTTTTTTAGAGGTAACACTTTTGTTTCCGTGAAAGGCACGATTTTGTTTTCGTGAGAAGCTCGGCCGTGCATTTAGGCAACGAAAAAAATGTTTTCTATTGTTTTTTTCCACGAGATGCACGGTTTTGCTTTCGCAAGAGGCACGATTTTGCCTTCGTGAGAGGCATGACCGTGCCGCTCGGAAACAGAATAAAAACGTTTTTCCTGTTTTTTTTAATCGCGAGAGGCATGGTTTTTTCGTCGGGTTTTTTCATCTGATTTTTTCATTAAAAAATCTCGTTGAAACCTATGAACAATGGATCTAGTTTTGAAGATCTCGATTCGAGAAACTCAGCAGTGAAAATGGTTCAAAATTTGAACGTATGATTTAAGAGATAAAACGTTTTAAAAATATGAATCTGCAAAAAAAGGAAAAACTCTCATATTGCAACAAGTAACACACATACAATACACCACCTGACAAACCTGAGGAGGTGGAATTGATCTTTATAAGGAATAGTCCTCAATTAGTTATTTCGGTTCCAGAAGGCAACCACACAAATATCGCTTGGGCCTGGGTCAGTCGTGAAGATGTGTCGGACTAGTGTTCACTGGACCAGGCCGGAGGTCAGATTAGCCTTTTTCTTTTCAAAATCGTAACAATGCCTTTTCTTTTCAAACCACTAGTATTTCGAGGCTAAAAAAAAGGAAATGCTACGCATGCTGACCAGCCGGATCATGAACCGTCGAATCTTGCCGCATCAAGCAGCCCAGTGCACCTCCACCATTGCAACACAGATTTTGTTGCAGGATTATTCTGCAACACATGTTTTGTTGCAGCATTTTTTTACAACTATTTTATTGCAACTAAGGTATTGTTGCAAAAAAAATCAACAAAGGTCTTGTTGCAAAAACATTTCTTAAGAGAGAGATTTCTTGCAAAATATAGATCCGTCGTAGACCACTGCAACACCGCTTATGTTTCAGAAGTATAGCCCCTGATGCAGAAGCGCATGCGACGAAGGATGGTATGCGGGGCCTTACGTGAACGCGTGTCATGTTGGGATGGTGGCGGACGCGGATGTTGCGATCTTTTGGATGATGGTAAGTGTTTTCCCTAAAAAAGTAGCAGTTTCCTTGTTCCAAAAAAAAAGAACTAGTTTCTTTTGATGAATTAGCAACTATTCCTCTTGTGTGACAGAAACATCTATTGTGTTTTCCTACATAATTTTATTAATATTCGCATGTTTTATATTGCAACTATTTTTGTCATAATAGAATCAATTTTCGGCATGACACAAGTTGCAACACACATATCACATAAAAATGGAATCCGCAAAAAGAACATCTAGAACCCCCGGCTTTATTAATTATCATATTTTCTGTGGCTTTCACCCACAAAATAATAATAATTATGTGCTTGTTTTTTTATGTTAGCTTGATTATTAGTTCAGTTTTATAATCCTGAATCCTGAGAATGAAAAGGCTGATTTTATGGCTAATTGTGGAAAGACAACATACATGACAAGAAAGGCTAAAAAGAAGAAGAAAGTAGAAGCAATTCTAGTGAGGTTGTCCACAGAACTAATACTAGAACCACGTCAAACTATGGCATTTTAAACAAGGGATTTATACACCTGCCGCAACTCTGACGAGGGAGGACAGACACTGCAGAGCGGTGTTCTCCAAACTAGCACCTTCCTCGACGTCTTCCCGCCTTGTTGCCGCCGCCACCCTCGTCGAGCGCGAGACGCAGACGATAAAGAGCGCACAGAGAGAGCAGCCTGCAAGGAACGAGACCAGCACACAGAGGAGCCCGACCCTGGTGACATGAATGTAGTAGTAGTACGGGCGCTGGTCGGCTGGTGGCTGCTGAAGGGTCGCCGGGGTCGCAGCGGGCACGGGAGGCGGCGGCGGCTGTGTCTGGAGCCCCGGTGCCGCTGCAAGGGAAGGTGGTGGCGGAAAAAATGCTGCCAGTGCAGGTGAAGGTGGCGGCTGAAAAAATGCTGCCGCTGCAGCGGTAGCAGGCGGCTGGACCTCGTGGAGGGGGCGGTCGGAGACGGAGACGGAGACGGTGAGGATGACGACGATGCACAGCCACAGGAGCGCGGCTGCAGGCTGCCGTGCCATTGTCGATCAAGAAGCGAGCGAGCGAGCGAGCGAGCGAACGAGTTAAGCTAGCACCTGCAGTGAGCGTGGCACTGTGGCACCGAATGGATGATTTCTCATGCACGCCGTGGAAGTTTTATATGGTGGTTTGCGCCAATATCGCCCAGACGTTGCTTGCACGTGGGAGGGCGATCCATACGGCAGCAGCATGCGTAGCCAATTGCCCTTTGGTGTGCTCGATCGGCCGCGCGCGTACGTGTTGCTGATTTGTTTAGCTCACTCTTGGCTTTGACCCCCGCCTCTCTCACTGATTCTTCTCTCTTCGATAAGATTCAAGGATTGCTAGTGACCGACCGAGCGGATCTGCAGCTGTTCTGAGACTAAAACGGTTCCAAGACTATCCGAAGAGTCAAGACAGTACCTATATATTATACGGAATAGTTAGGAATATAACCCTATCATCCCATGGGAACTGGTTGGCAGGAGGAAAGCGGGAATTAGGGGGCGGCCGCATGAGTGGGAAAGCGGGGAGTACGTAACGTGGCGGCCGCACGCACTCACCCCCTCGATCCGCCCTAGCTGCGTATGCCCGAATATATAAGTCATCACCAGACGATACCAACCTTTCTATCCACGGCTAGCCCCGTTTTCCTCTCTTCACTTGCGGCTGGAACCCTGGCCGCCTTCAGGAGAGGACAATCTTTCAGCGCTGTCCTCCAGCGACTCTCTTCCGTCGGCAATCTCGGTCGTCGGTGATGAGGAGGGTCGTCGGATCCACGCGTATGTATCATTTTTAGTTTTGTAGTCTAGGTTTTTAGGTTGTTCATCGTCTTGGCTTCGATGATGGTGATGGTGACGCTGAATAATGATTATTCGGATCCTTTCCTGATGAGGTCATCGGTCGTATGATTGAGGATGGATTTAGAAACCAGTCTGTTCAAATTTAGATAACTGTTTGAAACATGAATTTAATATAGTATCACAGACACGAGGTTTTGAGCTCATCACTCTAGGAGACACATTATTAATAGAAGATTTTGCATCTGATCCCATGTCTACGGAGTAAAAAAAAACCTAAGATGTGAGGGGTAGGGTTAAAAATATATTGTCCCCTTTCTCTATCAGTTTAAACTTTTGAAGTAACTGACTAAAGCAAGAATTATAGACAATTTTCTTTTTCGGGATGCCACTCATTTGATTTTAGAGCAGTAATCCAAATGATAGGATAACGAGAAGCTTCCAACATTCCTCTAAAAACAGGTTGACGAGAGCCGGTAAACTAAACTATGGCGGATAAGGGCAACCACAAGCGCTTCACCTCGCACTATTATTATTTTCAGTCACCTCCCCTGAACGGGTTGGCCATGACGGTCGGTTTCTTTGCGAAAGCTAGCGCATGCCTCACCGTCTCCTCACTCCCTATCTATCTATGAAACCTTCTCGTGTAACCGTCATTGACCTAGTAAAACTTTGGTACATACACCGTTATGTAGGAGAAATGTCCGAATTGAACATTTCCAGGTATGAAGTCAAATAGAAAGAAAAAGGACCAACAAAGATGAGATCAAAATATGTTATTTAGACTGAAGTAAGCACCCAACCTTGAATATTCCCAATCTAACAAAATCAATTGAATGATATGCACCTGCAACTTGCTTCCCTTTCGGATTAATCTTTCTCCCTCACCTACCATGCATTACACACTCTATGTGCAAGGCAAATTCGAACAATTTGCACTAGTCATTCGCCAATACATTTCACAGCTCCCTTTCACATCTCTGTTGTTTACGATCAATACGTTTTAGGGTCTATTTGGGACTGCTCCGCTTCTTAAAATTCAGACCTTCTTTAGAAAAAGCAAGCGAAACGGGGTAGCTTCACTACGTGCCACTCCGTAAAAAAACTAGAATCTCGGATACAACTTCATGTTTTTGGTGAAGCTCTTTAGGAGGTACTTCAAAAAAATATAAAAGTTGGAGTTAGCAGGAAATTACCCACCACTGTCATCAATAAGTGGATACCCCTTCGCTTCTCCCCACTCATCCAATCAGATATATCCTTTCCATCAAATTTCTCATCCTTGAAGCTGGAGCTAGATGGAATCCAAACACTATCTTTGAAAGAGTTATAACTTCTGCATGAAACCGTTCTAAAGTGGATTTGATGGAGCAGGACTGCATTTTACGAAGTAGACTAGTCCCAAACAGGCCCTAAGAAAAAGGAAAAGGCTTCTCCTCAACTGACTTACCGCTGGCGCATGTCAACCACCCTCCATGACCATCCGACCAGTCTTTGATTGGTCGGCGCGCCTCTCCCAACATGTCGAGTGGTCTTCCTCCTTTTAATTTAGAGAGACCGAAATCTCCTAGGACTTTAACAATGTCGAGTGAGGAGAATACCCAAGTAGAGCCTTTAGTGAACGCATTGATCGGCCTAGTTCGCGGCGGCGTGACAGGGATGGATTTGGTGGAGATGTTCCTCGGACGGCGCATCTAGCCTCTCCAGGCAAGGTATCATGCCATGTGGCATTACTCTAGTCCAGAGGATTCCACTCGGTCTCATCCGGAGGAGGTAGACGAGGACACGGTGGCGAAGTGAATCCGCAGCATTACTGGTCCTTGTAATATGTGGCACGTTCATGCATGCGCTCTCCCATCACGCTCTCCCATCACATGCATGCGCTTGCAATATGGGCCATGTTGCAGACAGTCGGGCAACATGTGGCATGTTGTGGTGGGTAACATATGGCCAACAATGAACGGGTTTGTTGATATTGAAATGGTTAGGTGGATGACTGACGAGTGTTTGCAACATGTGGCACGTTGCAATCTCCCAAGCGCAACATTGGGCCCCATTACAGTGGGTACTATGGGTCGTGTTGCAGATAGTCGAGCACAACGTCAAGACGCAACCACTCGTGAAGGGATTTGTTGTGAGGGCAACATGAGGCACATTGCAATTTCCTGAGCGAAATATGGTGGACACTACGATGGGCAACATGGGACGTGTTACAGACAGCCGAGCACAACATCAAGACATGAGCACCATTCACACGATTTGTTGCGACAACAATATAAAACATATTGCAATCTCCTCACACTACTGCATGAATGCCTAGCAGTGACGAACTCAAAAGGCTAGCAGTGGCGGGCCAGGCTCCCAGGGGCGCTCGCCACCGACCTCCCGTCACTGCTATAATTGCATTAGTGGTGGGCGCCCACCCATCACTGGTAGAGAGTCTGCAGTGGCGGGCGCATAGCCGTGCCTGCCCGTGCTTAAAGATAAAGTAGTGGCGGGCGTATTTCAGCGCCTCCTACTGAAAGTTTTGTCATGCAAATTAAAAATTCTGCAGACACCGTAATGTTTTTGCTGTCATGGCTGCATTTTGCATGAAACTCAGATCATAAATTGAGCATACATTAACCACTAGTTAATTGTTATCAAGCAATAATATTAGTATAACATAAACTAATAAACATATATACGTTCAAAAACTCTCTAATATTTAGTACTTACACGGTTCAATAAAATAAGTGTATACAAACATATATGTTCAATAAAGTGCTAAGTTAGTCCCAAAAGGCAGTACAGATATTAGACGTCCTGATCACCACCGAAAGTACGTACTACGGTGATTGTTGAACTTCGTATTACAAATAGATTTTGTTGCTGCCCGGATGACCTTCCTCACATTCGCTAAGAAAAAATAAAAACGACTTCCCAGCTTGCATCCCAAATTATGTGGGAATGTAAATCCAATTTTGACCATGAAAATACATTCTTCCTCCCTCATTGGTGAGAGTGAGGGTCAAGGGAATGCTATTTTTAACTGCATCATGTCAAACTGAATCTTCCATTCCTCATCGATGGCCAGGTTGGCCACACGCATGAACTCCTCCATCCTCCAACAAGGGAAAAAGAAAAAAAAATTAGAAAATTATGGGCACGACATTACCAAAGCACAAATTATAACACTAATTAAATGGAACATACCGTCCACTCCATAAAGTCGTCGTGAGGATCGACACATATCTCACTGCAAGTAGATGAACTTTTAACATGCACCTAGCCTCCTATCGCCGCAGAAGTGGCATCATTCGTTCATTGCCTACATTCATTTTATGGAATAATTCTATGACTTAAAGGATATATAAAAAAAATGGCATGACTTATGCTAAAAATGAAACATTGAGCGTCTGAAATCTCGTGAAACGGAAATTAATCAATGTTTTATGATATTTTCTACACTCTTTTGAAGCCATGTATTGTTGGAGCACTCCAATTAAATATGCATGTGAATATTGATACAGATAAGACATACATAGAATAAAAGGCTACCAATTACATAAATATATTAAACATCAACCAATAATAAAGACTAAGGATGGACAGAAAAATTGGGCATGACTCATGCTAAAAGATGAAACATTGAGTTTTTTAAATCGCGCGAAACAGAAATTAATCCATGTTTCTCGATATTTTCTACACTCATTTGAAGCCTTGTATTGTTGGAGGACTCCAATTAAATATGCATATGAATATTGATACATATAAGACATGAATACAATAAAAGGCTACAGATTTATGTAAATATATTAAACATCAACCAATAGTAAAGACTATATATGGATGGACTAGCAATACAGGGCAGTGTAAAGTTAATAAGCATGAGAATAATAGCATGTGTAAGAAACTTCTAGAATATAACAAACCAAAGTTGATAAGCATGAGAATAATGACATGCGTAAGCAGTATAAATAATACTCATGGTACTATAAATTTGGTCATTTGCAATTCTATTTTCACTAGGCATCACTTTCTAAGACTACATCTAATGAACAAATATGTTGAGTGTTTTGACATGCGAAGCATGTACCTATTGCTAGTATGGTTAAGTGCATATAACTAGATTGTTCGTCCATTCTATTCTAAGTGTTAAATAATTTGCTTACATCTGCGCTGCTTGAGCGCAAGGAGGAGGGATGAGTAGTAGCCTCGAAGATGAAGGAGTCGACTACTGACGGCGGTGTCATGTCCCCGTTACTGACAGAAGAAGCCATGGCAACTAGGGGCTATGGCGGAGGAGAGGCCCGACGACTAGGGTGGGCACAACGACGAGGGTGCCTGTAATGCCCCAAGTGTGGAACTTTCCCTTTTGGGTCCTGTTGTATGTGGGTCCACCCTGTCAGAGATATATTGATGACACTTATGTCTATGTTCCCCTGTGCCACCCTGAGTTCATTGCATATCTTCCTTGCATGCATGCTTAGAACAACATATCATGTCATCTCATCTCCTTATTCTTGTGATTTCATGTGACTCTTACTCTCTGTTTATTAGCATGCATGCATCCATGCCATGTCATTCATTGCCCTACCTTTTGTATGCATGTGATATTGATAGGTGTGAGGGTGTGGTTTAGTAATATTTTGATTGATGCCCATGTGATTATGGTGTGTGCAATTTAGGAGTGAGTGCTAGTCATTTTAAGCTCTTGCTATTTAAACTCCTTTTCCCTTCTATTATTTCATGTCAAAAATTCCTTCTTCCAAAGTGATTTTAAAAATGTCTGGTGGTTAGAGTAAATTGTGTTTATGAGGAGGTGAATTTTGGCTGATTTGTTCTTTGTCTTTATAGGAGCAAATAAACTCAAACAGTAAATAAATTACTGTTTTGCGTTTAAACCAAAATGACTCCAAATATTTTATTTCGAATTTATTTGAGCAGGCCATAATTCCTTATGGCTAGGGCCTTTTTGCTTTGATTTTTTTTTACCCCAACAGGACTGCTATAGTTTTTAAATCCTATCTGAGTAGTTCTTTCTTTTTAAAAATAGAAAACCAAACCCGTCGCAGTCTCGGCCTATCTATCGCCTTTGGCATCCGACGCCGCGGCCCAGCCCACTTCGCCCGGAGTCACGCGCGCGGGCGTCTTCCTCCTCCACTTTCCAGCGAGGCAGGCGGTCCCACCGGTCAGTCTCACTCCTCTTCCCTCCCCGAGCCGAAGCTCCCCGCACATGGCACAGCGGCGCGCCCCTCGTTCCCCTCTCGCCCTATAAAACCCCTTGGCGTCCGTGCCTTGGCTAGGGTTTCCCTGCCGCCGCCGCCGCTCCACCAGATCTCCCCTCCCTCCTTCCTCTCTCGACGCGGTGAGGTAGGTGCTGGTTCCGCCATGGCCGACGGGTGAAGGAGGTCACCATCGACGCCGTGGTACCTTCTCCTGCGCATCAAGGGCTCCAGGAGCACGCGGGCTTCACCACGGGCTCGTTCCCGCCGCCAGATCGACGCTCCCGGCGCTGCTTCCTCTTCCTCCAGGAGCCCTTCTTCTCCGACGAGCTCCGCCGCGACGCGCTCTTCTTCGCGCTACTTCCCCTTCGGTTGCTCCCTCCTCGACTCGAACACGAGGTAGCGCACCCCGTCCTTCCTCCCTGCCTCAGATCGGGCGCCGTAGCCGTAGGGATCGCTGGCGTGACGTCTCTGTCACCGGAGCCGCAGGTCACCGTGGTCACGTCTCGGTAGAGCCTTTCGTGCATAGCTAGGTGCGGGTATGGATTCGTGTGGACGAGGGCTTCCTCCCCTCCACGATTCGGAGACGGATTCAACCCGCATCGCCGACGAGGCACCTCCTCTGTTGCGGCCAGTCGACGGTAGCAGTAGTAGCAGTAGTAGCAGTAGTAGCATTTGAGATGTTCCAGGAGTTGAAGTTTATCTTTCAGAAGAACGCCCGGACCGAGAGGTATGAGACCTCCAATAAATTCTATGCTTGCAAGATGGAGGAAAACTCGTCTGTCACTGAACATGTGCTCAAAATGTCTGGGTACTCAAACCGTCTAGCTGAGCTGGGGATTGAACTCCCGCAAGAGGCTATCACTGACAGAATCCTTCAATCACTGCCGCCAAGCTATAAAGGCTTTGTGTTGAACTACAACATGCAAGGGATGAACAAGTCTCCCGGCGAGTTGTTTGCGATGCTGAAAGTCGCAGAGTCTGAACTCCGTAAAGAGCATCAAGTGTTGATGGTGAATAAGACCACTAGCTTCAAGAGAAACGGCAAAGGCAAGAAGGGTAATTCAAAGAAGAGCGGCAAGCCTGTTGCCAATCCGACGAAGAAACCCAAAGCTGGACCTAAGCCTGAAACGGAGTGTTACTATTGCAAGGGTATGGGTCACTGGAAGCGCAATTGCCCCAAGTATCTGGCAGATAAGTGTTGGAATTATGCCCTAGAGGCAATAATAAATATAGTTATTATTATAATTCCTGTATCAAGATAATCTCTTTATTGTCCATGCTATAATTGTATTGAATGAAGACTCATTTACATGTGTGGATACATAGACAAAACACCGTCCCTAGCAAGCCTCTAGTTGGCTAGCCGGTTGATCAAAGATAGTCGGTGTCTTCTGATTATGAACAAGGTGTTGTTGTTTGATAACTGGATCACGTCATTGGGAGAATCACGTGATGGACTAGACCCAAACTAATAGACGTAGCATGTTGATTGTGTCATTTTGTTGCTACTGTTTTCTGCGTGTCAAGTATTTATTCCTATGACCATGAGATCATATAACTCACTGACACCGGAGGAATGCTTTGTGTGTATCAAACGTCGCAACGTAACTGGGTGACTATAAAGATGCTCTACAGGTATCTCCGAAGGTGTTAGTTGAGTTAGTATGGATCAAGACTGGGATTTGTCACTCCGTGTGACGGAGAGGTATCTCGGGGCCCACTCGGTAATACAACATCACACACAAGCCTTGCAAGCAATGTGACTTAGTGTAAGTTGCGGGATCTTGTATTACGGAACGAGTAAAGAGACTTGCCGGTAAACGAGATTGAAATAGGTATGCGGATACTGACGATCGAATCTCGGGCAAGTAACATACCGAAGGACAAAGGGAATGACATACCGAAGGAAGGGAAGGACTCCCACCCACCAAACCAAGTCCAACTCGGTTTGGGGGGGGGAGCCTTCCCCCCTTGGCTCGGCCGACCCCCTTGGGGCTCCTTGAGCCCCAAGGCAAGGTCCCCTCCCTCCCACCTATATATATACGGAGGTTTTAGGGCTGATTTGAGACGACTTTCCCACGGCAGCCCGACCACATACCTCCACGGTTTTTCCTCTAGATCGCGTTTCTGCGGAGCCCTGCTGAGACAAGGTCATCACCAACCTCCGGAGCGCCGTCACGCTGCCGGAGAACTCTTCTACCTCTCCGTCTCTCTTGCTGGATCAAGAAGGCCGAGATCATCGTCGAGCTATACGTGTGCTGAACGCGGAGGTGCCGTCCGTTCGGTACTTGATCGTGGGACTGATCGCGGGATTGTTCGTGGGGCGGATCGAGGGACGTGAGGATGTTCCACTACATCAACCGTGTTCACTAACGCTTCTGCTGTACGATCTACAAGGGTATGTAGATCACTCATCCCCTCTCGTAGATGGACATCACCATGATAGGTCTTCGTGCGCGTAGGAAAATTTTTGTTTCCCATGCGACGTTCCCCAACAGTGGCATCATGACCTAGGTTCATGCGTAGATGTCTTCTCGAGTAGAACACAAAAGTTTTTGTGGGCGGTGATGTGCGTTTTGCTGCCCTCCTTAGTCTTTTCTTGATTCCGCGGTATTGTTGGATTGAAGCGGCTTGGACCGACATTACTCGTTCGCTTACGAGAGACTGGTTTCATCGTTACGAGTAACTCCGTTGCTCAAAGATGACTGGCAAGTGTCGGTTTCTCCAACTTTAGTTGAATCGGATTTGACCGAGGAGGTCCTTGGATGAGGTTAAATAGCAACTCATATATCTCCGTTGTGGTGTTTGCGTAAGTAAGATGCGATCCTACTAGATACCCTTGGTCACCACGTAAAACATGCAACAACAAAATTAGAGGACGTCTAACTTGTTTTTGCAGGGAATTCTTGTGATGTGATATGGCCAACGATGTGATGTGATATATTGGATGTATGAGATGATCATGTTGTAATAGAAATATCGACTTGCACGTCGATGGTACGGCAACCGGCAGGAGCCATAGGGTTGTCTTTATACTAACGTTTGTGCTTGCAGATGCGTTTACTATTTTGCTAGGATGTAGCTTTAGTAGTAATAGCATGAGTAGCACGACAACCCCGATGGTAACACGTTGATGGAGATCATGGCGTGGCGCCGGTGACAAGAAGATCGTGCCGGTGCTTTGGTGATGAAGATCAAGAAGCACGTAATGATGGCCATATCATGTCACTTATGAATTGCATGTGATGTTAATCCTTTTATGCACCTTATTTTGCTTAGAACGACGGTAGCATTATGAGGTGATCTCTCACTAAAATTTCAAGACGAAACTGTGTTCTCCCCGACTGTGCACCGTTGCTACAGTTCGTCGTTTCGAGACACCACGTGATGATCGGGTGTGATAGACTCAACGTTCACATACAACGGGTGCAAAACAGTTGCGCACGCGGAACACTCGGGTTAAGCTTGACGAGCCTAGCATGTGCAGACATGGCCTCGGAACACATGAGACCGAAAGGTCGATCATGAATCATATAGATGATATGATTAGCATAGGGATGCTTACCACTCAAACTATACTCAACTCACGTGATGATCGGACTTGAGCTAGTGTAAGTGGATCATGAACCACTCAAATGACTAGAGAGATGTACTTTTTGAGTGGGAGTTTAGCAAATAATTTGATTAAGTTGAACTCTAATTATCTTGAACATAGTCTAAGTCCACTTTGAATATATTTGTGTTGTAGATCATGGCTCACGCGACAGTCATCCTGAATTTTAATACGTTCCTAGAGAAAGCTAAGTTGAAAGATGATGGAAGCAACTTTGTAGACTGGGCTCGTAATCTTAAGCTAATCTTACAAGCTGGGAAGAAGGATTATGTCCTTAATGCTGCGTTAGGAGATGAACCACCCGCTACGGCTGATCAGGATGTTAAGAACGCTTGGTTAGCACGTAAGGAGGACTACTCAATTGTTCAATGTGCAGTCTTGTATGGCTTAGAACCGGGACTTCAACGTCGCTTTGAGCGTCATGGAGCATTTGAGATGTTCCAGGAGTTGAAGTTTATCTTTCAGAAGAACGCCCGGATCGAGAGGTATGAGACCTCCGATAAATTCTATGCTTGCAAGATGGAGGAAAACTCATCTGTCAGTGAACATGTGCTCAAAATGTCTGGGTACTCAAACCGTCTAGCTGAGCTGGGGATTGAACTCCCGCAAGAAGCTATCACTGACAAAATCCTTCAATCACTGCCGCCAAGCTATAAAGGCTTTGTGTTGAACTACAACATGCAAGTGATGAGCAAGTCTCCCGGCGAGTTGTTTGCGATGCTGAAAGTCGCAGAGTCTGAACTCCGTAAAGAGCATCAAGTGTTGATGGTGAATAAAACCACTAGTTTCAATAGAAACGGCAAAGGCAAGAAGGGCAATTCGAAGAAGAGCGGCAAGCCTGTTGCCAATCCGACGAAGAAACCCAAAACTGGACCTAAGCCTGAAACGGAGTGTTACTATTGCAAGGGTATGGGTCACTGGAAGCGCAATTGCCCCAAGTATCTGGTAGATAAGAAGGCGGCCAAAGAAAAATCAGGTATATTTGATATACATGTTATTGATGTGTACTTAACCGGCTCTCGTAGTAGTGCCTGAGTATTCGATACCGGTTCTGTTGCTCATATTTGCAACTCGAAACAGGAACTGCGGAATAGACGAAGGCTGGCGAAAGATGAAGTGACGATGCGCGTAGGAAATGGTTCCAAGGTTGATGCAATCGCCGTCGGCACAATGTCACTTCAGTTACCGTCAGGATTAGTGATGAACTTAAATCATTGTTATTTAGTGCCTGTGTTGAGCATGAACATTATATCTGGATCTTGTTTATTGCGAGACGGTTACTCTTTTAAGTCAGAGAATAATGGTTGTTCTATTTCTATGAGTAACATCTTTTATGGTCATGCACCGAATGTGAGAGGATTGTTCATATTGAATCTTGATAGCGATACGCATATACATAACATTGAGACCAAAAGAGTTAGAGTTAACAATGATAGCGCCATATTTTTGTGGCACTGCCGCTTAGGTCATATTGGTGTAAAGCGCATGAAGAAACTCCATGCTGATGGACTTTTGGAGTCACTTGACTTTGATTCACTTGACACATGCGAACCATGCCTCATGGGCAAGATGACTAAGACTCCGTTCTCCGGAACAATGGAGCGTGCAAGTGACTTGTTGGAGATCATACATACCGATGTGTGTGGACCGATGAGCGTGGAGGCACGCGGCGGATATCGTTATTTTTCTCACCTTCACTGACGATTTAAGTAGATATGGTTATGTCTACTTGATGAAGCACAAGTCTGAAACATTTGAAAAGTTCAAGCAATTTCAGAGTGAAGTGGAAAATCATCGTAACAAGAAGATCAAGTTCCTCCGGTCTGATCGTGGGGGTGAATATCTGAGTTTCGAGTTTGGTACTCACTTAAGACAATGTGGAATTGTTTCACAGTTAACACCGCCTGGAACACCACAACGTAATGGTGTGTCCGAACGTCGTAATCGTACTCTATTAGAGATGGTGCGATCTATGATGTCTCTTACTGATTTGCCGTTATCGTTTTGGGGTTATGCATTAGAAACAGCTGCATTCACTTTAAATAGGGCACCATCAAAATCCGTTGAGACGACACCATACGAACTGTGGTATAGCAAAAGGCCAAAGTTGTCGTTTCTTAAAGTTTGGGGATGTGATGCTTATGTCAAAAAGCTTCAGCCTGAAAAACTGGAACCCAAAGCGGAAAAGTGCGTCTTCATAGGTTACCCAAAAGAGACAGTTGGGTACACCTTCTATCTCAAATCCGAGGGCAAAGTGTTTGTTGCTAAAAACGAAGCTTTTCTCGAGAAGGAGTTTCTCTCGAGAGAATTGAGTGGGAGGAAGATAGAACTTGACGAGGTTGTCGAACCTCTCATCCCTCTGGATGGTGGCGCAGGGCAAGGGGAAACCTCTGTCATTGCGACGCCGGTTGAGGAGGAAGTTAATGATGATGATCATGAAACTCCAGTTCAAGTTTCTGTCGAACCACGCAGGTCGACGAGACCACGTGCTGCTCCAGAGTGGTACGGTAATCCCGTCTTATCAATCATGTTGTTAGACAACAATGAACCTGCAAATTATGAAGAAGCAATGGTGGGCCCAGATTCCAACAAATGGCTAGAAGCCATGAAGTCCGAGATAGGATCCATGTATGAGAACAAAGTGTGGACTTTGGAGGTACTACCTGAGGGCCGCAAGGCCATTCAGAACAAATTTATCTTTAAGAGGAAGACGGACGCAGACGGTAATGTGACCGTTTATAAAGCTCGACTTGTGGCAAAGGGTTTTTCACAAGTTCAAGGAGTTGACTACGATGAGACTTTCTCACCCGTAGTGATGCTTAAGTCCGTCAGAATCATGTTAGCAATAGCTGCATTTTTCGATTATGAAATCTGGCAGATGGATGTCAAAACGGCGTTCCTTAACGGTTTCCTTAAGGAAGAATTGTATATGATACAACCCGAAGGTTTTGTCGATCCTAAGAATGCTAACAAGGTGTGCAAGCTCCAGCGATCCATTTATGGATTGGTGCAAGCATCTCGGAGTTGGAACAAACGTTTTGATGAGGTGATCAAAGCATTTGGGTTTATACAAGTGGTTGGAGAATCTTGTATTTACAAGAAAGTGAGTGGGAGCTCTGTGGCGTTTCTAATATTATATGTGGATGACATATTACTGATTGGAAACAACGTAGAGTTTTTGGAGAGCATAAAAGGTTACTTGAATAAAAGTTTCTCTATGAAGGACCTAGGAGAAGCTGCTTACATTCTGGGCATTAAGATCTGTAGGGATAGATCAAAACGCCTGATAGGACTTTCACAAAGCACATACCTTGATAAAGTTTTGAAGAGGTTCAAAATGGAACAGTCCAAGAAAGGGTTCTTGCCAGTTCTACAAGGTACGAGATTGAGTAAGACTCAGTGCCCAGCAACTGATGAAGATAGAGAGCATATGCGCTCCGTCCCCTATGCTTCAGCCATAGGTTCTATCATGTATGCGATGGTGTGCACTAGACCGGATGTTAGCCTAGCCATAAGTATGGCAGGTAGGTTCTAGAGTAATCCAGGAGTGGATCACTGGACAGCGGTCAAGAATATCCTGAAGTACCTGAAAAGGACTAAGGAGATGTTTCTCGTGTATGGAGGTGACGAAGAGCTCGCAGTAAAAGGTTACGTCGATGCAAGCTTTGACACAGATCCGGACGACTCTAAGTCGCAAACCGGATACGTATTTATTCTTAATGGGGGTGCGGTAAGCTGGTGCAGTTCCAAGCAAAGCGTCGTAGAAAATTCTACATGTGAAGCGGAGTACATGGCTGCCTCGGAGGCGGCTAAGGAGGGTGTCTGGATGAAGCAGTTCATGACGGATCTTGGAGTGGTGCCAAGCGCACTAAATCCAATAACCTTGTTCTGTGATAACACGGGTGCCATTGCCTTAGCAAAGGAACCGCGATTTCTCAAGAAGACCAGACACATCAAACGACGCTTCAACCTCATCCGTGACTACGTCGAGGGAGAGGACATAAATATATGCAAAGTGCACACGGATCTGAATGTAGCAGACCCGCTGACTAAACCTCTTCCACGGCCAAAGCATGATCAACACCAGAACTGTATGGGTGTTAGATTTATTACAATGTAATTCACATGATGATGTGAGGGCTAGATTATTGACTCTAGTGCAAGTGGGAGACTGTTGGAATTATGCCCTAGAGGCAATAATAAATATAGTTATTATTATAATTCCTGTATCAAGATAATCGTTTATTGTCCATGCTATAATTGTATTGAATGAAGACTCATTTACATGTGTGGATACATAGACAAAACACCGTCCCTAGCAAGCCTCTAGTTGGCTAGCCGGTTGATCAAAGATAGTCGGTGTCTTCTGATTATGAACAAGGTGTTGTTGTTTGATAACTGGATCACGTCATTGGGAGAATCACGTGATGGACTAGACCCAAACTAATAGACGTAGCATGTTGATCGTGTCATTTTGTTGCTACTGTTTTCTGCGTGTCAAGCATTTGTTCCTATGACCATGAGATCATATAACTCACTGACACCGGAGGAATGCTTTGTGTGTATCAAACGTCGCAAAGTAACTGGGTGACTATAAAGATGCTCTATAGGTATCTCCGAAGGTGTTCGTTGAGTTAGTATGGATCAAGACTGGGATTTGTCACTCCGTGTGACGGAGAGGTATCTCGGGGCCCACTCGGTAATACAACATCACACATAAGCCTTGCAAGCAATGTGACTTAGTGTAAGTTGCGGGATCTTGTATTACGGAACGAGTAAAGAGACTTGCCGGTAAATGAGATTGAAATAGGTATGGGGATACTGACGATCGAATCTCGGGCAAGTAACATACCGAAGGACAAAGGGAATGACATACGGGATTATATGAATCCTTGGCACTGAGGTTCAAACGATAAGATCTTCGTAGAATATGTAGGATCCAATATGGGCATCCAGGTCCCGCTATTGGATATTGACGGAGGAGTCTCTCGGGTCATGTCTACATAGTTCTCGAACCTGCAGGGTCTGCACACTTAAGGTTCGACGTTGTTTTATGCATATTTGAGTTATATGGTTGGTTACCGAATATTGTTCGGAGTCCCGGATGAGATCACGGACGTCACGAGGGTTTCCGGAATGGTCCGAAAACGAAGATTGATATATAGGATGACCTCATTTGATTACCGGAAGGTTTTCGGAGTTACCGGGAATGTACCGGGAATGACGAATGGGTTCCGGGAGTTCACCGGGGGGGCAACCCACCCCGGGGAAGCCCATAGGCCTTGTGGGTGGCGCACCAGCCCTTAGTGGGCTGGTGGGACAGCCCAAAAGGGCCCTATGTGCATTGGAAGAAAAATCAAAGAGAAAGAAAAAAAAGGAGGAGGTGGGAAGGGAAGGAAGGACTCCCACCCACCAAACCAAGTACAACTCGGTTTGGGGGGGGGGGAGACCTTCCCCCCTTGGCTCGGCCGACCCCCTTGGGGCTCCTTGAGCCCCAAGGCAAGGTCCCCCCTCTCCCACCTATATATACGGAGGTTTTAGGGCTGATTTGAGACGACTTTTCCACGGCAGCCCGACCACATACCTCCACGGTTTTTCCTCTAGATCGTGTTTCTGCGGAGCTCGGGTGGAGCCCTGCTGAGACGAGATCATCACCAACCTCCGGAGCGCTGTCACGCTGCCGGAGAACTCTTCTACCTCTCCGTCTCTCTTGCTAGATCAAGAAGGCCGAGATCATTGTCGAGCTGTACGTGTGCTGAACGCGGAGGTGCCGTCCGTTCGGCACTAGATCGTGGGACTGATCGCGGGATTGTTCGCGGGGCGGATCGAGGGACGTGAGGACATTCCACTACATCAACTGCGTTCACTAACGCTTCTGATGTACGGTCTACAAGGGTACGTAGATCACTCATCCCCTCTCGTAGATGGACATCACCATGATAGGTCTTCGTGCGCGTAGGAAAATTTTTGTTTCCCATGCGACGTTCCCCAACAGAAATGGCTGCCTCCTCTGTGTCGCTGATGTGGATCGGGGCTGAAAACTGACCGATGCGTGTTCGCGTGAACAGAACTGTTGTGGATCCTGTTGTGCGACTCGGAGACCGCCGAATTCTGCTGTTGCGCCGTGTGCAACAGCGCACGGATCTGCTCGATCCCTCTGCCAGCCTCTAAATCAGTCAGCTGGAGGGAATCGGCTATCTTGGCAGCGGCAGCCAGGTTGAGGACGGGTGTGTGGAACACCTCCACGTTGCTCTGAAGAGTGCACCGACTGGCATAATGGCGGGGCTGACGGCGAGCGCCGGATGACTCGCCGACCTCGTGCTCGTACCGACCGGTTTGGTGGGGACTTTCATGGGAATTGGCCATGTGAACTTCGGCTGCAGGCCCGCGACCCAAGTACTCGGAAGGCAACTCAGTCGGAACTGAGTCCGAGCGCTGGGACGGCGGCGCAACTACAACCGACTCGAGGACCGCCACTTGAGAGGACGCGTTCTGGCGCGCCTGGGCGTGTCGCGCCCAACGCTAGAGCCGCGGACGGCGAGACCGCTTGTTGTGGCGCGTGACGAGGGCGAAGATCGACACCGGAGCCGACTGTTGGAGAAGAAGGATGCCGCGGGCGCCGGCACGGAAGTGCGTAGCCCCGCGACTGGGGAGCGCCTCGACGTCGAGAGGCGCATCCCGAAGCCATGCCGAATCATCGACGATGAAGGAGAGTGCGCCGAAGAGGATCTCATGACCCATGCACAAATCTCCACCGGATGACATGATGAAAAGATGTAGTCGCAAACTTGCCGGAAGTCGCTTAGACGCCTGCCCCAAGGTGGGCGCCAACTGTCGTGGGTATAAGTCTGACAGTAGATGTGTAGTGTACGAAAGGATGGGCAGAGTCTTAGCTACGACGAGGTTGTATGAGTTCAGGCCCCTCTACGGTGGAGGTAAAAGCCCTACGTCTCAGTGCTCTTGGGAGCTTGATGTCGAGTGAAATATGGATTACAGTGAAATGCTAACCCCTGCACCAGTGGGGAAGGGCGGCTTATATAGAGTGCGCTGCCCTTCACAACGGTCCGGTGCACAGGGGTGGAGTAGTGGCGAATAAATGCCTACGTTATAGGTAACGTGTGCCTTAAATGCCAATAATGGTACATGAAAACGTATGACCGTTGCCCTCCAGGGGGGTTACGATATACAGAGTGGAATCCAGTTGGTAAGTTTGATACGCTCCGAATGCTCGTCCCCGACTGGATGATGGAGGAATCGTCACTGACTGGATGATGGGAAGTCCTTAATTCAGTCGGAACTGACTAAGGGCCTTGTCCCTTATGAAGGGTAGTCCTTGGGTAGGACCTATAGGGTAGGCCTATGACCCTACCCTGGGACTATAACCCCATCAGGGTTGATCAAGTCCTTATGACAAAACCTTCTCGAATCGCAAGAGAGAACGGAGAATTTTCGAATAGCCACTAAGTCACCTCAATGGGGATATGAATCTCCCCAACAAGCAAATCATACTTCATCTTGACACGAGGAATAGGGCATTCAAAGCTCCCAATAAGAATCGATGAAGTCTTTTCAATAGCATTGATGCAATGTATTGGATATCGTTTCTTCGGAAAGTGCACTGTGTGCTCATTACCGTTGACATGGAAAGTGATATTGCCTTTGTTGCAATCTATAACAGCCCCTGCAGTGTTTAAAAAGGGTCTTCCGAGGATGATAGCCATGGCATCGTCCTTGGGAATATCCATGATAACAAAGTCTGTTAAGATAGTGGTATTAGCAACCACAACAGACACATCCTCGCAAATGCCGATAGGGAAAGCAGTTGATTTGTCGGCCATTTGCAGAGAAATTTCAGTGTGTGTCAACTTGTCCAACTCAAGTCTACGATAAATAGAAATTGGCATAACACTAACACCGGCTCCAAGGTCACATAAGGCAGTTCTTATGTAGTTTCCTTTAATGGAGCAAGGTATAGTGGGCACTCCGGGATCACCAAGTTTCTTAGGAGTTCCACCTTCGAAAGTGTAATTGGCAAGCATGGTGGAGATCTCAAGATCTGGTATCTTCCGTTTATTAGTCACGAGATCTTTCATGTACTTGGCATACGAAGACATCTTGAGCATATCAGTTAACCGCATCTGCAGAAAGACGGGTCTTATCATCTCAACGACGCGCTCAAAATCCTCATCATCCATTTTCTTGGATGGCTTAGGAGGAAAGGGCATAGGTCTCTGAACCCATGGCTCTCTTTCTTTACTATGCTTCCTAGCAGTAAAGTCATTCTTGTCGTATCTCTTAGGTTGTGGATTATCAGGATTAACCGTAGGTTCAATCTCCACATCCTCATCATGGCTAGGTTGAGCATTATTATGAACATCACTGTCCACATTGTCACCAGGTTCATGTTCATCACCTGATTGTGTTTCTGCATCAGACGCAGAAATATCATTAGGTTCTTCAGGTGCGATAGTATTTGGTGAACTGGCGTGCGGGTTTCTATCATCCTTCTTCTTCTCCTTAGGATGACTAGGTGTATCAGCATTGATTCCTTGAGAATCTTGATCAATTCTCTTAGGATGACCTTCAGGATACAAAGGTTCCTGAGTCATTTTGCCTCCTCTAGTAATGACTCTGACAGAGTTGTCATTTAATTCATTGAGCAGGTCATTCTGAGCTTTAAGTACTTGTTCTACCTGAGTAGTAATCATAGAGGCATGTTTACTCAGAAGCTTTAGAGCATTGACATTTCTGTCTACACAAGCACTTAAATGGCTAAGCATACGAGTACTTTGTTCCAAATGTGTGCTAACATAATCATTGAAACTCTGTTGTTTGGCAACAAAGTTGTCAAATTCATCAAAGCATAGGCTAGCAGGTTTATCAAAAGGGATATCACTCTCATCAAACCTACGCAGAGAATTCAGTTCTACTACGTGTATCGGGTTATCGAGACCGTGGATCTCTTCGATAGGTGGTAGATTTTTGACATCTTCAGATCTAATGCCTTTCTCTTGCATAGATTTCTTGGCTTCTCGCATATCTTCGAGACTGAGGAATAGAATACCCCTTTTCTTAGGAGTTGGCTTAGGAGGTGGTTCGGGAATAGTCCAAGCATTATCGTTGATCAAGAGGTTATTCGGTAGAGTCTCAGCTTGTTCTACAGTTCGTTCCCTAAAAACACAACCGGCACAACTATCTAGGTACTCTCTAGAGGCATCGGTAAGTCCGTTATAGAGGATATCAAGTATCTCGTTCTTCTTGAGAGGGTAATCAGGCAAAGCATTCTGTAGCTGGACGGGCCTCCCCCAAGCTTGTGGAAGACTCTCTTCTTGGAGTTGAGCAAAGTTGTATATTTCCTGCAAGGCAGCTTGCTTCTTATGGGCAGGGAAATATTTCTCATAGAAGTAATAGACCATCTCCTGGGGACTACGCACACATCCAGGAACAAGAGAGGTGAACCAGGCTTTAGCATCATCCTTTAGAGAGAAAGGAAACAACTTAAGGATATAGTAGTGGCGGATCTTCTCCTCATTAGTGAAATGGTTGGCTATTTCGGATAGCTTGGCAAGATGGGCTATGACCGTCTCAGACTCATAACCGTGAAAAGGATCAGATTCGACTAGAGAGATTATCTCAGGGTCGACAGAGAATTCATAATCCTTATCGGTGACAAAGATAGGCGAAGTGGAAAACTTCGGATCATTTTTCATCCTAACTTCCCGTCATTTTTCCTTCCACTTGAGAATTAATTTCTCAGCGTCATAGGCATCCTTACACGCAAGAAAATCCTCAGCTATCTCTCCCTCCATAACGTAACCCTCGGGTATATCAGGCAATTCATATCTAGGAGAGCTAGATCTAGCAGGAGCAAAAGCAGGTTCTATCTCAATAGCATCGGCAATTTCAGAAGCATCACGAGCATTGGCAGTAACTCTAGCAATATGAGCATCAAGGAACACTCCTAGTGGAACATCAGGCAAAGGAGCATCTCTAGCAGTATCAAGCATAGCATCATCAGGCAAAATAGCATCTCTAGCATCATCAGGCAAAGCAGTATCGAGCATAGCATCTCTAGCAGTATCAGGCATAGCATCTCTAGCAGTATCAGGCATAGTATCAAGCATAGCATCTCTAGCAGTAGTATCAAGCATAGCATCTCTAGCAGTAGTATCACAAGCATCATCAAGCATAGGCGACATATCAAGTTTTCTAGAAGGAGGTGAAGTCGCAAACTTACTCATAACTGAAGGTGAATCAAGTGCAGAGCTAGATGGCAATTCCTTACCTCCCCTCGTATTTGAGGGCAAGACTTTGGTCTTCGGATCCTTCAGATTCTTCATAGTGATCAGCAGATATAAATCCCAAGTGACTCTGAGAATATAGCAATACCTCCCCGGCAACGGCGCCAGAAAAATGCTGACGTTAGCTGTGTCTTCCCTGGCAATGGCTCCAGAAAAGGGCTGATCCTGCAATCTCTGGCGTTAGCTAGACGAATGCTTATGACAACGAACCTTCTCCTGCAATGGCACCAGAAGAATGCTGCTAGCACTCCCCGGTAATGAAACTGGAAGAATGTTGTTGATGGCCCACCAGCGCGTGGGTTCGCAGCAGTTTTCGAGGGTAGAGTATTCGACCCAATTTGTTGATAAGCCCGTCAGGAGGTGAGAGTATACTCTCAAGTATTAACAGTTGAAATTTTCAGATTCAACCACACCTGAAAGATTAGTATCTGCAAGCACAGTAGTAACAGCAAAGTAGCGAGTAACGGCAGTGTAACGAGCAATAGCAGTGGCAAGGAACAGAAGTAGTGACAGCAATAGCAAGTAGCAACACTAGCAAGCGACAGTAGTAGCAACAGTAGCAGCAGAGCAAAACAAGTACCAGCAGTAGCAACAGTAGTAGCAGCAGCAGAGCAAGACAAGTAACAACAGTAGCAATAGTAGTAGCAGCAGCAGTAGAGCAAACAAGTAACAACTGTAGCAACAGTAGGACAAACTCGTAGGCAATGGGTCGGTGATTTGTTTGGATGATATTCATCATGCAACACCTATAACACGGAGAGATATGTGGCTAGCTCCCGTTCGTCAATGTGATGTAGGCATGCATTCCGTGTGTCGTCACACGTGCTTAGGGAAAAGAACTTGCATGAAATCTATTGTCCATCCCTCCCGTGGTAGCGGGGTCCAAAAGGAAACTACGGGATATTAAGGTTCTCCTTTTAATAAAGAACCGGACCAACGCATTAGCACTTGGTGAACACATGAACTCCTCGAACTATGGTCATCATCGGGAGTGGTTCCGGTTATTGTCACTCCGGGGTTGCCGGATCATAACACATAGTAGGTAACTACAACTTGCAAGATTGGATCTAAAACACACATATATTGGTGACAATATAATAATTTCAGATCTGAAATCATGGCACTCGGGCCCTAGTGACAAGCATTAAGCATGGCAAAGTAGTAGCAACATCAAATCTCAGAACATAGTGGATACTAGGGATCAATCCCCATCAAAACTAACTCGATTACATGATAGATCTCATCATACTCATCACCGCCCAGCGAGCCTACGAATAGATTACTCACGAACGACGAAGAGCTTCATGGAATTGGAGAGGGAAGAAGGTTGATGATGACCATGGCGATGATTTCCCCTCTCCGAAGCCCAAGACGGACTCCAGATCTGCCCTCCAGATGAAGAACAGGAGGTGGCGGCGCCTCCGTATCGAAAACGCGACGAAAACTTCTCTTTTTATTTTTTCTGGGACGAAAGGCAACTTATAGAGCTGGAGTTGGGGGCGGCAGGTGCCTGTGGGCCCCACAAGCGTGCCCACCGCCACCAGGGGGGTGGTGGCGGAGCAGGGGCTTCTGGCCCACTAGCCCACCCCCTGAGGTGGAACTTGGCACAGATATTTTTGATATTTTCCAAAACTGCTCCCCGTAAATTTTCAGGACGTTTGGAGAACTTTGATTTCTGCACAAAAATAACACCAAGGCAATTCTGCTGAAAACAGCGTCAGTCCAGGTTAGTTCCATTCAAATCATGCAAATTATAGTCCAAAACAAGGGCAAAAGAGTTTGGAAAAGTAGATACGTTGGAGACGTATCAGCTACCACCCTGTAGATCCAAGGTGCCTCACTCCCTGAGAAACTTATGAAAAGCATCTCAACGACACTGCGATCATGTGCATAAGAAAAGGAATGCATGACAAGCAACGGAGACCTTACATACACATCACAAGCGCCAAGAAACTGTGGGATAGCATTATAAGGACCAAGACCGGTACCTCCACTCTTCGGCTTGCTCAATATGAAATTGCCAAGGGGCAATTGCAGAACTTCTGTATGGAAAAGGGTGAATCTCCCAAGCAACTGCTAGAACGGCTCATGACTCTCACCATAGACATTGAGTCTTGTGACTGTGACAAGACGCAAGATGGTTTCAACCTGACCAAGAAATTTCTCGTGGACAAGTTACTTCATGCCCTTGCTCCGTACCACCATCAAATGGTATGGGACATAAGGCAGCACCATGGGTTCAAAGAAATGACCCCAGATGACATCATATCCACTTTCCAATTATTTGAAGAGTCAAAGGCAAATGCAACAAAGCACCTTGCCATGCATGGTACTTCAACATCAAAGATCAATCTTGCTTTGAAAGCCAAGCATGAATGTGACGAAGAAGAAAGTGAATAAGAAGAGGGTGATGAAGACTGCGAAGATGGTGATGATGCTGACTCTGATGAAAGCCCATCTTATGAGGACATTGCTCTCTTTGTAAAGAAGTTCGGTGCAAGAAAATTCAAGGGAAGATTCCCAAAGAAGAAAGTAAGAAAATGCTATAACTGTGAGGAAACCAACCACTTCTCCAATGACTGCCCTTATGAGAAGAGAGAAGATAAACCAAGGTTTCCGAAGACCTTTGTAAAGAAGAAATTGCCAAACCCTATGAACTCCAAGCTCAATAAGAGAGATGGAAGAGCAATGGTTGCACAAGAAGAATCAGATCCAGAAGACATTGGTGGGGTTGCCGGAGTAGCTCAGGATACACAAAACACCTTGAGGCTCATCAACAAAAGTGGCGATGTTGTTCACTACAACTATATGAAAGACTACAAGGGAAACGCCCACAAGTGTTTGATGGCAAAGACTGCCATAGAAGATGAGGAAGACCAAATCTCCCATGATAAGGTTAAGGTAACTCCACGGTTAAACTCTTTCAGTCTAGTTTCTACCTCATCTGATGAGTACCTTGATGCGGAGGATCACTATGAGGACAATGACTTAGATCATCCTATGTTTGCCAAAATAAACAAATTTATGTGCTCTCTTAAAGGAAAGAAGCTCACTATGTTTCGCATACTTATGGAAATGGTGAGTAAGCACACCAATACCATCAAGGAACTCGAAACCCTCGTCACTAAGGAGAAGGAAAGGAATGAAATCCTTGAGCAGAAAGTCCTGTATGAGGAAGCACAAAATGATGCATTATGCTCAAAAGTTGGTGAAAACCTTGATAAACATGCTAACGATCTTGCCTCCTTGAAAAAGGCTGAATCTGTGTGCAAAGAGTTGTTAAATGATAAAAACAGACTTGTGAATTCTCATGCTTCTCTTTCGAAGGACTGTGAGCGCCTATCCTTGTCTCTCAAGGACAAGGAAGAGAAACTCACTGTTCTTACAAAGAGCTTTGAGGCACTCAAGGTTACTTACCTTGACACTCTAGCTAAGGCTTACTCCTCACCTACTATTAATGTTGATACCTGCACTGCTAACTCTAGTAGTGAACTGGCATCTATTCTTGAGGAAAACTGTTCACTAAAGGCACAGCTAGATAGAGGTCTCATGACATGCGCACAAGGACAAAAGAATCCCAATGAGATCTTAAGTCAACACAATGAGGTCTTTGCCAAGGAAGGGCTTGGGTTTATGTGACAGACCGATGCCGACGTTCCAGAAGCTTCCCCTTTTCTTTCTGTTTTCGTCGTGTGGGTATTTTCAGTTGTCGCATCATCATCGCATCATGCGCATCATCAGCATTGCATCGGCATCTTCGTTGCCGCCAGTTTTCAAAACTTGCATTCGTTAGTAGTTGCCGGTTCTCGTCGTCATCCGTTCTGAGTCCGACCGCACTCGCACGCGCCCGCGGCACCGTCGAAACCCTGTTTTTAAAGTGCATTTAAAACTTTCTCTGATCGAGGTGAAACTTGGCACGCGGTCGCGATTAGTTTTAGCTAGGCCGCCTGTCGAATTTCGTCGCGATCGGAGACCGTCTGGTACCCAAACGATCGCCCGTAGCGGCACCGTCTTCGGTTATTCGTCGGACGTCTGTCGGTGTTTTTAAAACCGTGCCGCGCCGCCCGTTCTCCCTCTCGTCTCCGGATATCTACACAACACGGCCGCGTACCCATACCCTCGTTCGGAATCATCCGAATCCGACCCCGCGGTTGGATCCGGATCGCGATTCCGGTTAACCGAGCCCCCTTTTCCTTATAAATACCCCCCCATGCAATTTAGACAGCCTTCCACAAATCCCTCCTCGTTTTCCGTGCCTCACCTAAACCTAACCCTAGCCGCCCCACAACCTCTCTCCTCCCCCAGCCGCCGCGGGCCCGCCGAGCCCAGATCGGGCCCGGGCAGGCCCATCCGGCCGCCGCCGCCGCCCCCGTTCGAGTTCAGTGCCCCGAGCTCCTCCCTGCGCGCCGCCCTAGCTTCCCTGTGCGCGCGCCGCCGCCCTCGCCGGAGCCCTCGCCGCTCGCCGCCTCCCCTGTCGGGCTCGCCGCGCCATCCCCGGTCGCCGCCCACCGTCGGCCGTGCCCCGGTCGCCGGAACTAGGCGCTGCAACCTCTTTCCCCCGCCCAGTTCCTGCAGCAGCCCAAGTCCCGTGCCGGGTTTGCGCCGGATCCCGCCGCCACAAAGGTTCCCCGGCCGCCGCAGCGCCGCGCGGTACCGGGTCCGGCCGGCCCCCAGCGGCTGCCCTCCCTCGTGGCCAGACGAGCTCCTCATCCTGCGCGATCTCGGGAGCTCAAGCGGCCATGGCTTCCAGACCGAAGGATCGAGGCTCGGCCTCGCCTCGCTCCCACGCTGGGCCGCAGCAGCGCCGCCTCGGCCCACCCCCTCGGCCTCGTTCCCCCTGCGAGGCCCCGGCTCCCCCAGCGACTCCTCCAGGCCGGCCTCGGCCCAGCGCCTCCCCAAGCCGGCCCGTCTCCAGAGCTGCACCGAGCTAGGCCCAAGTGGCCCAAGGTGAGGACCAGATTCCCCACTATTTGTCGCTCGTGCGAGATTTAGTTGTCCAGTGCCCACCAGATTTGGCCCGTTAGAATTTAGGTTATTTTCGATTTAGTTTAATTTCAGGTTTTAGCTAAATATTATAAACGCCGTATCTTTTATTTCGTAAGTCGGATCGCGATGTTTTAGATATGCTTTTGTGGTAGTTTCGCGCGTAGAGTACGAATTTGAAACTTGCATATTTATTTGACGCCGTTTAGAGTGCCTAATGCGTGGATTTACGTGCTGTCTCCATAAGTAGGTGCCCGCATTTATTTTCCTCGCGTGTTTGAATTGCTCGTATGCCGTAGATAAAATGCCCATGTTTTTAGGGATCTTTTTGCATGTATTTTAGAGCGGTCACTCGTATTTTTCTGTGTAGGGTTTTGCCGGTAGTTTATTTTCCCGCATATAGGTATTATCTCGCATTAATGTGTGGCATTATTTTGTGTTGCAAACCCCACATATTTTATATGGTTCCGGAGTAGAAAAATCCCATGGATTTTTCTGTGCAATTAGTTTAAGCTTTTGAGGAAGTTAGTTCGCAAGATATTTTGCCGTGATGCCCTTTTGTTTAATTCGTAGGATTTGTTCCGCGCGTCGGTTGACGGAGTTGTCAGCTAGGAAGTTGTTCTTGGATGTTTTTTCTAGCTCCTGGTATTTTTGGTTGCAATAGAAATGCATGTTTAGGTGTTGTTTGACTGCCCTCAAGTTGCTTGAATAGTGCTGTTTCAGAGGAGCTGAAATATTTCTAAGTCTGGAATCTGTTATATTTTGTTGTTGTCTTGTCTTGCTTGCATCTTGTGATCTGTAGCTCTTTTGGGGTTGGTCCAATGGAGTTAGTTGTACCCCTTTTGTTTCTCTAGCATGCTGTTAAGTTTCATGCCATTTGGAGACC